>NW_027362761.1:1225297257-1226497257 GCF_046119375.1 Phyllobates terribilis | reverse complement strand
TGTGCTACAGAATACTGCCATACAGTGCTGAAATAATACCACCATACACTGTGCTACAGAATACTGCCATACAGTGGTGAAATAATACCCCTATACACTGTGCTACAGAATACTGCCATACAGTGCTGAAATAATACCGCCATACACTGTGCTACAGAATACTGCCATACAGTGCTGAAATAATACCACCATACACTGTGCTACAGAATACTACCAAACAGTGGTGAAATAATACCCCTATACACTGTGCTACAGAATACTACCATACAGTGCTGAAATAATACCACCATACACTGTGCTACAGAATACTGCCATACAGTGCTGAAATAATACCACCATACACTGTGCTACAGAATACTGCCATACAGTGGTGAAATAATACCCCTATACACTGTGCTACAGAATACTACCATACAGTGCTGAAATAATACCCCTATACACTGTGCTACAGAATACTGCCATACAGTGCTGAAATAATACCACCATACACTGTGCTACAGAATACTGCCATACAGTGGTGAAATAATACCCCTATACACTGTGCTACAGAATACTGCCATACAGTGCTGAAATAATACCGCCATACACTGTGCTACAGAATACTACCATACAGTGCTGAAATAATACCGCCATACACTGTGCTACAGAATACTACCATACAGTGGTGAAATAATACCCCTATACACTGTGCTACAGAATACTGCCATACAGTGGTGAAATAATACCCCTATACACTGTGCTACAGAATACTGCCATGCAGTGCTGAAATAATACCGCCATACACTGTGCTACAGAATACTACCATACAGTGGTGAAATAATACCCCTATACACTGTGCTACAGAATACTGCCATACAGTGCTGAAATAATACCGCCATACACTGTGCTACAGAATACTACCATACAGTGCTGAAATAATACCGCCATACACTGTGCTACAGAATACTGCCATACAGTGCTGAAATAATACCATCATACACTGTGCTACAGAATACTGCCATACAGTTCTGAAATAATACCGCCATACACTGTGCTACAGAATGCTACCATACACTGCTGAAATAATACCGCCATACTGTGCTACAGAATACTACCATACAGTGCTGAAATAATACCGCCATACACTGTGTTACAGAATACTGCCATACAGTGCTGAAATAATACCACCATACACTGTGCTACAGAATACTGCCATACAGTGCTGAAATAATACCGCCATACACTGATCTACAGAATACTGCCATACAGTGCTGAAATAATACCCCTATACACTGTGCTACACAATACTGCCATACAGTTCTGAAATAATACCACCATACACTGTGCTACAGAATACTACCATACAGTGCTGAAATAATACCGCCATACACTGTGCTACAGAATACTACCATACAGTGCTGAAATAATACCGCCATACACAGATCTACAGAATACTGCCATACAGCGCTGAAATAATACCACCATACACTGTGCTACAGAATACTGCCATACAGTGCTGAAATAATACCACCATACACTGTGCCACAGAATACTGCCATACAGTGCTGAAATAATACCACCATACACTGTGCTACAGAATACTGCCATACAGCACTGAAATAATACCATCATACACTGTGCTACAGAATACTACCATACAGTGCTGAAATAATACCACCATACACTGTGCTACAGAATACTACCATACAGTGCTGAAATAATACCACCATACACTGTGCTACAGAATACTGCCATACAGTGCTGAAACAATACCACCATACACTGTGCTACAGAATACTACCATACAGTGCTGAAATAATACCACCATACACTGTGCTACAGAATACTGCCATACAGTGCTGAAACAATACCACCATACACTGTGCTACAGAATACTGCCATACAGTGCTGAAATAATACCACCATACACTGTGCTACAGAATACTGCCATACAGCGCTGGAATAATACCACCATACACTGATCTACAGAATACTGCCATACAGCGCTGAAATAATACCACCATACACTGATCTACAGAATACTGCCATACAGTGCTGAAATAATACCACCATACACTGATCTACAGAATACTGCCATACAGCGCTGAAATACCACCATACACTGTGCTACAGAATACTGCCATACAGTGCTGAAATAATACCACCATACACTGTGCTACAGAATACTGCCATACAGCGCTGAAATAATACCACCATACACTGTGCTACAGAATACTGCCATACAGCGCTGAAATAATACCGCCATACACTGTGCTACAGAATACTGCCATACAGCGCTGAGATAATACCACCATACACTGATCTACAGAATAATGCCATACAGCGCTGAAATAATACTGCCATACACTGTGCTACAGAATACTGCCATACAGTGCTGAAATAATACCGCCATACACTGTGCTACAGAATACTACAATACAGTGCTGAAATAATACCGCCATACACTGATCTACAGAATACTACCATACAGTGCTGAAATAATACCACCATACACTGTGCTACAGAATACTGCCATACAGTGCTGAAATAATACCGCCATACACTGTGCTACAGAATACTGCCATACAGTGCTGAAATAATACCACCATACACTGTGCTACAGAATACTACCATACAGTGCTGAAATAATACCGCCATACACTGTGCTACAGAATACTGCCATACAGCGCTGAAATAATACCGCCATACACTGTGCTACAGAATACTGCCATACAGTGGTGAAATAATACCACCATACACTGTGCTACAGAATACTGCCATACAGCGCTGAAATAATACCACCATACACTGTGCTACAGAATACTGCCATACAGTGCTGAAATAAGACCACCATACACTGTGCTACAGAATACTGCCATACAGCGCTGGAATAATACCGCCATACACTGTGCTACAGAATACTGCCATACAGTGCTGAAATAATACCACCATACACTGTGCTACAGAATACTACCATACAGTGCTGAAATAATACCACCATACACTGTGCTACAGAATACTGCCATACAGTGGTGAAATAATACCACCATACACTGTGCTACAGAATACTGCCATACAGCGCTGAAATAATACCACCATACACTGTGCTACAGAATACTGCCATACAGTGCTGAAATAAGACCACCATACACTGTGCTACAGAATACTGCCATACAGCGCTGGAATAATACCGCCATACACTGTGCTACAGAATACTGCCATACAGTGCTGAAATAATACCACCATACACTGATCTACAGAATACTACCATACAGCGCTGAAATAATACCACCATACACTGATCTAAAGAATACTGCCATACAGCACTGAAATAATACCGCCATACACTGTGCTACAGAATACTGCCATACAGGGCTGAAATAATACCACCATACACTGTGTTACAGAATACTGCCATACAGCGCTGAAATAATACCACCATACACTGTGCTACAGAATACTGCCATACAGTGCTGAAATAATACCACCATACACTGTGCTACAGAATACTACCATACAGTGCTGAAATAATACCGCCATACACTGTGCTACAGAATACTGCCATACAGTGCTGAAATAATACCGCCATACACTGTGCTACAGAATACTACCATACAGTGCTGAAATAATACCGCCATACACTGTGCTGCAGAATACTGCCATACAGCGCTGAAATAATACCACCATACACTGTGCTACAGAATACTGCCATACAGTGCTGAAATAATACCACCATACACTGTGCTACAGAATACTGCCATACAGCGCTGGAATAATACCGCCATACACTGTGCTACAGAATACTGCCATACAGTGCTGAAATAATACCACCATACACTGATCTACAGAATACTACCATACAGGGCTGAAATAATACCACCATACACTGATCTAAAGAATACTGCCATACAGCACTGAAATAATACCGCCATACACTGTGCTACACAATACTGCCATACAGCGCTGAAATAATACCGCCATACACTGTGCTACAGAATACTGCCATACAGTGCTGATATAATACCCCTATACACTGTGCTACAGAATACTGCCATACAGTGCTGAAATAATACCCCTATACACTGTGCTACACAATACTGCCATACAGTTCTGAAATAATACCACCATACACTGTGCTACAGAATGCTACCATACAGTGCTGAAATAATACCGCCATACACTGTGCTACAGAATACTACCATACAGTGCTGAAATAATACCGGCATACACTGTGTTACAGAATACTGCCATACAGTGCTGAAATAATACCACCATACACTGTGCTACAGAATACTGCCATACAGCGCAGAGATAATACCACCATACACTGATCTACAGAATACTGCCATACAGCGCAGAGATAATACCACCATACACTGTGCTACAGAATACTGCCATACAGTGCTGAAATAATACCACCATACACTGTGCCACAGAATACTGCCATACAGTGCTGAAATAATACCACCATACACTGTGCTACAGAATACTGCCATACAGCGCTGGAATAATACCACCATACACTGATCTACAGAATACTGCCATACAGTGCTGAAATAATACCACCATACACTGTGCTACAGAATACTGCCATACAGCGCTGAAATAATACCACCATACACTGATCTACAGAATACTGCCATACAGCGCTGAAATAATACCACCATACACTGATCTACAGAATACTGCCATACAGCGCTGAAATACCACCATACACTGTGCTACAGAATACTGCCATACAGTGCTGAAATAATACCACCATACACTGTGCTACAGAATACTGCCATACAGCGCTGAAATAATACCACCATACACTGTGCTACAGAATACTGCCATACAGCGCTGAAATAATACCGCCATACACTGTGCTACAGAATACTGCCATACAGCGCTGAGATAATACCACCATACACTGATCTACAGAATACTGCCATACAGCGCTGAAATAATACTGCCATACACTGTGCTACAGAATACTGCCATACAGTGCTGAAATAATACCGCCATACACTGTGCTACAGAATACTACAATACAGTGCTGAAATAATACCGCCATACACTGATCTACAGAATACTACCATACAGTGCTGAAATAATACCACCATACACTGTGCTACAGAATACTGCCATACAGTGCTGAAATAATACCGCCATACACTGTGCTACATAATACTGCCATACAGTGCTGAAATAATACCACCATACACTGTGCTACAGAATACTACCATACAGTGCTGAAATAATACCACCATACACTGTGCTACAGAATACTGCCATACAGCGCTGAAATAATACCGCCATATACTGTGCTACAGAATACTGCCATACAGCGCTGAGATAATACCACCATACACTGATCTACAGAATACTGCCATACAGCGCTGAAATAATACTGCCATACACTGTGCTACAGAATACTGCCATACAGTGCTGAAATAATACCGCCATACACTGTGCTACAGAATACTACAATACAGTGCTGAAATAATACCGCCATACACTGATCTACAGAATACTACCATACAGTGCTGAAATAATACCACCATACACTGTGCTACAGAATACTGCCATACAGTGCTGAAATAATACCGCCATACACTGTGCTACAGAATACTGCCATACAGTGCTGAAATAATACCACCATACACTGTGCTACAGAATACTGCCATACAGCGCTGAAATAATACCACCATACACTGTGCTACAGAATACTGCCATACAGTGCTGAAATAAGACCACCATACACTGTGCTACAGAATACTGCCATACAGGGCTGGAATAATACCGCCATACACTGTGCTACAGAATACTGCCATACAGTGCTGAAATAATACCACCATACACTGATCTACAGAATACTACCATACAGCGCTGAAATAATACCACCATACACTGATCTAAAGAATACTGCCATACAGCACTGAAATAATACCGCCATACACTGTGCTACAGAATACTGCCATACAGGGCTGAAATAATACCACCATACACTGTGTTACAGAATACTGCCATACAGCGCTGAAATAATACCACCATACACTGTGCTACAGAATACTGCCATACAGTGCTGAAATAATACCGCCATACACTGTGCTACAGAATACTACCATACAGTGCTGAAATAATACCACCATACACTGTGCTACAGAATACTACCATACAGTGCTGAAATAATACCGCCATACACTGTGCTACAGAATACTGCCATACAATGCTGAAATAATACCGCCATACACTGTGCTACAGAATACTACCATACAGTGCTGAAATAATACCGCCATACACTGTGCTGCAGAATACTGCCATACAGCGCTGAAATAATACCACCATACACTGTGCTACAGAATACTGCCATACAGTGCTGAAATAATACCACCATACACTGTGCTACAGAATACTGCCATACAGCGCTGGAATAATACCGCCATACACTGTGCTACAGAATACTGCCATACAGTGCTGAAATAATACCACCATACACTGATCTACAGAATACTACCATACAGGGCTGAAATAATACCACCATACACTGATCTAAAGAATACTGCCATACAGCACTGAAATAATACCGCCATACACTGTGCTACACAATACTGCCATACAGCGCTGAAATAATACCGCCATACACTGTGCTACAGAATACTGCCATACAGTGCTGATATAATACCCCTATACACTGTGCTACAGAATACTGCCATACAGTGCTGAAATAATACCCCTATACACTGTGCTACACAATACTGCCATACAGTTCTGAAATAATACCACCATACACTGTGCTACAGAATGCTACCATACAGTGCTGAAATAATACCGCCATACACTGTGCTACAGAATACTACCATACAGTGCTGAAATAATACCGGCATACACTGTGTTACAGAATACTGCCATACAGTGCTGAAATAATACCACCATACACTGTGCTACAGAATACTGCCATACAGCGCAGAGATAATACCACCATACACTGATCTAC
Organism: Phyllobates terribilis; assembly: GCF_046119375.1. NCBI lineage: Eukaryota > Metazoa > Chordata > Amphibia > Anura > Dendrobatidae > Phyllobates > Phyllobates terribilis. The sequence continues at coordinate 1,226,490,299 of NW_027362761.1, read as the reverse complement.
AGAATACTGCCATACAGCGCAGAGATAATACCACCATACACTGTGCTACAGAATACTGCCATACAGTGCTGAAATAATACCACCATACACTGTGCCACAGAATACTGCCATACAGTGCTGAAATAATACCCCTATATACTGTGCTACACAACACTGCCATACAGTGCTGAAATAATACCGCCATACACTGTGTTACAGAATACTGCCATACAGTTCTGAAATAATACCACCATACACTGTGCTACAGAATACTGCCATACAGTGCTGAAATAATACGCCATACACTGTGCTACAGAATACTACCATACAGTGCTGAAATAATACCGCCATACACTGTGCTACAGAATACTGCCATACAGTTCTGAAATAATACCGCCATACACTGTGCTACAGAATACTACCATACAGTTCTGAAATAATACCACCATACACTGATCTACAGTATACTGCCATACAGTGCTGAAATAATACCCCTATACACTGTGCTACAGAATACTGCCATACAGTGCTGAAATAATACCCCTATACACTGTGCTACACAATACTGCCATACAGTTCTGAAATAATACCGCCATACACAGATCTACAGAATACTACCATACAGTGCTGAAATAATACCGCCATACACTGTGCTACAGAATACTACCATACAGTGCTGAAATAATACCGCCATACACTGTGCTACAGAATACTGCCATACAGCGCTGAAATAATACCGCCATACACTGTGCTACAGAATACTGCCATACAGTGCTGAAATAATACCGCCATACACTGTGCTACAGAATACTGCCATACAGTGCTGAAATAATACCACCATACACTATGCTACAGAATACTGCCATACAGTGCTGAAATAATACCGCCATACACTGTGCTACAGAATACTGCCATACAGTGCTGAAATAATACCACCATACACTATGCTACAGAATACTACCATACAGCGCTGAGATAATACCACCATACACTGTGCTACAGAATACTGCCATACAGTGCTGAAATATTACCACCATACACTGTGCTACAGAATACTGCCATACAGCGCTGATATAATACCGCCATACACTGTGCTACAGAATATTGCCATAGAGGGCTGAAATAATACCGCCATACACTGTGCTACAGAATACTGCCATACATCGCTGAAATAATACCGCCATACACTGTGCTACAGAATACTGCCATACAGCGCTGAAATAATACCGCCATACACTGTGCTACAGAATACTGCCATACAGCGCTGAAATAATACCACCATACACTGATCTAAAGAATACTGCCATACAGCGCTGAAATAATACCACCATACACTGATCTACAGAATACTGCCATACAGTGCTGAAATAATACCGCCATACACTGTGCTACAGAATACTGCCATACAGTGCTGAAATAATACCGCCATACACTGTGCTACAGAATACTGCCATACAGTTCTGAAATAATACCACCATACACTGTGCTACAGAATACTGCCATACAGTGCTGAAATAATACCACCATACACTGTGCTACAGAATACTGCCATACAGTTCTGAAATAATACCACCATACACTGTGCTACAGAATACTGCCATACAGTGCTGAAATAATACTGCCCTACACTGTGCTACAGAATACTGCCATACAGTGCTGAAATAATGCCACCATACACTGTGCTACACAATACTGCCATACAGTGCTGAAATAATACCACCATACACTGATCTACAGAATACTGCCATACAGTGCTGAAATAATACCGCCATACACTGTGCTACAGAATACTGCCATACAGCGCTGAAATAATTCCACCATACACTGATCTACAGAATACTGCCATACAGTGCTGAAATAATACCACCATACACTGATCTACAGAATACTGCCATACAGTGCTGAAATAATAACGCCATACACTGTGCTACAGAATACTGCCATACAGTGCTGAAATAATACCACCATACACTGTGCTACAGAATACTGCCATACAGCACTGAAATAATACCACCATACACTGTGCTACAGAATACTGCCATACAGCGCTTAAATAATACCACCATACACTGATCTACAGAAAACTGCCATACAGTGCTGAAATAATACCGCCATACACTGTGCTACAGAATACTGCCATACAGCGCTGAAATAATACCACCATACACTGTGCTACAGAATACTACCATACAGTGCTGAAATAATACCGCCATACACTGATCTACAGAATACTACCATACAGCGCTGAAATAATACCACCATACACTGTGCTACAGAATACTGCCATACAGTGCTGAAATAATACCGCCATACACTGTGCTACAGAATACTACCATACAGTGCTGAAATAATACCACCATACACTGTGCTACGGAATACTGCCATACAGTGCTGAAATAATGCCACCATACACTGTGCTACAGAATACTGCCATACAGCGCTGAAATAATACCACCATACACTGATCTACAGAATACTGCCATACAGTGCTGAAATAATACCACGATACACTGTGCTACAGAATACTGCCATACAGTGCTGAAATACCACCATACACTGTGCTACAGAATACTGCCATACAGTGCTGAAATAATACCGCCATACACTGTGCTACAGAATACTGCCATACAGTGCTGAAATACCACCATACACTGTGCTACAGAATACTGCCATACAGTGCTGAAATAATACCGCCATACACTGTGCTACAGAATACTGCCATACAGGGCTGAAATAATACCACCATACACTGTGCTACAGAATACTGCCATACAGTGCTGAAATAATACCGCCATACACTGTGCTACAGAATACTGCCATACAGCGCTGAAATAATACCGCCATACACTGTGCTACAGAATACTGCCATACAGCGCTGAAATAATACCGCCATACACTGTGCTACAGAATACTACCATACAGTGGTGAAACAATACCGCCATACACTGTGCTACAGAATACTGCCATACAGTGCTGAAATAATACCACCATACACTGTGCTACAGAATACTGCCATACAGTGCTGAAATAATACCGCCATACACTGATCTACAGAATACTGCCATACAGTGCTGAAATAATACCCCTATACACTGTGCTACAGAATACTGCCATACAGTGCTGAAATAATACCCCTATACACTGTGCTACACAATACTGCCATACAGTTCTGAAATAATACCACCATACACTGTGCTACAGAATACTACCATACAGCGCTGAAATAATACCGCCATACACTGTGCTACAGAATACTGCCATACAGTGCTGAAATACCACCATACACTGTGCTACAGAATACTGCCATACAGTGCTGAAATAATACCACCATACACTGTGCTACAGAATACTGCCATACAGTGCTGAAATAATACCGCCATACACTGTGCTACAGAATACTGCCATACAGGGCTGAAATAATACCACCATACACTGTGCTACAGAATACTGCCATACAGTGCTGAAATAATACCGCCATACACTGTGCTACAGAATACTGCCATACAGCGCTGAAATAATACCGCCATACACTGTGCTACAGAATACTGCCATACAGCGCTGAAATAATACCGCCATACACTGTGCTACAGAATACTGCCATACAGTGCTGAAATAATACCGCCATACACTGATCTACAGAATACTGCCATACAGTGCTGAAATAATACCCCTATACACTGTGCTACAGAATACTGCCATACAGTGCTGAAATAATACCACCATACACTGTGCTACAGAATACTACCATACAGCGCTGAAATAATACCGCCATACACTGTGCTACAGAATACTACCATACAGTGGTGAAACAATACCGCCATACACTGTGCTACAGAATACTGCCATACAGTGCTGAAATAATACCACCATACACTGTGCTACAGAATACTGCCATACAGTGCTGAAATAATACCGCCATACACTGATCTACAGAATACTGCCATACAGTGCTGAAATAATACCCCTATACACTGTGCTACAGAATACTGCCATACAGTGCTGAAATAATACCCCTATACACTGTGCTACACAATACTGCCATACAGTTCTGAAATAATACCACCATACACTGTGCTACAGAATACTACCATACAGTGCTGAAATAATACCGCCATACACTGTGTTACAGAATACTGCCATACAGTGCTGAAATAATACCACCATACACTGTGCTACAGAATACTGCCATACAGTGCTGAAATAATACCACCATACACTGTGCTACAGAATACTGCCATACAGCGCTGAGATAATACCACCATACAATGTGCTACAGAATACTGCCATACAGTGCTGAAATAATACCACCATACACTGTGCTACAGAATACTGCCATACAGTGCTGAAATAATACCCCTATACACTGTGCTACACAATACTGCCATACAGTGCTGAAATAATACCACCATACACTGTGTTACAGAATACTGCCATACAGTTCTGAAATAATACCACCATACACTGTGCTACAGAATACTGCCATACAGTGCTGAAATAATACCGCCATACACTGTGCTACAGAATACTACCATACAGTGCTGAAATAATACCCCTATACACTGTGCTACACAATACTGCCATACAGTTCTGAAATAATACCACCATACACTGTGCTACAGAATACTACCATACAGTGCTGAAATAATACCGCCATACACTGTGCTACAGAATACTACCATACAGTGCTGAAATAATACCCCTATACACTGTGCTACAGAATACTGCCATACAGCGCTGAAATAATACCACCATACACTGTGCTACAGAATACTACCATACAGTGCTGAAATAATACCGCCATACACTGTGCTACAGAATACTACCATACACTGATCTACAGAATACTACCATACAGTGCTGAAATAATACCCCTATACACTGTGCTACAGAATACTGCCATACAGTGCTGAAATAATACCCCTATACACTGTGCTACAGAATACTGCCATACAGCGCTGAAATAATACCACCATACACTGTGCTACAGAATACTACCATACAGTGCTGAAATAATACCCCTATACACTGTGCTACAGAATACTGCCATACACTGATCTACAGAATACTACCATACAGTGCTGAAATAATACCCCTATACACTGTGCTACAGAATACTGCCATACAGTGCTGAAATAATACCACCATACACTGTGCTACAGAATACTACCATACAGTGCTGAAATAATACCGCCATACACTGTGCTACAGAATACTACCATACAGTGCTGAAATAATACCGCCATACACTGTGCTACACAATACTGCCATACAGTTCTGAAAAAATACCGCCATACACTGTGCTACAGAATACTGCCATACAGTGCTGAAATAATATCGCCATACACTGTGCTACAGAATACTGCCATACAGTGCTGAAATAATACCGCCATACACTGATCTACAGAATACTGCCATACAGTTCTGAAATAATACCACCATACACTGTGCTACAGAATACTACCATACAGTGCTGAAATAATACCGCCATACACTGTGCTACAGAATACTACCATACAGTGCTGAAATAATACCCCTATACACTGTGCTACAGAATACTGCCATACACTGATCTACAGAATACTACCATACAGTGCTGAAATAATACCCCTATACACTGTGCTACAGAATACTGCCATACAGTTCTGAAATAATACCCCCATACACTGTGCTACAGAATACTGCCATACAGTGCTGAAATAATATCGCCATACACTGTGCTACAGAATACTACCATACAGTGCTGAAATAATACCCCTATACACTGTGCTACAGAATACTGCCATACAGTGCTGAAATAATATCGCCATACACTGTGCTACAGAATACTACCATACAGTGCTGAAATAATACCACCATACACTGTGCTACAGAATACTGCCATACAGTGCTGAAATACCACCATACACTGTGCTACAGAATACTACCATACAGGGCTGAAATAATACCACCATACACTGATCTAAAGAATACTGCCATACAGCACTGCAATAATACCGCCATACACTGTGCTACAGAATACTGCCATACAGGGCTGAAATAATACCGCCATACACTGTGCTACAGAATACTGCCATACAGTGCTGAAATAATACCACCATACACTGTGCTACAGAATACTACCATACAGCACTGAAATAATACCACCATACACTGATCTAAAGAATACTGCCATACAGCGCTGAAATAATACCGCCATACACTGTGCTACAGAATACTGCCATACAGAGCTGAAATAATACCGCCATACACTGTGCTACAGATACTGCCATACAGTGCTGAAATAATACCACCATACACTGTGCTACAGAATACTGCCATACAGTGCTGAAATAATACCGCCATACACTGATCTACAGAATACTGCCATACAGTGCTGAAATAATACCCCTATACACTGTGCTACAGAATACTGCCATACAGTGCTGAAATAATACCCCTATACACTGTGCTACACAATACTGCCATACAGTTCTGAAATAATACCACCATACACTGTGCTACAGAATGCTACCATACAGTGCTGAAATAATACCGCCATACACTGTGCTACAGAATACTACCATACAGTGCTGAAATAATACCGCCATACACTGTGTTACAGAATACTGCCATACAGTGCTGAAATAATACCACCATACACTGTGCTACAGAATACTGCCATACAGTGCTGAAATAATACCACCATACACTGTGCTACAGAATACTGCCATACAGCGCTGAGATAATACCACCATACAATGTGCTACAGAATACTGCCATACAGTGCTGAAATAATACCACCATACACTGTGCTACAGAATACTGCCATACAGTGCTGAAATAATACCACCATACACTGTGTTACAGAATACTGCCATACAGTTCTGAAATAATACCACCATACACTGTGCTACAGAATACTGCCATACAGTTCTGAAATAATACCACCATACACTGTGCTACACAATACTGCCATACAGTGCTGAAATAATACCACCATACACTGTGTTACAGAATACTGCCATACAGTTCTGAAATAATACCACCATACACTGTGCTACAGAATACTGCCATACAGTGCTGAAATAATACCGCCATACACTGTGCTACAGAATACTACCATACAGTGCTGAAATAATACCCCTATACACTGTGCTACACAATACTGCCATACAGTTCTGAAATAATACCACCATACACTGTGCTACAGAATTCTACCATACAGTGCTGAAATAATACCGCCATACACTGTGCTACAGAATACTACCATACAGTGCTGAAATAATACCCCTATACACTGTGCTACAGAATACTGCCATACACTGATCTACAGAATACTACCATACAGTGCTGAAATAATACCCCTATACACTGTGCTACAGAATACTGCCATACAGTGCTGAAATAATACCACCATACACTGTGCTACAGAATACTACCATACAGTGCTGAAACAATACCGCCATACACTGTGCTACAGAATACTACCATACAGTGCTGAAATAATACCGCCATACACTGTGCTACACAATACTGCCATACAGTTCTGAAATAATACCGCCATACACTGTGCTACAGAATACTGCCATACAGTGCTGAAATAATATCGCCATACACTGTGCTACAGAATACTACCATACAGTGCTGAAATAATACCGCCATACACTGTGCTACAGAATACTGCCATACAGTGCTGAAATAATACCGCCATACACTGATCTACAGAATACTGCCATACAGTTCTGAAATAATACCACCATACACTGTGCTACAGAATACTACCATACAGTGCTGAAATAATACCGCCATACACTGTGCTACAGAATACTACCATACAGTGCTGAAATAATACCCCTATACACTGTGCTACAGAATACTGCCATACACTGATCTACAGAATACTACCATACAGTGCTGAAATAATACCCCTATACACTGTGCTACAGAATACTGCCATACAGTGCTGAAATAATACCACCATACACTGTGCTACAGAATACTACCATACAGTGCTGAAATAATACCGCCATACACTGTGCTACAGAATACTACCATACAGTGCTGAAATAATACCGCCATACACTGTGCTACAGAATACTGCCATACAGTGCTGAAATAATACCACCATACACTGTGCTACAGAATACTGCCATACAATGCTGAAATAATATCGCCATACACTGTGCTACAGAATACTACCATACAGTGCTGAAATAATACCCCTATACACTGTGCTACAGAATACTACCATACAGTGCTGAAATAATACCACCATACACTGTGCTACAGAATACTGCCATACAGTGCTGAAATACCACCATACACTGTGCTACAGAATACTACCATACAGGGCTGAAATAATACCACCATACACTGATCTAAAGAATACTGCCATACAGCACTGCAATAATACCGCCATACACTGTGCTACAGAATACTGCCATACAGGGCTGAAATAATACCGCCATACACTGTGCTACAGAATACTGCCATACAGTGCTGAAATAATACCACCATACACTGTGCTACAGAATACTACCATACAGCACTGAAATAATACCACCATACACTGATCTAAAGAATACTGCCATACAGCGCTTAAATAATACCGCCATACACTGTGCTACAGAATACTGCCATACAGAGCTGAAATAATACCGCCATACACTGTGCTACAGAATACTGCCATACAGGGCTGAAATAATACCGCCATACACTGTGCTACAGAATACTGCCATACAGGGCTGAAATAATACCCCTATACACTGTGCTACAGAATACTGCCATACAGCGCTGAAATAATACCACCATACACTGTGCTACAGAATACTACCATACAGTGCTGAAATAATACCGCCATACACTGTGCTACAGAATACTACCATACACTGATCTACAGAATACTACCATACAGTGCTGAAATAATACCCCTATACACTGTGCTACAGAATACTGCCATACAGTGCTGAAATAATACCCCTATACACTGTGCTACAGAATACTGCCATACAGCGCTGAAATAATACCACCATACACTGTGCTACAGAATACTACCATACAGTGCTGAAATAATACCCCTATACACTGTGCTACAGAATACTGCCATACACTGATCTACAGAATACTACCATACAGTGCTGAAATAATACCCCTATACACTGTGCTACAGAATACTGCCATACAGTGCTGAAATAATACCACCATACACTGTGCTACAGAATACTACCATACAGTGCTGAAATAATACCGCCATACACTGTGCTACAGAATACTACCATACAGTGCTGAAATAATACCGCCATACACTGTGCTACACAATACTGCCATACAGTTCTGAAAAAATACCGCCATACACTGTGCTACAGAATACTGCCATACAGTGCTGAAATAATATCGCCATACACTGTGCTACAGAATACTGCCATACAGTGCTGAAATAATACCGCCATACACTGATCTACAGAATACTGCCATACAGTTCTGAAATAATACCACCATACACTGTGCTACAGAATACTACCATACAGTGCTGAAATAATACCGCCATACACTGTGCTACAGAATACTACCATACAGTGCTGAAATAATACCCCTATACACTGTGCTACAGAATACTGCCATACACTGATCTACAGAATACTACCATACAGTGCTGAAATAATACCCCTATACACTGTGCTACAGAATACTGCCATACAGTTCTGAAATAATACCCCCATACACTGTGCTACAGAATACTGCCATACAGTGCTGAAATAATATCGCCATACACTGTGCTACAGAATACTACCATACAGTGCTGAAATAATACCCCTATACACTGTGCTACAGAATACTGCCATACAGTGCTGAAATAATATCGCCATACACTGTGCTACAGAATACTACCATACAGTGCTGAAATAATACCACCATACACTGTGCTACAGAATACTGCCATACAGTGCTGAAATACCACCATACACTGTGCTACAGAATACTACCATACAGGGCTGAAATAATACCACCATACACTGATCTAAAGAATACTGCCATACAGCACTGCAATAATACCGCCATACACTGTGCTACAGAATACTGCCATACAGGGCTGAAATAATACCGCCATACACTGTGCTACAGAATACTGCCATACAGTGCTGAAATAATACCACCATACACTGTGCTACAGAATACTACCATACAGCACTGAAATAATACCACCATACACTGATCTAAAGAATACTGCCATACAGCGCTGAAATAATACCGCCATACACTGTGCTACAGAATACTGCCATACAGAGCTGAAATAATACCGCCATACACTGTGCTACAGATACTGCCATACAGTGCTGAAATAATACCACCATACACTGTGCTACAGAATACTGCCATACAGTGCTGAAATAATACCGCCATACACTGATCTACAGAATACTGCCATACAGTGCTGAAATAATACCCCTATACACTGTGCTACAGAATACTGCCATACAGTGCTGAAATAATACCCCTATACACTGTGCTACACAATACTGCCATACAGTTCTGAAATAATACCACCATACACTGTGCTACAGAATGCTACCATACAGTGCTGAAATAATACCGCCATACACTGTGCTACAGAATACTACCATACAGTGCTGAAATAATACCGCCATACACTGTGTTACAGAATACTGCCATACAGTGCTGAAATAATACCACCATACACTGTGCTACAGAATACTGCCATACAGTGCTGAAATAATACCACCATACACTGTGCTACAGAATACTGCCATACAGCGCTGAGATAATACCACCATACAATGTGCTACAGAATACTGCCATACAGTGCTGAAATAATACCACCATACACTGTGCTACAGAATACTGCCATACAGTGCTGAAATAATACCACCATACACTGTGTTACAGAATACTGCCATACAGTTCTGAAATAATACCACCATACACTGTGCTACAGAATACTGCCATACAGTTCTGAAATAATACCACCATACACTGTGCTACACAATACTGCCATACAGTGCTGAAATAATACCACCATACACTGTGTTACAGAATACTGCCATACAGTTCTGAAATAATACCACCATACACTGTGCTACAGAATACTGCCATACAGTGCTGAAATAATACCGCCATACACTGTGCTACAGAATACTACCATACAGTGCTGAAATAATACCCCTATACACTGTGCTACACAATACTGCCATACAGTTCTGAAATAATACCACCATACACTGTGCTACAGAATTCTACCATACAGTGCTGAAATAATACCGCCATACACTGTGCTACAGAATACTACCATACAGTGCTGAAATAATACCCCTATACACTGTGCTACAGAATACTGCCATACACTGATCTACAGAATACTACCATACAGTGCTGAAATAATACCCCTATACACTGTGCTACAGAATACTGCCATACAGTGCTGAAATAATACCACCATACACTGTGCTACAGAATACTACCATACAGTGCTGAAATAATACCGCCATACACTGTGCTACAGAATACTACCATACAGTGCTGAAATAATACCGCCATACACTGTGCTACACAATACTGCCATGCAGTTCTGAAATAATACCGCCATACACTGTGCTACAGAATACTGCCATACAGTGCTGAAATAATATCGCCATACACTGTGCTACAGAATACTACCATACAGTGCTGAAATAATACCGCCATACACTGTGCTACAGAATACTGCCATACAGTGCTGAAATAATACCGCCATACACTGATCTACAGAATACTGCCATACAGTTCTGAAATAATACCACCATACACTGTGCTACAGAATACTACCATACAGTGCTGAAATAATACCGCCATACACTGTGCTACAGAATACTACCATACAGTGCTGAAATAATACCCCTATACACTGTGCTACAGAATACTGCCATACACTGATCTACAGAATACTACCATACAGTGCTGAAATAATACCCCTATACACTGTGCTACAGAATACTGCCATACAGTGCTGAAATAATACCACCATACACTGTGCTACAGAATACTACCATACAGTGCTGAAATAATACCGCCATACACTGTGCTACAGAATACTACCATACAGTGCTGAAATAATACCGCCATACACTGTGCTACAGAATACTGCCATACAGTGCTGAAATAATACCACCATACACTGTGCTACAGAATACTGCCATACAATGCTGAAATAATATCGCCATACACTGTGCTACAGAATACTACCATACAGTGCTGAAATAATACCCCTATACACTGTGCTACAGAATACTACCATACAGTGCTGAAATAATACCACCATACACTGTGCTACAGAATACTGCCATACAGTGCTGAAATACCACCATACACTGTGCTACAGAATACTACCATACAGGGCTGAAATAATACCACCATACACTGATCTAAAGAATACTGCCATACAGCACTGCAATAATACCGCCATACACTGTGCTACAGAATACTGCCATACAGGGCTGAAATAATACCGCCATACACTGTGCTACAGAATACTGCCATACAGTGCTGAAATAATACCACCATACACTGTGCTACAGAATACTACCATACAGCACTGAAATAATACCACCATACACTGATCTAAAGAATACTGCCATACAGCGCTTAAATAATACCGCCATACACTGTGCTACAGAATACTGCCATACAGAGCTGAAATAATACCGCCATACACTGTGCTACAGAATACTGCCATACAGGGCTGAAATAATACCGCCATACACTGTGCTACAGAATACTGCCATACAGGGCTGAAATAATACCGCCATACACTGTGCTACAGAATACTGCCATACAGTGCTGAAATAATACCACCATACACTGTGCTACAGAATACTACCATACAGCACTGAAATAATACCGCCTTACACTGATCTAAAGAATACTGCCATACAGCGCTGAAATAATACCGCCATACACTGTGCTACAGAATACTGCCATACAGGGCTGAAATAATACCGCCATACACTGTGCTACAGAATACTGCCATACAGTTCTGAAATAATTCCACCATACACTGTTCTACAGAATACTACCATACAGTTCTGAAATAATACCACCATACGCTGATCTACAGAATACTACCATACAGCGCTGAAATAATACCACCATACACTATGCTACAGAATACTGCCATACAGTGCTGAAATAATACCACCATACACTGTGCTACAGAATACTACCATACAGTGCTGAAATAATACCACCATACACTGTGCTACAGAATACTGCCATACAGCGCTGAAATAATACCACCATACACTATGCTACAGAATACTGCCATACAGTGCTGAAATAATACCACCATACACTGTGCTACAGAATACTACCATACAGTGCTGAAATAATACCACCATACACTGTGCTACAGAATACTGCCATACAGCGCTGAAATAATACCACCATACACTATGCTACAGAATACTGCCATACAGTGCTGAAATAATACCACCATACACTGTGCTACAGAATACTACCATACAGTGCTGAAATAATACCACCATACACTGTGCTACAGAATACTGCCATACAGCGCTGAAATAATACCACCATACACTGTGCTACAGAATACTACCATACAGCGCTGAAATAATACCACCATACACTATGCTACAGAATACTGCCATACAGTGCTGAAATAATACCACCATACACTGTGCTACAGAATACTACCATACAGCGCTGAAATAATACCACCATACACTATGCTACAGAATACTGCCATACAGTGCTGAAATAATACCACCATACACTGTGCTACAGAATACTACCATACAGCGCTGAAATAATACCACCATACACTATGCTACAGAATACTGCCATACAGTGCTGAAATAATACCACCATACACTGTGCTACAGAATACTGCCATACAGCGCTGAAATAATACCGCCATACACTGTGCTACAGAATATTGCCATACAGCGCTGGAATAATACCACCATACACTGATCTACAGAATACTGCCATACAGTGCTGAAATAATACCACCATACACTGTGCTACAGAATACTGCCATACAGTGCTGAAATAATACCGCCATACACTGATCTACAGAATACTACCATACAGTGCTGAAATAATACCGCCATACACTGATCTACAGAATACTGCCATACAGTGCTGAAATAATACCGCCATACACTGTGCTACACAATACTGCCATACAGTTCTGAAATAATACCACCATACACTGTGCTACAGAATACTACCATACAGTGCTGAAATAATACCGCCATACACTGATCTACAGAATACTACCATACAGTTCTGAAATAATACCGCCATACACAGATCTACAGAATACTACCATACAGTTCTGAAATAATACCGCCATACACTGTGCTACAGAATACTACCATACAGTTCTGAAATAATACCACCATACACTGTGCTACAGAATACTGCCATACAGTGCTGAAATAATACCCCTATACACTGTGCTACAGAATACTGCCATACAGTGCTGAAATAATACCACCATACACTGTGCTACAGAATACTGCCATACAGCGCTAAGATAATACCGCCATACACTGTGCTGCAGAATACTGCCATACAGTGCTGAAATAATACCGCCATACACTGTTCTACAGAATACTACCATACAGCGCTGAAATAATACCGCCATGCACTGTGCTACAGAATACTGCCATACAGTGCTGAAATAATACCGCCATACACTGTTCTACACAATACTACCATACAGCGCTGAAATAATACCACCATACACTGTGCTACAGAATACTACCATACAGTGCTGAAATAATACCGCCATACACTGTGCTACAGAATACTACCATACAGTGCTGAAATAATACCACCATACACTGTGCTACAGAATACTACCATACAGTGCTGAAATAATACCGCCATACACTGTGCTACAGAATACTGCCATACATTGCTGAAATAATACCGCCATACACTGTGCTGCAGAATACTGCCATCCAGCGCTGAAATAATACCACTATACACTGAGCTATAGAATACTGCCATACAGGGCTGAAATAATACCGCCATACACTGTGCTGCAGAATACTGCCATTCAGCGCTGACAGAGCAGCGTCACTTCGGACAGGTGCACACAGTACATTCTGGCTCTGGGGATTCGCGGTTTTCACAATGGATATTAAGACGTCTCTGATGACAGAAGCGCGGTATTATGGATATTCAGGCGTCTCTGATGACAGAAGCGCGGTATTATGGATATTCAGACGTCTCTGATGACAGAAGCGCGGTATTATGGATATTAAGACGTCTCTGATGACAGAAGCGCGGTATTATGGATATTCAGGCGTCTCTGATGACAGAAGCGCGGTATTATGGATATTCAGGCGTCTCTGATGACAGAAGCGCGGAATTATGGATATACACTGATCTACAGAATACTGCCATACAGTGCTGAAATAATACCACCATACACTGTGCTACAGAATACTGCCATACAGTGCTGAAATAATACCACCATACACTGTGCTACAGAATATTGCCATACAGTGCTGAAATAATACCGCCATACACTGATCTACAGAATACTGCCATACAGTGCTGAAATAATACCGCCATACACTGTGCTACAGAATACTACCATACAGTGCAGAATTAATACCCCTATACACTGTGCTACAGAATACTGCCATACAGTGCTGAAATAATACCCCTATACACTGTGCTACATAATACTGCCATACAGTGCTGAAATAATACCGCCATACACTGTGCTACAGAATACTACCATACAGTGCTGAAATAATACCCCTATACACTGTGCTACAGAATACTGCCATACAGTGCTGAAATAATACCACCATACACTGTGCCACAGAATACTACCATACAGTGGTGAAATAATACCCCTATACACTGTGCTACAGAATACTGCCATACAGCGCTGAAATAATACCACCATACACTGTGCTACAGAATACTGCCATACAGTGCTGAAATAATACCGCCATACACTGTGCTACAGAATACTGCCATACAGTGCTGAAATAATACCACCATACACTGTGCTACAGAATACTGCCATACAGTGCTGAAATAATACCGCCATACACTGATCTACAGAATACTGCCATACAGTGCTGAAATAATACCCCTATACACTGTGCTACAGAATACTGCCATACAGTGCTGAAATAATACCCCTATACACTGTGCTACACAATACTGCCATACAGTTCTGAAATAATACCACCATACACTGTGCTACAGAATGCTACCATACAGTGCAGAAATAATACCGCCATACACTGTGCTACAGAATACTACCATACAGTGCTGAAATAATACCGCCATACACTGTGTTACAGAATACTGCCATACAGTGCTGAAATAATACCACCATACACTGTGCTACAGAATACTGCCATACAGTGCTGAAATACCACCATACACTGTGCTACAGAATACTGCCATACAGCGCTGAGATAATACCACCATACACTGTGCTACAGAATACTGCCATACAGTGCTGAAATAATACCACCATACACTGTGCTACAGAATACTGCCATACAGTGCTGAAATAATACCCCTATACACTGTGCTACACAATACTGCCATACAGTGCTGAAATAATACCGTCATACACTGTGTTACAGAATACTGCCATACAGTGCTGAAATAATACCGCCATACACTGTGCTACAGAATACTGCCATACAGTGCTGAAATAATACCGCCATACACTGTGCTACAGAATACTGCCATACAGTGCTGAAATAATACCGCCATACACTGATTTACAGAATACTGCCATACAGTGCTGAAATAATACCGCCATACACTGTGCTACAGAATACTGCCATACAGTGCTGAAATAATACCGCCATACACTGTGCTACAGAATACTGCCATACAGTGCTGAAATAATACCGCCATACACTGATTTACAGAATACTGCCATACAGTGTTGAAATAATACCCCTATACACTGTGCTACAGAATACTGCCATACAGTGCTGAAATAATACCGCCATACACTGATCTACAGAATACTGCCATACAGTTCTGAAATAATACCGCCATACACTGTGCTACAGAATACTGCCATACAGTGCTGAAATAATACCCCTATACACTGTGCTACAGAATACTGCCATACAGTGCTGAAATAATACCGCCATACACTGATCTACAGAATACTGCCATACAGTTCTGAAATAATACCACCATACACTGTGCTACAGAATACTACCATACAGTGCTGAAATAATACCGCCATACACTGTGCTACAGAATACTACCATACAGTGCTGAAATAATACCGCCATACACTGTGCTACAGAATACTACCATACAGTGCTGAAATAATACCGCCATACACTGTGGTACAGAATACTACCATACAGTGCTGAAATAATACCCCTATACACTGTGCTACACAATACTGCCATACAGTTCTGAAATAATACCGCCATACATAGATCTACAGAATACTACCATACAGTTCTGAAATAATACCACCATACACTGTGCTACAGAATACTACCATACAGTGCTGAAATAATACCGCCATACACTGATCTACAGAATACTACCATACAGTGCTGAAATAATACCCCTATACACTGTGCTACACAATACTGCCATACAGTTCTGAAATAATACCGCCATACACAGATCTACAGAATACTACCATACAGTTCTGAAATAATACCACCATACACTGTGCTACAGAATACTGCCATACAGTGCTGAAATAATACCACCATACACTGTGCTACAGAATACTACCATACAGTGCTGAAATAATACCGCCATACACTGTGCTACAGAATACTACCATACAGTGCTGAAATAATACCGCCATACACTGTGCTACAGAATACTGCCATACAGTGCTGAAATAATACCGCCATACACTGTGCTACAGAATACTGCCATACAGTGCTGAAATAATACCACCATACACTGTGCTACAGAATACTGCCATACAGTGCTGAAATAATACCGCCATACACTGATCTACAGAATACTGCCATACAGTGCTGAAATAATACCCTTATACACTGTGCTACAGAATACTGCCATACAGTGCTGAAATAATACCCCTATACACTGTGCTACACAATACTGCCATACAGTTCTGAAATAATACTACCATACACTGTGCTACAGAATGCTGCCATACAGTGTTGAAATAATACCGCCATACACTGTGCTACAGAATACTACCATACAGTGCTGAAATAATACCGCCATACACTGTGTTACAGAATACTGCCATACAGTGCTGAAATAATACCACCATACACTGTGCTACAGAATACTGCCATACAGTGCTGAAATAATACCACCATACACTGTGCTACAGAATACTGCCATACAGTTCTGAAATAATACCACCATACACTGTGCTACAGAATACTGCCATACAGTGCTGAAATAATACCGCCATACACTGTGCTACAGAATACTGCCATACAGTGCTGAAATAATACCAACATACACTATGCTACAGAATACTGCCATACAGTGGTGAAATAATACCACCATACACTGTGCTACATAATACTGCCATACAGCGCTGATATAATACTGCCATACACTGTGCTACAGAATACTGCCATACAGTGCTGAAATAATACCACCATACACTGTGCTACAGAATACTGCCATACAGCGCTGAAATAATACCGCCATACACTGTGCTACAGAATACTGCCATACAGCGCTGAAATAATACCGCCATACACTGTGCTACAGAATACTGCCATACAGCGCTGAAATAATACCACCATACACTGTGCTACAGAATACTGCCATACAGTGCTGAAATAATACCGCCATACACTGTGCTACAGAATACTGCCATACAGTTCTGAAATAATACCACCATACACTGTGCTACAGAATACTGCCATACAGCGCTGAAATAATACCGCCATACACTGTGCTACAGAATACTGCCATACAGCGCTGAAATAATACCGCCATACACTGTGCTACAGAATACTGCCATACAGCGCTGAAATAATACCACCATACACTGTGCTACATAATACTGCCATACAGCGCTGATATAATACTGCCATACACTGTGCTACAGAATACTGCCATACAGTGCTGAAATAATACCGCCATACACTGTGCTACAGAATACTGCCATACAGCGCTGAAATAATACCACCATACACTGTGCTACAGAATACTACCATACAGTGCTGAAATAATACCGCCATACACTGATCTACAGAATACTACCATACAGCGCTGAAATAATACCACCATACACTGATCTACAGAATACTGCCATACAGTGCTGAAATAATACCGCCATACACTGTGCTACAGAATACTACCATACAGTGCTGAAATAATACCGCCATACACTGTGCTACAGAATACTGCCATACAGTGCTGAAATAATGCCACCATACACTGTGCTACAGAATACTGCCATACAGCGCTGAAATAATACCACCATACACTGATCTACAGAATACTGCCATACAGTGCTGAAATAATACCACCATACACTGTGTTACAGAATACTGCCATACAGTGCTGAAATAATACCACCATACACTGTGCTACAGAATACTACCATACAGTGCTGAAATAATACCGCCATACACTGATCTACAGAATACTGCCATACAGTGCTGAAATAATACCACCATACACTGTGCTACAGAATACTGCCATACAGCGCTGAAATAATACCGCCATACACTGATCTACAGAATACTGCCATACAGTGCTGAAATAATACCCCTATACACTGTGCTACAGAATACTGCCATACAGTGCTGAAATAATACCGCCATACACTGTGCTACAGAATACTACCATACAGGGCTGAAATAATACCACCATACACTGTGCTACAGAATACTACCATACAGTTCTGAAATAATACCACCATACACTGTGCTACAGAATGCTACCATACAGTGCTGAAATAATACCGCCATACACTGTGCTACAGAATACTACCATACAGTGCTGAAATAATACCGCCATACACTGTGTTACAGAATACTGCCATACAGTGCTGAAATAATACCACCATACACTGTGCTACAGAATACTGCCATACAGTGCTGAAATAATACCACCATACACTGTGCTACAGAATACTGCCATACAGCGCTGAGATAATACCACCATACACTGTGCTACAGAATACTGCCATACAGTGCTGAAATAATACCACCATACACTGTGCTACAGAATACTGCCATACAGTGCTGAAATAATACCCCTATACACTGTGCTACACAATACTGCCATACAGTGCTGAAATAATACCGCCATACACTGTGTTACAGAATACTGCCATACAGTTC
Organism: Phyllobates terribilis; assembly: GCF_046119375.1. Lineage (NCBI taxonomy): Eukaryota > Metazoa > Chordata > Amphibia > Anura > Dendrobatidae > Phyllobates > Phyllobates terribilis. The sequence continues at coordinate 1,226,470,008 of NW_027362761.1, read as the reverse complement.
TGAAATAATACCACCATACACTGTGCTACAGAATACTGCCATACAGTGCTGAAATAATACCGCCATACACTGTGCTACAGAATACTACCATACAGTGCTGAAATAATACCGCCATACACTGTGCTACAGAATACTGCCATACAGTGCTGAAATAATACCGCCATACAGTGATCTACAGAATACTGCCATACAGTGCTGAAATAATACCCCTATACACTGTGCTACAGAATACTGCCATACAGTGCTGAAATAATACCACCATACACTGTGCTACAGAATACTGCCATACAGTGCTGAAATAATACCGCCATACACTGTGCTACAGAATACTGCCATACAGTGCTGAAATAATACCGCCATACACTGATCTACAGAATTCTGCCATACAGTGCTGAAATAATACCACCAAACACTGTGCTACAGAATACTGCCATACAGTGCTGAAATAATACCGCCATACACTGTGCTACACAATACTGCCATACAGTTCTGAAATAATACCACCATACACTGTGCTACAGAATACTACCATACAGTGCTGAAATAATACCGCCATACACTGTGCTACAGAATACTACCATACAGTGCTGAAATAATACCACCATACACTGTGCTACAGAATACTGCCATACACTGATCTACAGAATACTACCATACAGTGCTGAAATAATACCCCTATACACTGTGCTACAGAATACTGCCATACAGTGCTGAAATAATACCACCATACACTGTGCTACAGAATACTACCATACAGTGCTGAAATAATACCGCCATACACTGTGCTACACAATACTGCCATACAGTTCTGAAATAATACCGCCATACACTGTGCTACAGAATACTGCCATACAGTGCTGAAATAATATCGCCATACATTGTGCTACAGAATACTACCATACAGTGCTGAAATAATACCCCTATACACTGTGCTACAGAATACTACCATACAGTGCTGAAATAATACCACCATACACTGTGCTACAGAATACTGCCATACAGCGCTGAGATAATACCACCATACACTGATCTACAGAATACTGCCATACAGTGCTGAAATAATACCACCATACACTGTGCTACAGAATACTACCATACAGGGCTGAAATAATACCGCCATACACTGTGCTACAGAATACTGCCATACAGTGCTGAAATAATACCACCATACACTGTGCTACAGAATACTACCATACAGCACTGAAATAATACCACCATACACTGATCTAAAGAATACTGCCATACAGCACTGAAATAATACCGCCATACACTGTGCTACAGAATACTGCCATACAGGGCTGAAATAATACCGCCATACACTGTGCTACAGAATACTGCCATACAGTGCTGAAATAATACCACCATACACTGTGCTACAGAATACTACCATACAGCACTGAAATAATACCACCATACACTGATCTAAAGAATACTGCCATACAGCGCTGAAATAATACCGCCATACCCTGTGCTACAGAATACTGCCATACAGGGCTGAAATAATACCGCCATACACTGTGCTACAGAATACTGCCATACAGTGCTGAAATAATACCACCATACACTGTGCTACAGAATACTACCATACAGCACTGAAATAATACCACCATACTCTGATCTAAAGAATACTACCATACAGCACTGAAATAATACCGCCTTACACTGATCTAAAGAATACTGCCATACAGCGCTGAAATAATACCACCATACACTGTGCTACAGAATACTGCCATACAGGGCTGAAATAATACCGCCATACACTGTGCTACAAAATACTGCCATACAGTTCTGAAATAATACCACCATACACTGTGCTACAGAATACTACCATACAGCGCTGAAATAATACCACCATACACTGTGCTACAGAATACTGCCATACAGTGCTGAAATAATACCACCATACACTGTGCTACAGAATACTACCATACAGTGCTGAAATAATACCGCCATACACTGTGCTACAGAATATTGCCATACAGCGCTGGAATAATACCACCATACACTGATCTACAGAATACTGCCATACAGTGCTGAAATAATACCACCATACACTGTGCTACACAATACTGCCATACAGTTCTGAAATAATACCGCCATACACAGATCTACAGAATACTACCATACAGTTCTGAAATAATACCACCATACACTGTGCTACAGAATACTACCATACAGTGCTGAAATAATACCGCCATACACTGATCTACAGAATACTACCATACAGTTCTGAAATAATACCGCCATACACAGATCTACAGAATACTACCATACAGTTCTGAAATAATACCACCATACACTGTGCTACAGAATACTACCATACAGTTCTGAAATAATACCACCATACACTGTGCTACAGAATACTGCCATACAGTGCTGAAATAATACCCCTATACACTGTGCTACAGAATACTGCCATACAGTGCTGAAATAATACCACCATACACTGTGCTACAGAATACTACCATACAGTGCTGAAATAATACCGCCATACACTGTGCTACACAATACTGCCATACAGTTCTGAAATAATACCGCCATACACTGTGCTACAGAATACTGTCATACAGTGCTGAAATAATATCGCCATACACTGTGCTACAGAATACTACCATACAGTGCTGAAATAATACCGCCATACACTGATCTACAGAATACTGCCATACAGCGCTGAAATAATACCACCATACACTGTGCTACAGAATACTGCCATACAGCGCTGAAATAATACCGCCATACACTGTGCTACAGAATACTGCCATACAGCGCTGAAATAATACCACCATACACTGATCTACAGAATACTGCCATACAGGGCTGAAATAATACCACTATACACTGTGCTACAGAATACTGCCATACAGTGCTGAAATAATACCGCCATACACTGTGCTACAGAATACTACCATACAGTGCTGAAATAATACCCCTATACACTGTGCTACAGAATACTACCATACAGTGCTGAAATAATACCGCCATACACTGATCTACAGAATACTGCCATACAGCGCTGAAATAATACCACCATACACTGTGCTACAGAATACTGCCATACAGCGCTGAAATAATACCGCCATACACTGTGCTACAGAATACTGCCATACAGCGCTGAAATAATACCACCATACACTGATCTACAGAATACTGCCATACAGGGCTGAAATAATACCACTATACACTGTGCTACAGAATACTGCCATACAGTGCTGAAATAATACCGCCATACACTGTGCTACAGAATACTGCCATACAGCGCTGAAATAATACCACCATACACTGATCTACAGAATACTGCCATACAGTGCTGAAATAATACCACCATACACTGATCTATAGAATACTACCATACAGTGCTGAAATAATACCACCATACACTGTGCTACAGAATACTGCCATACAGTGCTGAAATAATATCGCCATACACTGTGCTACAGAATACTGCCATACAGCGCTGAAATAATAACACCATACACTGTGCTACAGAATACTGCCATACAGCGCTGAAATAATACCACCATACACTGTGCTACAGAATACTACCATACAGTGCTGAAATAATACCGCCATACACTGTGCTACAGAATACTGCCATACAGCGCTGAAATAATACCACCATACACTGTGCTACAGAATACTGCCATAGAGCGCTGAAATAATACCGCCATACATTGTGCTGCACAATACTGCCATACAGTACTGAAATAATACCACCATACACTGTGCTACAGAATACTACCATACAGCACTGAAATAATACCGCCATACACTGTGCTACAGAATATTACCATACAGTGCTGAAATAATACCGCCATACATTGTGCTGCAGAATACTGCCATACAGTGCTGAAATAATACCGCCATACACTGTGCTACAGAATACTGCCATACAGCACTGAAATAATACCGCCATACACTGTGCTGAAGAATATTACCATACAGTGCTGAAATAATACCGCCATACACTGTGCTGCAGAATACTGCCATACAGCACTGAATTAATACCGCCATACACTGTGCTACAGAATACTGCCATACAGGGCTGAAATAATACCGCCATACACTGTGCTACAGAATACTGCCATACAGTGCTGAAATAATACCGCCATACACTGTGCTGCAGAATACTGCCATACAGCGCTGAAATGATACCGCCATACACTGTGCTACAGAATACTGCCATACAGTGCTGAAATAATACCGCCATACACTGTTCTACACAATACTACCATACAGCGCTGAAATAATACCACCATACACTGTGCTACAGAATACTACCATACAGTGCTGAAATAATACCGCCATACACTGTGCTACAGAATACTACCATACAGGGCTGAAATAATATCACCATACACTGATCTAAAGAATACTGCCATACAGCACTGAATTAATACCGCCATACACTGTGCTACAGAATACTGCCATACAGGGCTGAAATAATACCGCCATACACTGTGCTACAGAATACTGCCATACAGTGCTGAAATAATACCGCCATACACTGTGCTGCAGAATACTGCCATACAGCGCTGAAATGATACCGCCATACACTGTGCTACAGAATACTGCCATACAGTGCTGAAATAATACCGCCATACACTGTTCTACACAATACTACCATACAGCGCTGAAATAATACCACCATACACTGTGCTACAGAATACTACCATACAGTGCTGAAATAATACCGCCATACACTGTGCTACAGAATACTACCATACAGTGCTGAAATAATACCACCATACACTGTGCTACAGAATACTACCATACAGTGCTGAAATAATACCGCCATACACTGTGCTACAGAATACTGCCATACAGTGCTGAAATAATACCGCCATACACTGTGCTGCAGAATACTGCCATATAGTGCTGAAATAATACCCCTATACACTGAGCTATAGAATACTGCCATACAGGGCTGAAATAATACCGCCATACACTGTGCTGCAGAATACTGCCATCCAGCGCTGACAGAGCAGCGTCACTTCGGACAGGTGCACACAGTACATTCTGGCTCTGGGGATTCGCGGTTTTCACAATGGATATTCAGACGTCTCTGATGACAGAAGCGCGGTATTATGGATATTCAGACGTCTCTGATGATAGAAGCGCGGTATTATGGATATTCAGACGTCTCTGATGACAGAAGCGCGGTATTATGGATATTCAGGCGTCTCTGATGACAGAAGCGCGGTATTATGGATATACACTATGCTACAGAATACTGCCATACAGTGCTGAAATAATACCACCATACACTGTGCTACAGAATACTGCCATACAGTGCTGAAATAATACCAACATACACTATGCTACAGAATACTGCCATACAGTGCTGAAATAATACCACCATACATTGTGCTACAGAATACTGCCATACAGCGCTGAAATAATACCGCCATACACTGTGCTACAGAATACTACCATACAGTGCTGAAATAATACCGCCATACACTGTGCTACAGAATACTGCCATACAGTGCTGAAATAATACCACCATACATTGTGCCACAGAATACTGCCATACAGCGCTGAAATAATACCGCCATACACTGATCTACAGAATACTGCCATACAGTGCTGAAATAATACCGCCATACACTGATCTACAGAATACTGCCATACAGTGCTGAAATAATACCACCATACATTGTGCTACAGAATACTGCCATACAGCGCTGAAATAATATCGCCATACACTGTGCTACAGAATACTACCATACAGTGCTGAATTAATACCCCTATACACTGTGCTACAGAATACTGCCATACAGTGCTGAAATAATACCACCATACACTGTGCCACAGAATACTACCATACAGTGGTGAAATAATACCCCTATACACTGTGCTACACAGTACTGCCATACAGTTCTGAAATAATACCGCCATACACTGTGCTACAGAATACTGCCATACAGTGCTGAAATAATACCACCATACACTGTGCTACAGAATACTGCCATACAGTGCTGAAATAATACCGCCATACACTGATCTACAGAATACTGCCATACAGTGCTGAAATAATACCCCTATACACTGTGCTACAGAATACTGCCATACAGTGCTGAAATAATACCCCTATACACTGTGCTACACAATACTGCCATACAGTTCTGAAATAATACCACCATACACTGTGCTACAGAATGCTACCATACAGTGCAGAAATAATACCGCCATACACTGTGCTACAGAATACTACCATACAGTGCTGAAATAATACCGCCATACACTGTGTTACAGAATACTGCCATACAGTGCTGAAATAATACCACCATACACTGTGCTACAGAATACTGCCATAAAGTGCTGAAATAATACCACCATACACTGTGCTACAGGATACTGCCATACAGCGCTGAGATAATACCACCATACACTGTGCTACAGAATACTGCCATACAGTGCTGAGATAATACCACCATACACTGTGCTACAGAATACTGCCATACAGCACTGAAATAATACCGCCATACACTGTGCTACAGAATACTACCATACAGTGCTGAAATAATACCGCCATACACTGTGCTACAGAATACTGCCATACAGTGCTGAAATAATACCGCCATACACTGATCTACAGAATACTGCCATACAGTGCTGAAATAATACCCCTATACACTGTGCTACAGAATACTGCCATACAGTGCTGAAATAATACCACCATACACTGTGCTACAGAATACTACCATACAGTGCTGAAATAATACCGCCATACACTGTGCTACAGAATACTACCATACAGTGCTGAAATAATACCGCCATACACTGTGCTACAGAATACTACCATACAGTGCTGAAATAATACCCCTATACACTGTGCTACACAATACTGCCATACAGTTCTGAAATAATACCGCCATACACTGTGCTACAGAATACTACCATACAGTGCTGAAATAATACCGCCATACACTGTGCTACAGAAAACTACCATACAGTGCTGAAATAATACCGCCATACACTGATCTACAGAATACTGCCATACAGTGCTGAAATAATACCACCATACACTGTGCTACAGAATACTGCCATACAGCGCTGAAATAATACCACCATACACTGTGCTACAGAATACTGCCATACAGTGCTGAAATAATACCACCATACACTGTGCTACAGAATACTGCCATACAGTGCTGAAATAATACCCCTATACACTGTGCTACACAATACTGCCATACAGTGCTGAAATAATACCCCTATACACTGTGCTACACAATACTGCCATACAGTGTTGAAATAATACCGCCATACACTGTGCTACAGAATACTACCATACAGTTCTGAAATAATACCACCATACACTGTGCTACAGAATACTGCCATACAGTTCTGAAATAATACCACCATACACTGTGCTACAGAATACTGCCATACAGTGCTGAAATAATACCGCCATACACTGTGCTACAGAATACTGCCATACAGTGCTGAAATAATACCGCCATACACTGATCTACAGAATACTGCCATACAGTGCTGAAATAATACCCCTATACACTGTGCTACAGAATACTGCCATACAGTGCTGAAATAATACCCCTATACACTGTGCTACAGAATACTGCCATACAGTGCTGAAATAATACCGCCATACACTGATCTACAGAATACTGCCATACAGTTCTGAAATAATACCACCATACACTGTGCTACAGAATACTGCCATACAGTGCTGAAATAATACCGCCATACACTGTGCTACAGAATACTACCATACAGTGCTGAAATAATACCGCCATACACTGTGCTACAGAATACTACCATACAGTGCTGAAATAATACCGCCATACACTGTGCTACAGAATACTACCATACAGTGCTGAAATAATACCCCTATACACTGTGCTACACAATACTGCCATACAGTTCTGAAATAGTACCGCCATACACAGATCTACAGAATACTACCATACAGTTCTGAAATAATACCGCCATACACTGTGCTACAGAATACTGCCATACAGTGCTGAAATAATACCGCCATACACTGATCTACAGAATACTGCCATACAGTGCTGAAATAATACCCCTATACACTGTGCTACAGAATACTGCCATACAGTGCTGAAATAATACCGCCATACACTGATCTACAGAATACTGCCATACAGTTCTGAAATAATACCACCATACACTGTGCTACAGAATACTACCATACAGTGCTGAAATAATACCGCCATACACTGTGCTACAGAATACTACCATACAGTGCTGAAATAATACCGCCATACACTGTGCTACAGAATACTACCATACAGTGCTGAAATAATACCGCCATACACTGTGCTACAGAATACTACCATACAGTTCTGAAATAATACCACCATACACTGTGCTACACAATACTGCCATATAGTTCTGAAATAATACCGCCATACACTGTGCTACAGAATACTACCATACAGTGCTGAAATAATACCGCCATACACTGTGCTACAGAATACTACCATACAGTGCTGAAATAATACCCCTATACACTGTGCTACACAATACTGCCATACAGTTCTGAAATAATACCACCATACACTGTGCTACAGAATACTACCATACAGTGCTGAAATAATACCACCATACACTGTGCTACACAATACTGCCATACAGTTCTGAAATAATACCACCATACACTGTGCTACAGAATACTACCATACAGTGCTGAAATAATACCGCCATACACTGATCTACAGAATACTGCCATACAGCGCTGAAATAATACCACCATACACTGTGCTACAGAATACTGCCATACAGTGCTGAAATAATACCGCCATACACTGATCTACAGAATACTGCCATACAGTGCTGAAATAATACCACCATACACTGTGCTACAGAATACTGCCATACAGTGCTGAAATAATACCACCATACAGTGTGCTACAGAATACTGCCATACAGCGCTGAGATAATACCACCATACACTGTGCTACAGAATACTGCCATACAGTGCTGAAATAATACCACCATACACTGTGCTACAGAATACTGCCATACAGTGCTGAAATAATACCCCTATACACTGTGCTACACAATACTGCCATACAGTGTTGAAATAATACCGCCATACACTATGTTACAGAATACTGCCATACAGTTCTGAAATAATACCACCATACACTGTGCTACAGAATACTGCCATACAGTGCTGAAATAATACCGCCATACACTGTGCTACAGAATATTACCATACAGTGCTGAAATAATACCGCCATACACTGTGCTACAGAATACTGCCATACAGTGCTGAAATAATACCGCCATACACTGATCTACAGAATACTGCCATACAGTGCTGAAATAATACCCCTATACACTGTGCTACAGAATACTGCCATACAGTACTGAAATAATACCCCTATACACTGTGCTACAGAATACTGCCATACAGTGCTGAAATAATACCGCCATACACTGATCTACAGAATACTGCCATACAGTTCTGAAATAATACCACCATACACTGTGCTACAGAATACTACCATACAGTGCTGAAATAATACCGCCATACACTGTGCTACAGAATACTACCATACAGTGCTGAAATAATACCGCCATACACTGTGCTACAGAATACTACCATACAGTGCTGAAATAATACCCCTATACACTGTGCTACACAATACTGCCATACAGTTCTGAAATAATACCGCCATACACAGATCTACAGAATACTACCATACAGTGCTAAAATAATACCGCCATACACTGTGCTACAGAATACTACCATACAGTGCTAAAATAATACCGCCATACACTGTGCTACAGAATACTACCATACAGTGCTGAAATAATACCGCCATACACTGTGCTACACAATACTGCCATACAGTTCTGAAATAATACCGCCATACACTGTGCTACAGAATACTGTCATACAGTGCTGAAATAATATCGCCATACACTGTGCTACAGCATACTACCATACAGTGCTGAAATAATACCCCTATACACTGTGCTACAGAATACTACCATACGGGGCTGAAATAATATCACCATACACTGATCTAAAGAATTCTGCCATACAGCACTGAATTAATACCGCCATACACTGTGCTACAGAATACTGCCATACAGGGCTGAAATAATACCGCCATACACTGTGCTACAGAATACTGCCATACAGTGCTGAAATAATACCACCATACACTGTGCTACACAATACTACCATACAGCGCTGAAATAATACCACCATACACTGATCTACAGAATACTGCCATACAGTGCTGAAATAATACCACCATACACTGTGCTACAGAATACTGCCATACAGTGCTGAAATAATACCACCATACACTGTGCTACAGAATACTGCCATACAGTGCTGAAATAATACCGCCATACACTGTGCTACAGAATACTGCCATACAGCGCTGAAATAATACCACCATACACTGATCTACAGAATACTGCCATACAGCGCTGAAATAATACCACCATACACTGATCTACAGAATACTGCCATACAGTGCTGAAATAATACCGCCATACACTGTGCTACAGAATACTGCCATACAGCGCTGAAATAATACCACCATACACTGTGCTACAGAATACTGCCATACAGTGCTGAAATAATACCACCATACACTGTGCTACAGAATACTACCATACAGTGCTGAAATAATACCGCCATACACTGATCTACAGAATACTACCATACAGTGCTGAAATAATACCACCATACACTGTGCTACAGAATACTACCATACAGTGCTGAAATAATACCACCATACACTGTGCTACAGAATACTGCCATACAGTGCTGAAATAATACCACCATACACTGTGCTACAGAATACTGCCATACAGTGCTGAAATAATACCACCATACACTGATCTACAGAATACTGCCATACAGTGCTGAAATAATACCACCATACACTGTGCTACAGAATATTACCATACAGTGCTGAAATAATACCACCATACACTGTGCTACAGAATACTACCATACAGTGCTGAAATAATACCACCATACACTGATCTACAGAATACTGCCATACAGTGCTGAAATAATACCACCATACACTGTGCTACAGAATACTACCATACAGTGCTGAAATAATACCACCATACACTGTGCTACAGAATACTACCATACAGTGCTGAAATAATACCACCATACACTGTGCTACAGAATACTACCATACAGTGCTGAAATAATACCACCATACACTGTGCTACAGAATACTACCATACAGTGCTGAAATAATACCACCATACACTGTGCTACAGAATACTACCATACAGTGCTGAAATAATACCACCATACACTGTGCTACAGAATACTGCCATACAGCGCTGAAATAATACCGCCATACACTGTGCTACAGAATACTGCCATACAGCGCTGAAATAATACCACCATACACTGATCTACAGAATACTGCCATACAGGGCTGAAATAATACCACTATACACTGTGCTACAGAATACTGCCATACAGTGCTGAAATAATACCCCTATACACTGTGCTACAGAATACTGCCATACAGTGCTAAAATAATACCGCCATACACTGATCTACAGAATACTGCCATACAGTTCTGAAATAATACCACCATACACTGTGCTACAGAATACTACCATACAGTGCTGAAATAATACCGCCATACACTGTGCTACAGAATACTACCATACAGTGCTGAAATAATACCGCCATACACTGTGCTACAGAATACTACCATACAGTGCTGAAATAATACCCCTATACACTGTGCTACACAATACTGCCATACAGTTCTGAAATAATACCGCCATACACTGTGCTACAGAATACTACCATACAGTGCTGAAATAATACCGCCATACACTGTGCTACAGAATACTACCATACAGTGCTGAAATAATACCCCTATACACTGTGCTACACAATACTACCATACAGTTCTGAAATAATACCACCATACACTGTGCTACAGAATACTACCATACAGTGCTGAAATAATACCGCCATACACTGATCTACAGAATACTGCCATACAGTGCTGAAATAATACCACCATACACTGTGCTACAGAATACTGCCATACAGTGCTGAAATAATACCACCATACACTGTGCTACAGAATACTGCCATACAGCGCTGAGATAATACCACCATACACTGTGCTACAGAATACTGCCATACAGTGCTGAAATAATACCACCATACACTGTGCTACAGAATACTGCCATACAGTGCTGAAATAATACCCCTATACACTGTGCTACACAATACTGCCATACAGTGTTGAAATAATACCGCCATACACTGTGTTACAGAATACTGCCATACAGTTCTGAAATAATACCACCATACACTGTGCTACAGAATACTGCCATACAGTGCTGAAATAATACCGCCATACACTGTGCTACAGAATACTACCATACAGTGCTGAAATAATACCGCCATACACTGTGCTACAGAATACTGCCATACAGTGCTGAAATAATACCGCCATACACTGATCTACAGAATACTGCCATACAGTGCTGAAATAATACCCCTATACACTGTAGTACAGAATACTGCCATACAGTGCTGAAATAATACCCCTATACACTGTGCTACAGAATACTGCCATACAGTGCTGAAATAATACCGCCATACACTGATCTACAGAATACTGCCATACAGTTCTGAAATAATACCACCATACACTGTGCTACAGAATACTACCATACAGTGCTGAAATAATACCGCCATACACTGTGCTACAGAATACTACCATACAGTGCTGAAATAATACCGCCATACACTGTGCTACAGAATACTACCATACAGTGCTGAAATAATACCCCTATACACTGTGCTACACAATACTGCCATACAGTTCTGAAATAATACCGCCATACACAGATCTACAGAATACTACCATACAGTTCTGAAATAATACCACCATACACTGTGCTACAGAATACTACCATACAGTGCTGAAATAATACCGCCATACACTGATCTACAGAATACTACCATACAGTGCTAAAATAATACCGCCATACACTGTGCTACAGAATACTACCATTCAGTGCTGAAATAATACCGCCATACACTGTGCTACAGAATACTACCATACAGTGCTAAAATAATACCGCCATACACTGTGCTACAGAATACTACCATACAGTGCTGAAATAATACCGCCATACACTGTGCTACACAATACTGCCATACAGTTCTGAAATAATACCGCCATACACTGTGCTACAGAATACTGTCATACAGTGCTGAAATAATACCGCCATACACTGTGCTACAGAATACTACCATACAGTGCTGAAATAATACCCCTATACACTGTGCTACAGAATATTACCATACAGTGCTGAAATAATATCACCATACACTGATCTAAAGAATACTGCCATACAGCACTGAATTAATACCGCCATACACTGTGCTATAGAATACTGCCATACAGGGCTGAAATAATACCGCCATACACTGTGCTACAGAATACTGCCATACAGTGCTGAAATAATACCACCATACACTGTGCTACAGAATGCTACCATACAGCACTGAAATAATACCACCATACACTGATCTAAAGAATACTGCCATACAGCGCTGAAATAATACCACCATACACTGATCTACAGAATACTGCCATACAGTGCTGAAATAATACCACCATACACTGTGCTACAGAATACTGCCATACAGTGCTGAAATAATACCACCATACACTGTGCTACAGAATACTGCCATACAGTGCTGAAATAATACCGCCATACACTGTGCTACAGAATACTGCCATACAGCGCTGAAATAATACCACCATACACTGATCTACAGAATACTGCCATACAGCGCTGAAATAATACCACCATACACTGATCTACAGAATACTGCCATACAGTGCTGAAATAATACCGCCATACACTGTGCTACAGAATACTGCCATACAGCGCTGAAATAATACCACCATACACTGTGCTACAGAATACTGCCATACAGTGCTGAAATAATACCACCATACACTGTGCTACAGAATACTACCATACAGTGCTGAAATAATACCGCCATACACTGATCTACAGAATACTACCATACAGTGCTGAAATAATACCACCATACACTGTGCTACAGAATACTACCATACAGTGCTGAAATAATACCACCATACACTGTGCTACAGAATACTGCCATACAGTGCTGAAATAATACCGCCATACACTGTGCTACAGAATACTGCCATACAGCGCTGAAATAATACCGCCATACACTGTGCTACAGAATACTGCCATACAGCGCTGAGATAATACCACCATACACTGTGCTACAGAATACTGCCATACAGCGCTGAAATAATACCACCATACACTGATCTACAGAATACTGCCATACAGGGCTGAAATAATACCACTATACACTGTGCTACAGAATACTGCCATACAGTGCTGAAATAATACCGCCATACACTGTGCTACAGAATACTGCCATACAACGCTGAAATAATACCGCCATACACTGTGCTACAGAATACTGCCATACAGTGCTGAAATACCACCATACACTGATCTATAGAATACTACCATACAGTGCTGAAATAATACCGCCATACACTGTGCTACAGAATACTGCCATACAGCGCTGAAATAATACCACCATACACTGTGCTACAGAATACTGCCATACAGCGCTGAAATAATACCGCCATACATTGTGCTGCAGAATACTGCCATACAGTGCTGAAATAATACCGCCATACACTGTGCTACAGAATACTGCCATACAGCACTGAAATAATACCGCCATACACTGTGCTACAGAATATTACCATACAGTGCTGAAATAATACCGCCATACACTGTGCTGCAGAATACTGCCATACAGTGCTGAAATAATACCACCATACACTGTGCTACAGAATACTGCCATACAGCGCTGAGATAATACCGCCATACACTGTGCTGCAGAATACTGCCGTACAGTGCTGAAATAATACCGACATACACTGTTCTACAGAATACTACCATACAGCGCTGAAATAATACCGCCATACACTGTGCTACAGAATACTACCATACAGCGCTGAAATAATACCACCATACACTGTGCTACAGAATACTACCATACAGCACTGAAATAATACCGCCATACACTGTGCTGCAGAATACTGCCGTACAGTGCTGAAATAATACCGCCATACACTGTGCTACAGAATATTACCATACAGTGCTGAAATAATACCGCCATACATTGTGCTGCAGAATACTGCCATACAGTGCTGAAATAATACCGCCATACACTGTGCTACAGAATACTGCCATACAGCACTGAAATAATACCGCCATACACTGTGCTACAGAATATTACCATACAGTGCTGAAATAATACCACCATACACTGTGCTACAGAATACTACCATACAGTGCTGAAATAATACCACCATACACTGTGCTACAGAATACTACCATACAGTGCTGAAATAATACCACCATACACTGTGCTACAGAATACTACCATACAGTGCTGAAATAATACCACCATACACTGTGCTACAGAATACTGCCATACAGCGCTGAAATAATACCGCCATACACTGTGCTACAGAATACTGCCATACAGCGCTGAAATAATACCACCATACACTGATCTACAGAATACTGCCATACAGGGCTGAAATAATACCACTATACACTGTGCTACAGAATACTGCCATACAGTGCTGAAATAATACCGCCATACACTGTGCTACAGAATACTGCCATACAACGCTGAAATAATACCACCATACACTGATCTACAGAATACTGCCATACAGTGCTGAAATAATACCACCATACACTGATCTATAGAATACTACCATACAGTGCTGAAATAATACCGCCATACACTGTGCTACAGAATACTGCCATACAGCGCTGAAATAATACCACCATACACTGTGCTACAGAATACTGCCATACAGCGCTGAAATAATACCGCCATACATTGTGCTGCAGAATACTGCCATACAGTGCTGAAATAATACCACCATACACTGTGCTACAGAATACTACCATACAGCACTGAAATAATACCGCCATACACTGTGCTACAGAATATTACCATACAGTGCTGAAATAATACCGCCATACATTGTGCTGCAGAATACTGCCATACAGTGCTGAAATAATACCGCCATACACTGTGCTACAGAATACTGCCATACAGCACTGAAATAATACCGCCATACACTGTGCTACAGAATATTACCATACAGTGCTGAAATAATACCGCCATACACTGTGCTGCAAAATACTGCCATACAGTGCTGAAATAATACCACCATACACTGTGCTACAGAATACTGCCATACAGCGCTGAGATAATACCACCATACACTGTGCTACAGAATACTGCCATACAGCGCTGAGATAATACCGCCATACACTGTGCTGCAGAATACTGCCGTACAGTGCTGAAATAATACCGCCATACACTGTTCTACAGAATACTACCATACAGCGCTGAAATAATACCGCCATACACTGTGCTACAGAATACTACCATACAGCGCTGAAATAATACCACCATACACTGTGCTACAGAATACTACCATACAGCACTGAAATAATACCGCCATACACTGTGCTACAGAATACTACCATACAGCGCTGAAATAATACCGCCATACACTGTGCTACAGAATACTACCATACAGCGCTGAAATAATACCACCATACACTGTGCTACAGAATACTACCATACAGCACTGAAATAATACCGCCATACACTGTGCTGCAGAATACTGCCGTACAGTGCTGAAATAATACCGCCATACACTTTGCTACAGAATACTGCCATACAGTGCTGAAATAATACCGCCATACACTGTGCTGCAGAATACTGCCATCCAGCGCTGAAATAATACCACTATACACTGAGCTATAGAATACTGCCATACAGGACTGAAATAATACCGCCATACACTGTGCTGCAGAATACTGCCATCCAGCGCTGACAGAGCAGCGTCACTTCGGACAGGTGCACACAGTACATTCTGGCTCTGGGGATTCGCGGTATTCACAATGGATATTCAGACGTCTCTGATGACAGAAGCGCGGTATTATGGATATTCAGGCGTCTCTGATGACAGAAGCGCGGTATTATGGATATTCAGGCGTCTCTGATGACAGAAGCGCGGTATTATGGATATTCAGACGTCTCTGATGACAGAAGCGCGGTATTATGGATATTCAGACGTCTCTGATGACAGAAGTGCGGTATTATTTCTATCATTTCATGTTGTGTTCTGTGCAGCCTGCGGACCGTCCGTCACACATTGTCATATAGCCGCCACTATGGAGGATGGATGATTCAATGGATGCGAGAGCAGAACTACAGGAAGTGCGGAGGTCGTCACACCCGGGCCCCAGACACTCAGGGGTCCCATATATGAGAACCAATATGAGTAGGGGGCCGTGTTACAGACTTTGCATTGATGCCCAGGAGCTTGATGAGTGGTGGGATAAGACCTGACGGGGGTCACTGTGGGCGCTCACAGCCTCAGGGGCCCCCGATCTGTAATCAGACTCATCACTAGGGGACAATACAGTCTGCTGTGCTGCGCACACAATGACTGGGAGCAGCAGTATCATAGATACCCCGCAGTGCAGGGTGGTGACCCCACAGCCGGGGCGAGGAGCCAGGAGGCCGGAAAGCCTCACCAGCAAGCATTGCCCCGGAATAGTGCGGAGCATTAGTATGGGCACCATAGATAGGGGTGTGACAAGTGCCCCTCACTGTTCCCAAAGCTTCCAAATCAGAAGACCCCCAGAGATGTCACTTCTGAACCATGGAGGGGCCAACGCGATTCAGGACTTTTCCTTGTTTTACATTTGGAGACTGGATCCCTCCTCACACATAACTCCCGGCTCGTGGGGTGATCTCAGGGTGTTGGGGGTGGGGTACACCGAGGACTCTTCAGGACAGATGTCCATTGTTCGGGCTCCTCCATTGTCCGTCAGGCGGCTGCCAGCTGTCCCTAAGGACCAGTCCGTCTATTCTTCTGTAGAAAAGAGCGGGACTTCAAGGAGCTCTCCAAGAATTAACCCAATGATTACCGGAGGAAATCATAATAATCTTTATATAGCAGAAGAAAGAGGAGGAGGGGGGAAACTCCCTACACAGAATGGAGACATCTGCCCTAAAGAGGGAACGCTCCTCCACCGCCCTACACGGTGACGGGACAGGGGCGCCGCTCCCCGAGTCCTCTATCACCAGCCATTCCTCATCTACAGCGGCCACAAAAGGTTTTGCATTTTTTTTAAAGTGTGATTCCTTCTGTCTGATGTCTGACATTGTTTTACCCCTTTATGTGTTAGTTTTCAGCATTTGCTGGGCCGAATGTTTTGCATATTTTGTCAGGAGTAGTCGATATTTGCCTAATTTTTTTTAATTTTTTTATGTGAGTCTTTTTTGGTTAAAACATGGCAAAGACAAAGCCAAATGTATCACCAGAAGTCAGGAAAAGCCAATAAGAGGCAGTCAAGTGTCACGTATATTACAGAAAGAAAAAGAAAAGTTCTGGAACAGCTGACAACAGAAAACTTCCTCCAGAGTTGATCACCGTAAGGTCCGACTTGAGTTTGCCAAAGAACAAAGGAAAGAGACAAATTGGTGTAAGGTGTTGTGGTCGGATGTATCTACTGTTTGGTAGCGATGGAAGCACTATAAATACACCGCCCAATTGCAAAACGTAATGATTTAAGATACCAACCTACAGTGAATCATGGTGGAGGCAATGTCATGGTTTGGGGCTGCTTTTCTGCATCTGCCGTTGGCCCTCTGCATAGAATCGATGAAAATATGAATGCTACCATGTACAAGGATATACTGGAGAATGTAATGCTGCCACATGGTAAAACCAAAGTAGGCAGGGGATGGAAATTCCAGCAAGACAATGATCCTGGGCCACATCCAATTTAGTCAAAAATGGGTTAGCAAAGAAAAACGTTCGCCTGATTTACACCCTATAGAGCAGCTTTGGGATGAGTTAGGGGGACGAGTTGGGGCCTGTACCCAGAGCAATAAGGATGAATTGTTTGCAAATGGAATGGAGCAGGACCCCTCAAGATGTCTTGAATCCCCGAGTGGCTTCAATGCCCCGTGCAGTAATTAAAGCTAGAGGTTATGCTACAAAATACTAAGTTATGGATTGTAAGCAATGAATTACTCTCTATGTTATGATCAATAAATAGTATGTGCAAAACTTTCGGCCTCAGTTTTCTGTAAGTAAATGACCAGACCTCTATTCAAAAGCATTGTGCGTAAAATTAAGGTCTTGTATGACGACAACTTTATACACTTTCAATTCATCACCAGGGAAATGGCATCACAACAACCAGACTGCTCTTACAGTAGAGAAGACTTCTCACCACTGGCAATCTCCACTCAAATAGAAAACCACAGATTTCCTAATCACAGGTATGTGCAGCCCCTGCTGGGGTCAACGCTTCCCAGTATTACATAGGTGTGGGCTCCTATGGAGGGTACCGCCATGGGTACGGCTCGACTGTATCAACAGTTGGGTGTAAAATGTAACCAGTCACCTACAACAAACATTTTAACAATCGGCAACAATGTGTCAATGACTCATCCACATAAAGTGTAAGTGCATAATAATGGGCGCCCCCTGGAGATGGGGCCATTCTTGGGGTTGGATTGTTACCCATGACCTCCAAATTCTCACATTTCTACATCCATGTGACAGTGGGATGACGCTGGTCAGGAGTCTGTGAAAGCAGAATGACTAGTCGTGGACACAAGATCCAGGACCAGGGGTCCCGCATGGATGCCACGTGCAGTCCTGGGGCATAGCCATAGTCTGTGACTGTAGCCCCTCAGCTAATTTCCACCGGACACATTATACACAGGTCACCGCTGCTTTACACAGCGCCCATCATCATCCTCCCATGATCGCCCCCTGCTATAGAGGCGCAGAGACCCTTATTAGAGGGTGATGCACATTCACAATGGCCGCCCCCAGCGAGAAGCGACGGCATGCAAAACCAAAGCCCGACGTCACCAGGGGGAGACGTCACCAGGAGCGTTTATCACCCCCACATGTGTGACACCCATCACTGACACTGCAATGGGGAGATAAGAAGGCGCTACATAAAAACTGCAAAAACAGGGAAACAAATCTAAAAGTAAAAAAGACAACAAAAGGCTCCAAAATAGAAGGTAAAAAAGGCGAAATAAATCAATAAAAAAAAAGTGATGATAAAATATGAAAAAAAAAAACGGATACAATTAATAAAAAGGGAAATAAAATAGGTAAAAAAAATTAGAGCAAAGACGGCACAAATGAAAAAAATAGGGAATAAAATATAAAGTATAAAAATAAAAGTATAGAAAGATATAAAATCATTGACTGAAATAATAAAATATAGAAATAAAATGAAATAGATTCATGTAATGCTGTGAATGTGAAGATAAGATATTGGGTGGGATGTCGGGTCAGGTAATAATCATTATGTAGATTGGGGGGTGACATCAGCAGCGTCCCCCTATACAGGACCCTGGCAGCCGCCCAGCCGCAGGATAATGGGGGCATTGACCCAGAAACGTGACGATTTCCATCTCATTACCATGGAGGACGCCGATCTCTGTATTATCATTCATAGGTGGGGGGCTCGGACCCCTCCACCATCGCCTCCCCCCACCCTGCAGATCAATCTGCCTTGTGTAAACAGGAAGAACAATATTACTCTATAATGAGGGGGGAGCGCGGACCCCTGACCCCACAAAGGGAGGAGGAGAGACCCCCGAACAATGAAGAGAGTGTTCCCTCAATGTAGCCCAAGACCCCAAATTACTGGATAAACAGAGAACTACAACTAAACACAGACATTGTGAATCCCCCCCAACCCCAAGACCCCCACAGCCAGGGAAGGAGGGCCACAACACAGTCCGTCTATGTGTCCTGCCAGGGTGGAGAGACATGTATATCTGTAATATACCGCCCCCGACTGATGGGTATTATTACTACAGGGACAGCCTGCTGCTGGGCTGTGTATCTAATCCTATCACTGGTGATACATTCTGCTAAACAGTGTATCTAATCCTATCACTGGTGATACAGTCTGCTGAGCTGTGTATCTAATCCTATTTTGTGTGATACAGTCTGCTGTGTATCTAATAGTCTTGTGTGTGATACTGCCTGCTGAGCAGTTGTATTGTCCTCATGTATTGACATGAAGATGTGGATCCTGAGCCCTGTATATTGGCACCGCTGCGCCATCTTGGCCTCCAGCGTAGATATTACCAGCCTCGTTGTTGAGAGATTATTAATTATAGCAGTCACTAATATCTAGGAGGATCTCTGTGAGATCAATGAGGTGTAGGAGGGTAGTATATAGATTAATGTACCCCAACACTTGGAATTTTGGGTTTTGATCCTTCAATGTATAAGGAGACGAAAAAAATATCTACAAAAACATACATACAATGATTATGGTATATAAGTTTTGATGGTCAGCTTGACAGCTTGTGACTGCTACATTATATAATATTATGGCACCGTAATGGGTTCAGACAACACCCCAACATCTGGAAAATTAAAACAGACTTAACCTTGTGGTGGTAACTGGGTGCAGTATGATCACCCATTATATATATATATATATATATATATATATATATATATATATATACACTGCTCAAAAAATATAGGGAACACTAAAACAACAGAATATAACTCCAAGTAAATCAAACTTCTGTGAAATCAAACTGTCCACTTAGGAAGCAACACTGATTGACAATCAATCTCACATGCTGTTGTGCAAATGGAATAGACAATAGATGGAAATTATTGGCAATTATCAAGACCCCCTCAATAAAGGAGTGGTTCTGCCGGTGAGGACCACAGACCACATCTCAGTACCAATGCTTTCTGGCTGATGTTTTGGTCACTTTTGAATGTTGGTTGTGCTCTCACACTCGTGGTAGCATGAGACGGACTCTACAACCCACAGAAGTTGCTCAGGTAGTGCAGCTCATCCAGGATGGCACATCAATGCGAGCTGTGGCAAGAAGGTTTGCTGTGTCTGTCAGCATAGTGTCCAGAGGCTGGAGGCGCTACCAGGAGACAGGCCAGTACAGCCAGGAGCATGCCCAGGCGTTGTAGGGAGGTCATACAGGCACGTGGAGGCCACACACAATAATCAGCCTCATCAGGAGCATGCCCAGGCATTGTAGGGAGCTCATACAGGCACGTGGAGGCCACACACAATACTGAGCCTCATCAGGAGCATGCCCAGGCGTTGTAGGGAGGTCATACAGGCACATGGAGGTCACACACAATACTCAGCCTCATCAGGAGCATGCCCAGGCATTGTAGGGAGGTCATACAGGCACGTGGAGGCCACACACAATACTCAGCCTCATCAGGAGCATGTCCAGGCGTTGTAGGGAGGTCATACAGGCACGTGGAGGCCACACACAATACTGAGCCTCATCAGGAGCATGCCCAGGCGTTGTAGGGAGGTCATACTGGCACGTGGAGGCCACACACAATACTCAGCCTCATCAGGAGCATGCCCAGGCGTTGTAGGGAGGTCATACATGACGCGCCCCCTGGGACATATTCCTTTTTGAGGGGAATACCCGGCACCGGATCAGATGGGGGGGTTGTAGTCTCCGAGCGGCTGTGACCCGGTCCCGTGCCCAGGGCGTCAAGCTCAGGGTTATGTGGCAGTCTTTACTGATGTTATTAAAGTTCGTTGTGTCGACTACGCCACCCGTTGTGATGCGGTCACTGTGGCCGCCGCTGCAGCAGGGTCCGCTGAGGCTGATGGTGGATGCGCAGCTTGGTGGGATAACCCCCAACGGGAGGGGTATAGCCTCAGAGGGGACAGGCGCAGAGGATGGGGGTTGTGGTGGTGCGGTGCAGCCGGTAATGATGACAGACTCGGGTAGTGCAGTTAAGGGTCTTTACTTACTGCAGATGTTCCTGGTCACTCTAGCTCCAAGTGACCTCCCGAGCCGTGCTGCGTCCACCAGGTCCTGGATCCGGCCAACCCCCAAACAAGTCCGGAGCGTGGCCCTGAGCTCTCCCTCTGTCCTTTCTTCAGCCGTCCCCACCAGTGATTCACCTAAATCCAGCTCCCTCGGGCCTTCTGTTGGGCAACCTTTGGCCTCAGGTTCCCTGACCCTCCATGTGGTGTGCCTTCAGGGTGAATGTAGTGGGTGACCGTGACAGACACTGCCCACGGTCTCCGGTCTCTGGCTGGGGAATGTCTTTACCCCCACCAGCTTGGGTTCCGGTACCCTTCTGCTGACTCCTCACCCGGTGTTCTTATTTGGGTTCTTGGGTCCCTTCTTTGTCCCCCTCTGGGTCTTTCTGCACTCCACTCTCTCTCTCTTCAGGCTCAGGTCTGCTCTGCTCCCTTGCTGCAGGCTGACTTCCTCTGCAGCAGACTTGTTCTCTGCAGCTGACTGACTGACTGACAGGCTCCTCTGCGTCTGACCCTGATCTAAGTTGGTGCCCTCCTTTTATATCCCTCTATGTGTGAGCTCAGGTGACCAGCACCCAATGAGCTCCTACCACTACCCAGACTGCTCCCCCTATCTGCCCCTACACTACATGGGATGTTCCTCCCCCCTCCCACTCCAGCCAGGAACAGGCTCGGTCGCACCTGCACATTTCTAAGTGGGAGTGCCGTCGGCCTGCTCCTCTGGAATGGGATGTATGTAGTGCATGCAGTCTATCTGAGCTCAGTTCCACACTCCTTCCTTACCCGGGAGTGGAATATCACACCTCTGGGTTGAGGTGCAATACCCCTGTAGCAGCCGAATCCTCAGGGTGCTACATTCCCCCCTGGTAAATCACAGCACGTCCTCGGGCTGCAAAGACAAAAACACCAAACATACAAATTTTTATAAACATATAAAACATATAAAATATTATATATATATAAACTTTTTCATATAAACATCATCATAACATTCTCGTCGTCTCTTTCTTTCTTCCTCCTCTGGTCACCGTGCAACTCGTGACCAGGTAAAGTGCGACAGTCTTTTGAAAAGCAGTTCCTTATAAAACCAGTAGGGGGCGCCTTAGGAAGCGCAACTATTTACAGGGAAGTTTTGGCCGTTCTCAGTCCCCGGCCAAGTAAAGGGAATGGGATGGCTGCTCACAGTCCTCAGCCTGGTTTGGGTAGGGGACACACGGGTTAAACTGTTCACTGGTCCCAACGGGGACTAAACGTTAAAGCAGCCACGGTTTCTTGTGTACCCCGACGGGTAACTATATACAGTTTTTCTTTACTACTGTTCTTAATCGTAGTACCTCCTAGCCTTGAACCCGTCCGGGTCTTCTGGCTCTTCCTCCCTACACCGCAACTCCTCCTCTGTCAGGCGATGCACGTGGAGGGCGTAAGGTCCCTTGGCACACTTGTGCCGGGTGAACGTTACCTCGTCACCGACGTAGAGGTCACGGCCTTTGTGACCCTCTGGCAGGTGAGACTCGACATCCCGTCGGGTAACGAAGACGTCACCCATGGTGTTCTGGTCCTTTATGAAGCCCCACCCATGCTGCGCATTAAACTTTATTACCGTCCCGATGGTACGGGGACGATCTGCTGCACGGGGGTCCCTTCTGGTCCGACTCTTTTGCTCCGCGCTGCGGGTCCGGGCCCATTGCTCTCTGGCCCGCCTCTCCTCCCGCTCTCTCTTGAACTCTGCCAGCTGTTGACGGCAACACTCGGTACGCTCTGCTGCAGCTGCCCGAGTCTCTCCGGTGAACCCCATCAAATCTTCTCCCGTGGGGTCCCACACGAACTGGGCTTCCTCGAGTGGAGACGAGACCCGAGTCACGGGCTTTGGAGCCGGGATCAGGGGCTCACACAAGGGCCCTAGTCTTTGCTGCCGCTCTAGCTCAGGGTACCCTTCGGGCCAGATGAAGGGCCGCCCGTCCGGCCATGTGAGCTGGCCGAAGAGGTCCTCCCCCAGGTGTGGCACCCTTGGTATTACGGGCGCGGGCGCGGTGGTGATGGCGCCCGGGTTGCCCAGGCCTTGCGGCCAGGCCTGGGGCACCTGGAAGGTGAAGGGCACCGTAAGGACGGCGGCGCCCTGGGTTACCTGGCCTTGCGACCAGGCCGGAGGCTCCGCGGAGGTAGATGGCTCTGCTTTGGATGCGGCGCCCGGAAAC
This sequence comes from Phyllobates terribilis, assembly GCF_046119375.1. Lineage (NCBI taxonomy): Eukaryota > Metazoa > Chordata > Amphibia > Anura > Dendrobatidae > Phyllobates > Phyllobates terribilis. Next base: position 1,226,444,860 of record NW_027362761.1, on the reverse strand, counting down.
GCTAGGCCCTGTGACCAGGCCGGAGGCTCTTCTTCCTGCGCCACGCTCCGGGTCACGACGCGTGACGTCACTGGGGTCGCGTCGGCGTCTTCCGGTCGGGGCCTAGTCGGTGGCGGTGTCATGGCGGTCTCGGGTACGGCAGGGGGACTTTCGGGCTCTGCGACGGGGAGCTGGGGCAGGTGGGTGGTCTTCTGGTATGGGGTATAGGCGTCCCCCTTACCTGCTGCCATACGTCTCGCTCCCTCTTCTGCGCCGTCTCCGGCCTTGGGTCCTCCCGCGTCATCCGCAGAGGTAGTCGGTGTCTTCTTCCAAGGGAGCGGGTTCCGTGAACGGATTCCAGCTTGCTGGGCCATCTCCCGGCCCCACTCCGCCAGGATCTCCCTCTGCACTCGGGCCATCCTTCCCGCGAGGCCCTCCAGGGCACTCCGCGCGCACTCCCGATCTCGGGGAAGCTGCGCCAGGATCTCCGCTAAGCCTAGCGGGGTTGTTGACTCTAGCAGGCTCCTGACCATCGGGTCGGTGCTGCTCTGCTCTTCTTCCGGCAGGCTCCTGGCCAGCGGGCCGGTGCTGCTCTGCTCTCTTCCTTTTTCCTTTTGCAGGCTCCTGGCCAGCGGGCCGGTGCTGCTCTGCTGCCGCTCCATTCCCGGGTCTACTCTTTCTCTCCTCGACTCCGGGTGCTCTTGCTCTGGACACCTTGCCTCCGGGTGCGCTCGTTCTAGACTGCTCCAAGCGACACCCATCTTTTCTCTTCTCTTTCGTCTCCTCCCACTTCGAGGGCGGTCCCGGGGCAACTCGGTGACTGTCAGCTCCAGGGGTAGTTCTTTCACGCTGACAGACACCTCCAGCATCACAGTCTCTGTTGGTGGGGGCGGTTTCCACTTTTGGCGCCATTTTCTGTCCTGGCCCACGATGGGAGGTGGCCTCTTGCCCTCCTTTGGCACGCCCATAATGGCGTCCGCTGCTCTTCCAAGGCGGGAAATCTGCGGTTTTGGCGGGAAGCGTCGCCCAGTGGCGGGAAACTCTGCAGATGGCGGGAACAAGCTGGAAATGGCGGACAATCGGCGGGAAACGACTGGTGATGGAGTCCGATGGCGTGGACCCTCCGGAACCGGCAGGAGACTTCTTTCTGAGGTAAACTTGCACTTTTCTTCAGGCACGCAGTACCCGGGTGTTGCGGGCACGTAATCCTGCCGACTACGCCAAAGTTGACGCGCCCCCTGGGACATATTCCTTTTTGAGGGGAATACCCGGCACCGGATCAGATGGGGGGGTTGTAGTCTCCGAGCGGCTGTGACCCGGTCCCGTGCCCAGGGCGTCAAGCTCAGGGTTATGTGGCAGTCTTTACTGATGTTATTAAAGTTCGTTGTGTCGACTACGCCACCCGTTGTGATGCGGTCACTGTGGCCGCCGCTGCAGCAGGGTCCGCTGAGGCTGATGGTGGATGCGCAGCTTGGTGGGATAACCCCCAACGGGAGGGGTATAGCCTCAGAGGGGACAGGCGCAGAGGATGGGGGTTGTGGTGGTGCGGTGCAGCCGGTAATGATGACAGACTCGGGTAGTGCAGTTAAGGGTCTTTACTTACTGCAGATGTTCCTGGTCACTCTAGCTCCAAGTGACCTCCCGAGCCGTGCTGCGTCCACCAGGTCCTGGATCCGGCCAACCCCCAAACAAGTCCAGAGCGTGGCCCTGAGCTCTCCCTCTGTCCTTTCTTCAGCCGTCCCCACCAGTGATTCACCTAAATCCAGCTCCCTCGGGCCTTCTGTTGGGCAACCTTTGGCCTCAGGTTCCCTGACCCTCCATGTGGTGTGCCTTCAGGGTGAATGTAGTGGGTGACCGTGACAGACTCTGCCCACGGTCTCCGGTCTCTGGCTGGGGAATGTCTTTACCCCCACCAGCTTGGGTTCCGGTACCCTTCTGCTGACTCCTCACCCGGTGTTCTTATTTGGGTTCTTGGGTCCCTTCTTTGTCCCCCTCTGGGTCTTTCTGCACTCCACTCTCTCTCTCTTCAGGCTCAGGTCTGCTCTGCTCCCTTGCTGCAGGCTGACTTCCTCTGCAGCTGACTGACTGACTGACAGGCTCCTCTGCGTCTGACCCTGATCTAAGTTGGTGCCCTCCTTTTATATCCCTCTATGTGTGAGCTCAGGTGACCAGCACCCAATGAGCTCCTACCACTACCCAGACTGCTCCCCCTATCTGCCCCTACACTACATGGGATGTTCCTCCCCCCTCCCACTCCAGCCAGGAACAGGCTCGGTCGCACCTGCACATTTCTAAGTGGGAGTGCCGTCGGCCTGCTCCTCTGGAATGGGATGTATGTAGTGCATGCAGTCTATCTGAGCTCAGTTCCACACTCCTTCCTTACCCGGGAGTGGAATATCACACCTCTGGGTTGAGGTGCAATACTCCTGTAGCAGCCGAATCCTCAGGGTGCTACAATACAGGCACGTGGAGGCCACACACAATACTGAGCCTCATCAGGAGCATGCCCAGGCGTTGTAGGGAGGTCATACAGGCACGTGGAGGCCACACACAATACTCAGCCTCATCAGGAGCATGCCCAGGCGTTGTAGGGAGGTCATACAGGCATGTGGAGGCCACACACAATACTCAGCCTCATCAGGAGCATGTCCAGGCGTTGTAGGGAGGTCATACAGGCACGTGGAGGCCACACACAATACTGAGCCTCATCAGGAGCATGCCCAGGCGTTGTAGGGAGGTCATACAGGCACGTGGAGGCCACACACAATACTCAGCCTCATCAGGAGCATGCCCAGGCGTTGTAGGGAGGTCATACAGGCACGTGGAGGCCACACACAATACTCAGCCTCATCAGGAGCATGCCCAGGCGTTGTAGGGAGGTCATAAAGGCACGTGGAGGCCACGTACAATACTCAGCCTCATCAGGAGCATGCCCAGGCGTTGTAGGGAGGTCATACAGGCACGTGGAGGCCACACACAATACTCAGCCTCATCAGGAGCATGCCCAGGCGTTGTAAGGAGGTCATAAAGGCACGTGGAGGCCACATACAATACTCAGCCTCATCAGGAGCATGCCCAGGCGTTGTAGGGAGGTCATACAGGCATGTGGAGGCCACACACAATACTCAGCCTCATCAGGAGCATGTCCAGGCGTTGTAGGGAGGTCATACAGGCACGTGGAGGCCACACACAATACTGAGCCTCATCAGGAGCATGCCCAGGCGTTGTAGGGAGGTCATACAGGCACGTGGAGGCCACACACAATACTCAGCCTCATCAGGAGCATGCCCAGGCGTTGTAGGGAGGTCATACAGGCACGTGGAGGCCACACACAATACTCAGCCTCATCAGGAGCATGCCCAGGCGTTGTAGGGAGGTCATAAAGGCACGTGGAGGCCACGTACAATACTCAGCCTCATCAGGAGCATGCCCAGGCGTTGTAGGGAGGTCATACAGGCACGTGGAGGCCACACACAATACTCAGCCTCATCAGGAGCATGCCCAGGCGTTGTAAGGAGGTCATAAAGGCACGTGGAGGCCACACACAATACTCAGCCTCATCAGGAGCATGCCCAGGCGTTGTAGGGAGGTCATACAGGCACGTGGAGGCCACATACAATACTCAGCCTCATCAGGAGCATGCCCAGGCGTTGTAGGGAGGTCATAAAGGCACGTGGAGGCCACATACAATACTCAGCCTCATCAGGAGCATGCCCAGGCATTGTAGGGAGGTCATACAGGCACGTGGAGGCCACACACAATACTGAGCCTCATCAGGAGCATGCCCAGGCGTTGTAGGGAGGTCATACAGGCACGTGGAGGCCACATACAATACTCAGCCTCATCAGGAGCATGTCCAGGCGTTGTAGGGGGGTCATACAGGCACGTGGAGGCCACACACAATACTCAGCCTCATCAGGAGCATGCCCAGGCGTTGTAGGGAGGTCATACAGGCACGTGGAGGCCACACACAATACTCAGCCTCATCAGGAGCATGCCCAGGCGTTGTAGGGAGGTCATACAGGCACGTGGAGGCCACACACAATACTCAGCCTCATCAGGAGCATGCCCAGGCGTTGTAGGGAGGTCATAAAGGCACGTGGAGGCCACGTACAATACTCAGCCTCATCAGGAGCATGCCCAGGCGTTGTAGGGAGGTCATACAGGCACGTGGAGGCCACACACAATACTCAGCCTCATCAGGAGCATGCCCAGGCGTTGTAAGGAGGTCATAAAGGCACGTGGAGGCCACATACAATACTCAGCCTCATCAGGAGCATGCCCAGGCGTTGTAGGGAGGTCATACAGGCATGTGGAGGCCACACACAATACTCAGCCTCATCAGGAGCATGTCCAGGCGTTGTAGGGAGGTCATACAGGCACGTGGAGGCCACACACAATACTGAGCCTCATCAGGAGCATGCCCAGGCGTTGTAGGGAGGTCATACAGGCACGTGGAGGCCACACACAATACTCAGCCTCATCAGGAGCATGCCCAGGCGTTGTAGGGAGGTCATACAGGCACGTGGAGGCCACACACAATACTCAGCCTCATCAGGAGCATGCCCAGGCGTTGTAGGGAGGTCATAAAGGCACGTGGAGGCCACGTACAATACTCAGCCTCATCAGGAGCATGCCCAGGCGTTGTAGGGAGGTCATACAGGCACGTGGAGGCCACACACAATACTCAGCCTCATCACGAGCATGCCCAGGCGTTGTAAGGAGGTCATAAAGGCACGTGGAGGCCACATACAATACTCAGCCTCATCAGGAGCATGCCCAGGCGTTGTAGGGAGGTCATACAGGCACGTGGAGGCCACATACAATACTCAGCCTCATCAGGAGCATGCCCAGGCGTTGTAGGGAGGTCATAAAGGCACGTGGAGGCCACATACAATACTCAGCCTCATCAGGAGCATGCCCAGGCATTGTAGGGAGGTCATACAGGCACGTGGAGGCCACACACAATACTCAGCCTCATCAGGAGCATGCCCAGGCGTTGTAGGGAGGTCATACAGGCACGTGGAGGCCACATACAATACTCAGCCTCATCAGGAGCATGCCCAGGCGTTGTAGGGGGGTCATACAGGCACGTGGAGGCCACACACAATACTCAGCCTCATCAGGAGCATGCCCAGGCGTTGTAGGGAGGTCATACAGGCACGTGGAGGCCACACACAATACTCAGTCTCATCAGGAGCATGCCCAGGCATTGTAGGGAGGTCATACAGGCACGTGGAGGCCACACACAATACTCAGCCTCATCAGGAGCATGCCCAGGCGTTGTAGGGAGGTCATACAGGCACGTGGAGGTCACACACAATACACAGCCTCATCAGGAGCATGCCCAGGCGTTGTAGGGAGGTCATACAGGCACGTGGAGGTCACACACAATACTCAGCCTCATCAGGAGCATGCCCAGGCGTTGTAGGGAGGTCATACAGGCACGTGGAGGCCACACACAATACTCAGCCTCATCAGGAGCATGCCCAGGCGTTGTAGGGAGGTCATACAGGCACGTGGAGGCCACACACAATACTCAGCCTCATCAGGAGCATGCCCAGGCATTGTAGGGAGGTCATACAGGCACGTGGAGGCCACACACAATACTCAGCCTCATCAGGAGCATGCCCAGGCGTTGTAGGGAGGTCATACAGGCACGTGGAGGCCACACACAATACTCAGCCTCATCAGGAGCATGCCCAGGCGTTGTAGGGGGGTCATACAGGCACGTGGAGGCCACACACAATACTCAGCCTCATCAGGAGCATGCCCAGGCGTTGTAGGGGGGTCATACAGGCACGTGGAGGCCACACACAATACTCAGCCTCATCAGGAGCATGCCCAGGCATTGTAGGGAGGTCATACAGGCACGTGGAGGCCACACACAATACTCAGCCTCATCAGGAGCATGCCCAGGCGTTGTAGGGGGGTCATACAGGCATGTGGAGGCCACACACAATACTCAGCCTCATCAGGAGCATGTCCAGGCGTTGTAGGGAGGTCATACAGGCACGTGGAGGCCACACACAATACTGAGCCTCATCAGGAGCATGCCCAGGCGTTGTAGGGAGGTCATACAGGCACGTGGAGGCCACACACAATACTCAGCCTCATCAGGAGCATGCCCAGGCGTTGTAGGGAGGTCATACAGGCACGTGGAGGCCACACACAATACTCAGCCTCATCAGGAGCATGCCCAGGCGTTGTAGGGAGGTCATAAAGGCACGTGGAGGCCACGTACAATACTCAGCCTCATCAGGAGCATGCCCAGGCGTTGTAGGGAGGTCATACAGGCACGTGGAGGCCACACACAATACTCAGCCTCATCAGGAGCATGCCCAGGCGTTGTAAGGAGGTCATAAAGGCACGTGGAGGCCACATACAATACTCAGCCTCATCAGGAGCATGCCCAGGCGTTGTAGGGAGGTCATACAGGCACGTGGAGGCCACATACAATACTCAGCCTCATCAGGAGCATGCCCAGGCGTTGTAGGGAGGTCATAAAGGCACGTGGAGGCCACATACAATACTCAGCCTCATCAGGAGCATGCCCAGGCATTGTAGGGAGGTCATACAGGCACGTGGAGGCCACACACAATACTCAGCCTCATCAGGAGCATGCCCAGGCGTTGTAGGGAGGTCATACAGGCACGTGGAGGCCACATACAATACTCAGCCTCATCAGGAGCATGCCCAGGCGTTGTAGGGGGGTCATACAGGCACGTGGAGGCCACACACAATACTCAGCCTCATCAGGAGCATGCCCAGGCGTTGTAGGGAGGTCATACAGGCACGTGGAGGCCACACACAATACTCAGTCTCATCAGGAGCATGCCCAGGCATTGTAGGGAGGTCATACAGGCACGTGGAGGTCACACACAATACTCAGCCTCATCAGGAGCATGCCCAGGCGTTGTAGGGAGGTCATACAGGCACGTGGAGGCCACACACAATACTCAGCCTCATCAGGAGCATGCCCAGGCGTTGTAGAGAGGTCATACAGGCACGTGGAGGCCACACACAATACTCAACCTCATCAGGAGCATGCCCAGGCGTTGTAGGGAGGTCATACAGGCACGTGGAGGCCACACACAATACTCAGCCTCATCAGGAGCATGCCCAGGCGTTGTAGGGAGGTCATACAGGCACGTGGAGGCCACACACAATACTCAGCCTCATCAGGAGCATGCCCAGGCGTTGTAGGGGGGTCATACAGGCACGTGGAGGCCACACACAATACTCAACCTCATCAGGAGCATGCCCAGGCGTTGTAGGGAGGTCATACAGGCACGTGGAGGCCACACACAATACTCAGCCTCATCAGGAGCATGCCCAGGCGTTGTAGGGAGGTCATACAGGCACGTGGAGGCCACACACAATACTCAGCCTCATCAGGAGAATACCCAGGCGTTGTAGGGAGGTCATACAGGCACGTGGAGGCCACACACAATACTCAGCCTCATCAGGAGCATGCCCAGGCGTTGTAGGGAGGTCATACAGGCACGTGGAGGCCACACACAATACTCAGCCTCATTGTGACTTGTTTTAAGGACATTACATCACAGTTGGATCAGCCTGTAGTCTGTTTTTCCTCTTTAATTTTGGGGGTGACTCCAAATCCAGGCCTCCATTGGTTAATAAATATGATTTCCATTGATGATCTTTGGGTGATTTTGTTGTCAGCACATTCAGCTTCTACAGAACAAAGTATTCAATGAGGAGATTTCATCCACTCAGATCTAGGAGGGGGGATTTCAGTGTTCCCTTTATTTTTTTGAGCAGTGTACATACTTGATAATCCAGAATATTTGATAATCTGACACCCATATAGTCCGGTATCTCTTCTTAGTATTCCTGCCTCTGACATTGAGCTGGGACATAATATGCCTAGATTGGATTAATGCTGATGAGGAGCAGTCACGTTGCTCCTGGGAGCAGTCACGTTGCCCCCGGCCCGGACGTGTTTCCCGTAGGGTTTTGGTACCGGATTATCTAGGTAGTGGAGGTCTCCTCCGCTGTGGGGGCGCGCTCTTCATGTCTGGAAGAATGGACTTGTTGGGCACAACACTACCTGTCGTGCCTGGGAAAAGCCAAAAATGTTAATTTCCCCCACCCCCCCAGCCTAGCTGTCTCTGGTGTCCACCCAGACCTCCATCATGGCATTTTGTATATTCAGAGCCCCATTACTGTTCCCATTACCCCTCACTCTTCTCGCCTGTAATCATATGAACATTAATGAAAATTGTGACAAAGTCTAAACCTATGAACAAGTCCATCTGACGCGCCCCCTGGGCCAGTGTTGTTTGGGGGATACCCGGAGCCGGATCAGATGGGGGTTGTAGCCTCCGAGTGGCGGTGACCCGGTCCGTGCCCAGGGTGTCAAGCTCAGTGTGTGGCAGTCCTACAGATGTTGCTGGATGTTCTTTAGTGTCGACTACGCCACCCGTTGATTTGCGGTCAATACGGCCGCCGCTGCAGCAGGGTCCGCTGAGGCTGGTGGTGTGTGTGCAGCTTCTGGTAGTATAACCCCCAACGGGAGGGGTATAGTCTCAGGGGGTCAGTTGTAGAGGGTGGTGGTTGTGGTGGTGCTGTGAGGATGGTAATAAAACTCAGAGTCGGGCTGTGCAGTTCAGGGTTTTTACTTACTGCTGTTGTGCTGGTCACTCCGGCCTTGAGTGACCGCCCGAGCCGTGCTGCGTCCACCAGGTCCTGGACTCGGCCAACCCCCAGGTAATTCTGGAGCGTGATCCTGAGCTCCCTCTCTGACGTTCCTTTTCTCTGGCCTTCCCCACCAGGGATCCACTTATGTCCGGCTCCCTCGGGCCTCTTGTTGGTAAAACCCTTGTCTCTGGGTTCCCTGACCCTATACTCGGTGTGCCTTCGCAGTGGATTTATTGGGGGGTCGTGGCAGATCCTGCCCACAACTTCCGGTCTCTGGCTGAGGATTAGTGCCCTCCACCAGCTTGGGATCCGGTACCCTTGTGCCAACCCTTCACCCTTCTGGTTGTATTTGGGCTCTTGGGGTTCCCTCTTCTTCCCCTCTGGGTCCTTTTCTTCTCCTCTCTCTCTTCTTTCAGGACTGCTTGACCCTCTACAACAGACTGACTGGTAACTGTCTGCCTGTCTGACCCTGATCTAAGATGGTTCCCACCTTATATACTCCCTCTATGTGTGAGCTCAGGTGACCAGCACCCAATGAGCTCCTAGCATTACCCAGACTGCTCCCCCTATCTGCCCCTACACTACTGGGATGTTCCAACCCCCTCCCACTCCAGCCAGGGACAGACACTATCGTACCTGCACATATTTTGGTGGGAGTACCGTCGATCTGTCCCCCGGAAATGGGATGTATGTAGTGCATGCAGCCTACTGAGCTCAGTTCCACACTCCATCCTTACCCGGGAGTGGAATATCACACCTCTGGCTTGAGGTGCAATACCCCTGTAGCAGCCGAATCCTCAGGGTGCTACATTCCCCCCTGGTAAATCACAGCACGTCCTCGGGCTGTAAGAGAATAAAAACATCAAACATACAATTTTTTTTTTTTTTTTTCAAAACATCATAAACATATAAAACAATATATATATTATCAGCATAAAACTTTTCCAGATAAACATTCTTGTTCCTCCGGCCACGGTGCGACTTGTGACCGGGTAAAGTGCGACAGTCTCTTGTAGAAAAACGGTTTCCTTATAAAACCAGTAGGGGGCGCCTTAGAAAGCGCAACTATATACAGGGGGAAAGTGGCCGCTCTCAGTCCTCGGCCAGGTATAAGGAAGGAATGACCGCTCTCAGTCCTCGGTCAGTGGGATTAAGGGACACACGGGTTAACAGTTCAATTTGCTGGTCCCAACGGGGACTATATTTTAACTAGCAGCAGTAACAGTTCACTGTACCCCGACGGGTAACTATATACAGTCTCTTTACCGTACTTTAACGACGGCGTCCTCCTGCTCCTTCTTTATCTTCAGACCCGTCCGGGCCCTCTTGCTCCTCCTCACACCGCAGCTCCTCCTCTGTCAGGCGATGCACATGGAGGGCGTAGGGTCCTTTGGCACACTTGTGCCGGGTGAACGTGACCTCGTCCCCTACGTACAGGTCACGACCTCTGTGTCCCTCCGGCAGATGGCTTTCTACGTCTCTGCGGGTTACAAAGACGTCGCCGGGGGTATGATGGTCTCTTATGAAGCCCCACCCATGCTGCAGGTTGAATTTAATCACAGTCCCGGTGGTACGGGGACCATGAGCTGCACGGGGGTTCCTCCTGGTCCGGCTCTTCTGCCCTGTGCTCTGTTCCTGCAGCCGCTGCTCACGGATCCACCTCTCTTTCCGCTCTTGCTCGAAGGCTGCCAACTGCTGGCGGCAGCACTCCACTCGCTCTGCTGCGGCTGCCCGCGTTTCTTGAGTGAACCCCATGAGGTCTCCTCCGGTGGGGTCCCACTCGAATTGTGCTTCTTCTAGCGGGAGCGGGGTTCTCCTGACGGGCTTCGGAGCCGGAATCAGGGGCTCGCACAGGGGCCTTGCTCTTTGGAGTTCCAGTTGGTAGTACTCCTGGGGCCATACAAAGGGCTGCCCATCCGGGCACGTGTGCTGGGCAAATAGATCTTCGCCCAGGTGCGGCACTCGAGATGTTGAGGGCGCGTTGATGGTAGCGGCGCCCGGGTTGACCAGGCCTTGCGACCAGGCTTGGGGCACCCTAAAGGTAAAGGACGGCGGCGCCCGGGGGTACTCGGCCCTGCGACCAGGCCGGTGGCTCCACGGAGGTAGGGGGCGCTGTTGGAATTGCGGCGCCCGGAGGTACTAGACCTTGCGACCAGGCCGATGGTATTTCCTGTTTCGCCGCGCTCAGGGTCGAGGCGTGTGACGTCACAGGGGTCGCGGCCGCGGCTTCTACTTGAGGCCTAGTCCGGCACGGTGACGATGCAGCGACGGGCACGGCAGGGGGAATTTCGGGCTCTGCGACGGGGAGCTGGGGCAGGCTCACGGTTTCTCGGCTCGGGGTAGTGACGTCCCCTTTACCTGCCTCCAGTTGTCCAGCTCCCTTCTCGGCGCCGTCTCCAGCCTTCACTCCTCCTGCACCATCCTCAGAGGCGGTCTGTCTCCTCGTCTCGGGTGGCGTGCTCCGCTGACGGGTTCCGGTCTGCTGGGCCATCTCACGGCTCCACTCCGTCAGCGTGTCTTGCTGCACCTGGGCCATCCTCCGTGCGAGGCCCTCCAGCGCGGTCTGTGCACACTCCCGGTCTCGGGGGAGCTGTGCTAGGATCTCCACTAAGCCTAGTGGGGTTGTTGCTTGCAGCAGGCTCCTGACCACTGGGTCGGTGCTGCCTGTCTCTCCCTCCATCTCCGGGTACGCTTTCTCTGGACTCCTCTCCAGACTTCTTGTCTCCGGGTGCGCTCTCTCCAGACTCCTCCAGGCTGCACCCATCTTCGCTCTCTTGTTCCGTCTCCGCCCACATTGAGGGAGGTCCCGGGGCAACTTAGTGATTGTCAGTTCCAGGGGCAGTTCTCTCACGCTGATGGACACTTCCAGCATCACAGTCTCTGTTGGTGGGCGCGGTTTCCGCTTTTGGCGCCATTCTTCGACCTGGCCCACGATGGGAGGTGGCCTTTTGCCACCCTCTGGCACGCCCATAATGGCGTCCGCTCTTCCAAGGCGGGAAATCTTCTGGAAATGGCGGGAATCGTCTCCCAGTGGCGGGAAACTCCGTGGATGGCGGGAAAAAGCTGCAGATGGCGGGCAACCGGCGGGAAACGATCCGTGATGGCGTCCCATGGCGGGGACCCTCTGGAACCGGCGGGAGACTTCTTCTTAAGGTAAATTTGAACTTCTCTTCAGGCACGCAGTACCCGGTGGTTGTGGGCACGAAATCCTGCCGACTACGCCAAAGTTGACGCGCCCCCTGGGCCAGTGTTGTTTGGGGGATACCCGGAGCCGGATCAGATGGGGGTTGTAGCCTCCGAGTGGCGGTGACCCGGTCCGTGCCCAGGGTGTCAAACTCAGTGTGTGGCAGTCCTACAGATGTTGCTGGATGTTCTTTAGTGTCGACTACGCCACCCGTTGATTTGCGGTCAATACGGCCGCCGCTGCAGCAGGGTCCGCTGAGGCTGGTGGTGTGTGTGCAGCTTCTGGTAGTATAACCCCCAACGGGAGGGGTATAGCCTCAGGGGGTCAGTTGTAGAGGGTGGTGGTTGTGGTGGTGCTGTGAGGATGGTAATAAAACTCAGAGTCGGGCTGTGCAGTTCAGGGTTTTTACTTACTGCTGTTGTGCTGGTCACTCCGGCCTTGAGTGACCGCCCGAGCCGTGCTGCGTCCACCAGGTCCTGGACTCGGCCAACCCCCAGGTAATTCTGGAGCGTGATCCTGAGCTCCCTTTCTGACTTGTCCTTTTCTCTGGCCTTCCCCACCAGGGATCCACTTATGTCCGGCTCCCTCGGGCCTCTTGTTGGTAAAACCCTTGTCTCTGGGTTCCCTGACCCTATACTCGGTGTGCCTTCGCAGTGGATTTAGTGGGGGGTCGTGGCAGATCCTGCCCACAACCTCCGGTCTCTGGCTGAGGATTAGTGCCCTCCACCAGCTTGGGATCCGGTACCCTTGTGCCAACCCTTCACCCTTCTGGTTGTATTTGGGCTCTTGGGGTTCCCTCTTCTTCCCCTCTGGGTCCTTTTCTTCTCCTCTCTCTCTTCTTTCAGGACTGCTTGACCCTCTACAACAGACTGACTAGTAGCTGTCTGCCTGTCTGACCCTGATCTAAGATGGTTCCCACCTTATATACTCCCTCTATGTGTGAGCTCAGGTGACCAGCACCCAATGAGCTCCTAGCATTACCCAGACTGCTCCCCCTATCTGCCCCTACACTACTGGGATGTTCCAACCCCCTCCCACTCCAGCCAGGGACAGACACTATCGTACCTGCACATATTTTGGTGGGAGTACGGTCGATCTGTCCCCCGGAAATGGGATGTATGTAGTGCATGCAGCCTACTGAGCTCAGTTCCACACTCCATCCTTACCCGGGAGTGGAATATCACACCTCTGGCTTGAGGTGCAATACCCCTGTAGCAGCCGAATCCTCAGGGTGCTACACATCAATCACACAGGAAGTGTTGCCATAGGGTCACTTCACATGAGCTTTTATATAAAGCTTCTCTAGATTTTTTTTGGGATCATTCACATTGAACGTGGGGAATTATTTTAGTCTCGAGCACCGACTCCTGGGGGGCCAGTCATCGACCAGCCGGGGGGTAACGGGGGGTCAGTCATCGACCAGCCGGGGGGGGGGGGTAACGGGGGGTCAGTCATCGACCAGCTGGGGGGTAATGGGGGGTCAGTCATCGACCAGCCGGGGGGGAGTAACGGGGGGTCAGTCATCGACCAGCCGGGGGGGGTAATGGGGGGTCAGTCATCGACCAGCCGGGGGGGGGGGTAACGGGGGGTCAGTCATCGACCAGCCGGGGGGGCTAACGGGGGGTCAGTCATCGACCAGCCGGGGGGGTAACGGGGGGTCAGTCATCGACCAGCCGGGGGGGGTAACGGGGGGTCGGGGGGGTCAGTCATCGACCAGCCGGGGGGGGGGTAACGGGGGGTCAGTCATCGACCAGCCGGGGGGGGGTAACGGGGGGGTCAGTCATCGACCAGCCGGGGGGGGTAACGGGGGGTCAGTCATCGACCAGCCGGGGGGGGTTACGTGGGGGGTCAGTCATCGACCAGCTGGGGGGAGGGTAACGGGGGGTCAGTCATCGACCAGCCGGGGGGGGTAACGGGGGGCCAGTCATCGACCAGCCAGGGGGTAACGGGGGGCCAGTCATCGACCAGCCGGGGGGGGTTAACGGGGGGTCAGTCATCGACCAGCCGTGGGGGGTAACGGGGGGCCAGTCATCGACCAGCCGGGGGGGTAACGGGGGGCCAGTCATCGACCAGCCAGGGGGTAACGGGGGGCCAGTCATCGACCAGCCGGGGGGGGGTAACGGGGGGCCAGTCATCGACCAGCGGGGGGGGTAACGGGGGGCCAGTCATCGACCAGCCGGGGGGGCCAGTCATCGACCAGCCGGGGGGGGGTAACGGGGGGCCAGTCATCGACCAGCCAGGGGGGGGGTAACGGGGGGCCAGTCATCGACCAGCCGGGGGGGGTAACGGGGGGTCAGTCATCGACCAGCGGGGGGGTAACGGGGGGCCAGTCATCGACCAGCCGGGGGGGGGCCAGTCATCGACCAGCCGGGGGGGGGTAACGGGGGGCCAGTCATCGACCAGCCGGGGGGGGGTAACGGGGGGCCAGTCATCGACCAGCCAGGGGGGGGGGTAACGGGGGGCCAGTCATCGACCAGCCGGGGGGGGGGTAACGGGGGGCCAGTCATCGACCAGCCGGGGGGGGTAACGGGGGGTCAGTCATCGACCAGCCAGGGGGGGGTAACGGGGGGCCAGTCATCGACCAGCCGGGGGGGGGTGTAACGGGGGGGCCAGTCATCGACCAGCCAGGGGGTAACGGGGGGCCAGTCATCGACCAGCCGGGGGGGGGGGGTAACGGGGGGTCAGTCATCGACCAGCTGGGGGGGGGTAACGGGGGGCCAGTCATCGACCAGCCGGGGGGGGGTAACGGGGGGTCAGTCATCGACCAGCCGGGGCGAGTAATGGGGGGGGTCTGTCAGGAGATCCTTTCTGTTAATCTGATTATTGAGGTAAATTCCTCCTGGGATCAGCAGACACATCCACTTAGAAGGTTGGACCCTCTGATAACTCTTCTGATACAATCACCCCGCAGTGCCGTCTCCATTGTCCGGGCTGACAATATGGGGGCTGTAATCCGTCAGCCATTATTGACCGTGGTGTGAATGGAGCTTCCTTTCCTGGCAGATAACAGTCCCCTCAAAGTGCCAATTATAGGACGGATTTATTGATCTATTGATATTGACAGTCCAGAGGGAGATAAGGCTAAAATCCACCGCCTGAGGGATGATGGGGAGTGTTATGTGTACGCAGGCACGCCGCGGAGCAATGTGGACAGCTACGTGTGGTATAACAACCATCTCCATCAGTGGTCACATCTATATACATGGGGTGGACACATGACGTAGATGGTGATTATCATCCACACACGGGTGCAGGTTCATCAGAGTCTGTCTGAGCCGCCAATACCAACCAATCAGGGAGCAGCTTTTATTTTACCAGAACTGTTAAAAAAGAAGATGGCGTCGATTGGTTGCTATGGGCAACAAAAAAGTTTTTTTTCTTTTGAAAAGATTTGAAAAATGAGGTCTCCATGACAACACTGCAACTGAGTGTGTCAGTGGTGCAGCCTCAGGCTTCGGGCCTCCATCTTCTATTTGTATTCCCACTCTTATCACAATTGGTGGGTCGAGACCACCACTGATCGGACGTCCATGGTTGGAACAGCTCTCCAAAATGTATTAAAGTGAGGTGGTCTGTGTTGTCTGAGGGGGCACGACCACCGGCCCCTTCATCATGGGGTCCTGAGCCCATGGCCGGACTTGTACGATAAATCTTGCTATAGATGTGGCTGAGGTTGTCCACCGTCCGTCTTCTATCCTATGCCAAAACGGCAGCCTGTGCGGACCCTGGGAGTGGCTGATAACAGAGAGCAATGGGTCCAGGCTTCCTGTGATCGCCACCTTGTGGTGCTTCCCGGCTTTGTGAGGGAACGTTTGCTGAAGATGAAGAAGCCCCGAAGACTCCGCCAACCAGGGGAGAAGACGATCAGCCAGGACGAGGGGGCGACACCCCAGCGATGCCGTCATGGCGGCCACACTGGTGGTCACCCAGTCAATACGACTACGATCAGCTGAATATGGCTACATTGCTGACATTAGGGCCCCGGACCGGGCTTGGTCCTCGGCCGGAGATGACGTTACGCAGCACACGTTAATCTTTTGGGTGGATTTCTCCTTTGAGGAGGGTCCGGCCCTGTGTCTATAGGACGTGCTGATCCCGGCCATATGTCTCGGCGTCCTGTGTGCGGGGCGGGGGGCCGCATATGGTGCAGCTGTTGTCACCTGCCAGGTGGAGCTGCACCGTGTAGCCTGGGGCTGAATGGACGGAGGCAGGTGCACGGCCTCGTGGGCAGGTGCACGGCCTCGTGGGCAGGTGCACGGCCTCGTGGGCAGGTGCACGGCCTCGTGGGCAGGTGCACGGCCTCGTGGGCAGGTGCACGGCCTCGTCCTCAGCCTCGTTCAGGGCTTCGTCATTCGGGGATGTGGGGGTACAGCACACGCCGCCCTGGCTGGCCCTCATTACGTGGCTCGCAGGCTCCAGACTCGGCCATTCCTCCGCCATTGTTACATGACAACCAGCCGCTTCATGAATGGTTGCTGACAACCTTTAGCCCGCGGTCTCTTGTGAGGAATCACGGTTTCTATCTCCCTTTTATTTGGGGGTAGCACTGTGGACCCTCTGATCTCGGCCCCCCGCCCGGGGTGAAGCCTCGGCTGCAGTTTACATCCTCGTTAAGTAGAGGCTCGGAGGCCATGGAGGCCCAGCCTTTACATCTTCAAGGACTTCTTCCTTTCTCCGGACTCATGTCCTCATAGCACCCGACCACCAACTGATGGCTCTCTGCTGCCAGCTATGGGTGAACACTGCGAATGGCAGGTACGAGAATAAGAGCAAGGCTGCCACTTACAGGAAGGAGGAGGGAGTGCAAGACTAAGACCCCTGTGAATGATAACATGACTACAGCTTGCTGGGAGTTGTAGTTTCACAACAACTGCAGACCACCACTGTATAATGTCAATGTACAGTGTCGTGCAAAAGATACTGACGACGGAGGGACGGGCGGTCACCAGATACTGATGATGGAGGAGAAGGGTGGTCACCAGATACTGATGATGGAGGAGACGAGCGGTCACCAGATACTGATGATGGAGGAGACGGGCAGTCACCAGATACTGATGATGGAGGTGACGGGCGATCACCAGATACTGATGATGGAGGAGACGAGCGGTCACCAGATACTGATGATGGAGGAGACGGGCAGTCACCAGATACTGATGATGGAGGTGACGGGCGATCACCAGATACTGATGATGGAGGAGAAGGGCGGTCACCAGATACTGATGAAGGAGGTGACAGGCGATCACCAGATACTGATGATGGAGGAGACGGGCGATCACCAGATACTGATGATGGAGGAGAAGGGCGGTCACCAGATACTGATGATGGAGGAGAAGGGCGGTCACCAGATACTGATGAAGGAGGTGACAGGCGATCACCAGATACTGATGATGGAGGTGATGGGCGATCACCAGATACTGATGATGGAGGTGATGGGCGATCACCAGATACTGATGATGGAGGAGAAGGGCGGTCACCAGATACTGATGATGGAGGAGACGGGCGGTCACCAGATACTGATGATGGAGGTGATGGGCGATCACCAGATACTGATGAAGGAGGTGACGGGCGATCACCAGATACTGATGAAGGAGGTGACGGGCGATCACCAGATACTGATGATGGAGGTGATGGGCGATCACCAGATACTGATGATGGAGGTGACGGGCGATCACCAGATACTGATGATGGAGGAGACGGGCGGTCACCAGATACTGATGATGGAGGAGACGGGCAGTCACCAGATACTGATGATGGAGGAGATGGGCGGTCACCAGATACTGATGATGGAGGAGATGGGCGGTCACCAGATACTGATGATGGAGGTGACGGGCGGTCACCAGATACTGATGATGGAGGAGACGGGCAGTCACCAGATACTGATGATGGAGACGGGTGGTCACCAGATACTGATGATGGAGGAGACGGGTGGTCACCAGATACTGGTGATGGAGGAGACGGGTGGTCACCAGATACTGATGATGGAGGAGACGGGTGGTCACCAGATACTGATGATGGAGGAGACGGGTGGTCACCAGATACTGGTGATGGAGGAGACGGGTGGTCACCAGATACTGATGATGGAGGAGACGGGTGGTCACCAGATACTGATGATGGAGGAGACGGGTGGTCACCAGATACTGGTGATGGAGGAGACGGGTGGTCACCAGATACTGATGATGGAGGAGACGGGCGGTCACCAGATACTGGTGATGGAGGAGACGGGCGGTCACCAGATACTGATGATGGAGGAGACGGGTGGTCACCAGATACTGGTGATGGAGGAGACGGGCGGTCACCAGATACTGATGATGGAGGAGATGGGCGGTCACCAGATACTGATGATGGAGGAGACGGGCGGTCACCAGATACTGATGATGGAGGAGACGGGCAGTCACCAGATACTGATGATGGAGGAGATGGGCGGTCACCAGATACTGATGATGGAGGAGATGGGCGGTCACCAGATACTGATGATGGAGGTGACGGGCGGTCACCAGATACTGATGATGGAGGAGACGGGCAGTCACCAGATACTGATGATGGAGACGGGTGGTCACCAGATACTGATGATGGAGGAGACGGGTGGTCACCAGATACTGGTGATGGAGGAGACGGGTGGTCACCAGATACTGATGATGGAGGAGACGGGTGGTCACCAGATACTGATGATGGAGGAGACGGGTGGTCACCAGATACTGGTGATGGAGGAGACGGGTGGTCACCAGATACTGATGATGGAGGAGACGGGTGGTCACCAGATACTGATGATGGAGGAGACGGGTGGTCACCAGATACTGGTGATGGAGGAGACGGGTGGTCACCAGATACTGATGATGGAGGAGACGGGCGGTCACCAGATACTGGTGATGGAGGAGACGGGCAGGCACCAGATACTGATGGGATTTACATTTGTTTATTAATTTATTTAGCATTTTGATAACTGATAAACATAAATAATTAACGCTTCTTTCTCTGCAGCATTTCTTGCAGCTGCCTAATAGTTTTGTACCATACAGAAGTAAAGGGACGGGCGCTGCACCCCATGACTGTGTCCATGTAACCAGACTCCGGCGCCGGCTGTCCTATCTGCCGCCTGTTGTCACCTGCGCGGGTCCCTGGAGATGAAAACAACAGGTGCAACGCTCTGCAGAGGGGCGGGCAGCTGTCCGTGTGACCGGCTCTGGAAGAATGTGCAGGGTGACACCCCGCGTACAATATGTTGTAGACGTAGAGGACGCCCCCTGCTGGCGGTGACCCTGCACTGATATCTGATATTACTATGATGTGGTGAAATGATCGGTGTCATCCAGAAATACAGCGGGAGCCATGCTTATACTGTGCTGCCATCTGGTGTGTGAGCGCGGTACTGCAGGCCCTGTGATGTGCTGTGGACGATGGCTCCGCTCTGCACAGCGCCGCTCTGCGGATTTCCCTCTCATCACTTCATCATTAGTCGGCCTCTGCCCCTATAATATCGGGCACCGGTATATAACGTCGATACTGTAGGGGCTTAGACCCCGCTGAGTCTGCACCGTCCACACCCCGCGTTATAAGACGTCCGGTGATAATATCACGTTATTACGACTAGCGGCTCCGGCCATTAATATATTAGTTCATGTCGAACCAACGACGCCATCCTCCAGGACACCTGGGGAACTACAACTCCCAGCAGGTCGGAGGTGCGTCCAGCATTCGGGATGGTGGGGGGCGTCCTGCAGCGACAGACAGATGGCGGAGTCTGACTGGCGGCCTCTCGTATTCTCCGCCATCTTGGGCTAAACCATGTGCGGCTCTGGCCGGGGGCTCAGCACGGCCGGGGGCTCAGCAGGAGCGGGGGCTCAGCAGGGGCGGGGGCTCAGCAGGGGCGGGGGCTCAGCACGGCCGGGGGCTCAGCACGGCCGGGGGCTCAGCAGGAGCGGGGGCTCAGCAGGAGCGGGGGCTCAGCACGGCCGGGGGCTCAGCACGGGCAGGGGCTCAGCAGGAGCGGGGGCTCAGCACGGCCGGGGGCTCAGCACGGGCAGGGGCTCAGCACGGCCGGGGGCTCAGCACGGCCGGGGGCTCAGCAGGGGCGGGGGCTCAGCAGGGGCGGGGGCTCAGCACGGCCGGGGGCTCAGCAGGGGCGGGGGCTCAGCAGGGGCGGGGGCTCAGCAGGGGCGGGGGCTCAGCACGGCCGGGGGCTCAGCAGGGGCGGGGGCTCAGCACGGCCAGGTCTTCAGCACCGTCTCTCCTGGTCGCTTCTTCCAGAAGATGATGGTCAGAGCCACGAAGGCGACCACGAGGCAGAGGACCACCGAGACCTTCCCAACTGCAGGAGAAAGCACAGGGATCCATTAACCCTTCCCAACCGCAGGAGCAAGCACAGGGATCCATTAACCCTTCCCAACTGCAGGAGCAAGCACAGGGATCCATTAACCCTTCCCAACAGCAGGAGCAAGCACAGGGATCCATTAACCCTTCCCAACAGCAGGAGCAAGCACAGGGATCCATTAACCCTTCCCAACTGCAGGAGCAAGCACAGGGATACAGTTAACCCTTCCCAACTGCAGGAGCAAGCACAGGGATCCAGTTAACCCTTCCCAATTGCAGGAGCAAGCACAGGGATCCATTAACCCTTCCCAACCGCAGGAGCAAGCACAGGGATCCATTAACCCTTCCCAACCGCAGGAGCAAGCACAGGGATCCATTAACCCTTCCCAACCGCAGGAGCAAGCACAGGGATCCATTAACCCTTCCCAACCGCAGGAGCAAGCACAGGGATCCATTAACCCTTCCCAACTGCAGGAGCAAGCACAGGGATCCATTAACCCTTCCACCTTCTGTCCCCCATAACTGCTGTGTGAGGATGATATTTCGCGTCTTGTCTGACTCCATATGACTTACCAGCCTCCAGCGCCTCCCTCGGGTCGCTGAGCAGCACCGGCTCATCCTGCAGAGAACAGATCAGTCAGTGATCAGAGCATTCAGTATCTGTCCTCAGAGGACCTGGATGATATTCCCTCCCCGCCATGCTTTACACTGCAGCTCTGCTTGATTAGTACATAGAGAGGATCAGTGACTCCTCAGCTGCTCTGTGTAATGGGGTCTAAGGTCGTCTGAAATCATCTTCCTGCTGCTCTGTCCTGCCCCCCATGCTTTATACTGCAGCGCATACTTCCCCCAGGAGGACACATGACCCATGTAATATCACGGAGCGGTGACTGTGTCCCCAGATAGGACGATGGCGGACTCACTATGTAGGTGAGGGGTCGGTCCATCAGGCAGGCGATGTCCTTCTCCTCCAGGAACCGGTGGAGGGCACGATGGCTGCAGTCGCTGAACATCTCATGCATGTTGTGTCTGTGGAGGAGACAGGGCAGCAATTACAGCCATACCTGACTCCACCACTGGGGGCAGCGCAGGCACAGGTGTCACCCGCACAGGTGATTGGTCGGGTTTCCTGCTATTACCCTGGCAGGTGTGAGGATTACACAGGTGAGGATCTCCTCCACAGATAAAAAGTACTCTTCTTGTACAGCACAGAGTATTTCAGGAGAGGAATGTGCTGACCTTATGGAAGGTCGATGGCTGAGAGTTACATAGTGGAAGGAGCAGGTTAGCCAGCAGCACAGAGTATTTCAGGAGAGGAGAGTGCTGGCCTTAAGGAAGGTCGATGGCTGAGAATCACATAGTGGAAGGAGCAGCACAGAGTATTTCAGGAGCACAGCATGTGTCATTATGGACAGGACCACGGCTTACCCGGTGCGCTGTGACAGCAGACATTTCCCGGTGGCGGCGGGGCAGTAGCAGTGCTCGGTGTCGTGGCTCATGCCCAGGTTGTGCCCCATCTCATGCGCTATGTACTTAGCCAGTTCTCTGGCGCTGAGTCCCGTGTCCTGTAGAGAAATGACACGGATGAGAAGCCACAGATGGAGAGGACGACAAGTGTTTATTACAGCGCCCCCACAGGTCACTGCTAATATCATCTACATGGGCTGACCTCCATTATGATCCAACAAGAGAGGATACTGTGGAGGAAACACAGATACAGAACTAAGACAACACAAAGTCCCAGATCTCAAATGGCTCTTGTTGAATTTCAGGACTGAGTCCGGCAGATAACTCGGGACTTCACACAACAACAGCCTCATCCTTATCTACAGCCTCACCTCTACAGCCTCACCCCCATCTACAGCCTCACCTCTGCAGCCTAATCCTCATCTACAGCCTCACCTCCAACCACAGCCTCACCTCTACAGCCTAATCCTCATCTACAGCCTCACCTCCAACCACAGCCTCACCTCTGCAGCCTAATCCTCATCTACAGCCTCACCTCCAACCACAGCCTCACCTCTGCAGCCTAATCCTCATCTACAGCCTCACCTCCAACCACAGCCTCACCTCTACAGCCTCATCCCCATCTACAGCCTCACCTCTACAGCCTAATCCTCATCTACAGCCTCACCTCTAACCACAGCCTCACCTCTACAGCCTCACCCCATCTATACCCTCACCTCTACAGCCTAATCCCCATCTACAGCCTCATCCCCATCTATACCCTCACCTCTACAGCTTAATCCCCATCTACAGCCTCACCTCTACAGCCTAATCCCCATCTACAGCCTCATCCCCATCTACAGCCTCACCTCTACAGCCTAATCCTCATCTACAGCCTCACCTCTAACCACAGCCTCACCTCTACAGCCTCACCCCCATCTATACCCTCACCTCTACAGCCTAATCCTCATCTACAGCCTCATCCCCATCTACAGCCTCACCTCCAACCACAGCCTCACCTCTACAGCCTCATCCCCATCTACAGCCTCACCTCTACAGCCTCATCCCCATCTACAGCCTCACCTCCAACCACAGCCTCATCCCCATCTACAGCCTCATCCCCATCTATACCCTCACCTCTACAGCCTAATCCTCATCTACAGCCTCACCTCCAACCACAGCCTCACCTCTACAGCCTAATCCCCATCTACAGCCTCACCTCTACAGCCTAATCCCCATCTACAGCCTCATCCCCATCTATACCCTCACCTCTACAGCCTAATCCCCATCTACAGCCTCACCTCTACAGCCTAATCCCCATCTACAGCCTCATCCCCATCTATACCCTCACCTCTACAGCCTAATGCCCATCTATAGCCTCACCTCCATCCACAGCCTCACATCTACAGCCTCACCTCCATCCACAGCCTCACATCTACAGCCTCACCCCCGTCTACAGCCTCATCCCCATCTATACCCTCACCTCTACAGCCTAATCCCCATCTACAGCCTCACCTCCAACCACAGCCTCACCTCTACAGCCTCATCCCCATCTACAGCCTCACCTCCATCTATACCCTCACATCTACAGCCTAATCCCCATCTACAGCCTCACCTCTACAGCCTAATGCCCATCTATAGCCTCACCTCCAACCACAGCCTCACCTCTACAGCCTCATCCCCATCTATACCCTCACCTCTACAGCCTCATCCCCATCTACAGCCTCACCTCTACAGCCTCACCCCCATCTACAGCCTCACCTCCATCTATACCCTCACCTCTACAGCCTCACCCCCATCTACAGCCTCACCTCCATCAGCAACATCATTCCAACTACAGCCTCTCCTCTGACATCAGCCTCACCCCCAACAACAGTCTTAACCCCGACCCCCGCATCCTCTCTGTTACCTTTACGACTCCCCCGCTCTGAGTCTCGGTGCACATCTTGGCCAGGTATGCCTCCCCCAGTGCTTGGTTCTTGAAGTGGGCTCCACTGGATGGAAGAGAGGAGGCCGTGAGGGGGTCACACATGATAGAGATACGGTGAAGGTGGAAATACTTTGTGCACAATTTTGAAAGTAAGGAAAGTTCTGAGATTGGAAGCCTGTGACCTAGAGACTCCAGAGAGCGGAGATTGCAGGGACACAAACCTGACGAGCTGGATGTTATCGTGATGCTTGCGAGGCAGCACGTCCTCCGCCCTCCACCGTAGGAACCTCTGCAGCGTGGTGGAGGCCTTCTCTGACACCACGGCTTTGTTTTCTTGTGTCCAGATCTCCACGCCCACGAGGAAGACCTGGAAGCCGATCCTGGATAATATCTTGTAAAGTAAAATAGGACGTTTCTCAGTGAGACCCGGGGAGGAGGCTACCGAGAGGCCCATTACATGGGAGACCCCCGCTGTACCTGGTTTAGGTGGTGAGCCACCGAGATAAGATGGTGTCTGGTCTTCTCCAGGTCGGCTCCATGACGCTGATACTACAGAACGAGGACAGCAGTCATTCATCATATGCAGCCACAGAGACAATCACCGGCAGATCCGTAATGACACCGATCATTGGACGATCGCTTACCTCCATCTGATCGGCCACCAGGAACAGCTCAATGTTGTAGATCTGTCGCTGACCCTACGACGTGAGAGATGGAGGTCAGCGCCTCTAATACTCAGGGTACATAACCCAGAAGGCCCCCGCCCAGCGCCTCGCCGGCCACATGTCATACCTCTCTGCTGGTGGACTGTAGGGAGCGCTGCTGACGATCGTGGGCGTCGGCTGCCAGCTGCTTGTTGTGAAGAGCAGTGATGATGTGGTCTGATGACCTCGACGAGACAGGATCTATGCTGTATATCTCATGTCCAATAGTTATATAGCCGCTGTAAGAAATATATATATATATATACATATGTGAAGAGTTAGGTCAGGGATTCTGCAAGGACAACACCGGAAGATCACACGTTGACGTCACTCTGTCCGGATTTCGTCAGGGATTCGCGAGCACACGATCCCGACTACTCACTAGGTAGGTATCGGCAAGCGACCAGTGAGCGTATGGCGTCACACCTCCGGATTCCAACGCATGGAATATGTGTATACGCCCTCCGTACGGTCACTGTCAGCTTCACGATAGCCCAATTTTTTATATTTTTAATTATTAATACAAGACTATTAAATTTATATATTTAATCCAAAAGGGAGTCAGCGTTTAGGAAAAAAATATACAAAATTTTACAAAGGGGGTCAATTACAATACAGAATAGACAGTTACATAAAATAAACAGGATTAAATCAGAAACTTACTATACAATCTCTGAGACGATTCAATATAGGTGGAGGGGAGACATTCCGCTTGATTAGACTTTTATTGAACAGGATCCTTTGCTATGATAAACATATACTCTCGGGCAATGAATATAGATCAATCTTCAGTTGGCTCTTTTATGCCTAACGAGATATCTGCCCACACACCCCTGTGGTGACATCATGTGGGCTCGGGCTCCACCCTTCATGTTTTTATTAAAATAACTAACTTCCGCAGTAACATCCCTGGTTGCTCGCAGAAGCTTGCAAGCGATGCCATTTTTTCCGTAATGAATTTGCCTTTCTGTAGAGACCACGCATGGCATAGCTGTGATCTGCAATTTTGTTACTTTTGCGCCTTAGCCCCCTGGAGGGGATTACAGCTACGAAGAAATAAGCATCTTTTTCTTTGGCTGACCCTGCCACTAAAAATATGGGTCCCATTATTAGCAGAGTTATGGAACTTCCAATATTCCATATTTTGTTTAGGCTCCGAAAATCCTGGGACCCTCTATTAGATTCCCTTTTTAGTCCAGGGAAGCAAGCTTCAACAGCTTCACTTAAATTGATGCAAGGTGGTGTCTAATCATCCCCTGCCGCTGCCAGGGAGAAAGACCCTCGCATTTTAATTAGGATGTAGCCTTCTTGGCTGCCATTTGTTTACAGGGCACTTCTCAGGCATGTGTTAATTGCATACAGACAGAACTCTCAGTTCTCTTGTGACAAAGGATGGAAAAGGGAGGGGTGAGAGGGGCTTCAGTGGGAAAAAAAATATTTTTAATATTTCTCAATATTTCCCTGACAAGTTACTATTGCCACTAGGGGGAACTCAAATCAGGAGATCTGTATAGATCTGTATGCAGTGAGCTCCCCCTAGTGGTGGCTGTATAAATCTGTAAGAAGTGAGCACCCTCTAGTGATGGCTGTATAAATCTGTATGTAGTGAGCTCCCCCTAGTGGTGGCTGTATGAATCTGTATAAAGTGAGCTCCCTCTAGTGGTGGCTGTATAAATCTGTATGTAGTGAGCTCCCCCTAGTGGTAGCTGTACAAATCTATATGTAGTGAGCTCCACCTAGTGGTTGCTGTATAACCCTGTATGAACATCCCTATCTGGGATGCTGTGTAAATTCTTACCTGAGACCATGACACGTGCAGACTGAGGCCACAGACCCGGTGATTCCCTCCACCGATCCGGTATAACAGCAGTGAGCCTGGCAGCAGACACAGAGTCAGAGAGCGCCTCTAATTTACAGAAATGAATACAGTAGAATATAACTACTATAATACTGTCCCTATGTACAAGAATATAACTACTATAATACTGCCCCTATGTACAAGAATATAACTACTAGAATACTGCCCCCTATGTACAAGAATATAGCTACTATAATACTGCTCCTATGTACAAGAATATAACTACTATAATACTGTCCCTATGTACAAGAATATAACTACTATAATACTGTCCCTATGTACAAGAATATAACTACTATAATACTGTCCCCTATGTACAAGAATATAACTACTATAATACTGTCCCTATGTACAAGAATATAACTACTATAATACTGCCCCTATGTACAAGAATATAACTACTATAATACTGCCTCCTATGAACAAGAATATAACTACTATAATACTGCCCCTATGTACAAGAATATAACTACTACAATACTGCCCTATGTACAAGAATAAAACTACTATAATACTGCTCCTATGAACAAGAATATAACTACTATAATACTGCCCCCTATGTACAAGAATATAACTACTATAATACTGCTCCTATGTACAAGAATATAACTACTATAATACTGCCCCCTATGTACAAGAATATAACTACTATAATACTGCTCCTATGTACAAGAATATAACTACTATAATACTGCCCCCTATGTACAAGAATATAACTACTATAATACTGCCCCTATGTACAAGAATATAGCTACTATAATACTGCCCCTATGTACAAGAATATAACTACTATAATACTGTCCCCTATGTACAAGAATATAACTACTATAATACTGCCCCCTATGTACAAGAATATAACTACTATAATACTGCTCCTATGTACAAGAATATAACTACTATAATACTGCTCCTATGTACAAGAATATAACTACTATAATACTGCCCCCTATGTACAAGAATATAACTACTATAATACTGTCCCCTATGTACAAGAATATAACTACTATAATACTGTCCCCTATGTACAAGAATATAACTACTATAATACTGTCCCTATGTACAAGAATATAACTACTATAATACTGTCCCCTATGTACAAGAATATAACTACTATAATACTGTCCCTATGTACAAGAATATAACTACTATAATACTGCCCCTATGTACAAGAATATAACTACTATAATACTGCCTCCTATGAACAAGAATATAACTACTATAATACTGCCCCTATGTACAAGAATATAACTACTACAATACTGCCCTATGTACAAGAATAAAACTACTATAATACTGCTCCTATGAACAAGAATATAACTACTATAATACTGCCCCCTATGTACAAGAATATAACTACTATAATACTGCTCCTATGTACAAGAATATAACTACTATAATACTCCCCCTATGTACAAGAATATAGCTACTATAATACTGCCCCTATGTACAAGAATATAACTACTATAATACTGTCCCCTATGTACAAGAATATAACTACTATAATACTGCCCCCTATGTACAAGAATATAACTACTATAATACTGCTCCTATGTACAAGAATATAACTACTATAATACTGCTCCTATGTACAAGAATATAACTACTATAATACTGCCCCCTATGTACAAGAATATAACTACTATAATACTGCCCACTATGCACAAGAATATAACTACTATAATACTGTCCCTATGTACACGAATATAACTACTATAATACTGCTCCTATGTACAAGAATATAACTACTATAATACTGCCCCCTATGTACAAGAATATAACTACTATAATACTGCTCCTATGTACAAGAATATAACTACTATAATACTGCCCCCTATGTACAAGAATATAACTACTATAATACTGCTCCTATGTACAAGAATATAACTACTATAATACTGCTCCTATGTACAAGAATATAACTACTATAATACTGCCCCCTATGTACAAGAATATAACTACTATAATACTGCCCCTATGTACAAGAATATAACTACTATAATACTGCTCCTATGTACAAGAATATAACTACTATAATACTGCCCCCTATGTACAAGAATATAACTACTATAATACTGCTCCTATGTACAAGAATATAACTAGTATAATACTGCCCCTATGTACAGGATTATAACTACTATAATACTGCCCCCTATGTACAAGAATATAACTACTATAATACTGCCCCCTATGTACAAGAATATAACTACTATAATACTGCTCCTATGTACAAGAATATGACTACTATAATACTGCTCCTATGTACAAGAATATAACTACTATAATACTGCCCCTATGTACAGGATTATAACTACTATAATACTGCCCCCTATGTACAAGAATATAACTACTATAATACTGCCCCCTATGTACAAGAATATAACTACTATAATACTGCTCCCTATGTACAAGAATATAACTACTATAATACTGCTCCCTATGTACAAGAATCTAATTACTATAA
Source organism: Phyllobates terribilis (assembly GCF_046119375.1). Taxonomy (NCBI): domain Eukaryota; kingdom Metazoa; phylum Chordata; class Amphibia; order Anura; family Dendrobatidae; genus Phyllobates; species Phyllobates terribilis. The sequence continues at coordinate 1,226,416,327 of NW_027362761.1, read as the reverse complement.
TACTGCCCCCTATGTACAAGAATATAACTACTATAATACTGCCCCCTATGTACAAGAATATAACTACTATAATACTGCTCCCTATGTACAAGAATATAACTACTATAATACTGCTCACTATGTACAAGAATCTAATTACTATAATACTGCCCCCTATGTACAAGAATATAACTACTATAATACTGCCCCCTATGTACAAGAATATAACTACTATAATACTGCCCCTATGTACAAGAATATAACTACTATAATACTGCTCCTATGTACAAGAATATAACTACTATAATACTGCCCCCTATGTACAAGAATATAACTACTATAATACTGCCCCTATGTACAAGAATATAACTACTATAATACTGCCCACTATGTACAAGAATATAACTACTATAATACTGTCCCTATGTACAAGAATATAACTACTATAATACTGTCCCCTATGTACAAGAATATAACTACTATAATACTGTCCCTATGTACAAGAATATAACTACTATAATACTGTCCCCTATGTACAAGAATATAACTACTATAATACTGCCCCTATGTACAAGAATATAACTACTATAATACTGCCTCCTATGAACAAGAATATAACTACTATAATACTGCCCCTATGTACAAGAATATAACTACTACAATACTGCCCTATGTACAAGAATAAAACTACTATAATACTGCTCCTATGAACAAGAATATAACTACTATAATACTGCCCCCTATGTACAAGAATATAACTACTATAATACTGCTCCTATGTACAAGAATATAACTACTATAATACTGCCCCTATGTACAAGAATATAGCTACTATAATACTGCCCCTATGTACAAGAATATAACTACTATAATACTGTCCCCTATGTACAAGAATATAACTACTATAATACTGCCCCCTATGTACAAGAATATAACTACTATAATACTGCTCCTATGTACAAGAATATAACTACTATAATACTGCTCCTATGTACAAGAATATAACTACTATAATACTGCCCCCTATGTACAAGAATATAACTACTATAATACTGGCCCTATGTACAAGAATATAACTACTATAATACTGTCCCTATGTACACGAATATAACTACTATAATACTGCTCCTATGTACAAGAATATAAATACAATAATACTGCTCCCATGTATAAGAATATAACTACTATAATACTGCCCCTATGTACAAGAATATAACTACTATAATACTGCTCCTATGTACAAGAATATAACTACTATAATACTGCCACTATGTACAAGAATATAACTACTATAATACTGCCCCCTATGTACAAGAATATAACTACTATAATACTGCCCCCTATGTACAAGAATATAACTACTATAATACTGCCCCCTATGTACAAGAATATAACTACTATAATACTGCTCCTATGTACAAGAATATAACTACTATAATACTGCTCCTATGTACAAGAATATAACTACTATAATACTGCCCCCTATGTACAAGAATATAACTACTATAATACTGCCTCCTTTATACAAGAATATAACTACTATAATACTGCCCCCTATGTACAAGAATATAACTACTATAATACTGCCTCCTTTATACAAGAATATAACTACTATAATACTGCCTCCTATGTGCAAGAATATAACTACTATAATACTGCCTCTATGTACAAGAATATAACTACTATAATACTGCTCCTATGTACAAGAATATAACTACTATAATACTGCCCCTATGAACAGGAATATAACTACTATAATACTGCCCCCTATGTACAAGAATATAACTACTATAATACTGCTCCTATGTACAAGAATATAACTACTATAATACTGCCCCTATGTACAAGAATATAACTACTATAATACTGCCCCTATGTACAAGAATATAATTACTATAATACTGCCCCCTATGTACAAGAATATAACTACTATAATACTGCTCCCTATGTACAAGAATATAACTACTATAATACTGCCCCCTATGTACAAGAATATAACTACTATAATACTGCTCCCTATGTACAAGAATATAACTACTATAATACTGCTCCCTATGTACAAGAATCTAATTACTATAATACTGCCCCCTATGTACAAGAATATAACTACTATAATACTGCCCCCTATGTACAAGAATATAACTACTATAATACTGCCCCTATGTACAAGAATATAACTACTATAATACTGCTCCTATGTACAAGAATATAACTACTATAATACTGCCCCCTATGTACAATAATATAACTACTATAATACTGCCCCCTATGTACAAGAATATAACTACTATAATACTGCCCCCTATGTACAAGAATATAACTACTATAATACTGCCCCCTATGTACAAGAATATAACTACTATAATACTGCTCCCTATGTACAAGAATCTAATTACTATAATACTGCCCCCTATGTACAAGAATATAACTACTATAATACTGCCCCCTATGTACAAGAATATAACTACTATAATACTGCCCCTATGTGCAAGAATATAACTACTATAATACTGCTCCTATGTACAAGAATATAACTACTATAATACTGCCTCCTGTGTACAAGAATATAACTACTATAATACTGCCCCCTATGTACAAGAATATAACTACTATAATACTGCTCCTATGTACAAGAATATAACTACTATAATACTGCTCCTATGTACAAGAATATAACTACTATAATACTGCCCCCTATGTACAAGAATATAACTACTATAATACTGCCCCTATGTACAAGAATATAACTACTATAATACTGCTCCTATGTACAAGAATATAACTACTATAATACTGCCCCCTATGTACAAGAATATAACTACTATAATACTGCTCCTATGTACAAGAATATAACTACTATAATACTGCCCCTATGTACAGGATTATAACTACTATAATACTGCCCCCTATGTACAAGAATATAACTACTATAATACTGCCCCCTATGTACAAGAATATAACTACTATAATACTGCTCCTATGTACAAGAATATAACTACTATAATACTGCTCCTATGTACAAGAATATAACTACTATAATACTGCCCCTATGTACAAGAATATAACTACTATAATACTGCCCCTATGTACAAGAATATAATTACTATAATACTGCCCCCTATGTACAAGAATATAACTACTATAATACTGCTCCCTATGTACAAGAATATAACTACTATAATACTGCCCCCTATGTACAAGAATATAACTACTATAATACTGCTCCCTATGTACAAGAATATAACTACTATAATACTGCTCCCTATGTACAAGAATCTAATTACTATAATACTGCCCCCTATGTACAAGAATATAACTACTATAATACTGCCCCCTATGTACAAGAATATAACTACTATAATACTGCCCCTATGTACAAGAATATAACTACTATAATACTGCTCCTATGTACAAGAATATAACTACTATAATACTGCCCCCTATGTACAAGAATATAACTACTATAATACTGCCCCCTATGTACAAGAATATAACTACTATAATACTGCCCCCTATGTACAAGAATATAACTACTATAATACTGCCCCCTATGTACAAGAATATAACTACTATAATACTGCTCCCTATCTACAAGAATCTAATTACTATAATACTGCCCCTATGTACAAGAATATAACTACTATAATACTGCCCCCTATGTACAAGAATATAACTACTATAATACTGCCCCTATGTGCAAGAATATAACTACTATAATACTGCTCCTATGTACAAGAATATAACTACTATAATACTGCCCCCTGTGTACAAGAATATAACTACTATAATACTGCCCCCTATGTACAAGAATATAACTACTATAATACTGTTCCCTATGTACAAGAATATAACTACTATAATACTGCTCCTATGTACAAGAATATAACTACTATAATACTGCCCCCTATGTACAAGAATATAACTACTATAATACTGCCTCCTTTATACAAGAATATAACTACTATAATACTGCCCCCTATGTACAAGAATATAACTACTATAATACTGCCTCCTTTATACAAGAATATAACTACTATAATACTGCCCCCTATGTACAAGAATATAACTACTATAATACTGCCTCCTTTATACAAGAATATAACTACTATAATACTGCCTCCTATGTGCAAGAATATAACTACTATAATACTGCCTCTATGTACAAGAATATAACTACTATAATACTGCTCCTATGTACAAGAATATAACTACTATAATACTGCCCCTATGAACAGGAATATAACTACTATAATACTGCCCCCTTTGTACAAGAATATAACTACTATAATACTGCTCCTATGTACAAGAATATAACTACTATAATACTGCCTCTATGTACAAGAATATAACTACTATAATACTGCCCCTATGTACAAAAATATAACTACTATAATACTGCTCCTATGTACAAGAATATAACTACTATAATACTGCCCCCTATGTACAAGAATATAACTACTATAATACTGCCCCCTATGTACAAGAATATCACTACTATAATACTGCCCCCTATGTACAAGAATATAACTACTATAATACTGCCCCCTATGTAGAAGAATATAACTACTATAATACTGCTCCTATGTACAAGAATATAACTACTATAATACTGCTAGTATGTACAAGAATATAACTACTATAATACTGCCCCCTATGTACAAGAATATAACTACTATAATACTGCCCCCTATGTAGAAGAATATAACCACTATAATACTGCTCCTATGTACAAGAATATAACTACTATAATACTGCCCCTATGTACAAGAATATAACTACTATAATACTGCCCCCTATGTACAAGAATATAACTACTATAATACTGCTTCCTATGTACAAGAATCTAATTACTATAATACTGCCTCCTATGTACAAGAAAATAACTACTATAATACTGCTCCTATGTACAAGAATATAATTACTATAATACTGCTCCTATGTACAAGAATATAACTACTATAATACTGCCCCTATGTACAAGAATATAACTACTATAATACTGCTCCTATGTACAAGAATATAATTACTATAATACTGCTCCTATGCACAAGAATATAACTACTATAATACTGCCCCTATGTACAAGAATATAACTACTATAATACTGCTCCTATGTACAAGAATATAACTACTATAATACTGCCCCTATGTACAAGAATATAACTACTATAATTCTGCTCCTATGTACAAGAAAATAACTACTATAATACTGCCCCTATGTACAAGAATATAACTACTATAATACTGCCCCTATATACAAGAATATAACTACTATAATACTGTCCCCTATGTACAAGAATCTAACTGCTATAATACTGCCCCCTCTGTACAAGAATATAACTACTATAATACTGCCCCCTATATACAAGAATATAACTACTATAATACTGCCCCCTATGTACAAGAATATAACTACTATAATACTGCCCCCTGTGTACAAGAATATAACTACTATAATTCTGCCCCTATGTACAAGAATATAACTGCTATAATACTGACCCCTATGTACAAGAATATAACTGCTATAATACTGCCCCCTATGTACAAGAATATAACTGCTATAATACTGCCCCCTATGTACAAGAATATAACTACTATAATTCTGCCCCTATGTACAAGAATATAACTACTATAATACTGCCCCCTATGTACAAGAATATAACTACTATAATAGTGCCTCCTTTATACAAGAATATAACTACTATAATACTGCCCCCTATGTACAAGAATATAACTACTATAATACTGCCTCCTTTATACAAGAATATAACTACTATAATACTGCCTCCTATGTGCAAGAATATAACTACTATAATACTGCCTCTATGTACAAGAATATAACTACTATAATACTGCTCCTATGTACAAGAATATAACTACTATAATACTGCCCCTATGAACAGGAATATAACTACTATAATACTGCCCCCTATGTACAAGAATATAACTACTATAATACTGCCCCTATGTACAAGAATATAACTACTATAATACTGCTCCTATGTACAAGAATATAACTACTATAATACTGCCCCCTATGTACAAGAATATAACTACTATAATACTGCCCCCTATGTACAAGAATATAACTACTATAATACTGCCCCCTATGTACAAGAATATAACTACTATAATACTGCTCCCTATGTACAAGAATCTAATTACTATAATACTGCCCCCTATGTACAAGAATATAACTACTATAATACTGCCCCCTATGTACAAGAATATAACTACTATAATACTGCCCCTATGTGCAAGAATATAACTACTATAATACTGCTCCTATGTACAAGAATATAACTACTATAATACTGCCCCTATGAACAGGAATATAACTACTATAATACTGCCCCCTATGTACAAGAATATAACTACTATAATACTGCCCCTATGTACAAGAATATAACTACTATAATACTGCTCCTATGTACAAGAATATAACTACTATAATACTGCCCCCTATGTACAAGAATATAACTACTATAATACTGCCCCCTATGTACAAGAATATAACTACTATAATACTGCCCCCTATGTACAAGAATATAACTACTATAATACTGCTCCCTATGTACAAGAATCTAATTACTATAATACTGCCCCCTATGTACAAGAATATAACTACTATAATACTGCCCCCTATGTACAAGAATATAACTACTATAATACTGCCCCTATGTGCAAGAATATAACTACTATAATACTGCTCCTATGTACAAGAATATAACTACTATAATACTGCCCCCTGTGTACAAGAATATAACTACTATAATACTGCCCCCTATGTACAAGAATATAACTACTATAATACTGCTCCCTATGTACAAGAATATAACTACTATAATACTGCTCCTATGTACAAGAATATAACTACTATAATACTGCCCCCTATGTACAAGAATATAACTACTATAATACTGCCTCCTTTATACAAGAATATAACTACTATAATACTGCCCCCTATGTACAAGAATATAACTACTATAATACTGCCTCCTTTATACAAGAATATAACTACTATAATACTGCCTCCTATGTGCAAGAATATAACTACTATAATACTGCCTCTATGTACAAGAATATAGCTACTATAATACTGCTCCTATGTACAAGAATATAACTACTATAATACTGCCCCTATGAACAGGAATATAACTACTATAATACTGCCCCCTATGTACAAGAATATAACTACTATAATACTGCTCCTTTGTACAAGAATATAACTACTATAATACTGCCTCTATGTACAAGAATATAACTACTATAATACTGCCCCCTATGTACAAAAATATAACTACTATAATACTGCTCCTATGTACAAGAATATAACTACTATAATACTGCCCCCTATGTACAAGAATATAACTACTATAATACTGCCCCCTATGTACAAGAATATCACTACTATAATACTGCTCCTATGTATAAGAATATAACTACTATAATACTGCCCCCTATGTACAAGAATATAAATACTATAATACTTCCCCCTATGTACAAGAATATAACTACTATAATACTGCCCCCTATGTACAAGAATATAACTACTATAATACTGCCCCCTATGTAGAAGAATATAACTACTATAATATTGCTCCTATGTACAAGAATATAACTACTATAATACTGCTCCTATGTACAAGAATATAACTACTATAATACTGCCCCCTATGTACAAGAATATAACTACTATAATACTGCCCCCTATGTAGAAGAATATAACTAATATAATACTGCTCCTATGTACAAGAATATAACTACTATAATACTGCCCCTATGTACAAGAATATAACTACTATAATACTGCCCCCTATGTACAAGAATATAACTACTATAATACTGCTTCCTATGTACAAGAATCTAATTACTATAATACTGCCCCCTATGTACAAGAATATAACTACTATAATACTGCTCCTATGTACAAGAATATAACTACTATAATACTGCCTCCTATGTACAAGAAAATAACTACTATAATACTGCTCCTATGTACAAGAATATAATTACTATAATACTGCTCCTATGTACAAGAATATAACTACTATAATACTGCCCCTATGTACAAGAATATAACTACTATAATACTGCTCCTATGTACAAGAATATAATTACTATAATACTGCTCCTATGCACAAGAATATAACTACTATAATACTGCCCCTATGTACAAGAATATAACTACTATAATACTGCCCCTATGTACAAGAATATAACTACTATAATTCTGCTCCTATGTACAAGAAAATAACTACTATAATACTGCCCCCTCTGTACAAGAATATAACTACTATAATACTGCCCCCTATATACAAGAATATAACTACTATAATACTGCCCCCTATGTACAAGAATATAACTACTATAATACTGCCCCCTTTGTACAAGAATATAACTACTATAATTCTGCCCCTATGTACAAGAATATAACTGCTATAATACTGACCCCTATGTACAAGAATATAACTGCTATAATACTGCCCCCTATGTACAAGAATATAACTGCTTTAATACTGCCCCCTATGTACAAGAATATAACTACTATAATTCTGCCCCTATGTACAAGAATATAACTACTATAATACTGCCCCCTATGTACAAGAATATAACTACTATAATACTGCCTCCTTTATACAAGAATATAACTACTATAATACTGCCCCCTATGTACAAGAATATAACTACTATAATACTGCCTCCTTTATACAAGAATATAACTACTATAATACTGCCTCCTATGTGCAAGAATATAACTACTATAATACTGCCTCTATGTACAAGAATATAACTACTATAATACTGCTCCTATGTACAAGAATATAACTACTATAATACTGCCCCCTATGTACAAGAATATAACTACTATAATACTGCCTCCTTTATACAAGAATATAACTACTATAATACTGCCCCCTATGTACAAGAATATAACTACTATAATACTGCCTCCTTTATACAAGAATATAACTACTATAATACTGCCTCCTATGTGCAAGAATATAACTACTATAATACTGCCTCTATGTACAAGAATATAACTACTATAATACTGCTCCTATGTACAAGAATATAACTACTATAATACTGCCCCTATGAACAGGAATATAACTACTATAATACTGCCCCCTATGTACAAGAATATAACTACTATAATACTGCTCCTATGTACAAGAATATAACTACTATAATACTGCTCCTATGTACAAGAATATAACTACTATAATACTGCCCCCTATGTACAAGAATATAACTACTATAATACTGCCCCCTATGTAGAAGAATATAACTACTATAATACTGCTCCTATGTACAAGAATATAACTACTATAATACTGCCCCTATGTACAAGAATATAACTACTATAATACTGCCCCCTATGTACAAGAATATAACTACTATAATACTGCTTCCTATGTACAAGAATCTAATTACTATAATACTGCCCCCTATGTACAAGAATATAACTACTATAATACTGCCCCTATGTACAAGAATATAACTACTATAATACTGCTCCTATGTACAAGAATCTAATTACTATAATACTGCCCCCTATGTACAAGAATATAACTACTATAATACTGCCCCCTATGTACAAGAATATAACTACTATAATACTGCTTCCTATGTACAAGAATCTAATTACTATAATACTGCCCCCTATGTACAAGAATATAACTACTATAATACTGCTCCTATGTACAAGAATATAACTACTATAATACTGCCTCCTATGTACAAGAAAATAACTACTATAATACTGCTCCTATGTACAAGAATATAATTACTATAATACTGCTCCTATGTACAAGAATATAACTACTATAATACTGCCCCTATGTACAAGAATATAACTACTATAATACTGCTCCTATGTACAAGAATATAATTACTATAATACTGCTCCTATGTACAAGAATATAACTACTATAATACTGCCCCTATGTACAAGAATATAACTACTATAATACTGCCCCTATGTACAAGAATATAACTACTATAATTCTGCTCCTATGTACAAGAAAATAACTACTATAATACTGCCCCTATGTACAAGAATATAACTACTATAATACTGCCCCTATATACAAGAATATAACTACTATAATACTGTCCCCTATGTACAAGAATCTAACTGCTATAATACTGCCCCCTCTGTACAAGAATATAACTACTATAATACTGCCCCCTATATACAAGAATATAACTACTATAATACTGCCCCCTATGTACAAGAATATAACTACTATAATAGTGCCCCTATGTACAAGAATATAACTACTATAATTCTGCCCCTATGTACAAGAATATAACTGCTATAATACTGCCCCCTATGTACAAGAATATAACTGCTATAATACTGCCCCCTATGTACAAGAATATAACTACTATAATTCTGCCCCTATGTACAAGAATATAACTACTATAATACTGACCCCTATGTACAAGAATATAACTACTATAATACTGCTCCTATGTACAAGAATATAACTACTATAATTCTGCCCCTATGTACAAGAATATAACTACTATAATACTGTCCCCTATGTACAAGAATATAACTACTATAATACTGCCCCTATGTACAAGAATATAACTACTATAATACTGCCCCTATGTACAAGAATATAACTACTATAATACTGCTCCTATGTACAAGAATATAACTACTATAATACTGCTCCTATGTACAAGAATATAACTGCTATAATACTGCTCCCTATGTACAAGAATATAACTACTATAATTCTGCCCCTATGTACAGGAATATAACTACTATAATACTGCCCCCTATGTACAAGAATATAACTACTATAATACTACCTCTATGTACAAGAATATACAGTTATATGAAAAAGTTTGGGCACCCCTCCCCTATTAATCTTAAGCTTAATGTTTTATATAAATTGGTGTTTTTGCAGCAGCTCTTTCAGTTTGATCTATGTAATAACTGTTGGACACAGTAATGTTTCTGTCTTGAAATGAGGTTTATTGTACTAACAGAAAATGTGCAATCTGCATTCAAATAAAATGTGACAGGTGCATAAGTATGGGCACCTCACCAGAAAAGTGACATTAATATTTAGTAGATCCTCCTTTTGCCTCTAGTCGCTTCCTGTAGCTTTTAATGAGTTCCTGGATCCTGGATGAAGGTATTTTTGACCATTCCTGTTTACAAAACAATTCCAGTTCCTGTAAGTTTGATGGTCGCGGAGCATGGACAGCCCTCTTCAAATGATCCCACAGATGTTCAATGATATTCAGGTCTGGGGACTGGGATGGCCATTCCAGAACATTGTAATTGTTCCTCTGCATGAATGCCTGAGTAGATTTGGAGCGGTGTTTTGGATCATTGTCTTGCTGAAAGATCCATCCCCTGCGTAACTTCAACTTTGTCACTGATTCTTGAACATTATTGTCAAGAATCTGCTGATACTGAGTGGAATCCATGCGTCCCTCAACTTTAGCAAGATTCCCGGTGCCGGCATTGGCCACACAGCCCAAAAGCATGATGGAACCTCCACCAAATTTTACTGTGGGTAGCAAGTGTTTTTCTTGGAATGCTGTGTTTTTTTGCCGCCATGCATAACGCCTTTTTGCATGACCAAACAACTCAATCTAGGTTTCATCAGTCCACAGGACCTTCTTCCAAAAAGAAATTGGCTTCTCCAAATGTGCTTTTGCATACCTCAGCCGACTCTGTTTGTGGCGTGCTTGCAGAAACGGCTTCTTTCGCATCACTCTCCCATACAGCTTCTCCTTGTGCAAAGTGCGTTGTATAGTTGACCGATGCACAGTGACACCATCTGCAGCAAGTTGATGCTGCAGCTCTCTGGAGGTGGTCTGAGGATTGTCCTTGACTGATCTCACCATTCTTCTTCTCTGCCTTTCTGATGTTTTTCTTGGCCTGCCACTTCTGGCCTTAACAAGAACTGTCCCTGTGTTCTTCCATTTCCTTACTATGTTCCTCACAGTGGAAACTGACAGGTTAAATCTCTGAGACAGCTTTTTGTATCCTTCCCCTGAACAACTATGTTGAATAATCTTTGTTTTCAGATCATTTGACAGTTGTTTTGAGGAGCCCATGATGCCACTCTTCAGAGGAGATTCAAACAGGAGAACAACTTCCAAGTGGCCACTTTAAGTAGCTTTTCTCATGATTGCATACACCTGGCTATGAAGTTCAAAGCTCAATGAGGTTACAAAACCAAAAAAAGTGCTTTAGTAGGTCAGTAAAAAGTAGGTAGGAGTATTTAAAACAAGAAAATGATAAGGGTGCCCATACTTATGCACCTGTCAAATTTTGTTTGAATGCAGATTGCACATTTTCTGTTAGTACAATAAACCTCATTTCAAGGCAGAAACATTACTGTGTCCAACAGTTATTACATATATCAAACTGAAAGAGCTGCTGCAAAAACACCAATTTTTATAAAATATTAAGCTTAAGATTAATAGGGGAGCCCAAACTTTTTCATATAACTGTAACTACTATAATACTGCCCCCTATGTACAAGAATATAACTACTATAATACTGCTCCCTATGTACAAGAATATAACTACTATAATACTGCTCCTATGTACAAGAATATAACTACTATAATACTGCTCCTATGTACAAGAATATAACTACTATAATACTGCCCCTATGTACAAGAATATAACTACTATAATACTGCTCCTATGTACAAGAATATAACTACTATAATACTGCCCCCTATGTATAAGAATATAACTACTATAATACTGCCCCTATGAAACAAGAATATAACTACAATACTGCTCCTATGAACAAGAATATAACTACTATAATACTGCACCCTATGTACAAGAATATAACTACTATAATACTGCTCCTAAGTACAAGAATATAACTACTATAATACTGCCCCCTATGTACAAGAATATAACTACTATAATACTGCTCCCTATGTACAAGAATATAACTACTATAATACTGCTCCTATGTACAAGAATATAACTACTATAATACTGCTCCTATGTACAAGAATATAACTACTATAATACTGCCCCTATGTACAAGAATATAACTACTATAATACTGCTCCCTATGTACAAGAATATAACTACTATAATACTGCCCCCTATGTATAAGAATATAACTACTATAATACTGCCCCTATGTACAAGAATATAACTACAATAATACTGCTCCTATGAACAAGAATATAACTACTATAATACTGCTCCTATGTACAAGAATATAACTACTATAATACTGCTCCTATGTACAAGAATATAACTACTATAATACTGCTCCTATGAACAAGAATATAACTACTATAATACTGCTCCTAAGTACAAGAATATAACTACTATAATACTGCCCCCTATGTACAAGAATATAACTACTATAATACTGCTCCTATGAACAAGAATATAACTACTATAATACTGCTCCTATGTACAAGAATATAACTACTATAATACTGCTCCTAAGTACAAGAATATAACTACTATAATACTGCCCCCTATGTACAAGAATATAACTACTATAATACTGCTCCTATGTACAAGAATATAACTACTATAATACTGCTCCTATGTACAAGAATATAACTACTATAATACTGCCTCCTGTAGTGCCGGCGTCCCTGCCCTCTGCTAGGCAGGGACGCTGTTCCCCTCACCGCTCTGCTCCGTGCCCGGCGTCCCTCTCCCGCTCTGCTGGCAGCGCGCGCTCCTTCCCGGCCACTGTGCTTAGGGCGCGCGTGCGCGCTCTCCCTCCCTCTTAAAGGGGCCGCGCGCGCCGTCCTAAGGAGTCCCCGGCCAATGGCCGGAGGACTTTACCATATATAAGGCACCTCCTCCAAAATGGAGGTGCCCGAGCAATGTTGTTTGCACCTGTGTCTCACCTGTGCTTCAGCCCTCAGGTCCCGTTGCCAGTTACCTGCCAGTTACCTGCCAGATTCCTGCCTGATTACTTGCTACCTGCCTGCTAGTCTGAGGTCCGACGGTCTGCCTTACTAATCCTGTCAGTCTGTCTAAGGACCAGCCTGCCCGCTCACCTGGGAGCACACATCAGCTACCTGCCTGCTTGCCTGTGGTCCGACGGTCTGCCTTCCAACTCCTGTCAGTCTGTCTATGGACCAGCTTGCCCGCTCACCTGGGAGCGCACATCTGCTACCTGCCTGCTAGCCTACCTGGAGGCTCCGCCGTCACATGCTGTGACCACCTGCCTGTCCAGTGACTCCTGCCCGCTCACCTGGGAGCGCTCATCTGCTACCAGTCTGCTTGCCTACCCGGAGGCTCTGCCGCCACGTGCTGTGACCACCCGCCTGTCCAGAGACTTCTGCCCGCTCACCTGGGAGCGCTCATCTGTCGCCTGTCCGCTGGTCTTCCTGGAGGCTCCGCCGTCACATGCTGTGACCACCCGTTCATCCAGAGACTCTCGTCTGCTCACCTGGGAGCTCACGTCTATCTTCAGCCGCCACAGGTCGTACCAACCCTATACCTAGAGACTGCCCCGGTCACTTGCCGTGACCTCCAGCCCGTTCACTCAGAGACTGTCCCGTTCACTCAGAGACTGTCCCGTTCACCTGCTGAGACTTCCAGCCCGTCTTCCCTGGTCGCCACCCGCTCCCTTACAAGGACCGCCCCCTTGTATAGTAGCTCAGAGGTTCCGCCTCCCAGACCCGTTACAGTTTGCTCAGGACATGGAACCCGGTGGCACCCAAGCTCCCTCGCTCTCGGACCTGTGTCATGAACTGTCCCGTCAAAGGTCCCAACAGGAGTCCATTCTGGGTCACCTGCGGAATGTCAATACTCGCCTGGACACTCTGACTGCTCCACCAGCAACCTCCGCCAGTGCCATGTCTCGCAATCCGGCAGCTCCACTGCCCACTAATACCATGGTATCTTACCCCGGACCCCGGCTTTCTGCACCTCCTCGCTTCGGAGGCGACTCCGCCCAGGCTCGGGGCTTCATAAATCAGTGCACCCTGCACTTTGAACTATTATCTCACCAGTTTAACTCCGACCGGGCCAAAATTGCATTCATCATGTCCCATCTCACCGGGGAGGCCCTGGCCTGGCTAAATCCTCTATGGGAGAGAGGAGACCCCCTGGTATCCAACTTGCCTGCTTTTCTCACGGCTTTCCGGAAAGTCTTCGACGAACCCGGACGGAAGACCTCATCCGCATCATCGTTGCTACGCCTCCGTCAGGAAAGTCTCACCGTGGGCCAATATGCCATACGGTTCCGTACCCTTGCCTCGGAGCTGGCCTGGGATAACGACGCTCTGGTTTCCGTCTTCTGGGAGGGTCTGTCCGGCCGTATTAAAGATGAGCTTGCCGGTCGGGACATTCCTACCACTCTCGATGACTTAATAACTCTTGCCACCCGGATTGACCTACGGTTCCAGGAGCGTGCCAGAGAGGTCACCCGTGAGAGGAGATTACCACGTCTAGCTCCTACTTTTCAGAAACCCGTCACTCCTTCTGTCTCTTACCAGGTACACTCTCCTGAGCCTATGCAGGTCGACCAGACCAAGATGGTCAAGACCCGTCAGGACTTACGCCGTGCCGAGGGGACCTGCTTCTACTGTGGCAGTAAGGAGCACCGGATCCGTGCCTGCCCGGAGAGGTCGGGAAACGGCTGTGTCTAGGTTCGCTCAGAGAGGTCCACCTAGACAAGAATAAATCCTCTCCATCCCTGCTGTTGTCAGTTTCAATCGTCTACGGGGAGAACCGTTATTTCGAACTAGCCCAACTTGACTCTGGAGCAGCCGGGAATCTTATCTCACAGTCCCTGGTAGAGAAATACCGCATCCCCACCAAACCTCTGGCTGTACCCTTGTCTGTTGCTGCCGTGGATGGGGGGCTCTTACCACGCCCCATCCAACTCATCACCGAATCCATTACTCTGCAGGTGGGAATGCTGCATTCTGAAAGTATCTCCTTCCATGTTCTGCCTGGACTCTCTCACGCCCTCCTGCTAGGTCTACCTTGGATCCAGAGGCATGCACCCGTTCTTGACTGGCAGACCGGAGAAGTCCTTCGCTGGGGACAGGGCTGCCATAAGACCTGTCTGGTTCCCGTCCATCCCGTCCGTCCTTCTCCTACCCCAGCTAATCTACCTGGACTTCCGATCCCTTATTGGTCTTATGCTGATGTCTTTAATAAAAAGGAAGCAGAGACACTACCCCCTCATAGACCATACGACTGCCCTATCGACTTGTTACCTGGTACTTCTCCTCCCCGTGGGCGTATTTATCCATTATCCGCTGCTGAGACCCGCTCGATGTCCGAATATATTGAGGAGAATCTGGCCAGGGGATTCATCCGGAAATCTACCTCCCCGGCGGGAGCAGGCTTCTTTTTCGTCAAAAAGAAGGACGGCTCTCTCCGTCCCTGTATAGACTATAGAGGCCTTAACCAGATCACGGTGAAGAATAAGTACCCCCTTCCGCTCATTCCGGAGTTATTTGATCGTCTGAGGGGTCTAGAATCTTCACCAAACTAGACCTCCGTGGGGCGTACAACCTGGTTCGTATCCGTCAGGGGGATGAATGGAAGACGGCATTCAACACCCGGGACGGCCACTATGAATATCTGGTAATGCCCTTTGGCCTCTGTAACGCTCCTGCCGTCTTTCAAGAGTTGGTCAATGACATCTTCCGGGACCTTCTCTACTCCTGCGTAGTGGTGTACCTGGACGACATCTTGGTCTTCTCTCCGGATCTCCAGACTCACCGGAGGGACGTTCGTCAGGTCCTGCTCAGGCTCAGGCAGAACCATCTCTACGCTAAATATGAGAAGTGCCTCTTTGAGCAGACCTCGCTTCCGTTTCTGGGCTACATTATCTCTCAGACCGGCGTACAAATGGATCCTGAGAAACTGTCTGCCATCGAGAAATGGCCCCGACCGGAGGGGTTGAAGGCCATTCAGCGATTCCTGGGCTTCGCCAACTTCTACCGCCTCTTCATACCACACTTCTCTTCCCGGACTGCCCCAATTTCCGCGCTCACCCGTAAGGGTACTAATCCCAAAGAGTGGCCGCCCGAAGCAGAGGAGGCCTTTCTTTCCCTAAAACAGGCCTTCTCTTCCGCCCCGGTGCTGCATCGCCCGGACGGCAACAAGCAGTTCTTCCTGGAAGTTGACGCCTCCTCCTCTGGAGCCGGAGCGGTACTTACTCAAAAATCATCTTCCGGGAGAATGGTAACTTGTGGCTTCTTCTCCAAACTCTTCTCCTCTTCTGAGCGCAACTATTCCATAGGAGACCGAGAGTTATTGGCCATCAAGCTGGCGTTGGAGGAGTGGCGTTACCCACTCGAGGGGGCTCTTCATCCGGTAATAATTTACACTGACCACAAGAACTTGGCTTACCTCCAGCATGCCCAGAGACTTAACCCGCGCCAAGCCCGGTGGTCCTTATTTTTTGCTCGCTTTGATTTTTTTCTTCATTTTCGCCCGGCTGACAAAAACGTCAAAGCAGACGCCTTGTCCCGATCCTTTCTGGTGTCCGATCTCGAGGAAGAACCTAAACATATCATCGATCCCGCCAGAGTAATGCAGGTGGCTCCCGTGAGTCTAAATCGTCTCCCTCCCGGTAAGACGTTTGTTTCAGTACCTGATCGGGAGAAGATCCTACACTGGGGCCATTCGTCTAAGCTAGCTGGCCACGCCGGTCAGAAAAAGACCCTCCAGCTTATTGCCCGGCACTATTGGTGGCCTACCCTGCACAAGGACGTAATAGACTTTGTTTGTGCCTGTGTGTCCTGCGCCCGCAACAAAGTCCCGAGACATCTGCCAGCCGGACGCCTCCTTCCGCTTCCTGTGCCTGCTGCCCCCTGGCAGCATATTGCTATGGACTTCATAACTGATCTCCCCGTCTCTGTCGGTTGTACGGTCATTTGGGTGGTCGCTGACCGCTTTTCCAAGATGGCTCACTTTATTCCCCTGCCAGGCCTCCCGTCTGCACCCGAGCTGGCTAAAGACTTTATCCGCCATATCTTCCGTCTTCATGGCCTGCCCCTCCACATCATGTCGGATCGTGGGGTACAGTTCACCTCACGTTTCTGGAGAGCCACTTGTAAACTACTAGACGTCACCCTGGACTTCTCCTCCGCTTACCACCCACAGTCCAATGGTCAAGTGGAGCGGATCAATCAGAACCTGACCAGTTACCTCCGGCACTTCGTTAATGCCCACCATTCTGACTGGGTGGATCTCCTACCATGGGCCGAGTTCTCTTATAATAATCACGAGAGCGAATCCTCCTCCAAATCCCCGTTTTTTGTAGTTTTCGGTCAGCATCCTCGGATTCCTTTTCCTGTCTCCACCTCTGTGGACAACCCGGCTGCGGAATCTCTCGTTAGCAAATTTTCCTCCATATGGGAGAGTACCCGGTCCGCACTCCTTCTGTCATCCGAGCGTATGAAAAGACACGCTGACAAAAAACGCCTGGATCCTCCACAATTTCGTCCAGGAGATAAGGTCTGGCTCTCATCTAAATATGTTCGACTCAAGATACCTTCTTACAAGTTAGGGCCTCGGTTCATCGGTCCTCTGGAGGTCATCAGTCAGATCAACCCGGTGGCCTATAAATTGAAACTCCCGGCCAACTTACGGATCCCTCACTCCTTCCATGTATCTCTCCTCAAACCCGTGGTGCTTAACTCTTTTTCCAAGTCTACAGGTACGCCTCCTGCTCCGGTTTCCGCTGAGGACGAGTTTTAGGTAGAGAACATTCTGGCCACCAAAAGGGTAAGAGGGAAGACCTTTTTTCTGGTAGATTGGAAGGGGTTTGGTCCTGAGGAGAGAACGTGGGAGCCCCGGGAGAACATCCATGCCCCTCTCATCCTTGCTAAATTTCTGTCTGGCCTAAAAAAGGGGGGGCCTAGAGGGGGGGGTACTGTAGTGCCGGCGTCCCTGCCCTCTGCTAGGCAGGGACGCTGCTCCCCTCACCGCTCTGCTCCGTGCCCGGCGTCCCTCTCCCGCTCTGCTGGCAGCGCGCGCTCCTTCCCGGCCACTGTGCTTAGGGCGCGCGCGCTCTCCCTCCCTCTTAAAGGGGCCGCGCGCGCCGTCCTAAGGAGTCCCCGGCCAACGGCCGGAGGACTTTACCATATATAAGGCACCTCCTCCAAAATGGAGGTGCCCGAGCAATGTTGTTTGCACCTGTGTCTCACCTGTGCTTCAGCCCTCAGGTCCCGTTGCCAGTTACCTGCCAGTTACCTGCCAGATTCCTGCCTGATTACTTGCTACCTGCCTGCTAGTCTGAGGTCCGACGGTCTGCCTTACTAATCCTGTCAGTCTGTCTAAGGACCAGCCTGCCCGCTCACCTGGGAGCACACATCAGCAACCTGCCTGCTTGCCTGTGGTCCGACGGTCTGCCTTCCAAACTCCTGTCAGTCTGTCTATGGACCAGCTTGCCCGCTCACCTGGGAGCGCTCATCTGCTACCAGTCTGCTAGCCTACCCGGAGGCTCCACCGTCACGTGCTGTGACCACCTGCCTGTCCAGAGACTTCTGCCCGCTCACCTGGGAGCGCTCATCTGTCGCCTGTCCGCTGGTCTTCCTGGAGGCTCCGCCGTCACATGCTGTGACCACCCGTTCATCCAGGGACTCTCGCCTGCTCACCTGGGAGCTCACGTCTATCTTCAGCCGCCACAGGTCGTACCAACCCTATACCTAGAGACTGCCCCGGTCACTTGCCGTGACCTCCAGCCCGTTCACTCAGAGACTGTCCCGTTCACTCAGAGACTGTCCCGTTCACCTGCTGAGACTTCCAGCCCGTCTTCCCTGGTCGCCACCCGCTCCCTTACAAGGACCGCCCCCTTGTATAGTAGCTCAGAGGTTCCGCCTCCCAGACCCGTTACACCTCCTATGTACAAGAATATAATTACTATAATACTGCTCCTATGTACAAGAATATAACTACTATAATACTGCTCCTATGTACAAGAATATAACTACTATAATACTGCCCCCTATGTACAAGAATATAACTACTATAATACTGCTCCTATGTACAAGAATATAACTACTATAATACTGCTCCTATGTACAAGAATATAACTACTATAATACTGCTCCTATGTACAAGAATATAACTACTATAATACTGCCCCTATGTACAAGAATATAACTACTATAATACTGCTCCCTATGTACAAGAATATAACTACTATAATACTGCCCCCTATGTATAAGAATATAACTACTATAATACTGCACCCTATGTACAAGAATATAACTACTATAATACTGCTCCTAAGTACAAGAATATAACTACTATAATACTGCCCCCTATGTACAAGAATATAACTACTATAATACTGCTCCCTATGTACAAGAATATAACTACTATAATACTGCTCCTAAGTACAAGAATATAACTACTATAATACTGCCCTCTATGTACAAGAATATAACTACTATAATACTGCTCCTATGTACAAGAATATAACTACTATAATACTGCTCCTATGTACAAGAATATAACTACTATAATACTGCCCCCTATGTACAAGAATATAACTACTATAATACTGCTCCTATGTACAAGAATATAACTACTATAATACTGCCCCCTATGTACAAGAATATAACTACTATAATACTACCCCCTATGTACAAGAATAAAACTACTATAATACTGCTCCTATGTACAGGAATATAACTACTATAATACTGCTCCCTATGTACAAGAATATAACTACTATAATACTGCCCCCTATGTACAAGAATATAACTACTATAGTACCGCTACTATGTACAAGAATATAACTACTATAATACTGCCCCCTATGTACAAGAATATAACTACTATAATACTGCTGCTATGTACAAGAATATAACTACTATAATACTGCCCCCCATGTACAAGAATATAACTACTATAATACTGCCCCCTATGTACAGGAATATAACTACTATAATACTGCTCCCCATGTACAAGAATATAACTACTATAATACTGCCCCTATGTACAAGAATAAAACTACTATAATACTGCCCCTATGTTCAATAATATAACTACTATAATACAGCCCCCTATGTACAAGAATATAACTACTATAATACTGCTGCTATGTACAAGAATATAACTACTATAATACTGCCCCATATGTACAAGAATATAACTACTATTATACTGCCCCCTATGTACAAGAATATAGCTACTATAATACTGCCCCTGTGCACAAAAATATAACTATTATAATACTGCTATGTACAAGAATAGAACTACTATAATTCTGCCCCCTATGTACAAGAATATAGCTACTATAATACTGCCCCCTATGTACAAGAATATAACTACTATAATACTGCCCCCTATGTACAAGAATATAACTACTATAATACTGCCCCCTATGTACAAGAATATCACTACTATAATACTGCCTCTACGTACAAGAATATAACTACTATAATACTGCTCCTATGTATAAGAATATAACTACTATAATACTGCTCCTATGAACAAGAATATAACTACTATAATACTGCCCCCTAAGTACAAGAATATAACTACTATAATACTGCCTCTATGTAAAAGAATATAACTACTATAATACTGCTACTATGTACAAGAATATAACTACTATAATACTGCCCCCTATGTACAAGAATATAACTACTATAATACTGCCCCCTATGTACAAGAATATAACTACTATAATACTGCTCCTATGTACAAGAATATAACTACTATAATACTGCTCCTATGTACAAGAATATAACTACTATAATACTGACCCTATGTACAAGAATATAACTTCTATAATACTGCCCCTATGTATAAGAATATAACTACTATAATACTGCTCCCTATGAACAAGAATATAACTACTATAATACTGCCCCTATGTACAAGAATATAACTAATATAATACTGCCCCCTATGTACAAGAATATAGCTACTATAATACTGACCCTATGTACAAGAATATAACTTCTATAATACTGCTCCTATGTACAGGAATATAACTACTATAATACTGCTCCTATGTACAAGAATATAACTACTATAATACTGCTCCTATGTACAAGAATACAGCTACTATAATACTGCTCCTATGTACAGGAATATAACTACTATAATACTGCTCCTATGTACAAGAATATAACTACTATAATACTGCTCCCTATGTACAAGAATATAACTACTATAATACTGCTCCCTATGTACAAGAATATAACTACTATTATACTGCCCCTATGTACAAGGATATAACTACTATAATACTGCTCCTATGTACAAGAATATAACTACTATAATACTGCCCCCTATGTACAAGAATATAACTACTATAATACTGCTCCTATGTACAAGAATATAACTACTATAATACTGCTCCTATGTACAGGAATATAACTACTATAATACTGCACATATGTACAAGAATATAACTACTATAATACTGCCCCTATGTACAAGTATATAACTACTATAATATTGCTCCTATGTACAGGAATATAACTACTATAATACTGCTCCTATGTACAAGAATATAACTACTATAATACTGCCCCTATGTACAGGAAGATAACTACTATAATACTGCTCATATGTACAGGAATATAACTACTATAATACTGCCCCCTATATACAAGAATATAACTACTATAATACTGCTCCCTATGTACAAGAATATAACTACTATAATACTGCTCCCTATGTACAAGAATATAACTACTATAATACTGCCCCCTATGTACAAGAATATAACTACTATAATACTGACCCTATGTACAAGAATATAACTTCTATAATAGTGCCCCTATGTATAAGAATATAACTACTATAATACTGCCCCTATGTATAAGAATATAACTACTATAATATTGCCCCTATAAACAAGAATATAACTACTATAATACTGCTCCTATGTACAAGAATATAACTACTATAATACCGTCCCTATGTATAAGAATATAACTACTATAATACTGCTCCTATGTACAAGAATATAACTACTATAATACTGCCCCCTATGTACAAGAATATAACTACTATAATACTCACCCTATGTACAAGAATATAACTTCTATAATACTGCCCCTATGTATAAGAATATAACTACTATAATACTGCCCCTATGTATAAGAATATAACTACTATAATATTGCCCCCTATATAAAAGAATATAACTACTATAATACCGTCCCTATGTACAAGAATATAACTACTATAATACTGCTCCTATGTACAAAAATATAACTACTATAATACTGCTCCTATGTACAAGAATATAGGTACTATAATACTGTTCCTATGTACAGGAATATAACTACTATAATACTGCTCCTATGTACAAGAATATAACTACTATAATACTGACCCTATGTACAAGAATATAACTTCTATAATACTGCACCTATGTACAAGAATAGAACTAATATAATACTGCCCCCTATGTACAAGAATATAACTACTATAATACTGCTCCTATCCACAAGAATATAACTACTATAATACTGCTCCTATCTACAAGAATATAACTACTATAATACTGCTCCTATGTACAAGAATATAACTACTATAATACTGCTCCTATGTACAAGAACATAACTACTATAATACTGCTCCTATGTACAGGAATATAACTACTATAATACTGCCCCCTATGTACAAGAACATAACTACTATAATACTGCTCCTATGTACAAGAATATAACTACTATAATACTGCTCCTATGTACAAGAATATAACTACTATAATACTGCTCCTATGTACAAGAATATAAATACTATAATACTGCTCCTATGTACAAGAATATAGCTACTATAATACTGCCCCCTATGTACAAGAATATAACTACTATAATACTGCTCCTATCCACAAGAATATAACTACTATAATACTGCTCCTATCTACAAGAATATAACTACTATAATACTGCTCCTATCTACAAGAATATAACTACTATAATACTGCTCCTATCTACAAGAATATAACTACTATAATACTGCTCCTATGTACAAGAATATAACTACTATAATACTGCTCCTATGTACAAGAACATAACTACTATAATACTGCTCCTATGTACAAGAATATAACTACTATAATACTGCTCCTATGTACAAGAATATAACTACTATAATACTGCTCCTATGTACAAGAATATAAATACTATAATACTGCCCCTATGTATAAGAATATAACTACTATAATACTGCTCCTATGTACAAGAATATAACTACCATAATACTGCTCCTATGTACAGGAATATAACTACTATAATACTGCTCCTATGTACAAGAATATAACTACTATAATACTGCTCCTATGTACAGGAATATAACTACTATAATACTGCTCCTATGTACAAGAATATAACTACTATAATACTGCTCCTATGTACAAGAATATAACTACTATAATACTGCTCCTATGTACAAGAATATAACTACTATAATACTGCTCCCTATGAACAAGAATATAACTACTATAATACTGCCCCTATGTACAAGAATAGAACTAATATAATACTGCCCCCTATGTACAAGAATATAGCTACTATAATACTGACCCTATGTACAAGAATATAACTTCTATAATACTGCCCCAATGTATAAGAATATAACTAGTATAATACTGCCCCTATGTATAAGAATATAACTACTATAATATTGCCCCCTATATACAAGAATATAACTACTATAATACCGTCCCTATGTACAAGAATATAACTAATATAATACCGCTCCTATGTACAAAAATATAACTACTATAATACTGCTCCTATGTAGAAGAATATAACTACTATAATACTGCTCCTATGTACAGGAATATAACTACTATAATACTGCTCCTATGTACAAGAATATAACTACTATAATACTGCTCCTATGTACAAGAATACAGCTACTATAATACTACTCCTATGTACAGGAATATAACTACTATAATACTGCTCCTATGTACAAGAATATAACTACTATAATACTGCCCCCTATGTACAAGAATATAACTACCATAATACTGCCCCCTATGTACAAGAATATAACTACCATAATACTGCTCCCTATGTACAAGAATATAACTACTATAATACTAACCCCTATGTACAGGAATATAACTACAATAATACTACTCCTATGTACAAGAATATAACTACTATAATACTGCTCCTATGTACAAGAATATAGCTACTATAATACTGCCCCCTATGTACAAGAATATAACTACTATAATACTGCTCCTATGTACAAGAATATAACTACTATAATACTACTCCCTATGTACAAGAATATAACTACTATAATACTGCTCCTATGTACAAGAATATAACTACTATAATACTGCTCTTATGTATAAGAATATAACTACTATAATACTGCCCCCTATGAACAAGAATATAACTACTATAATACTGCCCTCTAAGTATTAGAATATAACTACTATAATACTGCCCCCTATGTACAAGAATATAACTACTATAATACTGCTCCTATGTACAAGAATATAACTACTATAATACTGCCCCTATATACAAGAATATAACTACTATAATACTGCTCCTATGTACAAAAATATAACTACTATAATACTGCTCCTATGTACAAGAATATAGGTACTATAATACTGTTCCTATGTACAGGAATATAACTACTATAATACTGCTCCTATGTACAAGAATATAACTTCTATAATACTGCACCTATGTACAAGAATAGAACTAATATAATACTGCCCCCTATGTACAAGAATATAACTACTATAATACTGCTCCTATCCACAAGAATATAACTACTATAATACTGCTCCTATCTACAAGAATATAACTACTATAATACTGCTCCTATGTACAAGAATATAACTACTATAATACTGCTCCTATGTACAAGAACATAACTACTATAATACTGCTCCTATGTACAGGAATATAACTACTATAATACTGCTCCTATGTACAAGAATATAACTACTATAATACTGCTCCTATGTACAAGAATATAACTACTATAATACTGCTCCTATGTACAAGAATATAACTACTATAATACTGCCCCTATGTATAAGAATATAACTACTATAATACTGCTCATATGTACAAGAATATAACTACTATAATACTGCTCCTATGTACAAGAATATAACTACTATAATACTGCTCCTATGTACAAGAATATAACTACCATAATACTGCTCCTATGTACAAGAATATAACTACTATAATACTGCTCCTATGTACAAGAATATAACTACTATAATACTGCTCCTATGTACAGGAATATAACTACTATAATACTGCTCCTATGTACAAGAATATAACTACTATAATACTGCTCCTATGTACAAGAATATAACTACTATAATACTGCTCCTATGTACAAGAATATAACTACTATAATACTGCTCCCTATGAACAAGAATATAACTACTATAATACTGCCCCTATGTACAAGAATAGAACTAATATAATACTGCCCCCTATGTACAAGAATATAGCTACTATAATACTGACCCTATGTACAAGAATATAACTTCTATAATACTGCCCCTATGTATAAGAATATAACTAGTATAATACTGCCTCCTATGTATAAGAATATAACTACTATAATATTGCCCCCTATATACAAGAATATAACTACTATAATACCGTCCCTATGTACAAGAATATAACTAATATAATACCGCTCCTATGTACAAAAATATAACTACTATAATACTGCTCCTATGTACAAGAATATAACTACTATAATACTGCTCCTATGTACAAGAATACAGCTACTATAATACTACTCCTATGTACAGGAATATAACTACTATAATACTGCTCCTATGTACAAGAATATAACTACTATAATACTGCCCCCTATGTACAAAAATATAACTACCATAATACTGCCCCCTATGTACAAGAATATAACTACCATAATACTGCTCCCTATGTACAAGAATATAACTACTATAATACTAACCCCTATGTACAGGAATATAACTACAATAATACTACTCCTATGTACAAGAATATAACTACTATAATACTGCTCCTATGTACAAGAATATAGCTACTATAATACTGCCCCCTATGTACAAGAATATAACTACTATAATACTGCTCCTATGTACAAGAATATAACTACTATAATACTACTCCCTATGTACAAGAATATAACTACTATAATACTGCTCCTATGTACAAGAATATAACTACTATAATACTGCTCTTATGTATAAGAATATAACTACTATAATACTGCCCCCTATGAACAAGAATATAACTACTATAATACTGCCCTCTAAGTACAAGAATATAACTACTATAATACTGCCCCCTATGTACAAGAATATAACTACTATAATACTGCTCCTATGTACAAGAATATAACTACTATAATACTGCCCCTATATACAAGAATATAACTACTATAATACTGCTCCTATGTACAAGAATATAACTACTATAATACTGCCCCTATATACAAGAATATAACTACTATAATACTGCTCCTATGTACAGGAATATAACTACTATAATACTGACCCTATGTACAAGAATATAACTTCTATAATACTGCCCCTATGTATAAGAATATAACTACTATAATACTGGTCCCTATGAACAAGAATATAACTACTATAATACTGCCCCTATGTACAAGAATAGAACTAATATAATACTGCCCCCTATGTAAAAGAATATAGCTACTATAATACTGACCCTATGTACAAGAATATAACTTCTATAATACTGCCCCTATGTACAAGAATATAACTACTATAATACTGCTCCTATGTACAAGAATATAACTACTATAATACTACTCCCTATGTACAAGAATATAACTACTATAATACTGCTCCTATGTACAAGAATATAACTACTATAATACTGCTCTTATGTATAAGAATATAACTACTATAATACTGCCCCCTATGAACAAGAATATAACTACTATAATACTGCCCTCTAAGTACAAGAATATAACTACTATAATACTGCCCCCTATGTACAAGAATATAACTACTATAATACTGCTCCTATGTACAAGAATATAACTACTATAATACTGCCCCTATATACAAGAATATAACTACTATAATACTGCTCCTATGTACAAGAATATAACTACTATAATACTGCCCCTATATACAAGAATATAACTACTATAATACTGCTCCTATGTACAGGAATATAACTACTATAATACTGCTCCTATGTACAAGAATATAACTACTATAATACTGCTCCTATGTATAAGAATATAACTACTATAATACTGCCCCCTATGAACAAGAATATAACTACTATAATACTGCCCTCTAAGTACAAGAATATAACTACTATAATACTGCCCCCTATGTACAAGAATATAACTACTATAATACTGCTCCTATGTACAAGAATATAACTACTATAATACTGCTCCTATATACAAGAATATAACTACTATAATACTGCTCCTATGTACAAGAATATAGGTACTATAATACTGCTCCTATGTACAGGAATATAACTACTATAATACTGCTCCCTATGAACAAGAATATAACTACTATAATACTGCCCCTATGTACAAGAATAGAACTAATATAATACTGCCCCCTATGTAAAAGAATATAGCTACTATAATACTGACCCTATGTACAAGAATATAACTTCTATAATACTGCCCCTATGTATAAGAATATAACTACTATAATATTGCCCCTATATACAAGAATATAACTACTATAATACCGTCCCTATGTACAAGAATATAACTAATATAATACCGCTCCTATGTACAAAAATATAACTACTATAATACTGCTCCTATGTACAAGAATATAACTACTATAATACTGCTCCTATGTACAAGAATATAACTACTATAATACTGATCCTATGTACAAGAATACAGCTACTATAATACTACTCCTATGTACAGGAATATAACTACTATAATACTGCTCCTATGTACAAGAATATAACTACTATAATACTGCCCCCTATATACAAGAATATAACTACCATAATACTGCTCCGTATGTACAAGAATATAACTACTATAATACTAACCCCTATGTACAGGAATATAACTACAATAATACTACTCCTATGTACAAGAATATAACTACTATAATACTGCTCCTATGTACAAGAATATAACTACTATAATACTGCCCCCTATGTACAAGAATATAACTACTATAATACTGCTCCTATGTACAAGAATATAACTACTATAATACTACTCCCTATGTACAAGAATATAACTACTATAATACTGCTCCTATGTACAAGAATATAACTACTATAATACTGCTCTTATGTATAAGAATATAACTACTATAATACTGCCCCCTATGAACAAGAATATAACTACTATAATACTGCCCCCTATGTACAAGAATATAACTACTATAATACTGCTCCTATGTACAAGAATATAGCTACTATAATACTGCCCCTATATACAAGAATATAACTACTATAATACTGCTCCTATGTACAAGAATATAACTACTATAATACTGCCCCTATATACAAGAATATAACTACTATAATACTGCTCCTATGTACAGGAATATAACTACTATAATACTGCTCCAATGTACAGGAATATAACTACTATAATACTGCTCCTATGTACAAGAATATAACTACTATAATACTGCTCCTATGTATAAGAATATAACTACTATAATACTGCCCCCTATGAACAAGAATATAACTACTATAATACTGCCCTCTAAGTACAAGAATATAACTACTATAATACTGCCCCCTATGTACAAGAATATAACTACTATAATACTGCTCCTATGTACAAGTATATAACTACTATAATACTGCTCCTATATACAAGAATATAACTACTATAATACTGCTCCTATGTACAAGAATATAACTACTATAATACTGCCCCTATATACAAGAATATAACTACTATAATACTGCTCCTATGTACAGGAATATAACTACTATAATACTGCTCCTATATACAAGAATATAGCTACTATAATACTGCTCCTATGTATAGGAATATAACTACTATAATACTGCTCCTATGTACAAGAATATAACTACTATAATACTGCCCCCTATGTACAAGAATATAACTACTATAATACTGCTCCTATGTACAAGAATAGAACTATTATAATACTGCCCCCTATGTACAAGAATATAACTACTATAATACTGCTCCTATGTACAAGAATATAGCTACTACAATACTGCTCCTATGCACAGGAATATAACTACTATAATACTGCTCCTATATACAAGAATATAGCTACTATAATACTGCTCCTATGTACAGGAATATAACTACTATAACACTGCTCCTATGTACAAGAATATAACTACTATAATACTGCTTCTATATGCAAGAATATAACTACTATAATACTGCCACCTATGTACAAGAATAGAACTATTATAATACTGCCCCCTATGTACAAGAATATAACTACTATAATTCTGCTCCTATGTACAAGAATATAGCTACTACAATACTGCTCCTATGCACAGGAATATAACTACTATAATACTGCTCTCTATGTACAAGAATATAACTACTATAATACTGCTCCTATGTACAAGATTATAACTACTATAATATTGCCCCCTATGTACAAGAATATAACTACTATAATACTGCCCCTATGTATAAGAATATAACTACTATAATACTGCTCCTATGTACAAGAATATAACTACTATAATACTGCTCCTATGTACAAGAATATAACTACTATAATACTGACCCTATGTACAAGAATATAACATCTATAATACTGCCCCTATGTATAAGAATATAACTTCTATAATACTGCCCCATGTATAAGAATATAACTACTATAATACTGTTCCTATGTACAAGAATATAACTACTATAATACTGCTCCCTATGTACAAGAATATAACTACTATAATACTGCTCCTATGTACAAGAATATAACTACTATAATACTGCCCCCTATGTACAAGAATATAACAACTATAATACTGCCCCCTATGTACAAGAATATAACTACTATAATACTGCTCCTATGTACAAGAATATAACTACTATAACACTGCTCCTATGTACAAGAATATAACTACTATAATACTGCTCCTATGTACAAGAATATAACTACTATAATACTGCTCCTATGTACAAGAATATAACTACTATAATACTGACCCTATGTACAAGAATATAACTTCTATAATACTGCCCCTATGTATAAGAATATAACTACTATAATACTGCCCCCTATGTACAAGAATATAACTACTATAATACTGACCCTATGTACAAGAATATAACTTCTATAATACTGCCCCTATGTATAAGAATATAACTACTATAATACTGGTCCTATGTACAGGAATATAACTACTATAATACTGCCCCCTATGTACAAGAATATAACTACTATAATACAGCCCCCTATGTACAAGAATATAAGTACTATAATACTGCTCCTATGTACAAGAATATAAGTACTATAATACTGCTCCTATGTACAAGAATATAACTACTATAATACTGCTCCTATGTACAATAATATAACTACTATAATACTGCTCCTATGTACAAGGATATAACTACTATAATACTGGTCCTATGTACAAGAATATAGCTACTATTATACTGCTCCTATGTACAGGAATATAACTACTATAATACTGCTCCTATGTACAAGAATATAACTACTATAATACTGCCCCCTGTGTACAAGAATATACCTACTACAATACTGCCCCCTATGTACAAAAATATAACTACTATAATACTGCTCCCTATGTACAAGAATATAACTACTATAATACTGCCCCCTATGTACAGGAATATAACTACTATAATACTACTCCTATGTACAAGAATATAACTACTATAATACTGCCCCTATATACAAGTATATAACTACGATAATACTGCTCCTATGTACAAGAATATAGCTACTATAATACTGCCCCCTATGTACAAGAATATAACTACTATAATACTGCTCCTATGTAGAAGAATATAACTACTATAATACTGCTCCCTATGTAAAAGTATATAACTACTATAATACTGCTCCAATGTACAAGAATATAACTACTATAATACTGCCCTCTATGTACAAGAATATAACTACTATAATACTGCCCCTATATACAAGAATATAACTACTATAATACTGCTCTTATGTACAAGAATATAACTACTATAATACTGCCCCTATATACAAGAATATAACTACTATAATACTGCTCCTATGTACAAGAATATAACTACTATAATACTGCCCCCTATGTACAAGAATATAACTACTATAATACTGCCCCCTATGTACAAGAATATAACTACTATAATACTGCTCCTATGTACAGGAATATAACTACTATAATACTGCTCTCTATGTACAAGAATATAACTACTATAATACTGCTCCTATGTACAAGATTATAACTACTATAATATTGCCCCCTATGTACAAGAATATAACTACTATAATACTGCCCCTATGTATAAGAATATAACTACTATAATACTGCTCCTATGTACAAGAATATAACTACTATAATACTGCTCCTATGTACAAGAATATAACTACTATAATACTGCTCCCTATGCACAAGAATATAACTACTATAATACTGCTCCTATGTACAAGAATATAACTACTATAATACTGCTCCCTATGTACAAGAATATAACTACTATAATACTGCTCCTATGTACAAGAATATAACTACTATAATACTGCCCCCTATGTACAAGAATATAACTACTATAATACTGCCCCCTATGTACAAGAATATAACTACTATAATACTGCCCCCTATGTACAAGAATATAACTACTATAATACTGCTCCTATGTACAAGAATATAACTACTATAATACTGCTCCTATGTACAAGAATATAACTACTATAATACTGACCCTATGTACAAGAATATAACTTCTATAATACTGCCCCTATGTATAAGAATATAACTTCTATAATACTGCCCCTATGTATAAGAATATAACTACTATAATACTGTTCCTATGTACAAGAATATAACTACTATAATACTGCTCCCTATGTACAAGAATATAACTACTATAATACTGCTCCTATGTACAAGAATATAACTACTATAATACTGCCCCCTATGTACAAGAATATAACAACTATAATACTGCCCCCTATGTACAAGAATATAACTACTATAATACTGCTCCTATGTACAAGAATATAACTACTATAACACTGCTCCTATGTACAAGAATATAACTACTATAATACTGCTCCTATGTACAAGAATATAACTACTATAATACTGACCCTATGTACAAGAATATAACTACTATAATACTGCTCCTATGTACAAGAATATAACTACTATAATACTGACCCTATGTACAAGAATATAACTTCTATAATACTGCCCCTATGTATAAGAATATAACTACTATAATACTGCCCCCTATGTACAAGAATATAACTACTATAATACTGACCCTATGTACAAGAATATAACTTCTATAATACTGCCCCTATGTATAAGAATATAACTACTATAATACTGGTCCTATGTGCAGGAATATAACTACTATAATACTGCCCCCTATGTACAAGAACATAACTACTATAATACAGCCCCCTATGTACAAGAATATAAGTACTATAATACTGCTCCTATGTACAAGAATATAAGTACTATAATACTGCTCCTATGTACAAGAATATAACTACTATAATACTGCTCCTATGTACAAGAATATAACTACTATAATACTGCTCCTATGTACAAGGATATAACTACTATAATACTGCTCCTATCTACAAGAATATAGCTACTATTATACTGCTCCTATGTACAGGAATATAACTACTATAATACTGCTCCTATGTACAAGAATATAACTACTATAATACTGCCCCCTGTGTACAAGAATATAACTACTATAATACTGCCCCCTATGTACAAAAATATAACTACTATAATTCTGCTCCCTATGTACAAGAATATAACTACTATAATACTGCCCCCTATGTACAGGAATATAACTACTATAATACTACTCCTATGTACAAGAATATAACTACTATAATACTGCCCCTATATACAAGTATATAACTACGATAATACTGCTCCTATGTACAAGAATATAGCTACTATAATACTGCCCCCTATGTACAAGAATATAACTACTATAATACTGCTCCTATGTAGAAGAATATAACTACTATAATACTGCTCCTATGTACAAGAATATAACTACTATAATACTGCCCTCTATGTACAAGAATATAACTACTATAATACTGCCCCTATATACAAGAATATAACTACTATAATACTGCTCTTATGTACAAGAATATAACTACTATAATACTGCCCCTATATACAAGAATATAACTACTATAATACTGCTCCTATGTACAAGAATATAACTACTATAATACTGCCCCCTATGTACAAGAATATAACTACTATAATACTGCCCCCTATGTACAAGAATATAACTACTATAATACTGCTCCTATGTACAAGAATATAACTACTATAATACTGCTCCTATGTACAAGAATATAACTACTATAATACTGACCCTATGTACAAGAATATAACTTCTATAATCCTGCCCCTATGTATAAGAATATAACTTCTATAATACTGCCCCTATGTATAAGAATATAACTACTATAATACTGTTCCTATGTACAAGAATATAACTACTATAATACTGCTCCCTATGTACAAGAATATAACTACTATAATACTGCTCCTATGTACAAGAATATAACTACTATAATACTGCTCCTATGTACAAGAATATAACTACTATAATACTGCTCCTATGTACAAGAATATAACTACTATAATACTGACCCTATGTACAAGAATATAACTACTATAATACTGCTCCTATGTACAAGAATATAACTACTATAATACTGACCCTATGTACAAGAATATAACTTCTATAATACTGCCCCTATGTATCAGAATATAACTACTATAATAGTGCCCCCTATGTACAAGAATATAACTACTATAATACTGACCCTATGTACAAGAATATAACTTCTATAATACTGCCCCTATGTATAAGAATATAACTACTATAATACTGCCCTCTATGTATAAGAATATAACTACTATAATATTGCCCCTATATACAAGAATATAACTACTATAATACCGTCCCTATGTACAAGAATATAACTACTATAATACTGCTACTATGTACAAAAATATAACTATTATAATACTGCTCCTATGTGCAAGAATATAACTACTATAATACTGGTCCTATGTACAGGAATATAACTACTATAATACTGCCCCCTATGTACAAGAATATAACTACTATAATACAGCCCCCTATGTACAAGAATATAAGTACTATAATACTGCTCCTATGTACAAGAATATAACTACTATAATACTGCTCCTATGTACAAGAATATAGCTACTATTATACTGCTCCTATGTACAGGAATATAACTACTATAATACTGCTCCTATGTACAAGAATATAACTACTATAATACTGCCCCTGTGTACAAGAATATAACTACTATAATACTGCCCCCTATGTACAAAAATATAACTACTATAATACTGCTCCCTATGTACAAGAATATAACTACTATAATACTGCCCCCTATGTACAGGAATATAACTACTATAATAATACTCCTATGTACAAGAATATAACTACTATAATACTGCCCCTATATACAAGTATATAAGTACGATAATACTGCTCCTATGTACAAGAATATAGCTACTATAATACTGCCCCCTATGTACAAGAATATAACTACTATAATACTGCTCCTATGTAGAAGAATATAACTACTATAATACTGCTCCCTATGTAAAAGAATATAACTACTATAATACTGCTCCAATGTACAAGAATATAACTACTATAATACTGCCCTCTATGTACAAGAATACAACTACTATAATACTGCCCCTATATACAAGAATATAACTACTATAATACTGCTCTTATGTACAAGAATATAACTACTATAATACTGCCCCTATATACAAGAATATAACTACTATAATACTGCTCCTATGTACAGGAATATAACTGCTGTAATACTGCTCGTATCTATAAGAATATAGCTACTATAATACTGATCCTATGTACAGGAATATAACTACTATAATACTGCTCCTATGTACAAGATTAGAATTACTATAATACTGCCCCCTATGTACAAGAATATAACTAGAATATAACTACTATAATACTGCTCTTATGTACAAGAATATAACTACTATAATACTGCCCCTATATACAAGAATATAACTACTATAATACTGCTCCTATGTACAGGAATATAACTGCTGTAATACTGCCCCTATATACAAGAATATAACTACTATAATACTGCTCCTATGTACAAGATTAGAATTACTATAATACTGCCCCCTATGTACAAGAATATAACTAGAATACAACTACTATAATACTGCTCTTATGTACAAGAATATAACTACTATAATACTGCCCCTATATACAAGAATATAACTACTATAATACTGCTCTTATGTACAAGAATATAACTACTATAATACTGCCCCTATATACAAGAATATAACTACTATAATACTGCTCCTATGTACAGGAATATAACTGCTGTAATACTGCTCGTATCTATAAGAATATAGCTACTATAATACTGATCCTATGTACAGGAATATAACTACTATAATACTGCTCCTATGTACAAGATTAGAATTACTATAATACTGCCCCCTATGTACAAGAATATAACTACTATAATACGGCTCCTATGTACAAGAATATAACTACTATAATATTGCTCCTATGTACAAGAATATAACTACTATAATACTGCCCCCTATGTACAAGAATATAACTACTATAATACTGCCCCTATGTACAAGAATATAACTGCTATAATACTGCCCCCTATGTACAAGAATATAACTACTATAATACTGCCCTCTATGTACAAGATTATAACTACTGTAATACTGCCCCCTATGTACAAGAATATAACTACTATAATACTTCCACTATGTACAAGAATATAACTACTATACTACTGCTCCTATGTACAAGAATATAACTACTATAATACTGCTTCTATGTACAAGAATATAACTACTATAATACTGCTCCTATGTACAAGAATATAACTACTATAATACTGCTCCTATGTACAAGAATATAACTACTATAATACTGCCCCCTATGTACAAGAATATAACTGCTATAATACTGCTCCTATATACAAGAATATAACTACTATAATACTGCTCCTATGTACAAGAATATAACTACTATAATACTGCCCCCTATGTACAAGAATATAACTACTATAATACTGCTCCTATGTACAAGACTATAACTACTATAATACTGCTCCTATGTACAAGAATATAACTACTATAATACTGCCCCCTATGTACAGGAATATATCTACTATAATACTGCTCCTATGTACAAGAATATAACTGCTATAATACTGCTCCTATATACAAGAATATAACTACTATAATACTGCTTCTATGTACAAGAATATAACTACTATAATACTGCCCCCTATGTACAAGAATATAACTGCTATAATACTGCTCCTATATACAAGAATATAACTACTATAATACTGCTCCTATGTACAAGAATATAACTACTATAATACTGCTCCTATGTTCAAGAATATAACTACTATAATACTGCCCCCTATGTACAGGAATATATCTACTATAATACTGCTCCTATGTACAAGAATATAACTACTATAATACTGCTCCTATGTACAAGAATATAACTACTATAATACTGCCCCCTATGTACAGGAATATATCTACTATAATACTGCTCCTATGTACAAGAATATAACTACTATAATACTGCTCCTATGTACAGGATTATAACAACTATAATACTGCTCCCTATGTACAAGAATATAACTACTATAATACTGCTTCTATGTACAAGAATATAACTAATATAATACTGCTCCTATGTACAAGAATATAACTACTATAATACTGCTCCTATGTACAGGAATATAACTACTATAATACTGCTCCCTATGTACAAGAATATAACTACTATAATACTGATCCTATGTACAAGATTATAACTACTATAATACTGCCCTCTATGTACAAGATTATAACTACTGTAATACTGCCCCCTATGTACAAGAATATAACTACTATAATACTTCCACTATGTACAAGAATATAACTACTATACTACTGCTCCTATGTACAAGAATATAACTACTATAATACTGCTTCTATGTACAAGAATATAACTACTATAATACTGCTCCTATGTACAAGAATATAACTACTATAATACTGCTCCTATGTACAAGAATATAACTACTATAATACTGCCCCCTATGTACAAGAATATAACTGCTATAATACTGCTCCTATATACAAGAATATAACTACTATAATACTGCTCCTATGTACAAGATTATATCTACTATAATACTGCCCCCTATGTACAAGAATATAACTACTATAATACTGCTCCAATGTACAAGAATATAACTACTATAATACTGCTCCCTATGTAGAAGAATATAACTACTATAATACTGCTCCTATGTACAGGAATATACCTACTATAATACTGCTCCTATGTTCAAGAATATAACTACTATAATACTGCTCCTATATACAAGAATATAACTACTATAATACTGCTCCTATGTACAAGAATATAACTACTATAATACTGCCCCCTATGTACAGGAATATATCTACTATAATACTGCTCCTATGTACAAGAATATAACTACTATAATGCTGCTCCTATGTACAAGAAAATAACTACTACAATACTGCTCCTATGTACAGGATTATAAGAACTATAATACTGCTCCCTATGTACAAGAATATAACTACTATAATACTGCTTCTATGTACAATAATATAACTACTATAATACTGCTCCCTATGTACAAGAATATAACTACTATAATACTGATCCTTTGTGCAAGAATATAACTACTATAATACTGGTCCTATGTACAGGAATATAACTACTATAATACTGCCCCCTATGTACAAGAATATAACTACTATAATACAGCCCCCTATGTACAAGAATATAAGTACTATAATACTGCTCCTATGTACAAGAATATAACTACTATAATACAGCCCCCTATGTACAAGAATATAAGTACTATAATACTGCTCCTATGTACAAGAATATAACTACTATAATACTGCTCCTATGTACAAGAATATAGCTACTATTATACTGCTCCTATGTAGAGGAATATAACTACTATAATACTGCTCCTATGTACAAGAATATAACTACTATAATACTGCCCCTGTGTACAAGAATATAACTACTATAATACTGCCCCCTATGTACAAAAATATAACTACTATAATACTGCTCCCTATGTACAAGAATATAACTACTATAATACTGCCCCCTATGTACAGGAATATAACTACTATAATAATACTCCTATGTACAAGAATATAACTACTATAATACTGCCCCTATATACAAGTATATAAGTACGATAATACTGCTCCTATGTACAAGAATATAGCTACTATAATACTGCCCCCTATGTACAAGAATATAACTACTATAATACTGCTACTA
This sequence comes from Phyllobates terribilis, assembly GCF_046119375.1. Classification (NCBI taxonomy): domain Eukaryota; kingdom Metazoa; phylum Chordata; class Amphibia; order Anura; family Dendrobatidae; genus Phyllobates; species Phyllobates terribilis. The sequence continues at coordinate 1,226,376,810 of NW_027362761.1, read as the reverse complement.
TGTAGAAGAATATAACTACTATAATACTGCTCCCTATGTAAAAGAATATAACTACTATAATACTGCTCCAATGTACAAGAATATAACTACTATAATACTGCCCTCTATGTACAAGAATACAACTACTATAATACTGCCCCTATATACAAGAATATAACTACTATAATACTGCTCTTATGTACAAGAATATAACTACTATAATACTGCCCCTATATACAAGAATATAACTACTATAATACTGCTCCTATGTACAGGAATATAACTGCTGTAATACTGCTCGTATCTATAAGAATATAGCTACTATAATACTGATCCTATGTACAGGAATATAACTACTATAATACTGCTCCGATGTACAAGATTAGAATTACTATAATACTGCCCCCTATGTACAAGAATATAACTAGAATATAACTACTATAATACTGCTCTTATGTACAAGAATATAACTACTATAATACTGCCCCTATATACAAGAATATAACTACTATAATACTGCTCCTATGTACAGGAATATAACTGCTGTAATACTGCCCCTATATACAAGAATATAACTACTATAATACTGCTCCTATGTACAAGATTAGAATTACTATAATACTGCCCCCTATGTACAAGAATATAACTAGAATATAACTACTATAATACTGCTCTTATGTACAAGAATATAACTACTATAATACTGCCCCTATATACAAGAATATAACTACTATAATACTGCTCTTATGTACAAGAATATAACTACTATAATACTGCCCCTATATACAAGAATATAACTACTATAATACTGCTCCTATGTACAGGAATATAACTGCTGTAATACTGCTCGTATCTATAAGAATATAGCTACTATAATACTGATCCTATGTACAGGAATATAACTACTATAATACTGCTCCTATGTACAAGATTAGAATTACTATAATACTGCCCCCTATGTACAAGAATATAACTACTATAATACTGCTCCTATGTACAAGAATATAACTACTATAATATTGCTCCTATGTACAAGAATATAACTACTATAATACTGCCCCCTATGTACAAGAATATAACTACTATAATACTGCCCCTATGTACAAGAATATAACTGCTATAATACTGCCCCCTATGTACAAGAATATAACTACTATAATACTGCCCTCTATGTACAAGATTATAACTACTGTAATACTGCCCCCTATGTACAAGAATATAACTACTATAATACTTCCACTATGTACAAGAATATAACTACTATACTACTGCTCCTATGTACAAGAATATAACTACTATAATACTGCTTCTATGTACAAGAATATAACTACTATAATACTGCTCCTATGTACAAGAATATAACTACTATAATACTGCTCCTATGTACAAGAATATAACTACTATAATACTGCCCCCTATGTACAAGAATATAACTGCTATAATACTGCTCCTATATACAAGAATATAACTACTATAATACTGCTCCTATGTACAAGAATATAACTACTATAATACTGCCCCCTATGTACAAGAATATAACTACTATAATACTGCTCCTATGTACAAGACTATAACTACTATAATACTGCTCCTATGTACAAGAATATAACTACTATAATACTGCCCCCTATGTACAGGAATATATCTACTATAATACTGCTCCTATGTACAAGAATATAACTGCTATAATACTGCTCCTATATACAAGAATATAACTACTATAATACTGCTTCTATGTACAAGAATATAACTACTATAATACTGCCCCCTATGTACAAGAATATAACTGCTATAATACTGCTCCTATATACAAGAATATAACTACTATAATACTGCTCCTATGTACAAGAATATAACTACTATAATACTGCTCCTATGTTCAAGAATATAACTACTATAATACTGCCCCCTATGTACAGGAATATATCTACTATAATACTGCTCCTATGTACAAGAATATAACTACTATAATACTGCTCCTATGTACAAGAATATAACTACTATAATACTGCCCCCTATGTACAGGAATATATCTACTATAATACTGCTCCTATGTACAAGAATATAACTACTATAATACTGCTCCTATGTACAGGATTATAACAACTATAATACTGCTCCCTATGTACAAGAATATAACTACTATAATACTGCTTCTATGTACAAGAATATAACTAATATAATACTGCTCCTATGTACAAGAATATAACTACTATAATACTGCTCCTATGTACAGGAATATAACTACTATAATACTGCTCCCTATGTACAAGAATATAACTACTATAATACTGATCCTATGTACAAGATTATAACTACTATAATACTGCCCTCTATGTACAAGATTATAACTACTGTAATACTGCCCCCTATGTACAAGAATATAACTACTATAATACTTCCACTATGTACAAGAATATAACTACTATACTACTGCTCCTATGTACAAGAATATAACTACTATAATACTGCTTCTATGTACAAGAATATAACTACTATAATACTGCTCCTATGTACAAGAATATAACTACTATAATACTGCTCCTATGTACAAGAATATAACTACTATAATACTGCCCCCTATGTACAAGAATATAACTGCTATAATACTGCTCCTATATACAAGAATATAACTACTATAATACTGCTCCTATGTACAAGATTATATCTACTATAATACTGCCCCCTATGTACAAGAATATAACTACTATAATACTGCTCCAATGTACAAGAATATAACTACTATAATACTGCTCCCTATGTAGAAGAATATAACTACTATAATACTGCTCCTATGTACAGGAATATACCTACTATAATACTGCTCCTATGTTCAAGAATATAACTACTATAATACTGCTCCTATATACAAGAATATAACTACTATAATACTGCTCCTATGTACAAGAATATAACTACTATAATACTGCCCCCTATGTACAGGAATATATCTACTATAATACTGCTCCTATGTACAAGAATATAACTACTATAATGCTGCTCCTATGTACAAGAAAATAACTACCACAATACTGCTCCTATGTACAGGATTATAAGAACTATAATACTGCTCCCTATGTACAAGAATATAACTACTATAATACTGCTTCTATGTACAATAATATAACTACTATAATACTGCTCCCTATGTACAAGAATATAACTACTATAATACTGATCCTATGTACAAGATTATAACTACTATAATACTGCCCCCTATGTACAAGAATATAACTACTATAATACTGCTCCTATGTACAAGATTATATCTACTATAATACTGTCCTCTATGTACAAGAATATAACTACTATAATACTGCTCCAATGTACAAGAATATAACTACTATAATACTGCTCCCTATGTAGAAGAATATAACTACTATAATACTGCTCCTATGTACAGGAATATACCTACTATAATACTGCTCCTATGTTCAAGAATATAACTACTATAATACTGCTCCTATATACAAGAATATAACTACTATAATACTGCTCCTATGTACAAGAATATAACTACTATAATACTGCTCCTATGTACAAGAATATAACTACTATAATACTGCCCCCTATGTACAGGAATATATCTACTATAATACTGCTCCTATGTACAAGAATATAACTACTATAATACTGCTCCTATGTACAGGATTATAACAACTATAATACTGCTCCCTATGTACAAGAATATAACTACTATAATACTGCTTCTATGTACAAGAATATAACTAATATAATACTGCTCCTATGTACAAGAATATAACTACTATAATACTGCTCCTATGTACAGGAATATAACTACTATAATACTGCTCCCTATGTACAAGAATATAACTACTATAATACTGATCCTATGTACAAGAATATAACTACTATAATACTGCTCCTATGTACAAGAATATAACTACTGTAATACTGCTCCTATGTACAAGAATATAACTACTATAATACTGCTTCTATGTACAAGAATATAACTACTATAATACTGCTCCTATGTACAAGAATATAACTACTATAATACTGCTCCTATGTACAAGAATATAACTACTATAATACTGCCCCCTATGTACAAGAATATAACTGCTATAATACTGCTCCTATATACAAGAATATAACTACTATAATACTGCTCCTATGTACAAGATTATATCTACTATAATACTGCCCCCTATGTACAAGAATATAACTACTATAATACTGCTCCAATGTACAAGAATATAACTACTATAATACTGCTCCCTATGTAGAAGAATATAACTACTATAATACTGCTCCTATGTACAGGAATATACCTACTATAATACTGCTCCTATGTTCAAGAATATAACTACTATAATACTGCTCCTATATACAAGAATATAACTACTATAATACTGCTCCTATGTACAAGAATATAACTACTATAATACTGCCCCCTATGTACAGGAATATATCTACTATAATACTGCTCCTATGTACAAGAATATAACTACTATAATGCTGCTCCTATGTACAAGAAAATAACTACTACAATACTGCTCCTATGTACAGGATTATAAGAACTATAATACTGCTCCCTATGTACAAGAATATAACTACTATAATACTGCTTCTATGTACAATAATATAACTACTATAATACTGCTCCCTATGTACAAGAATATAACTACTATAATACTGATCCTTTGTGCAAGAATATAACTACTATAATACTGGTCCTATGTACAGGAATATAACTACTATAATACTGCCCCCTATGTACAAGAATATAACTACTATAATACAGCCCCCTATGTACAAGAATATAAGTACTATAATACTGCTCCTATGTACAAGAATATAACTACTATAATACAGCCCCCTATGTACAAGAATATAAGTACTATAATACTGCTCCTATGTACAAGAATATAACTACTATAATACTGCTCCTATGTACAAGAATATAGCTACTATTATACTGCTCCTATGTACAGGAATATAACTACTATAATACTGCTCCTATGTACAAGAATATAACTACTATAATACTGCCCCTGTGTACAAGAATATAACTACTATAATACTGCCCCCTATGTACAAAAATATAACTACTATAATACTGCTCCCTATGTACAAGAATATAACTACTATAATACTGCCCCCTATGTACAGGAATATAACTACTATAATAATACTCCTATGTACAAGAATATAACTACTATAATACTGCCCCTATATACAAGTATATAAGTACGATAATACTGCTCCTATGTACAAGAATATAGCTACTATAATACTGCCCCCTATGTACAAGAATATAACTACTATAATACTGCTACTATGTAGAAGAATATAACTACTATAATACTGCTCCCTATGTAAAAGAATATAACTACTATAATACTGCTCCAATGTACAAGAATATAACTACTATAATACTGCCCTCTATGTACAAGAATACAACTACTATAATACTGCCCCTATATACAAGAATATAACTACTATAATACTGCTCTTATGTACAAGAATATAACTACTATAATACTGCCCCTATATACAAGAATATAACTACTATAATACTGCTCCTATGTACAGGAATATAACTGCTGTAATACTGCTCGTATCTATAAGAATATAGCTACTATAATACTGATCCTATGTACAGGAATATAACTACTATAATACTGCTCCGATGTACAAGATTAGAATTACTATAATACTGCCCCCTATGTACAAGAATATAACTAGAATATAACTACTATAATACTGCTCTTATGTACAAGAATATAACTACTATAATACTGCCCCTATATACAAGAATATAACTACTATAATACTGCTCCTATGTACAGGAATATAACTGCTGTAATACTGCCCCTATATACAAGAATATAACTACTATAATACTGCTCCTATGTACAAGATTAGAATTACTATAATACTGCCCCCTATGTACAAGAATATAACTAGAATATAACTACTATAATACTGCTCTTATGTACAAGAATATAACTACTATAATACTGCCCCTATATACAAGAATATAACTACTATAATACTGCTCTTATGTACAAGAATATAACTACTATAATACTGCCCCTATATACAAGAATATAACTACTATAATACTGCTCCTATGTACAGGAATATAACTGCTGTAATACTGCTCGTATCTATAAGAATATAGCTACTATAATACTGATCCTATGTACAGGAATATAACTACTATAATACTGCTCCTATGTACAAGATTAGAATTACTATAATACTGCCCCCTATGTACAAGAATATAACTACTATAATACTGCTCCTATGTACAAGAATATAACTACTATAATATTGCTCCTATGTACAAGAATATAACTACTATAATACTGCCCCCTATGTACAAGAATATAACTACTATAATACTGCCCCTATGTACAAGAATATAACTGCTATAATACTGCCCCCTATGTACAAGAATATAACTACTATAATACTGCCCTCTATGTACAAGATTATAACTACTGTAATACTGCCCCCTATGTACAAGAATATAACTACTATAATACTTCCACTATGTACAAGAATATAACTACTATACTACTGCTCCTATGTACAAGAATATAACTACTATAATACTGCTTCTATGTACAAGAATATAACTACTATAATACTGCTCCTATGTACAAGAATATAACTACTATAATACTGCTCCTATGTACAAGAATATAACTACTATAATACTGCCCCCTATGTACAAGAATATAACTGCTATAATACTGCTCCTATATACAAGAATATAACTACTATAATACTGCTCCTATGTACAAGAATATAACTACTATAATACTGCCCCCTATGTACAAGAATATAACTACTATAATACTGCTCCTATGTACAAGACTATAACTACTATAATACTGCTCCTATGTACAAGAATATAACTACTATAATACTGCCCCCTATGTACAGGAATATATCTACTATAATACTGCTCCTATGTACAAGAATATAACTGCTATAATACTGCTCCTATATACAAGAATATAACTACTATAATACTGCTTCTATGTACAAGAATATAACTACTATAATACTGCCCCCTATGTACAAGAATATAACTGCTATAATACTGCTCCTATATACAAGAATATAACTACTATAATACTGCTCCTATGTACAAGAATATAACTACTATAATACTGCTCCTATGTTCAAGAATATAACTACTATAATACTGCCCCCTATGTACAGGAATATATCTACTATAATACTGCTCCTATGTACAAGAATATAACTACTATAATACTGCTCCTATGTACAAGAATATAACTACTATAATACTGCCCCCTATGTACAGGAATATATCTACTATAATACTGCTCCTATGTACAAGAATATAACTACTATAATACTGCTCCTATGTACAGGATTATAACAACTATAATACTGCTCCCTATGTACAAGAATATAACTACTATAATACTGCTTCTATGTACAAGAATATAACTAATATAATACTGCTCCTATGTACAAGAATATAACTACTATAATACTGCTCCTATGTACAGGAATATAACTACTATAATACTGCTCCCTATGTACAAGAATATAACTACTATAATACTGATCCTATGTACAAGATTATAACTACTATAATACTGCCCTCTATGTACAAGATTATAACTACTGTAATACTGCCCCCTATGTACAAGAATATAACTACTATAATACTTCCACTATGTACAAGAATATAACTACTATACTACTGCTCCTATGTACAAGAATATAACTACTATAATACTGCTTCTATGTACAAGAATATAACTACTATAATACTGCTCCTATGTACAAGAATATAACTACTATAATACTGCTCCTATGTACAAGAATATAACTACTATAATACTGCCCCCTATGTACAAGAATATAACTGCTATAATACTGCTCCTATATACAAGAATATAACTACTATAATACTGCTCCTATGTACAAGATTATATCTACTATAATACTGCCCCCTATGTACAAGAATATAACTACTATAATACTGCTCCAATGTACAAGAATATAACTACTATAATACTGCTCCCTATGTAGAAGAATATAACTACTATAATACTGCTCCTATGTACAGGAATATACCTACTATAATACTGCTCCTATGTTCAAGAATATAACTACTATAATACTGCTCCTATATACAAGAATATAACTACTATAATACTGCTCCTATGTACAAGAATATAACTACTATAATAATGCCCCCTATGTACAGGAATATATCTACTATAATACTGCTCCTATGTACAAGAATATAACTACTATAATGCTGCTCCTATGTACAAGAAAATAACTACTACAATACTGCTCCTATGTACAGGATTATAAGAACTATAATACTGCTCCCTATGTACAAGAATATAACTACTATAATACTGCTTCTATGTACAATAATATAACTACTATAATACTGCTCCCTATGTACAAGAATATAACTACTATAATACTGCTCCTATGTACAAGATTATATCTACTATAATACTGTCCTCTATGTACAAGAATATAACTACTATAATACTGCTCCAATGTACAAGAATATAACTACTATAATACTGCTCCCTATGTAGAAGAATATAACTACTATAATACTGCTCCTATGTACAGGAATATACCTACTATAATACTGCTCCTATGTTCAAGAATATAACTACTATAATACTGCTCCTATATACAAGAATATAACTACTATAATACTGCTCCTATGTACAAGAATATAACTACTATAATACTGCCCCCTATGTACAGGAATATATCTACTATAATACTGCTCCTATGTACAAGAATATAACTACTATAATACTGCTCCTATGTACAGGATTATAACAACTATAATACTGCTCCCTATGTACAAGAATATAACTACTATAATACTGCTTCTATGTACAAGAATATAACTAATATAATACTGCTCCTATGTACAAGAATATAACTACTATAATACTGCTCCTATGTACAGGAATGTAACTACTATAATACTGCTCCCTATGTACAAGAATATAACTACTATAATACTGATCCTATGTACAAGATTATAACTACTATAATACTGCCCTCTATGTACAAGATTATAACTACTGTAATACTGCCCCCTATGTACAAGAATATAACTACTATAATACTTCCACTATGTACAAGAATATAACTACTATACTACTGCTCCTATGTACAAGAATATAACTACTATAATACTGCTTCTATGTACAAGAATATAACTACTATAATACTGCTCCTATGTACAAGAATATAACTACTATAATACTGCTCCTATGTACAAGAATATAACTACTATAATACTGCCCCCTATGTACAAGAATATAACTGCTATAATACTGCTCCTATATACAAGAATATAACTACTATAATACTGCTCCTATGTACAAGATTATATCTACTATAATACTGCCCCCTATGTACAAGAATATAACTACTATAATACTGCTCCAATGTACAAGAATATAACTACTATAATACTGCTCCCTATGTAGAAGAATATAACTACTATAATACTGCTCCTATGTACAGGAATATACCTACTATAATACTGCTCCTATGTTCAAGAATATAACTACTATAATACTGCTCCTATATACAAGAATATAACTACTATAATACTGCTCCTATGTACAAGAATATAACTACTATAATACTGCCCCCTATGTACAGGAATATATCTACTATAATACTGCTCCTATGTACAAGAATATAACTACTATAATGCTGCTCCTATGTACAAGAAAATAACTACTACAATACTGCTCCTATGTACAGGATTATAAGAACTATAATACTGCTCCCTATGTACAAGAATATAACTACTATAATACTGCTTCTATGTACAATAATATAACTACTATAATACTGCTCCCTATGTACAAGAATATAACTATTATAATACTGATCCTATGTACAAGATTATAACTACTATAATACTGCCCCCTATGTACAAGAATATAACTACTATAATACTGCTCCTATGTACAAGATTATATCTACTATAATACTGTCCTCTATGTACAAGAATATAACTACTATAATACTGCTCCAATGTACAAGAATATAACTACTATAATACTGCTCCCTATGTAGAAGAATATAACTACTATAATACTGCTCCTATGTACAGGAATATACCTACTATAATACTGCTCCTATGTTCAAGAATATAACTACTATAATACTGCTCCTATATACAAGAATATAACTACTATAATACTGCTCCTATGTACAAGAATATAACTACTATAATACTGCCCCCTATGTACAGGAATATATCTACTATAATACTGCTCCTATGTACAAGAATATAACTACTATAATGCTGCTCCTATGTACAAGAAAATAACTACTACAATACTGCTCCTATGTACAGGATTATAAGAACTATAATACTGCTCCTATGTACAAGAATATAGCTACTACAATACTGCTCCTATGTACAGGAATATAACTACTATAATACTGCTCCCTATGTACAAGAATATAACTACTATAATACTGATCCTATGTACAAGATTATAACTACTATAATACTGCCCCCTATGTACAAGAATATAACTACTATAATACTGCTCCTATGTACAAGATTATATCTACTATAATACTGTCCTCTATGTACAAGAATATAACTACTATAATACTGCTCCAATGTACAAGAATATAACTACTATAATACTGCTCCCTATGTAGAAGAATATAACTACTATAATACTGCTCCTATGTACAGGAATATACCTACTATAATACTGCTCCTATGTTCAAGAATATAACTACTATAATACTGCTCCTATATACAAGAATATAACTACTATAATACTGCTCCTATGTACAAGAATATAACTACTATAATACTGCCCCCTATGTACAGGAATATATCTACTATAATACTGCTCCTATGTACAAGAATATAACTACTATAATGCTGCTCCTATGTACAAGAAAATAACTACTACAATACTGCTCCTATGTACAGGATTATAAGAACTATAATACTGCTCCCTATGTACAAGAATATAACTACTATAATACTGCTTCTATGTACAAGAATATAACTACTATAATACTGCTCCTATGTACAAGAATATAGCTACTACAATACTGCTCCTATGTACAGGAATATAACTACTATAATACTGCTCCCTATGTACAAGAATATAACTACTATAATACTGATCCTATGTACAAGATTATAACTACTATAATACTGCCCCCTATGTACAAGAATATAACTACTATAATACTGCTCCTATGTATAAGATTATATCTACTATAATACTGCCCCCTATGTACAAGAATATAACTACTATAATACTGCTCCTATGTACAAGAATATAACTACTATAATACTGCTCCCTATGTAGAAGAATATAACTACTATAATACTGCTCCTATGTACAGGAATATAACTACTATAATACTGCCCCCTATGTACAAGAATATAACTACTATAATACTGCCCCTATATACAAGAATATAACTACTATAATACTGCTCCTATGTACAAGAATATAACTACTATAATACTGCTCCTATGTACAAGAATATAACTACTATAATACTGCTCCCTATGTAGAAGAATATAACTACTATAATACTGCTCCTATGTACAGGAATATAACTACTATAATACTGCCCCCTATGTACAAGAATATAACTACTATAATACTGCCCCTATATACAAGAATATAACTAATATAATACTGCTCCTATGTACAAGAATATAACTACTATAATACTGCTCCTATGTACAAGAATATAACTACTATAATACTGCCCCTATGTACAAGAATATAACTACTATAATACTGCCCCCTATGTACAAGATTCTAACTACTATAATACTGCCCCCTATGTACAAGAATATAACTACTATAATACTGCTCCTATGTACAAGAATATAACTACTATAATACTGCTACTATGTACAAGAATATAACTACTATAATACTGCTCCTATGTACAAGAATATAACTACTATAATACTGCCCCCTATGTACAAGAATATAACTACTATAATACTGCTCCCTATGTACAAGATTATAACTACTATAATACTGCCCCCTATGTACAAGAATATAACTACTATAATACTGCTCCTATGTACAAGAATATAACTACTATAATACTGCCCCTATGTACAAGAATATAACTACTATAATACTGCCCCTATGTACAAGGATATAACTACTATAATACTGCTCCTATGTACAAGAATATAACTACTATAGTACTGCTCCTATGTACAATAATATAACTACTATAATACTGCTCCCTATGTACAAGAATATAACTACTATAATACTGCCCCCTATGTACAAGAATATAACTACTATAATACTGCCCCTATGTACAAGGATATAGCTACTATAATACTGCTCCTATGTACAAGAATATAACTACTATAATACTGCTTCCTATGTACAAGAATATAACTACTATAATACTGCCTCCTATGTACAAGAATATAACTACCATAATACTGCCTCCTATGTACAAGAATATAACTACTATAATACTGCCCCTATGTACAAGAATATAACTACTATAATACTGCCCCTATGTACAGGAATATAACTACTATAATACTGCCCCCTATGTATAATAATATAACTACTATAATACTGCTCCTATGTACAAGAATATAACTACTATAATACTGCTCCTATGTACAAGAATATAACTACTATAATACTGCCCCCTATGTACAAGAATATAACTACTATAATACTGCCCTTATGTACAGGAATATAACTACTATAATACTGCCCCCTATGTATAAGAATATAACTACTATAATACTGCCCCCTATATACAAGAATATAACTACTATAATACTGCCCCCTATATACAAGAATATAACTACTATAATACTGCCCCCTATGTACAAGAATATAGCTACTATAATACTGCCCCCTATGTATAAGAATATAACTACTATAATACTGCCCCCTATGTATAAGAATATAACTACTATAATACTGCCCCTATATACAAGAATATAACTACTATAATACTGCTCCCTATGTATAAGAATTTAACTACTATAATACTGCCCCTATGTACAAGATTATAACTACTATAATACTGCCCCCTATGTATAAGAATATAACTACTATAATACTGCCCCCTATGTATAAGAATATAACTACTATAATACTGCCCCTATATACAAGAATATAACTACTATAATACTGCCCCCTATGTATAAGAATATAACTACTATAATACTGCCCCCTATGTATAAGAATATAACTACTATAATACTGCCCCTATATACAAGAATATAACTAATATAATACTGCTCCTATGTACGAGAATATAACTACTATAATACTGCTCCTATGTACGAGAATATAACTACTATAATACTGCTCCTATGTAGAAGATTATAACTACTATAATACTGCCCCCTATGTACAAGAATATAACTACTATAATACTGCTCCTATGTACAAGAATATAACTACTATAATACTGCGCCCTATGTACAAGAATATAACTACTATAATACTGCTCCTATGTACAAGAATATAACTACTATAATACTGCCCCCTATATACAAGAATATAACTACTATAATACTGCCCCCTATATACAAGAATAGAACTACTATAATACTGCCCCCTATATACAAGAATACAACTACTATAATACTGCTCCTATGTACAAGAATATAACTACTATAATACTGCCCCCTATGTACAAGAATATAACTACTATAATACTGCTCCCTATGTACAAGATTATAACTACTATAATACTGCCCCCTATATACAAGAATATAACTACTATAATACTGCCCCCTATATTCAAGAATATAACTACTATAATACTGCCCCCTATGTACAAGAATGGAACTACTATAATACTGCCCCCTATATACAAGAATATAACTACTATAATACTGCTCCTATGTACAAGAATATAACTACTATAATACTGCCCCCTATGTACAAGAATATAACTACTATAATACTGCTCCCTATGTACAAGATTATAACTACTATAATACTGCTCCTATGTACAAGAATATAACTACTATAATACTGCCCCTACTTACAAGAATATAACTACTATAATACTGCTCCTATGTTCAAGAATATAACTACTATAATACTGTCCCTATGTTTAAGAATATAACTACTATAATACTGCTCCTATGTTCAAGAATATAACTACTATAATACTGTCCCTATGTTTAAGAATATAACTACTATAATACTGCCCCCTATGTACAAGAATATAACTACTATAATACTGCTCCTATGTACAAGAATATAACTACTATAATACTGCCCCCTATGTACAAGAATATAACTACTATAATACTGCTCCTATGTACAAGAATATAACTACTATAATACTGCTCCTATGTACAAGAATATAACTACTATAATACTGCTCCTATGTACAAGAATATAACTACTATAATACTGCCCCTATGTACAAGAATATAACTACTATAATATTGTCCGTCCCTAAGTACAAGAATATAACTACTATAATACTGCCCCCTTTGTACAAGAATATAACTACTATAATACTGCTCCTATGTTCAAGAATATAACTACTATAATACTGTCACCATGTTTAAGAATATAACTACTATAATACTGCCTCTTATGTACAAGAATATAACTACTATAATACTGCCCCCTATGTACAAGAATATAACTACTATAATACTGCTCCTATGTACAAGAATATAACTACTATAATACTGCTCCTATGTACAAGAATATAACTACTATAATACTGCCCCCTATGTACAAGAATATAACTACTATAATACTGCCCCCTATATACAAGAATATAACTACTATAATACTGCTCCTATGTACAAGAATATAACTACTATAATACTGCCCCCTATGTACAAGAATATAACTACTATAATACTGCCCCCTATGTACAAGATTATAACTACTATAATACTGCCCCCTATGTACAAGAATATAACTACTATGATACTGCTCCTATGTAAAAGAATATAACTACTATAATACTGCCCCTACGTACAAGAATATAACTACTATAATACTGGTCCTATGTTCAACAATATAACTACTATAATACTGTCCCTATGTTTAAGAATATAACTGCTATAATACTGCCCCTATGTACAAGAATATAACTACTATAATACTGCCCCCTATGTACAAGAATATAACTACTATAATACTGCTCCTATGTACAAGAATATAACTACTATAATACTGTCCCTATGTACAAGAATATAACTACTATAATACTGCCCCCTTTGTACAAGAATATAACTACTATAATACTGCCCCTATGTACAAGAATATAACTACTATAATACTGCTCCTATGTACAAGATTATATCTACTATAATACTGCCCCCTATGTACAAGAATATAACTACTATAATACTGCTCCAATGTACAAGAATATAACTACTATAATACTGCTCCCTATGTGGAAGAATATAACTACTATAATACTGCTCCTATGTACAGGAATATACCTACTATAATACTGCTCCTATGTTCAAGAATATAACTACTATAATACTGCTCCTATATACAAGAATATAACTACTATAATACTGCTCCTATGTACAAGAATATAACTACTATAATACTGCCCCCTATGTACAGGAATATATCTACTATAATACTGCTCCTATGTACAAGAATATAGCTACTATAATACTGCCCCTATGTGCAAGAATATAACTACTATAATACTGCTCCTATGTACATGAATATAACTACTATAATACTGCTCCCTATGTACAAGAATATAACTACTATAATACTGATCCTATGTATAAGATTATATCTACTATAATACTGCCCCCTATGTACAAGAATATAACTACTATAATACTGCTCCTATGTACAAGAATATAACTACTATAATACTGCTCCCTATGTAGAAGAATATAACTACTATAATACTGCTCCTATGTACAGGAATATAACTACTATAATACTGCCCCCTATGTACAAGAATATAACTACTATAATACTGCCCCTATATACAAGAATATAACTACTATAATACTGCTCCTATGTACAAGAATATAACTACTATAATACTGCTCCTATGTACAAGAATATAACTACTATAATACTGCTCCCTATGTAGAAGAATATAACTACTATAATACTGCTCCTATGTACAGGAATATAACTACTATAATACTGCCCCCTATGTACAAGAATATAACTACTATAATACTGCTCCTATGTACAAGAATATAACTAGTATAATACTGCTCCTATGTACAAGAATATAACTACTATAATACTGCCCCCTATGTACAAGAATATAACTACTATAATACTGCCCCCTATGTACAAGATTCTAACTACTATAATACTGCCCCCTATGTACAAGAATATAACTACTATAATACTGCTCCTATGTACAAGAATATAACTACTATAATACTGCTACTATGTACAAGAATATAACTACTATAATACTGCTCCTATGTACAAGAATATAACTACTATAATACTGCCCCCTATGTACAAGAATATAACTACTATAATACTGCTCCCTATGTACAAGATTATAACTACTATAATACTGCCCCCTATGTACAAGAATATAACTACTATAATACTGCTCCTATGTACAAGAATATAACTACTATAATACTGCCCCTATGTACAAGAATATAACTACTATAATACTGCCCCTATGTACAAGGATATAACTACTATAATACTGCTCCTATGTACAAGAATATAACTACTATAGTACTGCTCCTATGTACAATAATATAACTACTATAATACTGCTCCCTATGTACAAGAATATAACTACTATAATACTGCCCCCTATGTACAAGAATATAACTACTATAATACTGCCCCTATGTACAAGGATATAGCTACTATAATACTGCTCCTATGTACAAGAATATAACTACTATAATACTGCTCCCTATGTACAAGAATATAACTACTATAATACTGCCTCCTATGTACAAGAATATAACTACCATAATACTGCCTCCTATGTACAAGAATATAACTACTATAATACTGCCCCTATGTA
Source organism: Phyllobates terribilis (assembly GCF_046119375.1). Taxonomy (NCBI): domain Eukaryota; kingdom Metazoa; phylum Chordata; class Amphibia; order Anura; family Dendrobatidae; genus Phyllobates; species Phyllobates terribilis. Next base: position 1,226,359,791 of record NW_027362761.1, on the reverse strand, counting down.
CAAGAATATAACTACTATAATACTGCCCCTATGTACAGGAATATAGCTACTATAATACTGCCCCCTATGTATAATAATATAACTACTATAATACTGCTCCTATGTACAAGAATATAACTACTATAATACTGCTCCTATGTACAAGAATATAACTACTATAATACTGCCCCCTATGTACAAGAATATAAATACTATAATACTGCCCTTATGTACAGGAATATAACTACTATAATACTGCCCCCTATGTATAAGAATATAACTACTATAATACTGCCCCCTATATACAAGAATATAACTACTATAATACTGCCCCCTATATACAAGAATATAACTACTATAATACTGCCCCCTATGTACAAGAATATAACTACTATAATACTGCCCCCTATGTATAAGAATATAACTACTATAATACTGCCCCCTATGTATAAGAATATAACTACTATAATACTGCCCCTATATACAAGAATATAACTACTATAATACTGCTCCCTATGTATAAGAATTTAACTACTATAATACTGCCCCTATGTACAAGATTATAACTACTATAATACTGCCCCCTATGTATAAGAATATAACTACTATAATACTGCCCCCTATGTATAAGAATATAACTACTATAATACTGCCCCTATATACAAGAATATAACTACTATAATACTGCCCCCTATGTATAAGAATATAACTACTATAATACTGCCCCTATATACAAGAATATAACTAATATAATACTGCTCCTATGTACGAGAATATAACTACTATAATACTGCTCCTATGTACGAGAATATAACTACTATAATACTGCTCCTATGTACAAGATTATAACTACTATAATACTGCCCCCTATGTACAAGAATATAACTACTATAATACTGCTCCTATGTACAAGAATATAACTACTATAATACTGCGCCCTATGTACAAGAATATAACTACTATAATACTGCTCCTATGTACAAGAATATAACTACTATAATACTGCCCCCTATATACAAGAATATAACTACTATAATACTGCCCCCTATATACAAGAATAGAACTACTATAATACTGCCCCCTATATACAAGAATACAACTACTATAATACTGCTCCTATGTACAAGAATATAACTACTATAATACTGCCCCCTATGTACAAGAATATAACTACTATAATACTGCTCCCTATGTACAAGATTATAACTACTATAATACTGCCCCCTATATACAAGAATATAACTACTATAATACTGCCCCCTATATTCAAGAATATAACTACTATAATAATGCCCCCTATGTACAAGAATGGAACTACTATAATACTGCCCCCTATATACAAGAATATAACTACTATAATACTGCTCCTATGTACAAGAATATAACTACTATAATACTGCCCCCTATGTACAAGAATATAACTACTATAATACTGCTCCCTATGTACAAGATTATAACTACTATAATACTGCTCCTAAGTACAAGAATATAACTACTATAATACTGCTCCTATGTACAAGAATATAACTACTATAATACTGCCCCTACTTACAAGAATATAACTACTATAATACTGCTCCTATGTTCAAGAATATAACTACTATAATACTGTCCCTATGTTTAAGAATATAACTACTATAATACTGCCCCCTATGTACAAGAATATAACTACTATAATACTGCTCCTATGTACAAGAATATAACTACTATAATATTGTCCGTCCCTAAGTACAAGAATATAACTACTATAATACTGCCCCCTTTGTACAAGAATATAACTACTATAATACTGCCCCTATGTACAAGAATATAACTACTATAATACTGCCCCCTATGTACAAGAATATAACTACTATAATACTGCTCCTATGCACAAGAATATAACTAGTATAATACCGCTCCCTATGTACAAGAATATAACTACTATAATACTGCTCCTATGTTCAAGAATATAACTACTATAATACTGTCACCATGTTTAAGAATATAACTACTATAATACTGCCTCCTATGTACAAGAATATAACTACTATAATACTGCCCCCTATGTACAAGAATATAACTACTATAATACTGCTCCTATGTACAAGAATATAACTACTATAATACTGCTCCTATGTACAAGAATATAACTACTATAATACTGCCCCCTATGTACAAGAATATAACTACTATAATACTGCCCCCTATATACAAGAATATAACTACTATAATACTGCTCCTATGTACAAGAATATAACTACTATAATACTGCCCCCTATGTACAAGAATATAACTACTATAATACTGCCCCCTATGTACAAGATTATAACTACTATAATACTGCCCCCTATGTACAAGAATATAACTACTATAATACTGCTCCTATGTAAAAGAATATAACTACTATAATACTGCCCCTACGTACAAGAATATAACTACTATAATACTGCTCCTATGTTCAAGAATATAACTACTATAATACTGTCCCTATGTTTAAGAATATAACTGCTATAATACTGCCCCTATGTACAAGAATATAACTACTATAATACTGCCCCCTATGTACAAGAATATAACTACTATAATACTGCTCCTATGTACAAGAATATAACTACTATAATACTGTCCCTATGTACAAGAATATAACTACTATAATACTGCCCCCTTTGTACAAGAATATAACTACTATAATACTGCCCCTATGTACAAGAATATAACTAGTATAATACTGCTCCTATGCACAAGAATATAACTAGTATAATACTGCTCCCTATGTACAAGAATATAACTACTATAATACTGCCCCCTATGTACAAGAATATAACTACAATAATACTGCCCCTATGTACAAGGATATAACTACTATAATACTGCTCCTATGTACAAGAATATAACTACTATTGTACTGCTCCTATGTACAAGAATATAACTACTATAATACTGCTCCCTATGTACAAGAATATAACTACTATAATACTGCCCCTATGTACAAGAATATAACTACTATAATACTGCCCCTATGTAAAAGGATATAACTACTATAATACTGCTCCTATGTACAAGAATATAACTACTATAATACTGCTCCCTATGTACAAGAATATAACTACTATAATACTGCCTCCTATGTACAAGAATATAACTACTATAATACTGCCTCCTATGTACAAGAATATAACTACTATAATACTGCCCCTATGTACAAGAATATAACTACTATAATACTGCCCCTATGTACAGGAATATAACTACTATAATACTGCCCCCTATGTATAATAATATAACTACTATAATACTGCCCCCTATGTACAAGAATATAACTACTATAATACTGCCCCTATGTACAGGAATATAACTACTATAATACTGCCCCCTATGTATAAGAATATAACTACTATAATACTGCCCCCTATATACAAGAATATAACTACTATAATACTGCCCCCTATATACAAGAATATAACTACTATAATACTGCCCCCTATGTACAAGAATATAACTACTATAATACTGCCCCCTATGTATAAGAATATAACTACTATAATACTGCTCCCTATGTATAAGAATATAACTACTATAATACTGCCCCTATATACAAGAATATAACTACTATAATACTGCTCCCTATGTATAAGAATATAACTACTATAATACTGCCCCCTATATACAAGAATATAATTACTATAATACTGCCCCCTATATACAAGAATATAACTACAATAATACTGCCCCCTATGTACAAGAATATAACTACTATAATACTGCCCCCTATATACAAGAATATAACTACTATAATACTGCTCCTATGTACAAGAATATAACTACTATAATACAGCCCCCTATGTACAAGAATATAACTACTATAATACTGCTCCCTATGTACAAGATTATAACTACTATAATACTGCCCCCTATGTACAAGAATATAACTACTATAATACTGCTCCTATGTACAAGAATATAACTACTATAATACTGCCCCTACGTACAAGAATATAACTACTATAATACTGCTCCTATGTACAAGAATATAGCTACTATAATACTGTCCCTATGTACAAGAATATAACTACTATAATACTGCCCTATGTACAAGAATATAACTACTATAATACTGCCCCCTATGTACAAGAATATAACTACTATAATACTGCCCTATGTCCAAGAATATAACTACTATAATACTGACCCTATGTACAAGAATATAACTACTATAATACTGCCCCCTATGTATAAGAATATAACTACTATAATACTGCCCCCTATGTATAAGAATATAACTACTATAATACTGCCCCCTATGTATAACAATATAACTACTATAATACTGCCCCTATATACAAGAATATAACTACTATAATACCGTCCCTATGTACAAGAATATAACTACTATAATACTGCTCCTATGTACAAGAATATAACTACAATAATACTGCTCCTATGTACAAGAATATAACTACTATAATACTGCTCCTATGTACAGGAATATAACTACTATAATACTGCTCCTATGTACAAGAATATAACTACTATAATACTGCTCCTATGTACAAGAATATAGCTACAATAATACTGCTCCTATGTACAGGAATATAACTACTATAATACTGCTGCTATGTAGAAGAATATAACTACTATAATACTGCTCCTATGTAGAAGAATATAACTACTATAATACTGCCCCCTATGTACAAGAATATAACTACTATAATACTGCCCCTATGTACAGGAATATAACTACTATAATACTGTCCCCTATGTATAAGAATATAACTACTATAATACTGCCACCTATATACAAGAATATAACTACTGTAATACTGCCCCCTATATACAAGAATATAACTACTATAATACTGCCCCCTATGTACAAGAATATAACTACTATAATACTGCCCCCTATATACAAGAATATAACTACTATAATACTGCTCCTATGTACAAGAATATAACTACTATAATACTGCCCCCTATGTACAAGAATATAACTACTATAATACTGCTCCCTATGTACAAGATTATAACTACTATAATACTGCCCCCTATGTACAAGAATATAACTACTATAATACTGCTCCTATGTACAAGAATATAACAACTATAATACTGCCCCTACGTACAAGAATATAACTACTATAATACTGCTTCTATGTTCAAGAATATAACTACTATAATACTGTCCCTATGTTTAAGTATATAACTACTCTAATACTGCCCCCTATGTACAAGAATATAACTACTATAATACTGCCCCCTATGTACAAGAATATAACTACTATAATACTGCTCCTAAGTACAAGAATATAACTACTATAATACTGCCCCCTATGTACAAGAATATAACTACTATAATACTGCCCCCTATATACAAGAATATAACTACTATAATACTGCTCCTATGTACAAGAATATAACTACTATAATACTGCTCCTATGTACAAGAATATAACTACTATAATACTGCCCCCTATGTACAAGAATATAACTACTATAATACTGCTCCCTATGTACAAGATTATAACTACTATAATACTGCCCCCTATGTACAAGAATATAACTACTATAATACTGCTCCTATGTACAAGAATATAACAACTATAATACTGCCCCTACGTACAAGAATATAACTACTATAATACTGCTTCTATGTTCAAGAATATAACTACTATAATACTGTCCCTATGTTTAAGAATATAACTACTCTAATACTGCCCCCTATGTACAAGAATATAACTACTATAATACTGCTACTATATACAAGAATATAACTACTATAATACTGCTCCTATGTACAAGAATATAACTACTATAATACTGCCCCCTATGTACAAGAATATAACTACTATAATACTGCCCCCTATATACAAGAATATAACTACTATAATACTGCTCCTATGTACAAGAATATAACTACTATAATACTGCCCCCTATGTAAAAGAATATAACTACTATAATACTGCCCCCTATGTACAAGATTCTAACTACTATAATACTGCCCCCTATGTACAAGAATATAACTACTATAATACTGCTCCTATGTACAAGAATATAACTACTATAATACTGCCCCTATGTACAAGAATATAACTACTATAATACTGCTCCTATGTACAAGAATATAACTACTATAATACTGCTCCTATGTACAAGAATATAACTACTATAATACTGCTCCTATGTACAAGAATATAACTACTATAATACTGCTCCTATGTACAAGAATATAACTACTATAATACTGCCCCCTATGTACAAGAATATAACTACTATAATACTGCTCCTATGTACAAGAATATAACTACTATAATACTGCTCCTATGTACAAGAATATAACTACTATAATACTGCTCCTATGTACAAGAATATAACTACTATAATGCTGCCCCCTATGTACAAGAATATAACTACTATAATACTGCTCCCTATGTACAAGATTATAACTACTATAATACTGCCCCCTATGTACAAGAATATAACTACTATAATACTGCTCCTTTGTACAAGAATATAACTACTATAATACTGCCCCTATGTACAAGGATATAACTACTATAATACTGCCCCTATGTACAAGGATATAACTACTATAATACTGCTCCTATGTACAAGAATATAACTACTATAGTACTGCTCCTATGTACAATAATATAACTACTATAATACTGCTCCCTATGTACAAGAATATAACTACTATAATACTGCCCCCTATGTACAAGAATATAACTACTATAATACTGCCCCTATGTACAAGGATATAGCTACTATAATACTGCTCCTATGTACAAGAATATAACTACTATAATACTGCTCCCTATGTACAAGAATATAACTACTATAATACTGCCTCCTATGTACAAGAATATAACTACTATAATACTGCCTCCTATGTACAAGAATATAACTACTATAATACTGCCCCTATGTACAAGAATATAACTACTATAATACTACCCCTATGTACAGGAATATAACTACTATAATACTGCCCCCTATGTATAATAATATAACTACTATAATACTGCACCCTATGTACAAGAATATAACTACTATAATACTGCCCTTATGTACAGGAATATAACTACTATAATACTGCCCCCTATGTATAAGAATATAACTACTATAATACTGCCCCCTATATACAAGAATATAACTACTATAATACTGCCCACTATATACAAGAAAATAACTACTATAATACTGCCCCCTATGTACAAGAATATAACTACTATAATACTGCCCCTATGTATAAGAATATAACTACTATAATACTGCCCCCTATGTATAAGAATATAACTACTATAATACTGCCCCTATATACAAGAATATAACTACTATAATACTGCTCCCTATGTATAAGAATATAACTACTATAATACTGCCCCTATGTACAAGATTATAACTACTATAATACTGCCCCCTATGTATAAGAATATAACTACTATAATACTGCCCCCTATGTATAAGAATATAACTACTATAATACTGCCCCTATATACAAGAATATAACTACTATAATACTGTCCCCTATGTATAAGAATATAACTACTATAATACTACCCCCTATGCATAAGAACATAACTACTATAATACTGCCCCTATATACAAGAATATAACTAATATAATACTGCTCCTATGTACGAGAATATAACTACTATAATACTGCTCCTATGTACGAGAATATAACTACTATAATACTGCTCCTATGTACAAGATTATAACTACTATAATACTGCCCCCTATGTACAAGAATATAACTACTATAATACTGCTCCTATGTACAAGAATATAACTACTTTAATACTGCCCCCTATGTACAAGAATATAACTACTATAATACTGCTCCTATGTACAAGAATATAACTACTATAATACTGCCCCCTATATACAAGAATATAACTACTATAATACTGCCCCCTATATACAAGAATAGAACTACTATAATACTGCCCCCTATATACAAGAATACAACTACTATAATACTGCTCCTATGTACAAGAATATAACTACTATAATACTGCCCCCTATGTTCAAGAATATAACTACTATAATACTGCTCCCTATGTACAAGATTATAACTACTATAATACTGCCCCCTATATACAAGAATATAACTACTATAATACTGCCCCCTATGTACAAGAATCTAACTACTATAATACTGCCCCCTATGTACAAGAATGGAACTACTATAATACTGCCCCCTATATACAAGAATATAACTACTATAATACTGCTCCTATGTACAAGAATATAACTACTATAATACTGCCCCCTATGTACAAGAATATAACTACTATAATACTGCTCCCTATGTACAAGATTATAACTACTATAATACTGCTCCTATGTACAACAATATAACTACTATAATACTGCTCCTATGTACAAGAATATAACTACTATAATACTGTCCCTATGTTTAAGAATATAACTACTATAATACTGCCCCCTATGTACAAGAATATAACTACTATAATACTGCTCCTATGTACAAAAATATAACTACTATAATATTGTCCGTCCCTAAGTACAAGAATATAACTACTATAATACTGCCCCCTTTGTACAAGAATATAACTACTATAATACTGCCCCTATGTACAAGAATATAACTACTATAATACTGCTCCTATGCACAAGAATATAACTAGTATAATACTGCTACCTATGTACAAGAATATAACTACTATAATACTGCTCCTATGTTCAAGAATATAACTACTATAATACTGTCCCTATGTTTAAGAATATAACAACTATAATACTGCCCCCTATGTACAAGAATATAACTACTATAATACTGCCCTCTATGTACAAGAAAATAACTACTATAATACTGCTCCTATGTACAAGAATATAACTACTATAATACTGCCCCTATGTACAAGAATATAACTACTATAATACTGCCCCCTATGTACAAGAATATAACTACTATAATACTGCCCCCTATATACAAGAATATAACTAGTATAATACTGCTCCTATGTACAACAATATAACTACTATAATACTGCCTCCTATGTACAAGAATATAACTACTATAATACTGCCCCCTATGTACAAGATTATAACTACTATAATACTGCCCCCTATGTACAAGAATATAACTACTATAATACTGCTCCTATGTAAAAGAATATAACTACTATAATACTGCTCCTATGTAAAAGAATATAACTACTATAATACTGCTCCTATGTACAAGAATATAACTACTATAATACTGCCCCCTATGTACAAGAATATAACTACTATAATACTGCTCCCTATGTACAAGATTATAACTACTATAATACTGCCCCCTATGTACAAGAATATAACTACTATAATACTGTCCCTATGTTTAAGAATATAACTGCTATAATACTGCCCCTATGTACAAGAATATAACTACTATAATACTGCCCCCTATGTACAAGAATATAACTACTATAATACTGCTCCTATGTACAAGAATATAACTACTATAATACTGTCCCTATGTACAAGAATATAACTACTATAATACTGCCCCCTTTGTACAAGAATATAACTACTATAATACTGCCCCTATGTACAAGAATATAACTAGTATAATACTGCTCCTATGCACAAGAATATAACTAGTATAATACTGCTCCCTATGTACAAGAATATAACTACTATAATACTGCCCCCTATGTACAAGAATATAACTACTATAATACTGCCCCTATGTACAAGGATATAACTACTATAATACTGCTACTATGTACAAGAATATAACTACTATTGTACTGCTCCTATGTACAAGAATATAACTACTATAATACTGCTCCCTATGTACAAGAATATAACTACTATAATACTGCCCCCTATGTACAAGAATATAACTACTATAATACTGCCCCTATGTAAAAGGATATAACTACTATAATACTGCTCCTATGTACAAGAATATAACTACTATAATACTGCTCCCTATGTACAAGAATATAACTACTATAATACTGCCTCCTATGTACAAGAATATAACTACTATAATACTGCCTCCTATGTACAAGAATATAACTACTATAATACTGCCCCTATGTACAAGAATATAACTACTATAATACTGCCCCTATGTACAGGAATATAACTACTATAATACTGCCCCCTATGTATAATATAACTACTATAATACTGCCCCCTATGTACAAGAATATAACTACTATAATACTGCCCCTATGTACAGGAATATAACTACTATAATACTGCCCCCTATGTATAAGAATATAACTACTATAATACTGCCCCCTATATACAAGAATATAACTACTATAATACTGCCCCCTATATACAAGAATATAACTACTATAATACTGCCCCCTATGTACAAGAATATAACTACTATAATACTGCCCCCTATGTATAAGAATATAACTACTATAATACTGCCCTCTATGTATAAGAATATAACTACTATAATACTGCCCCTATATACAAGAATATAACTACTATAATACTGCTCCCTATGTATAAGAATATAAGTACTATAATACTGCCCCCTATGTACAAGAATATAACTACTATAATACTGCCCCCTATGTATAAGAATATAACTACTATAATACTGCCCCTATATACAAGAATATAACTACTATAATACTGCCCCCTATGTATAAGAATATAACTACTATAATACTGCCCCCTATGTATAAGAATATAACTACTATAATACTGCCCCTATGTATAAGAATATAACTACTATAATACTGCCCCTATATACAAGAATATAACTACTATAATACTGCTCCTATGTACGAGAATATAACTACTATAATACTGCTCCTATGTACGAGAATATAACTACTATAATACTGCTCCTATGTACAAGATTATAACTACTATAATACTGCCCCCTATGTACAAGAATATAACTACTATAATACTGTTCCTATGTACAAGAATATAATTACTATAATACTGCCCCCTATGTTCAAGAATATAACTACTATAATACTGCTCCTATGTACAAGAATATAACTACTATAATACTGCCCCCTTTATACAAGAATATAACTACTATAATACTGCCCCCTATATACAAGAATATAACTACTATAATACTGCCCTTTATATACAAGAATAGAACTACTATAATACTGCCCCCTATATACAAGAATATAACTACTATAATACTGCTCCTATGTACAAGAATATAACTACTATAATACTGCCCCCTATGTACAAGAATATAACTACTATAATACTGCTCCCTATGTACAAGATTATAACTACTATAATACTGCCCCCTATATACAAGAATATAACTACTATAATACTGCCCCCTATATACAAGAATATAACTACTATAATACTGCCCCCTATGTACAAGAATAGAACTACTATAATACTGCCCCCTATATACAAGAATATAACTACTATAATACTGCTCCTATGTACAAGAATATAACTACTATAATACTGCCCCCTATGTACAAGAATATAACTACTATAATACTGCTCCCTATGTACAAGATTATAACTACTATAATACTGCTCCTATGTACCAGAATATAACTACTATAATACTGCCCCTATGTACAAGAATATAACTACTATAATACTGCTCCTAGGTACAAGAATAAAACTACTATAATACTGCCCCTACTTACAAGAATATAACTGCTATAATACTGCTCCCATGTTCAAGAATATAACTACTATAATACTGTCCCTATGTTTAAGAATATATCTACTATAATACTGCCCCCTATGTACAAGAATATAACTACTATAATACTGCACCTATATACAAGAATATAACTACTATAATATTGTCCGTCCCTATGTACAAGAATATAACTACTATAATACTGCCCCCTTTGTACAAGAATATAACTACTATAATACTGCCCCTATGTACAAGAATATAACTACTATAATACTGCCCCCTATGTACAAGAATATAACTACTATAATACTGCTCCTATGCACAAGAATATAACTAGTATAATACTGCTCCCTATGTACAAGAATATAACTACTATAATACTGCCCCCTATGTACAAGAATATAACTACTATAATACTGCCCCCTATGTACAAGAATATAACTACTATAATACTGCTCCTATGCACAAGAATATAACTAGTATAATACTGCTCCCTATGTACAAGAATATAACTACTATAATACTGCTCCTATGTACAAGAATATAACTACTATAATACTGCTCCTATGTACAAGAATATAACTACTATAATACTGCCCCTATGTACAAGAATATAACTACTATAATACTGCCCCCTATGTACAAGAATATAACTATTATAATACTGCCCCCTATGTAGAAGAATATAACTACTATAATACTGCTCCTATGCACAAGAATATAACTAGTATAATACTGCTCCCTATGCACAAGAATATAACTAGTATAATACTGCTCCCTATGTACAAGAATATAACTACTATAATACTGCTCCTATGTACAAGAATATAACTATAATACTGCCTCTATGTACAAGAATATAACTACTATAATACTGCCCCCTATGTACAAGAATATAACTACTATAATACTGCCCCTATGTACAAGAATATAACTACTATAATACTGCTCCTATGCACCAGAATATAACTAGTATAATACTGTCCCTATGTACAAGAATATAACTACTATAATACTGCCCCCTTTGTACAAGAATATAACTACTATAATACTGCCCCTATGTACAAGAATATAACTACTATAATACTGCTCCTATGTACCAGAATATAACTACTATAGTACTGCTCCTATGTACAAGAATATAACTACTATAATACTGCTCCCTATGTACAAGAATATAACTACTATAATACTGCTCCTATGTACAAGAATATAACTACTATAATACTACCCCTATGTACAAGAATATAACTACTATAATACTGCCCCCTATGTACAAGAATATAACTACTATAATACTGCCCCTATGTACAAGGATATAACTACTATAATACTGCTCCTATGTACAAGAATATAACTACTATAATGCTGCTCCCTATGTACAAGAATATAACTACTATAATACTGCCTCCTATGTACAAGAATATAACTACTATAATACTGCCTCCTATGTACAAGAATATAACTACTATAATACTGCCACTATGTACAAGAATATAACTACTATAATACTGCCCCTATGTACAGGAATATAACTACTATAATACTGCCCCCTATGTATAAGAATATAACTACTATAATACTGCCCCCTATGTACAAGAATATAACTACTATAATACTGCCCCTATGTACAGGAATATAACTACTATAATACTGCCCCTTATGTATAAGAATATAACTACTATAATACTGCCCCCTATATACAAGAATATAACTACTATAATACTGCCCCCTATATACAAGAATATAACTACTATAATACTGCCCCCTATGTACAAGAATATAACTACTATAATACTGCCCCCTATATACAAGAATATAACTACTATAATACTGCCCCCTATATACAAGAATATAACTAGTATAATACTGCTCCCTATGTACAGGAATATAACTACTATAATACTGCCCCCTATGTACAAGAATATAACTACTATAATACTGTCCCTATGTACAAGAATATAACTACTATAATACTGCCCCCTATGTACAAGAATATAACTACTATAATACTGCTCCTATGTACAAGAATATAACCACTATAATACTGTCCCTATGTACAAGAATATAACTACTATAATACTGCCCCCTTTGTACAAGAATATAACTACTATAATACTGCCCCTATGTACAAGAATATAACTACTATAATACTGCCCCCTATGTACAAGAATATAACTACTATAATACTGCTCCTATCCACAAGAATATAACTACTATAATACTGCTCCCTATGTACAAGAATATAACTACTATAATACTGCTCCTATGTACAAGAATATAACTACTATAATACTGCTCCCTATGTACAAGAATATAACTACTATAATACTGCTCCTATGTACAAGAATATAACTACTATAATACTGTCCCCTATGTACAAGAATATAACTACTATAATACTGCTCCTATGTACAAGAATATAACTACTATAATACTGCTCCTATGTACAAGAATATAACTACTATAATACTGCCCCCTATGTACAAGAAAATAACTACTATAATACTGCTCCTATGTACAAGAATATAACTACTATAATACTGTCCCCTATGTACAAGAATATAACTACTATAATACTGCTCCTATGTACAAGAATATAACTACTATAATACTGTCCCCTATGTACAAGAATATAACTACTATAATACTGCTCCCTATGTACAAGAATATAACTACTATAATACTGCTCCTATGTACAAGAATATAACTACTATAATACTGCCCCCTATGTACAAGAATATAACTACTATAATACTGCTCCTATGTACAAGAATATAACTACTATAATACTGCTCCCTATGTACAAGAATATAACTACTATAATACTGCTCCTATGTACAAGAATATAACTACTATTATACTGCCTCCTATGTACAAGAATATAACTACTATAATACTGCCTCCTATGTTCAAGAATATAACTACTATAATACTGCCCCTATGTACAAGAATATAACTACTATAATACTGCTCCTATGTACAAGAATATAACTACTATAATACTGCCCCCTATGTACAAGAATATAACTACTATAATACTGTCCCTATGTACAAGAATATAACTACTATAATACTGCCCCCTATGTACAAGAATATAACTACTATAATACTGCCCCCTTTGTACAAGAATATAACTACTATAATACTGCTCCTATGTACAAGAATATAACTACTATAATACTGTCCCTATGTACAAGAATATAACTACTATAATACTGCCCCCTTTGTACAAGAATATAACTACTATAATACTGCCCCTATGTACAAGAATATAACTACTATAATACTGCCCCCTATGTACAAGAATATAACTACTATAATACTGCTCCTATCCACAAGAATATAACTACTATAATACTGCTCCCTATGTACAAGAATATAACTACTATAATAATGCTCCTATGTACAAGAATATAACTACTATAATACTGCTCCCTATGTACAAGAATATAACTACTATAATACTGCTCCTATGTACAAGAATATAACTACTATAATACTGTCCCCTATGTACAAGAATATAACTACTATAATACTGCTCCTATGTACAAGAATATAACTACTATAATACTGCTCCTATGTACAAGAATATAACTACTATAATACTGCCCCCTATGTACAAGAATATAACTACTATAATACTGCTCCTATGTACAAGAATATAACTACTATAATACTGTCCCCTATGTACAAGAATATAACTACTATAATACTGCTCCTATGTAGAAGAATATAACTACTATAATACTGCTCCTATGTACAAGAATATAACTACTATAATACTGCCCCCTATGTACATGAATATAACTACTATAATACTGCTCCTATGTACAAGAATATAACTACTATAATACTGCCCCTATGTACAAGAATATAACTACTATAATACTGCTCCTATGTACAACAATATAACTACTATTATACTGCCTCCTATGTACAAGAATATAACTACTATAATACTGCTCCTATGTACAACAATATAACTACAATTATACTGCCTCCTATGTACAAGAATATAACTACTATAATACTGCTCCTATGTACAACAATATAACTACTATTATACTGCTCCCTATGTACAAGAATATAACTACTATAATACTGCCCCTATGTACAAGAATATAACTACTATAATACTGCTCCTATGTACAACAATATAACTACTATTATACTGCTCCCTATGTACAAGAATATAACTACTATAATACTGCTCCTATGTACAACAATATAACTACTATTATACTGCCTCCTATGTACAAGAATATAACTACTATAATAATGCCTCCTATGTACAAGAATATAACTACTATAATACTGCCCCTATGTACAAGAATATAACTACTATAATACTGCTCCTATGTACAAGAATATAACTACTATAATACTGCTCCCTATGTACAAGAATATAACTACTATAATACTGCTCCTATGTACAAGAATATAACTACTGTAATACTGCTCCTATGTACAAGAATATAACTACTATAATACTGCTCCTATGTACAAGAATATAGCTACTATAATACTGCTCCTATGTACAAGAATATAACTACTATAATACTGCCCCCTATGTACAAGAATATAACTACTATAATACTGCCCCTATGTACAATAATATAACTACTATAATACTGCCCCTATGTACAAGAATATAACTACTATAATACTGCTCCTATGTACAAGAATATAGCTACTATAATACTGCTCCTATGTACAAGAATATAACTACTATAATACTGCTCCTATGTACAAGAATATAACTACTATAATACTGCCCCTATGTACAATAAAATAACTACTATAATACTGCCCCTATGTACAAGAATATAACTACTATAATACTGCCCCTATGTACAAGAATATAGCTACTATAATACTGCACCTATGTACAAGAATATAACTACTATAATACTGCCCATATGTACAAGTATATAACTACTATAATACTGCCCCCTATGTACAAGAATATAACTACTATAATACAGCCCCCTATGTACAAGAATATAACTACTATAATACTGCCCCCTATGTACAAGAATATAACTACTATAATGCTGCCCCCTATGTACAAGAATATAACTACTATAATACTGCCCCCTATGTACAAGAATATAACTACTATAATACTGCCCCCTATGTACAAGAATATAACTACTATAATACTGCCCCCTATGTACACGAATATAACTAATATAATACTGCCCCTATGTACAAGAATATAACTACTATAATACTGCCCCTTATGTACAAGAATATAACTACTATAATACTGCTCCTATGCACAAGAATATAACTAGTATAATACTGCTCCCTATGTACAAGAATATAACTACTATAATACTGCTCCTATGTTCAAGAATATAACTACTATAATACTGTCCCTATGTACAAGAATATAACTACTATAACACTGCCCCCTTTGTACAAGAATATAACTACTATAATACTGCCCCCTATGTACAAGAATATAACTACTATAATACTGCCCCTATGTAAAAGGATATAACTACTATAATACTGCTCCTATGTACAAGAATATAACTACTATAATACTGCTCCCTATGTACAAGAATATAACTACTATAATACTGCCTCCTATGTACAAGAATATAACTACTATAATACTGCCCCTATGTACAAGAATATAACTACTATAATACTGCCCCCTATGTATAATAATATAACTACTATAATACTGCCCCCTATGTACAAGAATATAACTACTATAATACTGCTCCTATGTACAAGAATATAACTACTATAATACTGCTCCCTATGTACAAGAATATAACTACTATAATACTGCCTCCTATGTACAAGAATATAACTACTATAATACTGCCCCTATGTACAGGAATATAACTACTATAATACTGCCCCCTATGTATAATAATATAACTACTATAATACTGCCCCCTATGTACAAGAATATAACTACTATAATACTGCCCCTATGTACAGGAATATAACTACTATAATACTGCCCCCTATGTATAAGAATATAACTACTATAATACTGCCCCCTATATACAAGAATATAACTACTATAATACTGCCCCCTATATACAAGAATATAACTACTATAATACTGCCCCCTATGTACAAGAATATAACTACTATAATACTGCCCCCTATGTATAAGAATATAACTACTATAATACTGCCCCCTATGTATAAGAATATAACTACTATAATACTGCCCCTATATACAAGAATATAACTACTATAATACTGCTCCCTATGTGTAAGAATATAAGTACTATAATACTGCCCCCTATGTACAAGAATATAACTACTATAATACTGCCCCTATGTATAAGAATATAACTACTATAATACTGCCCCCTATGTATAAGAATATAACTACTATAATACTGCCCCTATATACAAGAATATAACTACTATAATACTGCCCCCTATGTATAAGAATATAACTACTATAATACTACCCCTATGTATAAGAATATAACTACTATAATACTGCCCCTATATACAAGAATATAACTACTATAATACTGCTCCTATGTACGAGAATATAACTACTATAATACTGCTCCTATGTACGAGAATATAACTACTATAATACTGCTCCTATGTACAAGATTATAACTACTATAATACTGCCCCCTATGTAGAAGAATATAACTACTATAATACTGCTCCTATGTACAAGAATATAATTACTATAATACTGCCCCCTATGTACAAGAATATAACTACTATAATACTGCTCCTATGTACAAGAATATAACTACTATAATACTGCCCCCTATATACAAGAATATAACTGCTATAATACTGCCCCCTATATACAAGAATATAACTACTATAATACTGCCCTTTATATACAAGAATAGAACTACTATAATACTGCCCCCTATATACAAGAATATAACTACTATAATACTGCTCCTATGTACAAGAATATAACTACTATAATACTGCCCCCTATGTACAAGAATATAACTACTATAATACTGCTCCCTATGTACAAGATTATAACTACTATAATACTGCCCCCTATATACAAGAATATAACTACTATAATACTGCCCCCTATATACAAGAATATAACTACTATAATACTGCCCCCTATGTACAAGAATAGAACTACTATAATACTGCCCCCTATATACAAGAATATAACTACTATAATACTGCTCCTATGTACAAGAATATAACTACTATAATACTGCCCCCTATGTACAAGAATATAACTACTATAATACTGCTCCCTTTGTACAAGATTATAACTACTATAATACTGCTCCTAAGTACCAGAATATAACTACTATAATACTGCCCCTATGTACAAGAATATAACTACTATAATACTGCTCCTAGGTACAAGAATAAAACTACTATAATACTGCCCCTACTTACAAGAATATAACTACTATAATACTGCTCCCATGTTCAAGAATATAACTGCTATAATACTGTCCCTATGTTTAAGAATATAACTACTATAATACTGCCCCCTATGTACAAGAATATAACTACTTTAATACTGCACCTATATACAAGAATATAACTACTATAATATTGTCCGTCCCTATGTACAAGAATATAACTACTATAATACTGCCCCCTTTGTACAAGAATATAACTACTATAATACTGCCCCTATGTACAAGAATATAACTACTATAATACTGCCCCCTATGTACAAGAATATAACTACTATAATACTGCTCCTATGCACAAGAATATAACTAGTATAATACTGCTCCCTATGTACAAGAATATAACTACTATAATACTGCCCCCTATGTACAAGAATATAACTACTATAATACTGCTCCTATGTACAAGAATATAACTACTATAATACTGCTCCTATGTACAAGAATATAACTACTATAATACTGCCCCTATGTACAAGAATATAACTACTATAATACTGCACCCTATGTACAAGAATATAACTACTATAATACTGCCCCCTATGTACAAGAATATAACTACTATAATACTGCTCCTATGCACAAGAATATAACTAGTATAATACTGCTCCCTATGCACAAGAATATAACTAGTATAATACTGCTCCCTATGTACAAGAATATAAATACTATAATACTGCTCCTATGTACAAGAATATAACTACTATAATACTGCCCCTATGTACAAGAATATAACTACTATAATACTGCCCCCTATGTACAAGAATATAACTACTATAATACTGCTCCTATGCACCAGAATATAACTAGTATAATACTGTCCCTATGTACAAGAATATAACTACTATAATACTGCCCCCTTTGTACAAGAATATAACTACTATAATACTGCCCCTATGTACAAGGATATAACTACTATAATACTGCTCCTATGTACCAGAATATAACTACTATAGTACTGCTCCTATGTACAAGAATATAACTACTATAATACTGCTCCCTATGTACAAGAATATAACTACTATAATACTGCCCCTATGTACAAGGATGTAACTACTATAATACTGCTCCTATGTACAAGAATATAACTACTATAATGCTGCTCCCTATGTACAAGAATATAACTACTATAATACTGCCTCCTATGTACAAGAATATAACTACTATAATACTGCCACTATGTACAAGAATATAACTACTATAATACTGCCCCTTTGTACAGGAATATAACTACTATAATACTGCCCCCTATGTATAAGAATATAACTACTATAATACTGCCCCCTATGTACAAGAATATAACTACTATAATACTGCCCCTATGTACAGGAATATAACTACTATAATACTGCCCCCTATGTATAAGAATATAACTACTATAATACTGCCCCCTATATAGAAGAATATAACTACTATAATACTGCCCCCTATATACAAGAATATAACTACTATAATACTGCCCCCTATGTACAAGAATATAACTACTATAATACTGCCCCCTATATACAAGAATATAACTACTATAATACTGCCCCCTATATACAAGAATATAACTAGTATAATACTGCTCCCTATGTACAAGAATATAACTACTATAATACTGCCCCCTATGTACAAGAATATAACTACTATAATACTGTCCCTATGTACAAGAATATAACTACTATAATACTGCCCCCTATGTACAAGAATATAACTACTATAATACTGCTCCTATGTACAAGAATATAACTACTATAATACTGTCCCTATGTACAAGAATATAACTACTATAATACTGCCCCCTTTGTACAAGAATATAACTACTATAATACTGCCCCTATGTACAAGAATATAACTACTATAATACTGCCCCCTATGTACAAGAATATAACTACTATAATACTGCTCCTATCCACAAGAATATAACTACTATAATACTGCTCCCTATGTACAAGAATATAACTACTATAATACTGCTCCTATGTACAAGAATATAACTACTATAATACTGCTCCCTATGTACAAGAATATAACTACTATAATACTGCTCCTATGTACAAGAATATAACTACTATAATACTGTCCCCTATGTACAAGAATATAACTACTATAATACTGCTCCTATGTACAAGAATATAACTACTATAATACTGCTCCTATGTACAAGAATATAACTACTATAATACTGCCCCCTATGTACAAGAATATAACTACTATAATACTGCTCCTATGTACAAGAATATAACTACTATAATACTGTCCCCTATGTACAAGAATATAACTACTATAATACTGCTCCTATGTACAAGAATATAACTACTATAATACTGTCCCCTATGTACAAGAATATAACTACTATAATACTGCTCCCTATGTACAAGAATATAACTACTATAATACTGCTCCTATGTACAAGAATATAACTACTATAATACTGCCCCCTATGTACAAGAATATAACTACTATAATACTGCTCCTATGTACAAGAATATAACTACTATAATACTGCTCCCTATGTACAAGAATATAACTACTATAATACTGCTCCTATGTACAAGAATATAACTACTATTATACTGCCTCCTATGTACAAGAATATAACTACTATAATACTGCCTCCTATGTACAAGAATATAACTACTATAATACTGCCCCTATGTACAAGAATATAACTACTATAATACTGCTCCTATGTACAAGAATATAACTACTATAATACTGCCCCCTATGTACAAGAATATAACTACTATAATACTGTCCCTATGTACAAGAATATAACTACTATAATACTGCCCCCTATGTACAAGAATATAACTACTATAATACTGCTCCTATGTACAAGAATATAACTACTATAATACTGTCCCTATGTACAAGAATATAACTACTATAATACTGCCCCCTTTGTACAAGAATATAACTACTATAATACTGCCCCTATGTACAAGAATATAACTACTATAATACTGCCCCCTATGTACAAGAATATAACTACTATAATACTGCTCCTATCCACAAGAATATAACTACTATAATACTGCTCCCTATGTACAAGAATATAACTACTATAATAATGCTCCTATGTACAAGAATATAACTACTATAATACTGCTCCCTATGTACAAGAATATAACTACTATAATACTGCTCCTATGTACAAGAATATAACTACTATAATACTGTCCCCTATGTACAAGAATATAACTACTATAATACTGCTCCTATGTACAAGAATATAACTACTATAATACTGCTCCTATGTACAAGAATATAACTACTATAATACTGCCCCCTATGTACAAGAATATAACTACTATAATACTGCTCCTATGTACAAGAATATAACTACTATAATACTGTCTCCTATGTACAAGAATATAACTACTATAATACTGCTCCTATATACAAGAATATAACTACTATAATACTGTCCCCTATGTACAAGAATATAACTACTATAATACTGCTCCCTATGTACAAGAATATAACTACTATAATACTGCTCCTATGTACAAGAATATAACTACTATAATACTGCCCCCTATGTACATGAATATAACTACTATAATACTGCTCCTATGTACAAGAATATAACTACTATAATACTGCTCCCTATGTACAAGAATATAACTACTACAATACTGCTCCTATGTACAAGAATATAACTACTATTATACTGCCTCCTATGTACAAGAATATAACTACTATAATAATGCCTCCTATGTACAAGAATATAACTACTATAATACTGCCCCTATGTACAAGAATATAACTACTATAATACTGCTCCTATGTACAAGAATATAACTACTATAATACTGCTCCTACGTACAAGAATATAACTACTATAATACTGCTCCTATGTACAAGAATATAGCTACTATAATACTGCTCCTATGTACAAGAATATAACTACTATAATACTGCCCCCTATGTACAAGAATATAACTACTATAATACTGCCCATATGTACAATAATATAACTACTATAATACTGCCCCTATGTACAAGAATATAACTACTATAATACTGCCCCCTATGTACAAGAATATAGCTACTATAATACTGCTCCTATGTACAAGAATATAACTACTATAATACTGCTCCTATGTACAAGAATATAACTACTATAATACTGCCCCCTATGTACAAGAATATAACTACTATAATACTGCCCCCTATATACAAGAATATAACTACTATAATACTGCTCCTATGTACAAGAATATAACTACTATAATACTGCCCCCTATGTACAAGAATATAACTACTATAATACTGCCCCCTATGTACAAGATTATAACTATTATATTACTGCCCCTTATGTACAAGAATATAACTACTATAATACTGCTCCTATGTACAAGAATATAACTACTATAATACTGCTCCTATGTACAAGAATATAACTACTATAATACTGCTCCTATGTACAAGAATATAACTACTATAATACTGCCCCCTATGTACAAGAATATAACTACTATAATACTGCTCCCTATGTACAAGATTATAACTACTATAATACTGCCCCCTATGTACAAGAATATAACTACTATAATACTGCTCCTATGTACAAGAATATAACTACTATAATACTGCTACTATGTACAAGAATATAACTACTATAATACTGCTCCTATGTACAAGAATATAACTACTATAATACTGCCCCTACGTACAAGAATATAACTACTATAATACTGCTCCTATGTTCAAGAATATAACTACTATAATACTGTCCCTATGTTTAAGAATATAACTGCTATAATACTGCCCCTATGTACAAGAATATAACTACTATAATGCTGCCCCTATGTACAAGAATATAACTACTATAATACTGCTCCTATGTACAAGAATATAACTACTATAATACTGTCCCTATGTACAAGAATATAACTACTATAATACTGCCCCCTTTGTACAAGAATATAACTACTATAATACTGCCCCTATGTACAAGAATATAACTACTATAATACTGCCCCCTATGTACAAGAATATAACTAGTATAATACTGCTCCTATGCACAAGAATATAACTAGTATAATACTGCTCCTTATGTACAAGAATATAACTACTATAATACTGCCCCCTATGTACAAGAATATAACTACTATAATACTGCCCCTATGTACAAGGATATAACTACTATAATACTGCTCCTATGTACAAGAATATAACTACTATAGTACTGCTCCTATGTACAAGAATATAACTACTATAATACTGCTCACTATGTACAAGAATATAACTACTATAATACTGCCCCCTATGTACAAGAATATAACTACTATAATACTGCCCCCATGTACAAGGATATAACTACTATAGTACTGCTCCTATGTACAAGAATATAACTACTATAATACTGCTCCCTATGTACAAGAATATAACTACTATAATACTGCCTCCTATGTACAAGAATATAACTACTATAATACTGCCTCCTATGTACAAGAATATAACTACTATAATACTGCCCCTATGTACAAGATTATAACTACTATAATGCTGCCCCTATGTACAGGAATATAACTACTATAATACTGCCCCCTATGTATAATAATATAACTACTATAATACTGCCCCCTATATACAAGAATATAACTACTATAATACTGCCCCTATGTACAGGAATATAACTACTATAGTACTGCCCCCTATGTATAAGAATATAACTACTATAATACTGCCCCCTATATACAAGAATATAACTACTATAATACTGCCCCCTATATACAAGAATATAACTACTATAATACTGCCCCCTATGTACAAGAATATAACTACTATAATACTGCCCCCTATGTATAAGAATATAACTACTATAATACTGCCCCCTATGTATAAGAATATAACTACTATAATACTGCCCCTATATACAAGAATATAACTACTATAATACTGCTCCCTATGTATAAGAATATAACTACTATAATACTGCCCCCTATGTACAAGAATATAACTACTATAAAACTGCCCCTATGTATAAGAATATAATTACTATAATACTGCCCCTATGTATAAGAATAGAACTACTATAATACTGCCCCTATATACAAGAATATAACTACTATAATACTGCCCCCTATGTATAAGAATATAACTACTATAATACTGCCCCCTATGTATAAGAATATAACTACTATAATACTGCCCCTATATACAAGAATATAACTACTATAATACTGCTCCTATGTACGAGAATATAACTACTATAATACTGTTCCTATGTACGAGAATATAACTACTATAATACTGCTCCTATGTACAAGATTATAACTACTATAATACTGCCCCCTATGTACAAGAATATAACTACTATAATACTGCTCCTATGTACAAGAATATAACTACTATAATACTGCCCCCTATGTACAAGAATATAACTACTATAATACTGCTCCTATGTACAAGAATATAACTACTATAATACTGCCCCCTATATACAAGAATATAACTACTATAATACTGCCCCCTATATACAAGAATATAACTACTATAATACTGCCCCCTATATACAAGAATAGAACTACTATAATACTGCCCCCTATATACAAGAATATAGCTATTATAATACTGCTCCTATGTACAAGAATATAACTACTATAATACTGCCCCCTATGTACAAGAATATAACTACTATAATACTGCTCCCTATGTACACGATTATAACTACTATAATACTGCCCCCTATGTACAAGAATAGAACTACTATAATACTGCCCCATATATACAAGAATATAACTACTATAATACTGCTCCTATGTACAAGAATATAACTACTATAATACTGCCCCCTATGTACAAGAATATAACTACTATAATACTGCTCCCTATGTACAAGATTATAACTACTATAATACTGCTCCTATGTACAAGAATATAACTACTATAATACTGCCCCTACTTACAAGAATATAACTACTATAATACTGCTCCCATGTTCAAGAATATAACTACTATAATACTGTCCCTATGTTTAAGAATATAACTACTATAATACTGCCCCCTATGTACAAGAATATAACTACTATAATACTGCTCCTATGTACAAGAATATAACTACTATAATATTGTCCGTCCCTATGTACAAGAATATAACTACTATAATACTGCCCCCTTTGTACAAGAATATAACTACTATAATACTGCCCCCTATGTACAAGAATATAACTACTATAATACTGCCCCCTATGTACAAGAATATAACTACTATAATACTGCTCCCTATGTACAAGAATATAACTACTATAATACTGCCCCCTATATACAAGAATATAACTACTATAATACTGCCCCCTATATACAAGAATATAACTACTATAATACTGCCCCCTATGTACAAGAATATAACTACTATAATACTGCCCCCTATGTATAAGAATATAACTACTATAATACTGCCCCCTATATATAAGAATATAACTACTATAATACTGCCCCTATATACAAGAATATAACTACTATAATACTGCTCCCTATGTATAAGAATATAACTACTATAATACTGCCCCCTATGTACAAGAATATAACTACTATAATACTGCCCCTATGTATAAGAATATAATTACTATAATACTGCCCCTATGTATAAGAATAGAACTACTATAATACTGCCCCTATATACAAGAATATAACTACTATAATACTGCCCCCTATGTATAAGAATATAACTACTATAATACTGCCCCCTATGTATAAGAATATAACTACTATAATACTGCCCCTATATACAAGAATATAACTACTATAATACTGCTCCTATGTACGAGAATATAACTACTATAATACTGTTCCTATGTACGAGAATATAACTACTATAATACTGCTACTATGTACAAGATTATAACTACTATAATACTGCCCCCTATGTACAAGAATATAACTACTATAATACTGCTCCTATGTACAAGAATATAACTACTATAATACTGCCCCCTATGTACAAGAATATAACTACTATAATACTGCTCCTATGTACAAGAATATAACTACTATAATACTGCCCCCTATATACAAGAATATAACTACTATAATACTGCCCCCTATATACAAGAATATAACTACTATAATACTGCCCCCTATATACAAGAATAGAACTACTATAATACTGCCCCCTATATACAAGAATATAGCTACTATAATACTGCTCCTATGTACAAGAATATAACTACTATAATACTGCCCCCTATGTACAAGAATATAACTACTATAATACTGCTCCCTATGTACACGATTATAACTACTATAATACTGCCCCCTATATACAAGAATATAACTACTATAATATTGCCCCCTATATACAAGAATATAACTACTATAATACTGCCCCCTATGTACAAGAATAGAACTACTATAATACTGCCCCCTATATACAAGAATATAACTACTATAATACTGCTCCTATGTACAAGAATATAACTACTATAATACTGCCCCCTATGTACAAGAATATAACTACTATAATACTGCTCCCTATGTACAAGATTATAACTACTATAATACTGCTCCTATGTACAAGAATATAACTACTATAATACTGCCCCTACTTACAAGAATATAACTACTATAATACTGCTCCCATGTTCAAGAATATAACTACTATAATACTGTCCCTATGTTTAAGAATATAACTACTATAATACTGCCCCCTATGTACAAGAATATAACTACTATAATACTGCTCCTATGTACAAGAATATAACTACTATAATATTGTCCGTCCCTATGTACAAGAATATAACTACTATAATACTGCCCCCTTTGTACAAGAATATAACTACTATAATACTGCCCCCTATGTACAAGAATATAACTACTATAATACTGCCCGCTATGTACAAGAATTTAACTACTATAATACTGCACGCTATGTACAAGAATATAACTACTATAATACTGCTCCTATGTACAAGAATATAGCTACTATAATACTGCTCCTATGTACAAGAATATAGCTACTATAATACTGCTCCTATGTACAAGAATATAACTACTATAATACTGCCCCTATGTACAAGAATATAGGTACTATAATACTGCCCCCTATGTACAAGAATATAACTACTATAATACTGCTGCTATGTACAAGAATATAACTACTATAATACTGCCCCTATGTACAATAATATAACTACTATAATACTGCCCTATGTACAAGAATATAACTACTATAATACTGCTCCTATGTACAAGAATATAACTACTATAATACTGCCCCTATGTACAATAATATAACTACTATAATACTGCCCTATGTACAAGAATATAACTACTATAATACTGCTCCTATGTACAAGAATATAACTACTATAATACTGCCCCTATGTACAAGAATATAACTACTATAATACTGCTCCTATGTACAAGAATATAACTACTATAATACTGCCCCTATGTACAATAATATAACTACTATAATACTGCCCCTATGTACAAGAATATAACTACTATAATAGTGCTCCTATGTACAAGAATATAACTACTATAATACTGCCCCTATGTACAATAATATAACTACTATAATACTGCCCCTATGTACAAGAATATAACTACTATAATACTGCCCCTATGTACAAGAATATAGCTACTATAATACTGCACCTATGTACAAGAATATAACTACTATAATACTGCCCCTATGTACAAGTATATAACTACTATAATACTGCCCCCTATGTACAAGAATATAACTACTATAATACTGACCCCTATGTACAAGAATATAACTACTATAATACTGCTCCTATGTACAAGAATATAACTACTATAATACTGCCACTATGTACAATAATATAACTACTATAATACTGCCCCTATGTACAAGAATATAACTACTATAATACTGCCCCTATGTACAATAATATAGCTACTATAATACTGCACCTATGTACAAGAATATAACTACTATAATACTGCCCCTATGTACAAGAATATAACTACTATAATACTGCCCCCTATGTACAAGAATATAACTACTATAATACTGCCCCCTATGTACAAGAATATAACTACTATAATACTGCTCCCTATGTACAAGATTATAACTACTATAATACTGCCCCCTATGTACAAGAATATAACTACTATAATACTGCTCCTATGTACAAGAATATAACTACTATAATACTGCCCCTACGTACAAGAATATAACTACTATAATACTGCTCCTATGTACAAGAATATAACTACTATAATACTGCTCCTATGTACAAGAATATAACTACTATAATACTGCTCCTATGTACAAGAATATAACTACTATAATACTGCCCCCTATGTACAAGAATATAACTACTATAATACTGCCCCCTATGTACAAGAATATAACTACTATAATACTGCTCCTATGTACAAGAATATAACTACTATAATACTGCTCCTATGTACAAGAATATAACTACTATAATACTGCCCCCTATGTACAAGAATATAACTACTATAATACTGCCCCCTATGTACAAGAATATAACTACTATAATACTGCTCCCTATGTACAAGATTATAACTACTATAATACTGCCCCCTATGTACAAGAATATAACTACTATAATACTGCCCCCTATGTACAAGAATATAACTACTATAATACTGCTCCCTATGTACAAGTATATAACTACTATAATACTGCCCCCTATGTACAAGAATATAACTACTATAATACTGACCCCTATGTACAAGAATATAACTACTATAATACTGCTCCTATGTACAAGAATATAACTACTATAATACTGCCCCTATGTACAATAATATAACTACTATAATACTGCCCCTATGTACAAGAATATAACTACTATAATACTGCCCCTATGTACAATAATATAGCTACTATAATACTGCACCTATGTACAAGAATATAACTACTATAATACTGCCCCTATGTACAAGAATATAACTACTATAATACTGCCCCCTATGTACAAGAATATAACTACTATAATACTGCCCCCTATGTACAAGAATATAACTACTATAATACTGCTCCCTATGTACAAGATTATAACTACTATAATACTGCCCCCTATGTACAAGAATATAACTACTATAATACTGCTCCTATGTACAAGAATATAACTACTATAATACTGCCCCTATGTACAAGAATATAACTACTATAATACTGCCCCCTATGTACAAGAATATAACTACTATAATACTGCCCCCTATGTACAAGAATATAACTACTATAATACTGCCCCCTATGTACAAGAATATAACTACTATAATACTGCTCCTATGTACAAGAATATAACTACTATAATACTGCTCCTATGTACAAGAATATAACTACTATAATACTGCCCCCTATGTACAAGAATATAACTACTATAATACTGCCTCTATGTACAAGAATATAACTACTATAATACTGCTCCTATGTACAAGAATATACTATAATACTTCTCCCTATGTACCAGAGTATAACTACTATAATACTGTCCCCTATGTACAAGAATATAACTACTATAATACTGCTCCCTATGTACAAGAATATAACTACTATAATACTGCTCCTATGTACAAGAATATAACTACTATAATACTGCCCCCTATGTACAAGAATATAACTACTATAATACTGCTCCTATGTACAAGAATATAACTACTATAATACTGCTCCCTATGTACAAGAATATAACTACTATAATACTGCTCCTATGTACAAGAATATAACTACTATTATACTGCCTCCTATGTACAAGAATATAACTACTATAATACTGCCTCCTATGTACAAGAATATAACTACTATAATACTGCCCCCTATGTACAAGAATATAACTACTATAATACTGCCCCCTATGTACAAGAATATAACTACTATAATACTGCCCCCTATGTACAAGAATATAACTACTATAATACTGCCTCCTATGTACAAGAATATAACTACTATAATACTGCCCCCTATGTACAAGAATATAACTACTATAATACTGCTCCCTATGTACAAGAATATAACTACTATAATACTGCTCCCTATGTACAAGAATATAACTACTATAATACTGCTCCCTATGTACAAGAATATAACTACTATAATACTGTCCCCTATGTACAAGAATATAACTACTATAATACTGCTCCCTATGTACAAGAATATAACTACTATAATACTGCTCCTATGTACAAGAATATAACTACTATAATACTGCCCCCTATGTACAAGAATATAACTACTATAATACTGCTCCTATGTACAAGAATATAACTACTATAATACTGCTCCCTATGTACAAGAATATAACTACTATAATACTGCTCCTATGTACAAGAATATAACTACTATTATACTGCCTCCTATGTACAAGAATATAACTACTATAATACTGCCTCCTATGTACAAGAATATAACTACTATAATACTGCCCCCTATGTACAAGAATATAACTACTATAATACTGCTCCCTATGTACAAGAATATAACTACTATAATACTGCCTCCTATGTACAAGAATATAACTACTATAATACTGCCTCCTATGTTCAAGAATATAACTACTATAATACTGCCCCCTATGTACAAGAATATAACTACTATAATACTGCCTCCTATGTACAAGTATATAACTACTATAATACTGCCTCCTATGTACAAGAATATAACTACTATAATACTGCCCCCTATGTACAAGAATATAACTACTATAATACTGCCCCTATGTACAAGAATATAACTACTATAATACTGCTCCTATGTACAAGAATATAACTACTATAATACTGCTCCCTATGTACAAGAATATAACTACTATAATACTGCTCCTATGTACAAGAATATAACTACTGTAATACTGCTCCTATGTACAAGAATATAACTACTATAATACTGCTCCTATGTACAAGAATATAGCTACTATAATACTGCTCCTATGTACAAGAATATAACTACTATAATACTGCCCCCTATGTACAAGAATATAACTACTATAATACTGCCCCTATGTACAATAATATAACTACTATAATACTGCCCCTATGTACAAGAATATAACTACTATAATACTGCTCCCTATGTACAAGAATATAACTACTATAATACTGCTCCCTATGTACAAGAATATAACTACTATAATACTGTCCCCTATGTACAAGAATATAACTACTATAATACTGCTCCCTATGTACAAGAATATAACTACTATAATACTGCTCCTATGTACAAGAATATAACTACTATAATACTGCCCCCTATGTACAAGAATATAACTACTATAATACTGCTCCTATGTACAAGAATATAACTACTATAATACTGCTCCCTATGTACAAGAATATAACTACTATAATACTGCTCCTATGTACAAGAATATAACTACTATTATACTGCCTCCTATGTACAAGAATATAACTACTATAATACTGCCTCCTATGTACAAGAATATAACTACTATAATACTGCCCCCTATGTACAAGAATATAACTACTATAATACTGCTCCCTATGTACAAGAATATAACTACTATAATACTGCCTCCTATGTACAAGAATATAACTACTATAATACTGCCTCCTATGTTCAAGAATATAACTACTATAATACTGCCCCCTATGTACAAGAATATAACTACTATAATACTGCCTCCTATGTACAAGTATATAACTACTATAATACTGCCTCCTATGTACAAGAATATAACTACTATAATACTGCCCCCTATGTACAAGAATATAACTACTATAATACTGCCCCTATGTACAAGAATATAACTACTATAATACTGCTCCTATGTACAAGAATATAACTACTATAATACTGCTCCCTATGTACAAGAATATAACTACTATAATACTGCTCCTATGTACAAGAATATAACTACTGTAATACTGCTCCTATGTACAAGAATATAACTACTATAATACTGCTCCTATGTACAAGAATATAGCTACTATAATACTGCTCCTATGTACAAGAATATAACTACTATAATACTGCCCCCTATGTACAAGAATATAACTACTATAATACTGCCCCTATGTACAATAATATAACTACTATAATACTGCCCCTATGTACAAGAATATAACTACTATAATACTGCTCCTATGTACAAGAATATAGCTACTATAATACTGCTCCTATGTACAAGAATATAACTACTATAATACTGCTTCTATGTACAAGAATATAACTACTATAATACTGCCCCTATGTACAATAATATAACTACTATAATACTGCCCCTATGTACAAGAATATAACTACTATAAAACTGCTCCCTATGTACAAGAATATAACTACTATAATACTGCCTCCTATGTACAAGAATATAGCTACTATAATACTGCCTCCTATGTACAAGAATATAACTACTATAATACTGCTCCCTATGTACAAGAATATAACTACTATAATACTGCCTCCTATGTACAAGAATATAACTACTATAATACTGCCTCCTATGTACAAGAATATAACTACTATAATACTGCCTCCTATGTACAAGAATATAACTACTATAATACTGCCCCTATGTACAAGAATATAACTACTATAATACTGCCCCTATGTACAGGAATATAACTACTATAATACTGCCCCCTATGTATAATAATATAACTACTATAATACTGCCCCTATGTACAAGAATATAACTACTATAATACTGCCCCTATGTACAGGAATATAACTACTATAATACTGCCCCCTATGTATAAGAATATAACTACTATAATACTGCCCCCTATATACAACAATATAACTACTATAATACTGCCCCCTATATACAAGAATATAACTACTATAATACTGCCCCCTATGTACAAGAATATAACTACTATAATACTGCCCCCTATGTGTAAGAATATAACTACTATAATACTGCCCCCTATGTATAAGAATATAACTACTATAATACTGCCCCTATATACAAGAATATAACTACTATAATACTGCTCCCTATGTATAAGAATATAACTACTATAATACTGCCCCCTATGTTCAAGAATATAACTACTATAATACTGCCCCTATGTATAAGAATATAACTACTATAATACTGCCCCCTATGTATAAGAATATAATTACTATAATACTGCCCCTATATACAAGAATATAACTACTATAATACTGCCCCCTATGTATAAGAATATAACTACTATAATACTGCCCCCTATGTATAAGAATATAACTACTATAATACTGCCCCTATATACAAGAATATAACTACTATAATACTGCTCCTATGTACGAGAATATAACTACTATAATACTGCTCCTATGTACGAGAATATAACTACTATAATACTGCTCCTATGTACAAGATTATAACTACTATAATACTGCCCCCTATGTACAAGAATATAACTACTATAATACTGCTCCTATGTACAAGAATATAACTACTATAATACTGCCCCCTATGTACAAGAATATAACTACTATAATACTGCTCTTATGTACAAGAATATAACTACTATAATACTGCCCCCTATATACAAGAATATAACTACTATAATACTGCCCCCTATATACAAGAATATAACTACTATAATACTGCCCCCTATATACAAGAATAGAACTACTATAATACTGCCCCCTATATACAAGAATATAACTACTATAATACTGCTCCTATGTACAAGAATATAACTACTATAATACTGCCCCCTATGTACAAGAATATAACTACTATAATACTGCTCCCTATGTACACGATTATAACTACTATAATACTGCCCCCTATATACAAGAATATAACTACTATAATATTGCCCCCTATATACAAGAATATAACTACTATAATACTGCCCCCTATGTACAAGAATAGAACTACTATAATACTGCCCCCTATATACAAGAATATAACTACTATAATACTGCTCCTATGTACAAGAATATAACTACTATAATACTGCCCCCTATGTACAAGAATATAACTACTATAATACTGCTCCCTATGTACAAGATTATAACTACTATAATACTGCTCCTATGTACAAGAATATAACTACTATAATACTGCCCCTACTTACAAGAATATAACTACTATGATACTGCTCCCATGTTCAAGAATATAACTACTATAATACTGTCCCTATGTTTAAGAATATAACTACTATAATACTGCCCCCTATGTACAAGAATATAACTACTATAATACTGCTCCTATGTACAAGAATATAACTACTATAATATTGTCCGTCCCTATGTACAAGAATATAACTACTATAATACTGCCCCCTTTGTACAAGAATATAACTACTATAATACTGCCCCTATGTACAAGAATATAACTACTATAATACTGCCCCCTATGTACAAGAATATAACTACTATAATACTGCTCCTATGCACAAGAATATAACAAGTATAATACTGCTCCCTATGTACAAGAATATAACTACTATAATACTGCCCCCTATGTACAAGAATATAACTACTATAATACTGCCCCCTATGTACAAGAATAGAACTACTATAATACTGCCCCCTATAAACAAGAATATAACTACTATAATACTGCCCCCTATATACAAGAATATAACTACTATAATACTGCCCCCTATATACAAGAATATAACTACTATAATACTGCCCCCTATATACAAGAATATAACTACTATAATACTGCCTCCTATGTACAAGAATAGAACTACTATAATACTGCCCCCTATATACAAGAATATAACTACTATAATACTGCTCCTATGTACAAGAATATAACTACTATAATACTGCCCCATATGTACAAGAATATAACTACTATAATACTGCTCCCTATGTACAAGATTATAACTACTATAATACTGCTCCTATGTACAAGAATATAACTACTATAATACTGCCCCTACTTACAAGAATATAACTACTATAATACTGCTCCCATGTTCAAGAATATAACTACTATAATACTGTCCCTATGTTTAAGAATATAACTACTATAATACTGCCCCCTATGTACAAGAATATAACTACTAAAATACTGCTCCTATGTACAAGAATATAACTACTATAATATTGTCCGTCCCTATGTACAAGAATATAACTACTATAATACTGCCCCCTTTGTACAAGAATATAACTACTATAATACTGCCCCTATGTACAAGAATATAACTACTATAATACTGCTCCTATGCACAAGAATATAACTAGTATAATACTGCTCCCTATGTACAAGAATATAACTACTATAATACTGCCCCCTATGTACAAGAATATAACTACTATAATACTGCTCCTATGCACAAGAATATAACTAGTATAATACTGCTCCCTATGTACAAGAATATAACTACTGTAATACTGCTCCTATGTACAAGAATATAACTACTATAATACTGCCCCCTATGTACAAGAATATAACTACTATAATACTGCTCCTATGCACAAGAATATAACTAGTATAATACTGTCCCTATGTACAAGAATATAACTACTGTAATGCTGCCCCCTTTGTACAAGAATATAACTACTATAATACTGCCCCTATGTACAAGAATATAACTACTATAATACTGCCCCCTATGTACAAGAATATAACTACTATAATACTGCTCCTATGCACAAGAATATAACTAGTATAATACTGCTCCCTATGTACAAGAATATAACTACTATAATACTGCCCCCTATGTACAAGAATATAACTACTATAATACTGCCCCTATGTACAAGAATATAACTACTATAATACTGCTCCCTATGTACAAGAATATAACTACTATAATACTGCCCCTATGTACAAGAATATAACTACTATAATACTGCTCCCTATGTACAAGAATATAACTACTATAATACTGCCCCCTATGTACAAGAATATAACTACTATAATACTGCCCCTATGTACAAGAATATAACTACTATAATACTGCCCCCTATGTACAAGAATATAACTACTATAATACTGCCCCTATGTACAAGAATATAACTACTATAATACTGCCCCCTATGTACAAGAATATAACTACTATAATACTGCTCCTATGTACAAGGATATAACTACTATAATACTGCTCCTATGTACCAGAATATAACTACTATACTACTGCTCCTATGTACAAGAATATAACTACTATAATACTGCTCCCTATGTACAAGAATATAACTACTATAATACTGCTCCTATGTACAAGAATATAACTACTATAATACTACCCCTATGTACAAGAATATAACTACTATAATACTGCCCCCTATGTACAAGAATATAACTACTATAATACTGCCCCTATGTACAAGGATATAGCTACTATAATACTGCTCCTATGTACAAGAATATAACTACTATAATACTGCTCCCTATGTACAAGAATAAAACTACTATAATACTGCCTCCTATGTACAAGAATATAACTACTATAATACTGCCTCCTATGTACAAGAATATAACTACTATAATACTGCCCCTATGTACAAGAATATAACTACTATAATACTGCCCCTATGTACAGGAATATAACTACTATAATACTGCCCCCTATGTATAAGAATATAACTACTATAATACTGCCCCCTATGTACAAGAATATAACTACTATAATACTGCCCCTATGTACAGGAATATAACTACTATAATACTGCCCCCTATGTATAAGAATATAACTACTATAATACTGCCCCCTATATACAAGAATATAACTACTATAATACTGCCCCCTACATACAAGAATATAACTACTATAATACTGCCCCCTATGTACAAGAATATAACTACTATAATACTGCCCCCTATATACAAGAATATAACTACTATAATACTGCTCCTATGTACAAGAATATAACTACTATAATACTGCCCCCTATGTACAAGAATATAACTACTATAATACTGTCCCTATGTACAAGAATATAACTACTATAATACTGCCCCCTATGTACAAGAATATAACTACTATAATACTGCTCCTATGTACAAGAATATAACTACTATAATACTGTCCCTATGTACAAGAATATAACTACTATAATACTGCCCCCTTTGTACAAGAATATAACTACTATAATACTGCCCCTATGTACAAGAATATAACTACTATAATACTGCCCCCTATGTACAAGAATATAACTACTATAATACTGCTCCTATCCACAAGAATATAACTACTATAATACTGCTCCCTATGTACAAGAATATAACTACTATAATACTGCTCCTATGTACAAGAATATAACTACTATAATACTGCTCCTATGTACAAGAATATAACTACTATAATACTGCTCCTATGTACAAGAATTTAACTACTATAATACTGTCCCCTATGTACAAGAATATAACTACTATAATACTGCTCCTATGTACAAGAATATAACTACTATAATACTTCTCTTATGTACAAGAATATAACTACTATAATACTGCCCCCTATGTACAAGAATATAACTACTATAATACTGCTCCTATGTACAAGAATATAACTACTATAATACTGTCCCCTATGTACAAGAATATAACTACTATAATTCTGCCCCTATGTACAAGAATATAACTACTATAATACTGCTCCTATGTACAAGAATATAACTACTATAATACTGCCCCCTATGTACAAGAATATAACTACTATAATACTGCTCCTATGTACAAGAATATAACTACTATAATACTGCTCCCTATGTACAAGAATATAACTACTATAATACTGCTCCTATGTACAAGAATATAACTACTATTATACTGCCTCCTATGTACAAGAATATAACTACTATAATACTGCCTCCTATGTACAAGAATATAACTACTATAATACTGCCCCCTATGTACAAGAATATAACTACTATAATACTGCTCCTATGTACAAGAATATAACTATTGTAATACTGCTCCTATGTACAAGAATATAACTACTATAATACTGCTCCTATGTACAAGAATATAGCTACTATAATACTGCTCCTATGTACAAGAATATAACTTCTAGAATACTGCCCCCTATGTACAAGAATATAACTACTATAATACTGCCCCTATGTACAAGAATATAACTACTATAATACTGCCCGCTATGTACAAGAATATAACTACTATAATACTGCTCCTATGTACAAGAATATAGCTACTATAATACTGCTCCTATGTACAAGAATATAGCTACTATAATACTGCTCCTATGTACAAGAATATAACTACTATAATACTGCCCCTATGTACAAGAATATAGGTACTATAATACTGCCCCCTATGTACAAGAATATAACTACTATAATACTGCTGCTATGTACAAGAATATAACTACTATAATACTGCCCCTATGTACAATAATATAACTACTATAATACTGCCCTATGTACAAGAATATAACTACTATAATACTGCTCATATGTACAAGAATATAACTACTATAATACTGCCCCTATGTACAATAATATAACTACTATAATACTGCCCTAT
Organism: Phyllobates terribilis; assembly: GCF_046119375.1. Lineage (NCBI taxonomy): Eukaryota > Metazoa > Chordata > Amphibia > Anura > Dendrobatidae > Phyllobates > Phyllobates terribilis. The sequence continues at coordinate 1,226,320,467 of NW_027362761.1, read as the reverse complement.
GTACAAGAATATAACTACTATAATACTGCTCCTATGTACAAGAATATAACTACTATAATACTGCCCCTATGTACAATAATATAACTACTATAATACTGCCCCTATGTACAAGAATATAACTACTATAATACTGCTCCTATGTACAAGAATATAGCTACTATAATACTGCTCCTATGTACAAGAATATAACTACTATAATACTGCCCCTATGTACAAGAATATAGGTACTATAATACTGCCCCCTATGTACAAGAATATAACTACTATAATACTGCTCCTATGTACAAGAATATAACTACTATAATACTGCCCCTATGTACAATAATATAACTACTATAATACTGCCCCTATGTACAAGAATATAACTACTATAATACTGCCCCTATGTACAAGAATATAGCTACTATAATACTGCACCTATGTACAAGAATATAACTAGTATAATACTGCCCCTATGTACAAGTATATAACTACTATAATACTGCCCCCTATGTACAAGAATATAACTACTATAATACTGCCCCCTATGTACAAGAATATAACTACTATAATACTGCCCACTATGTACAAGAATATAACTACTATAATACTGCTCCTATGTACAAGAATATAACTACTATAATACTGTCCCCTATGTACAAGAATATAACTACTATAATACTGCTCCTATGTACAAGAATATAACTACTATAATACTGTCCCCTATGTACAAGAATATAACTACTATAATACTGCTCCCTATGTACAAGAATATAACTACTATAATACTGCTCCTATGTACAAGAATATAACTACTATAACACTGCCCCCTATGTACAAGAATATAGCTACTATAATACTGCTCCTATGTACAAGAATATAACTACTATAATACTGCTCCCTATGTACAAGTATATAACTACTATAATACTGCTCCTATGTACAAGAATATAACTACTATTATACTGCCTCCTATGTACAAGAATATAACTACTATAATACTGCCTCCTATGTACAAGAATATAACTACTATAATACTGCCCCCTATGTACAAGAATATAACTACTATAATACTGCCCCCTATGTACAAGAATATAACTACTATAATACTGCCCCCTATGTACAAGAATATAACTACTATAATACTGCCTCCTATGTACAAGAATATAACTACTATAATACTGCCCCCTATGAACAAGAATATAACTACTATAATACTGCTCCCTATGTACAAGAATATAACTACTATAATACTGCTCCTATGTACAAGAATATAACTACTATTATACTGCCTCCTATGTACAAGAATATAACTACTATAATACTGCCTCCTATGTTCAAGAATATAACTACTATAATACTGCCCCCTATGTGCAAGAATATAACTACTATAATACTGCCTCCTATGTACAAGAATATAACTACTATAATACTGCCTCCTATGTACAAGAATATAACTACTATAATACTGCCCCCTATGTACAAGAATATAACTACTATAATACTGCCCCTATGTACAAGAATATAACTACTATAATACTGCTCCTATGTACAAGAATATAACTACTATAATACTGCTCCCTATGTACAAGAATATAACTACTATAATACTGCTCCTATGTACAAGAATATAACTACTGTAATACTGCTCCTATGTACAAGAATATAACTACTATAATACTGCTCCTATGTACAAGAATATAGCTACTATAATACTGCTCCTATGTACAAGAATATAACTACTATAATACTGCCCCCTATGTACAAGAATATAACTACTATAATACTGCACCTATGTACAATAATATAACTACTATAATACTGCCCCTATGTACAAGAATATAACTACTATAATACTGCTCCTATGTACAAGAATATAGCTACTATAATACTGCTCCTATGTACAAGAATATAACTACTATAATACTGCTCCTATGTACAAGAATATAACTACTATAATACTGCCCCTATGTACAATAATATAACTACTATAATACTGCCCCTATGTACAAGAATATAACTACTATAATACTGCTCCCTATGTACAAGAATATAACTACTATAATACTGCCTCCTATGTACAAGAATATAGCTACTATAATACTGCCTCCTATGTACAAGAATATAACTACTATAATACTGCTCCCTATGTACAAGAATATAACTACTATAATACTGCCTCCTATGTACAAGAATATAACTACTATAATACTGCCTCCTATGTACAAGAATATAACTACTATAATACTGCCTCCTATGTACAAGAATATAACTACTATAATACTGCCCCTATGTACAAGAATATAACTACTATAATACTGCCCCTATGTACAGGAATATAACTACTATAATACTGCCCCCTATGTATAATAATATAACTACTATAATACTGCCCCCTATGTACAAGAATATAACTACTATAATACTGCCCCTATGTACAGGAATATAACTACTATAATACTGCCCCCTATGTATAAGAATATAACTACTATAATACTGCCCCCTATATACAACAATATAACTACTATAATACTGCCCCCTATATACAAGAATATAACTACTATAATACTGCCCCCTATGTACAAGAATATAACTACTATAATACTGCCCCCTATGTATAAGAATATAACTACTATAATACTGCCCCCTATGTATAAGAATATAACTACTATAATACTGTCCCCTATGTACAAGAATATAACTACTATAATACTGCTCCCTATGTACAAGAATATAACTACTATAATACTGCTCCTATGTACAAGAATATAACTACTATAACACTGCCCCCTATGTACAAGAATATAGCTACTATAATACTGCTCCTATGTACAAGAATATAACTACTATAATACTGCTCCCTATGTACAAGAATATAACTACTATAATACTGCTCCTATGTACAAGAATATAACTACTATTATACTGCCTCCTATGTACAAGAATATAACTACTATAATACTGCCTCCTATGTACAAGAATATAACTACTATAATACTGCCCCCTATGTACAAGAATATAACTACTATAATACTGCCCCCTATGTACAATAATATAACTACTATAATACTGCCCCCTATGTACAAGAATATAACTACTATAATACTGCCTCCTATGTACAAGAATATAACTACTATAATACTGCCCCCTATGTACAAGAATATAACTACTATAATACTGCTCCCTATGTACAAGAATATAACTACTATAATACTGTCCCCTATGTACAAGAATATAACTACTATAATACTGCTCCTATGTACAAGAATATAACTACTATAATACTGTCCCCTATGTACAAGAATATAACTACTATAATACTGCTCCCTATGTACAAGAATATAACTACTATAATACTGCTCCTATGTACAAGAATATAACTACTATAACACTGCCCCCTATGTACAAGAATATAGCTACTATAATACTGCTCCTATGTACAAGAATATAACTACTATAATACTGCTCCCTATGTACAAGTATATAACTACTATAATACTGCTCCTATGTACAAGAATATAACTACTATAATACTGCCCCTATGTACAATAATATAACTACTATAATACTGCCCCTATGTACAAGAATATAACTACTATAATACTGCTCCCTATGTACAAGAATATAACTACTATAATACTGCCTCCTATGTACAAGAATATAGCTACTATAATACTGCCTCCTATGTACAAGAATATAACTACTATAATACTGCTCCCTATGTACAAGAATATAACTACTATAATACTGCCTCCTATGTACAAGAATATAACTACTATAATACTGCCTCCTATGTACAAGAATATAACTACTATAATACTGCCTCCTATGTACAAGAATATAACTACTATAATACTGCCCCTATGTACAAGAATATAACTACTATAATACTGCCCCTATGTACAGGAATATAACTACTATAATACTGCCCCCTATGTATAATAATATAACTACTATAATACTGCCCCCTATGTACAAGAATATAACTACTATAATACTGCCCCTATGTACAGGAATATAACTACTATAATACTGCCCCCTATGTATAAGAATATAACTACTATAATACTGCCCCCTATATACAACAATATAACTACTATAATACTGCCCCCTATATACAAGAATATAACTACTATAATACTGCCCCCTATGTACAAGAATATAACTACTATAATACTGCCCCCTATGTATAAGAATATAACTACTATAATACTGCCCCCTATGTATAAGAATATAACTACTATAATACTGTCCCCTATGTACAAGAATATAACTACTATAATACTGCTCCCTATGTACAAGAATATAACTACTATAATACTGCTACTATGTACAAGAATATAACTACTATAACACTGCCCCCTATGTACAAGAATATAGCTACTATAATACTGCTCCTATGTACAAGAATATAACTACTATAATACTGCTCCCTATGTACAAGAATATAACTACTATAATACTGCTCCTATGTACAAGAATATAACTACTATTATACTGCCTCCTATGTACAAGAATATAACTACTATAATACTGCCTCCTATGTACAAGAATATAACTACTATAATACTGCCCCCTATGTACAAGAATATAACTACTATAATACTGCCCCCTATGTACAATAATATAACTACTATAATACTGCCCCCTATGTACAAGAATATAACTACTATAATACTGCCTCCTATGTACAAGAATATAACTACTATAATACTGCCCCCTATGTACAAGAATATAACTACTATAATACTGCTCCCTATGTACAAGAATATAACTACTATAATACTGTCCCCTATGTACAAGAATATAACTACTATAATACTGCTCCTATGTACAAGAATATAACTACTATAATACTGTCCCCTATGTACAAGAATATAACTACTATAATACTGCTCCCTATGTACAAGAATATAACTACTATAATACTGCTCCTATGTACAAGAATATAACTACTATAACACTGCCCCCTATGTACAAGAATATAGCTACTATAATACTGCTCCTATGAACAAGAATATAACTACTATAATACTGCTCCCTATGTACAAGTATATAACTACTATAATACTGCTCCTATGTACAAGAATATAACTACTATTATACTGCCTCCTATGTACAAGAATATAACTACTATAATACTGCCTCCTATGTACAAGAATATAACTACTATAATACTGCCCCCTATGTACAAGAATATAACTACTATAATACTGCCCCCTATGTACAAGAATATAACTACTATAATACTGCCCCCTATGTACAAGAATATAACTACTATAATACTGCCTCCTATGTACAAGAATATAACTACTATAATACTGCCCCCTATGAACAAGAATATAACTACTATAATACTGCTCCCTATGTACAAGAATATAACTACTATAATACTGCTCCTATGTACAAGAATATAACTACTATTATACTGCCTCCTATGTACAAGAATATAACTACTATAATACTGCCTCCTATGTTCAAGAATATAACTACTATAATACTGCCCCCTATGTGCAAGAATATAACTACTATAATACTGCCTCCTATGTACAAGAATATAACTACTATAATACTGCCTCCTATGTACAAGAATATAACTACTATAATACTGCCCCCTATGTACAAGAATATAACTACTATAATACTGCCCCTATGTACAAGAATATAACTACTATAATACTGCTCCTATGTACAAGAATATAACTACTATAATACTGCTCCCTATGTACAAGAATATAACTACTATAATACTGCTCCTATGTACAAGAATATAACTACTGTAATACTGCTCCTATGTACAAGAATATAACTACTATAATACTGCTCCTATGTACAAGAATATAGCTACTATAATACTGCTCCTATGTACAAGAATATAACTACTATAATACTGCCCCCTATGTACAAGAATATAACTACTATAATACTGCACCTATGTACAATAATATAACTACTATAATACTGCCCCTATGTACAAGAATATAACTACTATAATACTGCTCCTATGTACAAGAATATAGCTACTATAATACTGCTCCTATGTACAAGAATATAACTACTATAATACTGCTCCTATGTACAAGAATATAACTACTATAATACTGCCCCTATGTACAATAATATAACTACTATAATACTGCCCCTATGTACAAGAATATAACTACTATAATACTGCTCCCTATGTACAAGAATATAACTACTATAATACTGCCTCCTATGTACAAGAATATAGCTACTATAATACTGCCTCCTATGTACAAGAATATAACTACTATAATACTGCTCCCTATGTACAAGAATATAACTACTATAATACTGCCTCCTATGTACAAGAATATAACTACTATAATACTGCCTCCTATGTACAAGAATATAACTACTATAATACTGCCTCCTATGTACAAGAATATAACTACTATAATACTGCCCCTATGTACAAGAATATAACTACTATAATACTGCCCCTATGTACAGGAATATAACTACTATAATACTGCCCCCTATGTATAATAATATAACTACTATAATACTGCCCCCTATGTACAAGAATATAACTACTATAATACTGCCCCTATGTACAGGAATATAACTACTATAATACTGCCCCCTATGTATAAGAATATAACTACTATAATACTGCCCCCTATATACAACAATATAACTACTATAATACTGCCCCCTATATACAAGAATATAACTACTATAATACTGCCCCCTATGTACAAGAATATAACTACTATAATACTGCCCCCTATGTATAAGAATATAACTACTATAATACTGCCCCCTATGTATAAGAATATAACTACTATAATACTGTCCCCTATGTACAAGAATATAACTACTATAATACTGCTCCCTATGTACAAGAATATAACTACTATAATACTGCTCCTATGTACAAGAATATAACTACTATAACACTGCCCCCTATGTACAAGAATATAGCTACTATAATACTGCTCCTATGTACAAGAATATAACTACTATAATACTGCTCCCTATGTACAAGAATATAACTACTATAATACTGCTCCTATGTACAAGAATATAACTACTATTATACTGCCTCCTATGTACAAGAATATAACTACTATAATACTGCCTCCTATGTACAAGAATATAACTACTATAATACTGCCCCCTATGTACAAGAATATAACTACTATAATACTGCCCCCTATGTACAATAATATAACTACTATAATACTGCCCCCTATGTACAAGAATATAACTACTATAATACTGCCTCCTATGTACAAGAATATAACTACTATAATACTGCCCCCTATGTACAAGAATATAACTACTATAATACTGCTCCCTATGTACAAGAATATAACTACTATAATACTGCTCCTATGTACAAGAATATAACTACTATTATACTGCCTCCTATGTACAAGAATATAACTACTATAATACTGCCTCCTATGTTCAAGAATATAACTACTATAATACTGCCCCCTATGTACAAGAATATAACTACTATAATACTGCCTCCTATGTACAAGAATATAACTACTATAATACTGCCCCCTATGTACAAGAATATAACTACTATAATACTGCCTCCTATGTACAAGAATATAGCTACTATAATACTGCTCCTATGTACAAGAATATAACTACTATAATACTGCTCCTATGTACAAGAATATAACTACTATAATACTGCTCCTATGTACAAGAATATAACTACTATTATACTGCCTCCTATGTACAAGAATATAACTACTATAATACTGCCTCCTATGTTCAAGAATATAACTACTATTATACTGCCTCCTATGTACAAGAATATAACTACTATAACACTGCCTCCTATGTACAAGAATATAACTACTATAATACTGCCCCCTATGTACAAGAATATAACTACTATAATACTGCCTCCTATGTACAAGAATATAGCTACTATAATACTGCCTCCTATGTACAAGAATATAACTACTATAATACTGCTCCCTATGTACAAGAATATAACTACTATAATACTGCCTCCTATGTACAAGAATATAACTACTATAATACTGCCTCCTATGTACAAGAATATAACTACTATAATACTGCCTCCTATGTACAAGAATATAACTACTATAATACTGCCCCTATGTACAAGAATATAACTACTATAATACTGCCCCTATGTACAGGAATATAACTACTATAATACTGCCCCCTATGTATAATAATATAACTACTATAATACTGCCCCCTATGTACAAGAATATAACTACTATAATACTGCCCCTATGTACAGGAATATAACTACTATAATACTGCCCCCTATGTATAAGAATATAACTACTATAATACTGCCCCCTATATACAACAATATAACTACTATAATACTGCCCCCTATATACAAGAATATAACTACTATAATACTGCCCCCTATGTACAAGAATATAACTACTATAATACTGCCCCCTATGTATAAGAATATAACTACTATAATACTGCCCCCTATGTATAAGAATATAACTACTATAATACTGTCCCCTATGTACAAGAATATAACTACTATAATACTGCTCCCTATGTACAAGAATATAACTACTATAATACTGCTCCTATGTACAAGAATATAACTACTATAACACTGCCCCCTATGTACAAGAATATAGCTACTATAATACTGCTCCTATGTACAAGAATATAACTACTATAATACTGCTCCCTATGTACAAGAATATAACTACTATAATACTGCTCCTATGTACAAGAATATAACTACTATTATACTGCCTCCTATGTACAAGAATATAACTACTATAATACTGCCTCCTATGTACAAGAATATAACTACTATAATACTGCCCCCTATGTACAAGAATATAACTACTATAATACTGCCCCCTATGTACAATAATATAACTACTATAATACTGCCCCCTATGTACAAGAATATAACTACTATAATACTGCCTCCTATGTACAAGAATATAACTACTATAATACTGCCCCCTATGTACAAGAATATAACTACTATAATACTGCTCCCTATGTACAAGAATATAACTACTATAATACTGCTCCTATGTACAAGAATATAACTACTATTATACTGCCTCCTATGTACAAGAATATAACTACTATAATACTGCCTCCTATGTTCAAGAATATAACTACTATAATACTGCCCCCTATGTACAAGAATATAACTACTATAATACTGCCTCCTATGAACAAGAATATAACTACTATAACACTGCCTCCTATGTACAAGAATATAACTACTATAATACTGCCCCCTATGTACAAGAATATAACTACTATAATACTGCCCCTATGTACAAGAATATAACTACTATAATACTGCTCCTATGTACAAGAATATAACTACTATAATACTGCTCCCTATGTACAAGAATATAACTACTATAATACTGCTCCTATGTACAAGAATATAACTACTGTAATACTGCTCCTATGTACAAGAATATAACTACTATAATACTGCTCCTATGTACAAGAATATAGCTACTATAATACTGCTCCTATGTACAAGAATATAACTACTATAATACTGCCCCCTATGTATAAGAATATAACTACTATAATACTGCCCCTATATACAACAATATAACTACTATAATACTGCCCCCTATATACAAGAATATAACTACTATAATACTGCCCCCTATGTACAAGAATATAACTACTATAATACTGCCCCCTATGTATAAGAATATAACTACTATAATACTGCCCCCTATGTATAAGAATATAACTACTATAATACTGTCCCCTATGTACAAGAATATAACTACTATAATACTGCTCCCTATGTACAAGAATATAACTACTATAATACTGCTCCTATGTACAAGAATATAACTACTATAACACTGCCCCCTATGTACAAGAATATAGCTACTATAATACTGCTCCTATGTACAAGAATATAACTACTATAATACTGCTCCCTATGTACAAGAATATAACTACTATAATACTGCTCCTATGTACAAGAATATAACTACTATTATACTGCCTCCTATGTACAAGAATATAACTACTATAATACTGCCTCCTATGTACAAGAATATAACTACTATAATACTGCCCCCTATGTACAAGAATATAACTACTATAATACTGCTCCCTATGTACAATAATATAACTACTATAATACTGCCCCCTATGTACAAGAATATAACTACTATAATACTGCCTCCTATGTACAAGAATATAACTACTATAATACTGCCCCCTATGTACAAGAATATAACTACTATAATACTGCTCCCTATGTACAAGAATATAACTACTATAATACTGCTCCTATGTACAAGAATATAACTACTATTATACTGCCTCCTATGTACAAGAATATAACTACTATAATACTGCCTCCTATGTTCAAGAATATAACTACTATAATACTGCCCCCTATGTACAAGAATATAACTACTATAATACTGCCTCCTATGAACAAGAATATAACTACTATAACACTGCCTCCTATGTACAAGAATATAACTACTATAATACTGCCCCCTATGTACAAGAATATAACTACTATAATACTGCCCCTATGTACAAGAATATAACTACTATAATACTGCTCCTATGTACAAGAATATAACTACTATAATACTGCTCCCTATGTACAAGAATATAACTACTATAATACTGCTCCTATGTACAAGAATATAACTACTGTAATACTGCTCCTATGTACAAGAATATAACTACTATAATACTGCTCCTATGTACAAGAATATAGCTACTATAATACTGCTCCTATGTACAAGAATATAACTACTATAATACTGCCCCCTATGTACAAGAATATAACTACTATAATACTGCACCTATGTACAATAATATAACTACTATAATACTGCCCCTATGTACAAGAATATAACTACTATAATACTGCTCCTATGTACAAGAATATAGCTACTATAATACTGCTCCTATGTACAAGAATATAACTACTATAATACTGCTCCTATGTACAAGAATATAACTACTATAATACTGCCCCTATGTACAATAATATAACTACTATAATACTGCCCCTATGTACAAGAATATAACTACTATAATACTGCTCCCTATGTACAAGAATATAACTACTATAATACTGCCTCCTATGTACAAGAATATAGCTACTATAATACTGCCTCCTATGTACAAGAATATAACTACTATAATACTGCTCCCTATGTACAAGAATATAACTACTATAATACTGCCTCCTATGTACAAGAATATAACTACTATAATACTGCCTCCTATGTACAAGAATATAACTACTATAATACTGCCTCCTATGTACAAGAATATAACTACTATAATACTGCCCCTATGTACAAGAATATAACTACTATAATACTGCCCCTATGTACAGGAATATAACTACTATAATACTGCCCCCTATGTATAATAATATAACTACTATAATACTGCCCCCTATGTACAAGAATATAACTACTATAATACTGCCCCTATGTACAGGAATATAACTACTATAATACTGCCCCCTATGTATAAGAATATAACTACTATAATACTGCCCCCTATATACAACAATATAACTACTATAATACTGCCCCCTATATACAAGAATATAACTACTATAATACTGCCCCCTATGTACAAGAATATAACTACTATAATACTGCCCCCTATGTATAAGAATATAACTACTATAATACTGCCCCCTATGTATAAGAATATAACTACTATAATACTGTCCCCTATGTACAAGAATATAACTACTATAATACTGCTCCCTATGTACAAGAATATAACTACTATAATACTGCTCCTATGTACAAGAATATAACTACTATAACACTGCCCCCTATGTACAAGAATATAGCTACTATAATACTGCTCCTATGTACAAGAATATAACTACTATAATACTGCTCCCTATGTACAAGAATATAACTACTATAATACTGCTCCTATGTACAAGAATATAACTACTATTATACTGCCTCCTATGTACAAGAATATAACTACTATAATACTGCCTCCTATGTACAAGAATATAACTACTATAATACTGCCCCCTATGTACAAGAATATAACTACTATAATACTGCCCCCTATGTACAATAATATAACTACTATAATACTGCCCCCTATGTACAAGAATATAACTACTATAATACTGCCTCCTATGTACAAGAATATAACTACTATAATACTGCCCCCTATGTACAAGAATATAACTACTATAATACTGCTCCCTATGTACAAGAATATAACTACTATAATACTGCTCCTATGTACAAGAATATAACTACTATTATACTGCCTCCTATGTACAAGAATATAACTACTATAATACTGCCTCCTATGTTCAAGAATATAACTACTATAATACTGCCCCCTATGTACAAGAATATAACTACTATAATACTGCCTCCTATGAACAAGAATATAACTACTATAACACTGCCTCCTATGTACAAGAATATAACTACTATAATACTGCCCCCTATGTACAAGAATATAACTACTATAATACTGCCCATATGTACAAGAATATAACTACTATAATACTGCTCCTATGTACAAGAATATAACTACTATAATACTGCTCCCTATGTACAAGAATATAACTACTATAATACTGCTCCTATGTACAAGAATATAACTACTGTAATACTGCTCCTATGTACAAGAATATAACTACTATAATACTGCTCCTATGTACAAGAATATAGCTACTATAATACTGCTCCTATGTACAAGAATATAACTACTATAATACTGCCCCCTATGTACAAGAATATAACTACTATAATACTGCACCTATGTACAATAATATAACTACTATAATACTGCCCCTATGTACAAGAATATAACTACTATAATACTGCTCCTATGTACAAGAATATAGCTACTATAATACTGCTCCTATGTACAAGAATATAACTACTATAATACTGCTCCTATGTACAAGAATATAACTACTATAATACTGCCCCTATGTACAATAATATAACTACTATAATACTGCCCCTATGTACAAGAATATAACTACTATAATACTGCTCCCTATGTACAAGAATATAACTACTATAATACTGCCTCCTATGTACAAGAATATAGCTACTATAATACTGCCTCCTATGTACAAGAATATAACTACTATAATACTGCTCCCTATGTACAAGAATATAACTACTATAATACTGCCTCCTATGTACAAGAATATAACTACTATAATACTGCCTCCTATGTACAAGAATATAACTACTATAATACTGCCTCCTATGTACAAGAATATAACTACTATAATACTGCCCCTATGTACAAGAATATAACTACTATAATACTGCCCCTATGTACAGGAATATAACTACTATAATACTGCCCCCTATGTATAATAATATAACTACTATAATACTGCCCCCTATGTACAAGAATATAACTACTATAATACTGCCCCTATGTACAGGAATATAACTACTATAATACTGCCCCCTATGTATAAGAATATAACTACTATAATACTGCCCCCTATATACAACAATATAACTACTATAATACTGCCCCCTATATACAAGAATATAACTACTATAATACTGCCCCCTATGTACAAGAATATAACTACTATAATACTGCCCCCTATGTATAAGAATATAACTACTATAATACTGCCCCCTATGTATAAGAATATAACTACTATAATACTGTCCCCTATGTACAAGAATATAACTACTATAATACTGCTCCCTATGTACAAGAATATAACTACTATAATACTGCTCCTATGTACAAGAATATAACTACTATAACACTGCCCCCTATGTACAAGAATATAGCTACTATAATACTGCTCCTATGTACAAGAATATAACTACTATAATACTGCTCCCTATGTACAAGAATATAACTACTATAATACTGCTAATATGTACAAGAATATAACTACTATTATACTGCCTCCTATGTACAAGAATATAACTACTATAATACTGCCTCCTATGTACAAGAATATAACTACTATAATACTGCCCCCTATGTACAAGAATATAACTACTATAATACTGCCCCCTATGTACAAGAATATAACTACTATAATACTGCCCCCTATGTACAAGAATATAACTACTATAATACTGCCTCCTATGTACAAGAATATAACTACTATAATACTGCCCCCTATGTACAAGAATATAACTACTATAATACTGCTCCCTATGTACAAGAATATAACTACTATAATACTGCTCCTATGTTCAAGAATATAACTACTATAATACTGTCCCCTATGTACAAGAATATAACTACTATAATACTGCCTCCTATGTACAAGAATATAACTACTATAATACTGCCTCCTATGTTCAAGAATATAACTACTATAATACTGCCCCCTATGTACAAGAATATAACTACTATAATACTGCCTCCTATGTACAAGAATATAACTACTATAATACTGCCTCCTATGTACAAGAATATAAGTACTATAATACTGCCCCCTATGTACAAGAATATAACTACTATAATACTGCCTCCTATGTACAAGAATATAACTACTATTATACTGCCTCCTATGTACAAGAATATAACTACTATAATACTGCCTCCTATGTTCAAGAATATAACTACTATAATACTGCCCCCTATGTACAAGAATATAACTACTATAATACTGCCTCCTATGTACAAGAATATAACTACTATAATACTGCCTCCTATGTACAAGAATATAACTACTATAATACTGCCTCCTATGTACAAGAATATAACTACTATAATACTGCCCCCTATGTACAAGAATATAACTACTATAATACTGCCTCCTATGTACAAGAATATAACTACTATGATACTGCCTCCTATGTACAAGAATATAACTACTATAATACTGCCTCCTATGTTCAAGAATATAACTACTATAATACTGCCCCCTATGTACAAGAATATAACTACTATAATACTGCCTCCTATGTACAAGAATATAACTACTATAATACTGCCTCCTATGTACAAGAATATAACTACTATAATACTGCCCCCTATGTACAAGAATATAACTACTATAATACTGCCCCTATGTACAAGAATATAACTACTATAATACTGCTCCTATGTACAAGAATATAACTACTATAATACTGCTCCCGATGTACAAGAATATAACTACTATAATACTGCTCCTATGTACAAGAATATAACTACTGTAAAACTGCTCCTATGTACAAGAATATAACTACTATAATACTGCTCCTATGTACAAGAATATAGCTACTATAATACTGCTCCTATGTACAAGAATATAACTACTATAATACTGCCCCCTATGTACAAGAATATAACTACTATAATACTGCACCTATGTACAATAATATAACTACTATAATACTGCCCCTATGTACAAGAATATAACTACTATAATACTGCTCCTATGTACAAGAATATAGCTACTATAATACTGCTCCTATGTACAAGAATATAACTACTATAATACTGCTCCTATGTACAAGAATATAACTACTATAATACTGCCCCTATGTACAATAATATAAATACTATAATACTGCCCCTATGTACAAGAATATAACTACTATAATACTGCTCCCTATGTACAAGAATATAACTACTATAATACTGCCTCCTATGTACAAGAATATAGCTACTATAATACTGCCTCCTATGTACAAGAATATAACTACTATAATACTGCTCCCTATGTACAAGAATATAACTACTATAATACTGCCTCCTATGTACAAGAATATAACTACTACAATACTGCCTCCTATGTACAAGAATATAACTACTATAATACTGCCTCCTATGTACAAGAATATAACTACTATAATACTGCCCCTATGTACAAGAATATAACTACTATAATACTGCCCCTATGTACAGGAATATAACTACTATAATACTGCCCCCTATGTATAATAATATAACTACTATAATACTGCCCCCTATGTACAAGAATATAACTACTATAATACTGCCCCTATGTACAGGAATATAACTACTATAATACTGCCCCCTATGTATAAGAATATAACTACTATAATACTGCCCCCTATATACAACAATATAACTACTATAATACTGCCCCCTATATACAAGAATATAACTACTATAATACTGCCCCCTATGTACAAGAATATAACTACTATAATACTGCCCCCTATGTATAAGAATATAACTACTATAATACTGCCCCCTATGTATAAGAATATAACTACTATAATACTGCCCCTATATACAAGAATATAACTACTATAATACTGCTCCCTATGTATAAGAATATAACTACTATAATACTGCCCCCTATGTACAAGAATATAACTACTATAATACTGCCCCTATGTATAAGAATATAACTACTATAATACTGCCCCCTATGTATAAGAATATAATTACTATAATACTGCCCCTATATACAAGAATATAACTACTATAATACTGCCCCCTATGTATAAGAATATAACTACTATAATACTGCCCCCTATGTATAAGAATATAACTACTATAATACTGCCCCTATATACAAGAATATAACTACTATAATACTGCTCCTATGTACGAGAATATAACTACTATAATACTGCTCCTATGTACGAGAATATAACTACTATAATACTGCTCCTATGTACAAGATTATAACTACTATAATACTGCCCCCTATGTACAAGAATATAACTACTATAATACTGCCCCTATGTACAGGAATATAACTACTATAATACTGCCCCCTATGTATAATAATATAACTACTATAATACTGCCCCCTATGTACAAGAATATAACTACTATAATACTGCCCCTATGTACAGGAATATAACTACTATAATACTGCCCCCTATGTATAAGAATATAACTACTATAATACTGCCCCCTATATACAACAATATAACTACTATAATACTGCCCCCTATATACAAGAATATAACTACTATAATACTGCCCCCTATGTACAAGAATATAACTACTATAATACTGCCCCCTATGTATAAGAATATAACTACTATAATACTGCCCCCTATGTATAAGAATATAACTACTATAATACTGTCCCCTATGTACAAGAATATAACTACTATAATACTGCTCCCTATGTACAAGAATATAACTACTATAATACTGCTCCTATGTACAATAATATAACTACTATAACACTGCCCCCTATGTACAAGAATATAGCTACTATAATACTGCTCCTATGTACAAGAATATAACTACTATAATACTGCTCCCTATGTACAAGAATATAACTACTATAATACTGCTAATATGTACAAGAATATAACTACTATTATACTGCCTCCTATGTACAAGAATATAACTACTATAATACTGCCTCCTATGTACAAGAATATAACTACTATAATACTGCCCCCTATGTACAAGAATATAACTACTATAATACTGCCCCCTATGTACAAGAATATAACTACTATAATACTGCCCCCTATGTACAAGAATATAACTACTATAATACTGCCTCCTATGTACAAGAATATAACTACTATAATACTGCCCCCTATGTACAAGAATATAACTACTATAATACTGCTCCCTATGTACAAGAATATAACTACTATAATACTGCTCCTATGTTCAAGAATATAACTACTATAATACTGTCCCCTATGTACAAGAATATAACTACTATAATATTGCCTCCTATGTACAAGAATATAACTACTATAATACTGCCTCCTATGTTCAAGAATATAACTACTATAATACTGCCCCCTATGTACAAGAATATAACTACTATAATACTGCCTCCTATGTACAAGAATATAACTACTATAATACTGCCTCCTATGTACAAGAATATAAGTACTATAATACTGCCCCCTATGTACAAGAATATAACTACTATAATACTGCCTCCTATGTACAAGAATATAACTACTATTATACTGCCTCCTATGTACAAGAATATAACTACTGTAATACTGCCTCCTATGTTCAAGAATATAACTACTATAATACTGCCCCCTATGTACAAGAATATAACTACTATAATACTGCCTCCTATGTACAAGAATATAACTACTATAATACTGCCTCCTATGTACAAGAATATAACTACTATAATACTGCCTCCTATGTACAAGAATATAACTACTATAATACTGCCCCCTATGTACAAGAATATAACTACTATAATACTGCCTCCTATGTACAAGAATATAACTACTATGATACTGCCTCCTATGTACAAGAATATAACTACTATAATACTGCCTCCTATGTTCAAGAATATAACTACTATAATACTGCCCCCTATGTACAAGAATATAACTACTATAATACTGCCTCCTATGTACAAGAATATAACTACTATAATACTGCCTCCTATGTACAAGAATATAACTACTATAATACTGCCCCCTATGTACAAGAATATAACTACTATAATACTGCCCCTATGTACAAGAATATAACTACTATAATACTGCTCCTATGTACAAGAATATAACTACTATAATACTGCTCCCGATGTACAAGAATATAACTACTATAATACTGCTCCTATGTACAAGAATATAACTACTGTAAAACTGCTCCTATGTACAAGAATATAACTACTATAATACTGCTCCTATGTACAAGAATATAGCTACTATAATACTGCTCCTATGTACAAGAATATAACTACTATAATACTGCCCCCTATGTACAAGAATATAACTACTATAATACTGCACCTATGTACAATAATATAACTACTATAATACTGCCCCTATGTACAAGAATATAACTACTATAATACTGCTCCTATGTACAAGAATATAGCTACTATAATACTGCTCCTATGTACAAGAATATAACTACTATAATACTGCTCCTATGTACAAGAATATAACTACTATAATACTGCCCCTATGTACAATAATATAAATACTATAATACTGCCCCTATGTACAAGAATATAACTACTATAATACTGCTCCCTATGTACAAGAATATAACTACTATAATACTGCCTCCTATGTACAAGAATATAGCTACTATAATACTGCCTCCTATGTACAAGAATATAACTACTATAATACTGCTCCCTATGTACAAGAATATAACTACTATAATACTGCCTCCTATGTACAAGAATATAACTACTATAATACTGCCTCCTATGTACAAGAATATAACTACTATAATACTGCCTCCTATGTACAAGAATATAACTACTATAATACTGCCCCTATGTACAAGAATATAACTACTATAATACTGCCCCTATGTACAGGAATATAACTACTATAATACTGCCCCCTATGTATAATAATATAACTGCTATAATACTGCCCCCTATGTACAAGAATATAACTACTATAATACTGCCCCTATGTACAGGAATATAACTACTATAATACTGCCCCCTATGTATAAGAATATAACTACTATAATACTGCCCCCTATATACAACAATATAACTACTATAATACTGCCCCTATATACAAGAATATAACTACTATAATACTGCCCCCTATGTACAAGAATATAACTACTATAATACTGCCCCCTATGTATAAGAATATAACTACTATAATACTGCCCCCTATGTATAAGAATATAACTACTATAATACTGCCCCTATATACAAGAATATAACTACTATAATACTGCTCCCTATGTATAAGAATATAACTACTATAATACTGCCCCCTATGTACAAGAATATAACTACTATAATACTGCCCCTATGTATAAGAATATAACTACTATAATACTGCCCCCTATGTATAAGAATATAATTACTATAATACTGCCCCTATATACAAGAATATAACTACTATAATACTGCCCCCTATGTATAAGAATATAACTACTATAATACTGCCCCCTATGTATAAGAATATAACTACTATAATACTGCCCCTATATACAAGAATATAACTACTATAATACTGCTCCTATGTACGAGAATATAACTACTATAATACTGCTCCTATGTACGAGAATATAACTACTATAATACTGCTCCTATGTACAAGATTATAACTACTATAATACTGCCCCCTATGTACAAGAATATAACTACTATAATACTGCTCCTATGTACAAGAATATAACTACTATAATACTGCCCCCTATGTACAAGAATATAACTACTATAATACTGCTCTTATGTACAAGAATATAACTACTATAATACTGCCCCCTATATACAAGAATATAACTACTATAATACTGCCCCCTATATACAAGAATATAACTACTATAATACTGCCCCCTATATACAAGAATAGAACTACTATAATACTGCCCCCTATATACAAGAATATAACTACTATAATACTGCTCCTATGTACAAGAATATAACTACTATAATACTGCCCCCTATGTACAAGAATATAACTACTATAATACTGCTCCCTATGTACACGATTATAACTACTATAATACTGCCCCCTATATACAAGAATATAACTACTATAATATTGCCCCCTATATACAAGAATATAACTACTATAATACTGCCCCCTATGTACAAGAATAGAACTACTATAATACTGCCCCCTATATACAAGAATATAACTACTGTAATACTGCTCCCATGTTCAAGAATATAACTACTATAATACTGTCCCTATGTTTAAGAATATAACTACTATAATACTGCCCCCTATGTACAAGAATATAACTACTATAATACTGCTCCTTTGTACAAGAATATAACTACTATAATATTGTCCGTCCCTATGTACAAGAATATAACTACTATAATACTGCCCCCTTTGTACAAGAATATAACTACTATAATACTGCCCCTATGTACAAGAATATAACTACTATAATACTGCCCCCTATGTACAAGAATATAACTACTATAATACTGCTCCTATGCACAAGAATATAACAAGTATAATACTGCTCCCTATGTACAAGAATATAACTACTATAATACTGCCCCCTATGTACAAGAATATAACTACTATAATACTGCCCCCTATGTACAAGAATAGAACTACTATAATACTGCCCCCTATATACAAGAATATAACTACTATAATACTGCCCCCTATATACAAGAATATAACTACTATAATACTGCCCCCTATATACAAGAATATAACTACTATAATACTGCCCCCTATATACAAGAATATAACTACTATAATACTGCCCCCTATGTACAAGAATATAACTACTATAATACTGCTCCTATGTACAAGAATATAACTACTATAATACTGCCCCCTATGTACAAAAATATAACTACTATAATACTGCTCCCTACGTACAAGATTATAACTACTATCATACTGCTCCTATGTACAAGAATATAACTACTATAATACTGCCCCTACTTACAAGAATATAACTACTATAATACTGCTCCCATGTTCAAGAATATAACTACTATAATACTGTCCCTATGTTTAAGAATATAACTACTATAATACTGCCCCTATGTACAAGAATATAACTACTATAATACTGCTCCTATGTACAAGAATATAACTACTATAATACTGCTCCCTATGTACAAGATTATAACTACTATAATACTGCTCCTATGTACAAGAATATAACTACTATAATACTGCCCCTACTTACAAGAATATAACTACTATAATACTGCTCCCATGTTCAAGAATATAACTACTATAATACTGTCCCTATGTTTAAGAATATAACTACTATAATACTGCCCCCTATGTACAAGAATATAACTACTATAATACTGCTCCTATGTACAAGAATATAACTACTATAATATTGTCCGTCCCTATGTACAAGAATATAACTACTATAATACTGCCCCCTTTGTACAAGAATATAACTACTATAATACTGCCCCTATGTACAAGAATATAACTACTATAATACTGCCCCCTATGTACAAGAATATAACTACTATAATACTGCTCCTATGCACAAGAATATAACTACTATAATACTGCCCCTATATACAAGAATATAACTACTATAATACTGCCCCCTATGTACAAGAATATAACTACTATAATACTGCCCCTATATACAAGAATATCACTACTATAATACTGCTCCTATGTACAAGAATATAGCTACTATAATACTGCCCCCTATGTACAAGAATATAACTACTATAATACTGCTCCTATGCACAAGAATATAACTAGTATAATACTGCTCCCTATGTACAAGAATATAACTACTGTAATACTGCTCCTATGTACAAGAATATAACTACTATAATACTGCCCCCTATGTACAAGAATATAACTACTATAATACTGCTCCTATGCACAAGAATATAACTACTATAATACTGCTCCTATGCACAAGAATATAACTACTGTAATACTGCTCCTATGTACAAGAATATAACTACTATAATACTGCCCCCTATGTACAAGAATATAACTACTATAATACTGCTCCTATGCACAAGAATATAACTAGTATAATACTGCTCCCTATGTACAAGAATATAACTACTATAATACTGCCCCCTATGTACAAGAATATAACTACTATAATACTGCTCCTATGCACAAGAATATAACTAGTATAATACTGCTCCCTATGTACAAG
Source organism: Phyllobates terribilis (assembly GCF_046119375.1). Taxonomy (NCBI): domain Eukaryota; kingdom Metazoa; phylum Chordata; class Amphibia; order Anura; family Dendrobatidae; genus Phyllobates; species Phyllobates terribilis. Next base: position 1,226,297,994 of record NW_027362761.1, on the reverse strand, counting down.
AATATAACTACTGTAATACTGCTCCTATGTACAAGAATATAACTACTATAATACTGCCCCCTATGTACAAGAATATAACTACTATAATACTGCTCCTATGCACAAGAATATAACTAGTATAATACTGTCCCTATGTACAAGAATATAACTACTATAATACTGCCCCCTATGTACAAGAATATAACTACTATAATACTGCCTCCTATGTACAAGAATATAACTACTATAATACTGCCTCCTATGTACAAGAATATAACTACTATAATACTGCCCCCTATGTACAAGAATATAACTACTATAATACTGCCCCTATGTACAAGAATATAACTACTATAATACTGCTCCTATGTACAAGAATATAACTACTATAATACTGCTCCCGATGTACAAGAATATAACTACTATAATACTGCTCCTATGTACAAGAATATAACTACTGTAAAACTGCTCCTATGTACAAGAATATAACTACTATAATACTGCTCCTATGTACAAGAATATAGCTACTATAATACTGCTCCTATGTACAAGAATATAACTACTATAATACTGCCCCCTATGTACAAGAATATAACTACTATAATACTGCACCTATGTACAATAATATAACTACTATAATACTGCCCCTATGTACAAGAATATAACTACTATAATACTGCTCCTATGTACAAGAATATAGCTACTATAATACTGCTCCTATGTACAAGAATATAACTACTATAATACTGCTCCTATGTACAAGAATATAACTACTATAATACTGCCCCTATGTACAATAATATAACTACTATAATACTGCCCCTATGTACAAGAATATAACTACTATAATACTGCTCCCTATGTACAAGAATATAACTACTATAATACTGCCTCCTATGTACAAGAATATAGCTACTATAATACTGCCTCCTATGTACAAGAATATAACTACTATAATACTGCTCCCTATGTACAAGAATATAACTACTATAATACTGCCTCCTATGTACAAGAATATAACTACTATAATACTGCCTCCTATGTACAAGAATATAACTACTATAATACTGCCTCCTATGTACAAGAATATAACTACTATAATACTGCCCCTATGTACAAGAATATAACTACTATAATACTGCCCCTATGTACAGGAATATAACTACTATAATACTGCCCCCTATGTATAATAATATAACTACTATAATACTGCCCCCTATGTACAAGAATATAACTACTATAATACTGCCCCTATGTACAGGAATATAACTACTATAATACTGCCCCCTATGTATAAGAATATAACTACTATAATACTGCCCCCTATATACAACAATATAACTACTATAATACTGCCCCCTATATACAAGAATATAACTACTATAATACTGCCCCCTATGTACAAGAATATAACTACTATAATACTGCCCCCTATGTATAAGAATATAACTACTATAATACTGCCCCCTATGTATAAGAATATAACTACTATAATACTGCCCCTATATACAAGAATATAACTACTATAATACTGCTCCCTATGTATAAGAATATAACTACTATAATACTGCCCCCTATGTACAAGAATATAACTACTATAATACTGCCCCTATGTATAAGAATATAACTACTATAATACTGCCCCCTATGTATAAGAATATAATTACTATAATACTGCCCCTATATACAAGAATATAACTACTATAATACTGCCCCCTATGTATAAGAATATAACTACTATAATACTGCCCCCTATGTATAAGAATATAACTACTATAATACTGCCCCTATATACAAGAATATAACTACTATAATACTGCTCCTATGTACGAGAATATAACTACTATAATACTGCTCCTATGTACGAGAATATAACTACTATAATACTGCTCCTATGTACAAGATTATAACTACTATAATACTGCCCCCTATGTACAAGAATATAACTACTATAATACTGCTCCTATGTACAAGAATATAACTACTATAATACTGCCCCCTATGTACAAGAATATAACTACTATAATACTGCTCTTATGTACAAGAATATAACTACTATAATACTGCCCCCTATATACAAGAATATAACTACTATAATACTGCCCCCTATATACAAGAATATAACTACTATAATACTGCCCCCTATATACAAGAATAGAACTACTATAATACTGCCCCCTATATACAAGAATATAACTACTATAATACTGCTCCTATGTACAAGAATATAACTACTATAATACTGCCCCCTATGTACAAGAATATAACTACTATAATACTGCTCCCTATGTACACGATTATAACTACTATAATACTGCCCCCTATATACAAGAATATAACTACTATAATATTGCCCCCTATATACAAGAATATAACTACTATAATACTGCCCCCTATGTACAAGAATAGAACTACTATAATACTGCCGCCTATATACAAGAATATAACTACTATAATACTGCTCCCATGTTCAAGAATATAACTACTATAATACTGTCCCTATGTTTAAGAATATAACTACTATAATACTGCCCCCTATGTACAAGAATATAACTACTATAATACTGCTCCTTTGTACAAGAATATAACTACTATAATATTGTCCGTCCCTATGTACAAGAATATAACTACTATAATACTGCCCCCTTTGTACAAGAATATAACTACTATAATACTGCCCCTATGTACAAGAATATAACTACTATAATACTGCCCCCTATGTACAAGAATATAACTACTATAATACTGCTCCTATGCACAAGAATATAACAAGTATAATACTGCTCCCTATGTACAAGAATATAACTACTATAATACTGCCCCCTATGTACAAGAATATAACTACTATAATACTGCCCCCTATGTACAAGAATAGAACTACTATAATACTGCCCCCTATATACAAGAATATAACTACTATAATACTGCCCCCTATATACAAGAATATAACTACTATAATACTGCCCCCTATATACAAGAATATAACTACTATAATACTGCCCCCTATATACAAGAATATAACTACTATAATACTGCCCCCTATGTACAAGAATATAACTACTATAATACTGCTCCTATGTACAAGAATATAACTACTATAATACTGCCCCCTATGTACAAGAATATAACTACTATAATACTGCTCCCTATGTACAAGATTATAACTACTATAATACTGCTCCTATGTACAAGAATATAACTACTATAATACTGCCCCTACTTACAAGAATATAACTACTATAATACTGCTCCCATGTTCAAGAATATAACTACTATAATACTGTCCCTATGTTTAAGAATATAACTACTATAATACTGCCCCCTATGTACAAGAATATAACTACTATAATACTGCTCCTATGTACAAGAATATAACTACTATAATACTGCTCCCTATGTACAAGATTATAACTACTATAATACTGCTCCTATGTACAAGAATATAACTACTATAATACTGCCCCTACTTACAAGAATATAACTACTATAATACTGCTCCCATGTTCAAGAATATAACTACTATAATACTGTCCCTATGTTTAAGAATATAACTACTATAATACTGCCCCCTATGTACAAGAATATAACTACTATAATACTGCTCCTATGTACAAGAATATAACTACTATAATATTGTCCGTCCCTATGTACAAGAATATAACTACTATAATACTGCCCCCTTTGTACAAGAATATAACTACTATAATACTGCCCCTATGTACAAGAATATAACTACTATAATACTGCCCCCTATGTACAAGAATATAACTACTATAATACTGCTCCTATGCACAAGAATATAACTAGTATAATACTGCTCCCTATGTACAAGAATATAACTACTATAATACTGCCCCCTATGTACAAGAATATAACTACTATAATACTGCTCCTATGCACAAGAATATAACTAGTATAATACTGCTCCCTATGTACAAGAATATAACTACTGTAATACTGCTCCTATGTACAAGAATATAACTACTATAATACTGCCCCCTATGTACAAGAATATAACTACTATAATACTGCTCCTATGCACAAGAATATAACTAGTATAATACTGTCCCTATGTACAAGAATATAACTACTATAATACTGCCCCCTATGTACAAGAATATAACTACTATAATACTGCTCCTATGCACAAGAATATAACTAGTATAATACTGCTCCCTATGTACAAGAATATAACTACTGTAATACTGCTCCTATGTACAAGAATATAACTACTATAATACTGCCCCCTATGTACAAGAATATAACTACTATAATACTGCTCCTATGCACAAGAATATAACTAGTATAATACTGTCCCTATGTACAAGAATATAACTACTATAATGCTGCCCCCTTTGTACAAGAATATAACTACTATAATACTGCCCCTATGTACAAGAAAATAACTACTATAATACTGCCCCTATGTACAAGAATATAACTACTATAATACTGCCCCTATGTACAAGAATATAACTACTATAATACTGCCCCCTATGTACAAGAATATAACTACTATAATACTGCTCCTATGCACAAGAATATAACTAGTATAATACTGCTCCCTATGTACAAGAATATAACTACTATAATACTGCCCCCTATGTACAAGAATATAACTACTATAATACTGCCCCTATGTACAAGAATATAACTACTATAATACTGCTCCCTATGTACAAGAATATAACTACTATAATACTGCCCCCTATGTACAAGAATATAACTACTATAATACTGCCCCTATGTACAAGAATATAACTACTATAATACTGCCCCCTATGTACAAGAATATAACTACTATAATACTGCCCCTATGTACAAGAATATAATTACTATAATACTGCCCCCTATGTACAAGAATATAACTACTATAATACTGCTCCTATGTACAAGGATATAACTACTATAATACTGCTCCTATGTACCAGAATATAACTACTATAGTACTGCTCCTATGTACAAGAATATAACTACTATAATACTGCTCCCTATGTACAAGAATATAACTACTATAATACTGCTCCTATGTACAAGAATATAACTACTATAATACTACCCCTATGTACAAGAATATAACTACTATAATACTGCCCCCTATGTACAAGAATATAACTACTATAATACTGCCCCTATGTACAAGGATATAACTACTATAATACTGCTCCTATGTACAAGAATATAACTACTATAATACTGCTCCCTATTTACAAGAATAAAACTACTATAATACTGCCTCCTATGTACAAGAATATAACTACTATAATACTGCCTCCTATGTACAAGAATATAACTACTATAATACTGCCCCTATGTACAAGAATATAACTACTATAATACTGCCCCTATGTACAGGAATATAACTACTATAATACTGCCCCCTATGTATAAGAATATAACTACTATAATACTGCCCCCTATGTACAAGAATATAACTACTATAAGACTGCCCCTATGTACAGGAATATAACTACTATAATACTGCCCCCTATGTATAAGAATATAACTACTATAATACTGCCCCCTATATACAAGAATATAACTACTATAATACTGCCCCCTACATACAAGAATATAACTACTATAATACTGCCCCCTATGTACAAGAATATAACTACTATAATACTGCCCCCTATATACAAGAATATAACTACTATAATACTGCTCCTATGTACAAGAATATAACTACTATAATACTGCCCCCTATGTACAAGAATATAACTACTATAATACTGTCCCTATGTACAAGAATATAACTACTATAATACTGCCCTCTATGTACAAGAATATAACTACTATAATACTGCTCCTATGTACAAGAATATAACTACTATAATACTGTCCCTATGTACAAGAATATAACTACTATAATACTGCCCCCTTTGTACAAGAATATAACTACTATAATACTGCCCCTATGTACAAGAATATAACTACTATAATACTGCCCCCTATGTACAAGAATATAACTACTATAATACTGCTCCTATCCACAAGAATATAACTACTATAATACTGCTCCCTATGTACAAGAATATAACTACTATAATACTGCTCCTATGTACAAGAATATAACTACTATAATACTGCTCCTATGTACAAGAATATAACTACTATAATACTGCTCCTATGTACAAGAATTTAACTACTATAATACTGTCCCCTATGTACAAGAATATAACTACTATAATACTGCTCCTATGTACAAGAATATAACTACTATAATACTGCTCCTATGTACAAGAATATAACTACTATAATACTGCCCCCTATGTACAAGAATATAACTACTATAATACTGCTCCTATGTACAAGAATATAACTACTATAATACTGTCCCCTATGTACAAGAATATAACTACTATAATACTGCTCCTATGTACAAGAATATAACTACTATAATACTGTCCCCTATGTACAAGAATATAACTACTATAATACTGCTCCCTATGTACAAGAATATAACTACTATAATACTGCTCCTATGTACAAGAATATAACTACTATAATACTGCCCCCTATGTACAAGAATATAACTACTATAATACTGCTCCTATGTACAAGAATATAACTACTATAATACTGCTCCCTATGTACAAGAATATAACTACTATAATACTGCTCCTATGTACAAGAATATAACTACTATTATACTGCCTCCTATGTACAAGAATATAACTACTATAATACTGCCTCCTATGTACAAGAATATAACTACTATAAAACTGCCCCTATGTACAAGAATATAATTACTATAATACTGCTCCTATGTACAAGAATATAACTACTATAATACTGCTCCCTATGTACAAGAATATAACTACTATAATACTGCTCCTATGTACAAGAATATAACTACTATAATACTGCTCTTATGTACAAGAATATAACTACTATAATACTGCCTCCTATGTACAAGAATATAACTACTATAAAACTGCCCCTATGTACAAGAATATAATTACTATAATACTGCTCCTATGTACAAGAATATAACTACTATAATACTGCTCCCTATGTACAAGAATATAACTACTATAATACTGCTCCTATGTACAAGAATATAACTACTGTAATACTGCTCCTATGTACAAGAATATAACTACTATAATACTGCTCTTATGTACAAGAATATAGCTACTATAATACTGCTCCTATGTACAAGAATATAACTACTATAATACTGCCCCCTATGTACAAGAATATAACTACTATAATACTGCCCCTATGTACAAGAATATAACTACTATAATACTGCCCCTATGTACAAGAATATAACTACTATAATACTGCTCCTATGTACAAGAATATAGCTACTATAATACTGCTCCTATGTACAAGAATATAACTACTATAATACTGCTCCTATGTACAAGAATATAGCTACTATAATACTGCACCTATGTACAAGAATATAACTACTATAATACTGCCCCTATGTGCAAGTATATAACTACTATAATACTGCCCCCTATGTACAAGAATATAACTACTATAATACTGCTCCTATGTACAAGAATATAACTACTATAATACTGCTCTTATGTACAAGAATATAACTACTATAATACTGCCTCCTATGTACAAGAATATAACTACTATAAAACTGCCCCTATGTACAAGAATATAATTACTATAATACTGCTCCTATGTACAAGAATATAACTACTATAATACTGCTCCCTATGTACAAGAATATAACTACTATAATACTGCTCCTATGTACAAGAATATAACTACTGTAATACTGCTCCTATGTACAAGAATATAACTACTATAATACTGCTCTTATGTACAAGAATATAGCTACTATAATACTGCTCCTATGTACAAGAATATAACTACTATAATACTGCCCCCTATGTACAAGAATATAACTACTATAATACTGCCCCTATGTACAAGAATATAACTACTATAATACTGCCCCTATGTACAAGAATATAACTACTATAATACTGCTCCTATGTACAAGAATATAGCTACTATAATACTGCTCCTATGTACAAGAATATAACTACTATAATACTGCTCCTATGTACAAGAATATAGCTACTATAATACTGCACCTATGTACAAGAATATAACTACTATAATACTGCCCCTATGTGCAAGTATATAACTACTATAATACTGCCCCCTATGTACAAGAATATAACTACTATAATACTGCCCCCTATGTACAAGAATATAACTACTATAATACTGCCCCATATGTACAAGAATATAACTACTATAATGCTGCCCCCTATGTACAAGAATATAACTACTATAATACTGCCCCCTATGTACAAGAATATAACTACTATAATACTGCCCCCTATGTACAAGAATATAACTACTATAATACTGCCCCCTATGTACACGAATATAACTAATATAATACTGCTCCTATGTACAAGAATATAACTACTATAATACTGCCTCCTATGTACAGGAATATAACTACTATAATACTGCCCCCTATGTACAAGAATATAACTAATATAATACTGCTCCTATGTACAAGAATATAACTACTATAACACTGCCCCCTATGTACAGGAATATAACTACTATAATACTGCCCCCTATGTACAAGAATATAACTACTATAATACTGCTCCTATGTACAAGAATATAACTACTATAACACTGCCCCCTATGTACAGGAATATAACTCCTATAATATTGCTCCTATGTACAATAATATAACTAATATAATACTGCTCGTATGTACAAGAATATAACTACTATAATACTGCTCCTGTGCACAAGAATATAACTGCTATAACACTGCCCCCTATGTACAGGAATATAACTCCTATAATATTGCTCCTATGTACAAGAATATAACTACTATAATACTGCTCCTGTGTACAAGAATATAACTACTATAATACTGCCCCCTATGTACAAGAATATAACTACTATAACACTGCTCCTATATACAAGAATATAACTACTATAATACTGCTCCTATGTACAAGAATATAACTACTATAATACTGCCCCTATGTACAAGAATATAACTACTATAATACTGCTCCTATGTATAAGAATATAACTACTATAATACTGCCCCTATGTACAAGAATATAACTACTATAATACTGCTCCTATGTACAAGAATATAACTACTATAATACTGCTCCTATGTACAAGAATATAACTACTATAATACTGCCCCCTATGTACAAGAATATAACTACTATAATACTGCCCCCTATGTACAAGAATATAACTACTATAATACTTCCCCCTATGTACAAGAATATAACTACTATAATACTGCTCCTATGTACAAGAATATAGCTACTATAATATTGCTCCTATGTACAAGAATATAACTACTATAATACTGCTCCTATGTACAAGAATATAACTACTATAATACTGCCCCTATATACAAGAATACAACTGCTATAATACTGCTCCTATGTACAAGAATATAACTACTATAATACTGCCCCCTATGTACAGGAATATAACTACTATAATACTGCTGCTATGTACAAAAATATAACTACTATAATACTGCCCCCTATGTACAAGAATATAACTACTATAATACTGCTCCTATGTACAAGAATATAACTACTATAATACTGCCCCCTATGTACAAGAATATAACTACTATAATACTGCCCCCTATGTACAAGAATATAACTACTATAATACTGCCCCCTATGTACAAGAATATAACTACTATAATACTGCTCCTATGTACAAGAATATAACTACTATAATACTGTTCCTATGTACAAGAATATAACTACTATAATACTGCTCCTATGTACAAGAATATAACTACTATAATACTGCCCCCTATGTACAAGAATATAACTACTATAATACTGCCCCCTATGTACAAGAATATAACTACTATAATACTGCTCCTATGTACAAGAATATAACTACTATAATACTGCTCCTATGTACAAGAATATAACTACTATAATACTGCCCCCTATGTACAAGAATATAACTACTATAATACTGCCCCCTATGTACAGGAATATAACTACTATAATACTGCCCCCTATGTACAAGAATATAACTACTATAATACTGCCCCCTATGTACAATAATATAACTACTATAATACTGCTCCTATGTACAAGAATATAACTACTATAATACTGCTCCTATGTACAAGAATATAACTACTATAATACTGCCCCCTATGTACAAGAATATAACTACTATAATACTGCCCCCTATGTACAGGAATATAACTACTATAATACTGCTGCTATGTACAAGAATATAACTACTATAATACTGCCCCTATGTACATAATATATACATGTATAATATAATTATATCTGGATACTTCCGGCGTATTACATGCATTTGCTTTTCTATTATTTCTGCCCATATGACAGACATTATTTCGAGATCTATGTGACGTATTTACCCGATGTCCCGGTGATTCTGTCACCAGAGATCCGTCCTCCTGGTAATGAGACGCAGTAAAGTTCAGGGGCAGAAGATTTCTGGAACAAAATAAAGAAGAATATACATTTATAGTTTATGTTGAGAAGATGTAATTCATAGCCTGAGATTATAAGTTTGCAGCCCTGATGAAGGCGGCCAGGACAGGACTGGCCACCAGAGCAGCGGAGGATCTTCCGGCGGGCCCACACTATGGCACAATAATGGGGCTCGCCGACACTGGAGCAATTCCTGAGCCTATGATCTTTCTCTTGTCAACCACTTCAAGATGTTTCATTTTTTGAGACCCGCACCTTCTCTTTATCTTTCCATTAATGGAGGGGTGTGAAGACTTGTTTTTTTGCGCGCTGTTTTTGAAGAAGGAAAAAGGGGGTGATTTCAACTTTTTTTTTAAAACCTTTTTACTCCTCTTTTTTCTTTTTTTTACCTGCGATTGTACAATCGCTCATAAACTGTAATATGACAGTGCAGCTGACAGTGTTCTCCTATGAAGCTCAGCCCGAGGCTGCGTGTCACAGGAGGACTGAGGCAGCCATGGAGGTCTTCAGCAAGTCCCTGGTTGCCTTGGTTGTCTATTGGCTCCCTCCGATCGTATTGTGATTGACTGCGGCATTCAGATGGTTAAACAGCAGCAATCAGAGCTGGCTCATGTCGCTGCTGGTCCAGGCAGATGCCTTCTGTGTCACACAGCTGGTGGCTGTCCGGCTCATACACCCCGATAATGTACATCACATGATAAGTGGGAGTCCTGTTACAGAATGACGTGCGGACCCCGAAGCTTCAGGCTTCTAATCTTTTAGGAGGCAACACAACTTGGCGATTCCTGTGGCCGTCCACCAGTTTCTGACTTCATGTGCAATGTTTTGAATCCATTTCTCTTCTTCAGCCATTTTTTTTGGTGGAGTTGTTGGGATGATGAAGGTTATATTCTCCTTACAAGGTCCACTGTTTGCTGGACTTCTATCTTCTGATATTATGTTATGTGTGCCCCTCTATGTAATGGTCCCCTCCTTCGTGGTTGCCCCAGTTGGTTGAAGGCTTCCTGTATGTCATGTAGTTCTGGATTCTTAGAGACGTCTTCCAGCATCTTGTTGCTGATCTTCATGGACAGTGGTGGTCTTCACCTGGCACCTGTTACGTAGAGGTCATGTGCATATGTCCTCTCTAGTGGTCTCCTTCTGGGTACCCCCATGTAGATGTTAAATGTATGTCCTCTTTAGTGGTGTCCTCCTGCTCGATGGCCTCAGCATTGGTCAGAGCGTCCTGAAGGTCCTCATATTCTGAATCCTTAGAGATATTTTTAATCATTGGGTTTTCTTCGAATGATCTTCCTAGACCAGTGTTTCTCAACTCCAGTCCTCAGGACCCCTTAACAGATGAGGTTTTCAGGATCTCCTTAGTATTGATCAGGTGAGAGAACCTGTGGCATTTTTTGATGTCTTGATAATAATTCCATCACCTGTGCAATACTAAGGAGATCATGAAAACCTGATCTGTTGTGGAGTCCTGAGAACTGGAGTTGAGAAACACTGTCCTAGACGATGGTGGTCTCCTTTTGGCACCTGTTACGTAGATGTCATGTGCATGTACCCTCTAGTGATCGCATCCTGCCTGGTGGCCTCAATAGTTGTGAGACCATCCTGAAGGTCCTAATGTTCTGCATCCTTAGAGATGTTTTCCATCATTGAGTGTTGTCTGGAAGATCTTCCTGGACTGTGGTGGTCCCCTCTTGGGTACCCCAATGTAGATGTCATATGAACATCCTCTCTAGTGCTCGCTTCCTGAACAGTGGCCTCAGTAGTGGTCAGAGTGTCTTGAAGCTCCTGATGTTCTGCATTCTTAAAGATGTTTTCCAACATTGCATCATTGGGTGTTCTCCGGATGATCTTCCTAGACAATGGTGGTCTCCTATTAGGTACCCCCCATGTGGATGTCCTATGTACATCCTCTCTCTAGGGGTGCCTTCTGCATGGTGGCCTCAGTAGTAGACAGAGCATCCTGAAGGTCCTGATATTCTGCATCCTTAGAGATGTTTTCCATCATTGGGTGTTCTCCACATGATCTTCCTCGACAGTGGTGGTCTCCTTTTGGCCCTAAGTACGTAGATGTCATGTGCTATCTACTGGTGGCCTCTTGCATGGTGGCCTCAATAGTGGTGAGACCCCACTGTAGGTCCTGGGATGATGTTCTGACTCACAGACGACAGGTCTACAGAAGTTGTGAGAAGTTATTGTAATCCCGCAGTTTTCCCATGAAAATCGCACGGCCGCTGACGCAGGAGGAAAATGTGGAAATACCCGTATATATCGAGAATTGGTAAAACTATGGAAGCTTTACATGGGGTGCACTTACTTATTCACAAGACTGTTACTGCTTTAAGGAAACAGTACATTTCATAATTATCTCCTGTGTGAATAGTGGAGGCCATCAGAGATCTTCGATGTGTTATGGCCGGCCGACACCCCTGACAATACTTAGAAGGAACCTGCTTAAATAACAATCACTGAGGGCAGGTAAACCCTCGTTCTGCTGGGAGTCTCACAGGTGTACCCCCATTATATTATACACTGCTCAAAAACATAAAGGGACCCCTGAAATCCCCCATCCTAGATCTGAATGAATGAAATCTCCTCATTGAATACTTTGTTCTGTAGAAGCTGAATGTGCTGACAACAAAATCACCCAAAAATCATCAATGGAAATCACATTTATTAACCAATGGAGGCCTGGATGTGGAGTCACCCCCAAAATGACAGTGGAAAAACCCACTACAGGCCGATCCAACTGTGATGTAATGTCCTTAAAACAAGTCACAATGAGGCTGAGTATTGTGTGTGGCCTCCACGTGCCTGTATGACCTCCCTACAATGCCTGGGCATGCTCCTGATGAGGCTGAGTATTGTGTGTGGCCTCCACGTGCCTGTATGACCTCCCTACAACGCCTGGGCATGCTCCTGATGAGGCTGAGTATTGTGTGTGGCCTCCACGTGCCTGTATGACCTCCCTACAACGCCTGGGCATGCTCCTGATGAGGCTGAGTATTGTGTGTGGCCTCCACGTGCCTGTATGACCTCCCTACAACGCCTGGGCATGCTCCTGATGAGGCTGAGTATTGTGTGTGGCCTCCACGTGCCTGTATGACCTCCCTATAACACCTGGGCATGCTCCTGATGAGGTTGCGGATGGTCTCCTGTGGGATCTCCTCCCAGACCTGGACTAAAGCATCCGCCAACTCCTGGACAGTCTGCGGTGCAACGTGACGTTGGTGGATGGAGCGAGACATAATGTCCCAGATGTGCTCAATCGGATTCAGGTCTGGGGAACGGGCGGCCAGTCCATAGCTTCAATGCCTTCATCTTGCAGGAACTGCTGACACACTCCAGCCACATGAGGTCTGGCATTGTCCTGCATTAGGAGGAACCCAGGGCCAACCGCACCAGCATATGGTCTCACAAGGGGTCTGAGGATTTCATCTTGGTACCTAATGGCAGTCAGGCTACCTCTATCGAGCACATGGAGGGCTGCGCGGCCCTCCAAAGAAATGCCTCCCTACACCATTACTGACCCACTGCCAAACCGGTCATGCTGAAGGATGTTGCAGGCAGCAGATCGCTCTCCACGGCGTCTCCAGACTCTGTCACGTCTGTCACATGTGCTCAGTGTGAACCTGCTTTCATCTGTGAAGAGCACAGGGCGCCAGTGGCCACTTTGCCAATCCTGGTGTTCTGTGGCAAATGCCAAGCGTCCTGCACGGTGTTGGGCTGTGAGCACAACCCCCATCTGTGGACGTCGGGCCCTCATACCACCCTCATGGAGTCGGTTTCTAACCGTTTGTGCAGACACATGCACATTTGTGGCCTGCTGGAGGTCATTTTGCAGGGCTCTGGCAGTGCTCCTCCTGTTCCTCCTTGCACAAAGATGGAGGTAGCGGTCCTGCTGCTGGGTTGTTGCCCTCCTACGGCCCCCTCCACGTCTCCTGGTGTACTGGCCTGTCTCCTGGTCGCGCCTCCAGCCTCTGGACACTACGCTGACAGACACAGCAAACCTTCTTGCCACAGCTCGCATTGATGTGCCATCCTGAATGAGCTGCACTACCTGAACAACTTCTGTGGGTTGTAGAGTCCGTCTCATGCTACCACAAGTGTGAAAGCACAAACAACATTCAAAAGTGAACAAAACATCAGCCAGAAAGCATTGGTACTGAGATGTGGTGTGTGGTCCCCACCTGCAGAACCACTCCTTTATTGAGGGTGTCTTGATAATTGCCAATAATTTCCATCTATTGTCTATTCCATTTGCACAACAGCAGGTGACATTGATTGTCAATCAGTGTTGCTTCCTAAGTGGACAGTTTGATTTCACAGAAGTTTGATTTACTTGTAGTTATACTCTGTTGTTTAAGTGTTCCCTTTATTTTTTGAGCAGTGGATATTCAGTTAATGAGCAGAAAACCCCATAAGGAGAAAGAAAGGGATAAATCTTCAAGTCTCTGTCCGGCCATTTCTCTGACTCTGTGAAGACAGCGGAGGACGTTTACTACAAGAAGACAATGTTATAAAGCTTCATGTGGACAGCGACTTCCAGTCCCAGCAAGTATCAGGAGAGCAGAGAGATCAGCTGTCAAAGCTCCGGGGGATCTGCAGCGATAATCCACATCTGCCCCGTACTCTACCTGGAAAACATCAAGCCGAAAACTCGTCTCCGCACCTGCCGGACACATTCCTGGGGAAACACGTACCACACCTCACAATCCACATCCTATAAACTCTGCCCCCTACACACAGATATATATATATAACTAGCTATTGAGCCCGTTCTACGCCCGGGTGGCGAGCATTTTTATTTGTATATGGTCTCCCATGCTGGAATGTGCTGCCCCCATCCTGGTATTTGTGCTGCCCCCTTGCTGGTATTTGTGCTCCCCAATCCTGTTCCCCTATCCTGTTATGTACTGCCCTCACCCTCAATCCTGGTATGCATGGCACCCCTCATCCCCAATCCTGGTATGCATAGCACCCCTCACCCCCAATCCTGTATGCATGGCACCCCTCACCCCCAATCCTGTATGCACGGCACCCCTCACCCCCAATCCTGATATGCATGGCACCCCTCATCCCAATCTTGGCATGCATGGCACCCCTCATCCCTATCCTGGTATGCATGGCGCCCCATCCCTCATCCTTGTAAGCATGGTACCCCTCATCACCAATCCTGATATGCATGGCACCCCTCACCCCCAATCCTGGTATGCATGGTCCCCTCACCCCCCAAGCCTGGTATGCATGGTCCCCTCATCCCCCAATCCTGGTATGCATGGTCCCCTCATCCCCCAATCCTGGTATGTATGGTACCCCCATCCCCCAATCCTGGTATGTATGGTACCCCTCATGCCTATCCTGGTATGTGTCGTCCCCTCATCCCCAATCTTGGTATGCATGGCACCCCTTATCCCCAATCCTAGTATGTATGGTACCCCTCATCCCCCAATCCTGGTATGTATGGTACCCCTCATCCCCCAATCCTGGTATGTGTGGCCTCCTCATCCCTTTCACGCTGTAAATAAACACTTCTCACCTTTCTTCCCTGTGCTCGTGCGCTGCTGTGTCCTGTTCTGCCGGAGGCCGGGGAAGGAGTGTGGCGCCAGAGTACGCGCGTGCCCATACCGCGCTGTCCGGCGCCATTTTGCTGAAGACACACTGCAAATGTGTCTTCAGTAAAATGGCGCCGGATAGCGCTATGCGCATGCGCCGATTCTGATGCCTCACTCCTGCCCCGGTCTCCAGTGAAGAGAAGCGCTGCGGCAACGCTCCTCCCGGTCAGGTAAGTATGTAAGTATGACGCCGGATATCGCGGTATGGGTTCAGTGTCTACACATACCGTGATCTCCGGCGCCATACACTCCTCTTACCTGTAACGGCTCCATGCGTTCTTCTGTCTGGAGCCAGAGTGTGCAGGCGCGTCACGCATGCGCAGTCTATAAAGGCTTCAGACAGAGACGCATCTCCCGTTATATTATAGATGTACTGAGAATACAGGGGGTGTACTCATTTATGCTGAGCCCTGTATGTATATAATGTACTGATAATACAGGGGGTGTACTCATTTATGTTGAGCCCTGTATGTATATAATGTACTGATAATACAGGGGTGTACTCATTTATGCTGAGCACTGTATGTATATATAATGTACTGATAATACAGGGGTGTACTCATTTATGCTGAGCACTGTATATTGGGTAGCACTCACTGGGCCTTGGTTAGATGCAGCACTCGGTGTTCCCCTCTGATCTGTATTCTGTTTTGCAGTTGATCCTCGTACGACGTCTAGGAGAATAAATATAGAAGGAATTCAGTCCTGACGGATCAATGTGAGCAGAATATACAGCTCTGTATTATCAACAACCAGACAGGATCCTGTACCCCGAGTGTCATTACCCTGTACCCCGGGTGTCATTATCCTGTACCCCAAGTATCAGTGTCATTATCCTGTACCCCGAGTGTCATTATCCTGTACCCCGAGTGTCAGTGTCATTATCCTGTACCCCGACTGTCATTATCCTGTACCCTGAGTGTCATTATCCTGTACCCCGAGTGTCAGTGTCATTATCCTGT
The DNA here is from genome assembly GCF_046119375.1 of Phyllobates terribilis. NCBI lineage: Eukaryota > Metazoa > Chordata > Amphibia > Anura > Dendrobatidae > Phyllobates > Phyllobates terribilis. Next base: position 1,226,280,966 of record NW_027362761.1, on the reverse strand, counting down.
ACCCTGAGTGTCATTATCCTGTACCCCGGGTGTCATTATCCTGTACCCCGAGTGTCAGTGTCATTATCCTGTACCCTGAGTGTCATTATCCTGTACCCTGAGTGTCATTATCCTGTACCCCAAGTATCAGTGTCATTATCCTGTACCCCGAGTGTCATTATCCTGTACCCCGAGTGTCAGTGTCATTATCCTGTACCCCGAGTGTCATTATCCTGTAACCTGAGTGTCATTATCCTGTACCCCAAGTATCAGTGTCATTATCCTGTACCCCGAGTGTCATTATCCTGTACCCCGAGTGTCAGTGTCATTATCCTGTACCCCGAGTGTCATTACCCTGTAACCCGAGTGTCATTATCCTGTACCCCAAGTATCAGTGTCATTATCCTGTACCCCGAGTGTCATTATCCTGTACCCCGAGTGTCAGTGTCATTATCCTGTACCCCGAGTGTCATTATCCTATACGCCGAGTGTCATTATCCTGTACCCCGAGTGTCAGTGTCATTATCCTGTACCCCGAGTGTCATTATCCTATACCCCAAGTGTCAGTGTCATTATCCTGTACCCCGAGTGTCATTATCCTATACCCCGAGTGTCATTATCCTGTACCCCGAGTGTCAGTGTCATTATCCTGTACCCGGAGTGTCAGCGTCATTGTCCCATACCCCGAGTGTTAGCGTCATTATCCCGTACCCCCAGAGTCAGTGTCATTATCCCGTACCCCCAGAGTCAGTGTCATTATCCTGTACTTCGAGTGTCATTATCCTGTACCCCCAGAGTCAGTGTCATTATCCTGTACCCCGAGTGTCAGCATCATTATCCTGTACTTCGAGTGTCATTATCCTGTACCCCGAGTGTCAGTGTCATTATCCTGTACCCCGAGTGTCATTGTCCTGTACCCTGAGTATCAGTGTGTCACTGTTCTGTCCCCCATATTAAGTTACCGTGTGGTATAGTCCGGAGGCTCGGTGGTCTGGCAGATCCATGGCTTTCTGGATTCTTGGACATGGCATGGCTAGAAGACAATGAATACATTGATTGAACCATGTTGATTTCTCAGAACGATCCCTAACAGCAGAACTCAGACTCTACAGGATAATAACCTGTTTGTAACTGTCTCTGAAAGTGAGCTGCAAACATTTAATCTGTTCCTTATCTTCAGCCTCATCATGGAGATGTAACCAGGAGTATTTCTAAACCACCATAGCTAGAGGCCTGAACTACAATCCAGATAACATGATAAAAACGTTATTGATCATGCATGTTAACAATTCTAGTCCTTGTTTAGTCTATTCCCTCCAACATTTTCCTGATGCAGACTGTCACGCAAACCCGCAAACCACTGAGGGTCTCTTTTTTAGTATAAAATGCAGTAATGAAAATGGAAACATTGACTCAGTTTTAATACTTTGATTTCAATATTTTATTTTGGAACGCGTGCTGTCAGACCCCATTGCGGTACCTTAATTCAGAAAATTCTTGCAGTTTTGATCAATACTGTCTGTTCCTGCATGATGTGGATATCAGGCAGGGATTAACCCTTAGAACAGATCATTCCTTTCTCATATACATTTAGAATGTTTGCTTCTTACCATTTGTCTTGGGATGGAGTTGCTGCATAAACATGAAAATCAAAGTCTGCAGAAGACTTTTCATTGTAGCTTTCTTCTGAGAAATAAGAGTTACAACGGGGTGCAGTGTCCAAGAGAGGAGCGTGCAGTGCAAAGGGAATAATATAGCGTGGTGCAGTGTGCAGCAGACGAGGTCACAATGTCAAATGAAGGGCAGAACAGAGTGCAGTGTCTTGGAAATTACAGTGTGGTGTACTGGGAGAGCAAAGTGCAGTGTTCTGGAGATGGGAGAGCAGGATGAAGTGCCCAGACAAGAAAGGGATACCTTGGGGAAAGAGGAGCAAGTTGATTGGTATAGTGTCCAGGAGAAGAGAATACAGTGTAATTCAGTGTAGCGTGCAGCGTCCAGGAGATGGGAAAGCTGGATGCAGTGTCCAGGAGAAGGCAGAGCTGTATATCGTGTCCAGGAGATGGGAGAGCTGGATGGACTGTCCAGGAGAAGGCAGAACTGGATGCAGTGTCCAGGAGATGGGAAAGCTGGATGGACTGTCCAGGAGATGGGAGAGCTGGATGGACTGTCCAGGAGATGGGAGAGCTGGATGGACTGTCCAGAAGATGAGAGAGCTGGATGGACTGTCCAGGAGAAGGCAGAGCTGTATATCGTGTCCAGGAGATGGGAGAGCTGGATGCAGTGTCCAGGAGATGGGAAAGCTGGATGCAGTGTCCAGGATATGGGAGAGCTGGATGGACTGTCCGGAAGATGGGAGAGCTGGATGCAGTGTCCAGGAGATGGGAGAGCTGGATGGACTGTCCAGAAGATGAGAGAGCTGGATGCAGTGTCCAGGAGATGGGAGAGCTGTATATCGTGTCCAGGAGATGGGAGAGCTGGATGGACTGTCCAGGAGAAGGCAGAGCTGTATATCGTGTCCAGGAGATGGGAGAGCTGGATGGACTGTCCAGGAGATGGGAAAGCTGGATGCAGTGTCCAGGAGATGGGAGAGCTGGATGGACTGTCCAGAAGATGAGAGAGCTGGATGGGCTGTCCACAAGATGGGAGAGCTGGATGCAGTGTCCAGGAGATGGGAGAGCTGGATTCAGTGTCCAGGAGATGGGAGAGCTGGATGGACTGTCCAGAAGATGGGAGAGCTGGATGCAGTGTCCAGGAGATGGGAGAGCTGGATGCAGTGTCCAGGAGATGGGAGAGCTGGATGGACTGTCCAGAAGATGAGAGAGCTGGATGCAGTGTCCAGGAGAAGGCAGAGCTGTATATCGTGTCCAGGAGATGGGAGAGCTGGATGGACTGTCCAGGAGAAGGCAGAGCTGTATATCGTGTCCAGGAGATGGGAGAGCTGGATGGACTGTCCAGGAGATGGGAAAGCTAGATGCAGTGTCCAGGAGATGGGAGAGCTGGATGGACTGTCCAGGAGATGGGAAAGCTGGATGCAGTGTCCAGGAGATGGGAGAGCTGGATGCAGTGTCCAGGAGATGGGAGAGCTGGATTCAGTGTCCAGGAGATGGGAGAGCTGGATGGACTGTCCAGGAGATGGGAGAGCTGGATGGACTGTCCAGGAGATGGGAGAGCTGGATGGACTGTCCAGGAGATGGGAGAGCTGGATGCAGTGTCCAGGAGATGGGAGAGCTGGATGCAGTGTCCAGGAGATGGGAAAGCTGGATGGACTGTCCAGAAGATGAGAGAGCTGGATGCAGTGTCCAGGAGAAGGCAGAGCTGTAGATCGTGTCCAGAAGATGAGAGAGCTGGATGCAGTGTCCAGGAGAAGGCAGAGCTGTAGATCGTGTCCAGGAGATGGGAGAGCTGGATGGACTGTCCAGAAGATGGTAGAGCTGGATGCAGTGTCCAGGAGATGGGAGAGCTGGATGGACTGTCCAGAAGATGAGAGAGCTGGATGCAGTGTCCAGTAGATGGGAGAGCTGGATGGACTGTCCAGAAGATGGGAGAGCTGGATGCAGTGTCCAGGATATGGGAGAGCTGGATGCAGTGTCCAGGATATGGGAGAGCTGGATGGACTGTCCAGGAGATGGGAGAGCTGGATGGACTGTCCAGGAGATAGGAGAGCTGAATGGACTGTCCAGAAGATGGGAGAGCTGGATGCAGTGTCCAGGAGATGGGAGAGCTGGATGGACTGTCCAGGAGATGGGAGAGCTGGATGGACTGTCCAGGAGATGGGAGATCTGGATGCAGTGTCCAGGAGATGGGAGAGCTGGATGGACTGTCCAGGAGATGGGAGAGCTGGATGCAGTGTCCAGAATATGGGAGAGCTGGATGCAGTGTCCAGAAGATGGGAGACCTGGATGGACTGTCCAGGAGATGGGCGAGCAGAGAGCAGTTTCCTTGAGATAAAAATGCAGGCTCTTAGTAGAGTGCAGAATATTCAGTTTTAGTGTCTTGAAGAGAAGAGTATGGCGTCTTCTGGGGATGGAAGAGAAGGGTTCAGTATCCTGGAGATGGGACGATGCAGTGCCCTAGAAGTGAGAGAGCAGAGTGCAGTATCCTGGAGATCCTGGGATATGTAGAGCCCTGCAGAGAGGAGGCCAGGGTGCATAGTCCTGGAGATCCTGGGGTATGCAGAGAGGAGGGTAGGGTGCAGAGTCCTGGAGATCCTGGGGTATTCAGAGAGGAGGGTAGCGTGCAGAGTCCTGGAGATCCTGGGGTATGCAGAGAGGTTGACAGGGTGCAGAGTCCTGGAGATCCTGGGGTATGCAGAGAGGAGGGCAGGGTGCAGAGTCCTGGAGATCCTGGGGTATGCAGAGAGGATGGCAGGGTGCAGAGTCCTGGAGATCCTGGGGTATGCAGAGAGGAGGGCAGGGTGCAGAGTCCTGGAGATCCTGGAGTATGCAGAGAGGAGGGCAGGGTGCAGAGTCCTGGAGATCCTGGGGTATGCAGAGAGGAGGGTAGGTTGTAGAGTCCTGGAGATCCTGGGGTATTCAGAGAGGAGGGTAGGGTGCAGAGTCCTGGAGATCCTGGAGTATGCAGAGAGGAGTGCAGGGTGCAGAGTCCGGGAGATCCTGGGGTATGCAGAGAGGATGGCAGGGTGCAGAGTCCTGGAGATCCTGGGGTATGCAGAGAGGAGGGCAGGGTGCAAAGTCCTGGAGATCCTGGGGTATGCAAGGAGGAGGGCAGGGTGCAAAGTCCTGGAGATCCTGGGGCATGCAGAGAGGAGGGCAGGGTGCAGAGTCCTGGAGATCCTGGGGTATGCAGAGAGGAGGGTAGGGTGCAGAGTCCTGGAGATCCTGGGGTATGCAGAGAGGAGGGCAGGGTGCAGAGTCCTGGAGATCCTGGGGTATGCAGAGCCCTGCAGAGAGAAGAGCAGAGTGCAGTGTCCTAGAAAGATTGCAGTGTCCCGGAGATTGGAGAGAGCAGTTTCTTGGAGATGAATGAAGTGTCTTGGATAGGGGCTTCATTAGTGGAGTTTACATCTGGAGAGAGGCAGAGACAGGTCCTGACAAGCCATTACTAAAAATCAGAGTAGTGAGAACTGTGTTCCTGGAGGGCAGTGGGTTGACTGAGCTCCGGCCCGGGGGTATCTGTTGTTTTCTTCATCTGCAGCAGTAAATGAAGCAGAGCATAATGGAGACATCAGGATGCTCCACACTGCCAGCCACATAACGGTCCCGAACACACTGGACACTCCGCGCTGCCAGTACCATAATAGTGCCGCACACACTGGACTCCGCTGCCGGCCCCATAATGGTCCCGCACACACTGGACGCCGCTGCCGGCCCCATAATGGTCCCGCACACACTGGACGCCGCTGCCGGCCACATAATGATCCCGCACACACTGAACGCCGCTGCCAGCCCCATAATGGTACCGCACACTCTGGACGCTCCACACTGCTGGCCCCATAATGGCCCCGCACACTCTGGACGCCGCTGCCAGCCCCATAATGGTCCCGCACACACTGGACGCCGCTGCCAGCCCCATAATGGTCCCGCACACTCTGGACGCTGCTGCCAGCCCCATAATGGTCCCGCACACACTGGACGCCACTGCGGCCCCATAATGGTCCCGCACACACTGGACGCCGCTGCCAGCCCCATAATGGTCCCGCACACACTGGACGCCACTGCGGCCCCATAATGGTCCCGCACACACTGGACGCCGCTGCCGGCCACATAATGATCCCGCACACACTAAACGCCGCTGCCGGTCCCATAATGGTACCGCACACTCTGGACGCTCCGCACTGCTGGCCCCATAATGGCCCCGCACACTCTGGACGCCGCTGCCAGCCCCATAATGGTCCCGCACACACTGGACGCCACTGCGGCCCCATAATGATCCCGCACACACTGGATGCCGCTGCCGGCCACATAATGGCCCCGCACACTCTGGACGCTGCTGCCAGCCCCATAATGGTCCCGCACACACTAGATGCCGCTGCCGGCCCCATAATGGTCCCGCACACACTGGACGCCACTGCGGCCCCATAATGATCCCGCACACACTGGACGCCGCTGCTGGCCCCATAATGGCCCCGCACACTCTGGACGCCGCTGCCAGCCCCATAATGGTCCCGCACACACTGGACGCCGCTGCCAGCCCCATAATGGTCCCACACACACTGGACGCCACTGCGGCCCCATAATGGTCCCGCACACACTGCACGCCACTGCGGCCCCATAATGATCCCGCACACACTGGACGCCACTGCGGCCCCATAATGATCCCGCACACACTGGACGCCACTGCGGCCCCATAATGATCCCGCACACACTGGACGCCGCTGCCAGCCCCATAATGGCCCCGCACACACTGGACGCCGCTGCCAGCCCCATAATGGCCCCGCACACACTGGACGCCGCTGCCGGTCCCTAATGATATGGGCATAATGGTAAAGATGGCGACCACAAGTCACAGGCCTGACATGTACATTCTAGGTTGAATCTGGTACCTTATAATCTAGAAAAGTTTTGGGCATTATCATATATCAGGTGGAATCTCATACAACCGGATGTGAGAACTGAGAAATTTCAAGTTCCATTTTTTTTCTCCCTAAAGGTCCTGAATCAAACTAGAAATGATACGGATTATTCAGTGGCCACCTGGTAATCCGGAATATCCGGCAATCCAACACCTATCAGGTCCCATTGATCACGTACTATAGGACAGCACATGCATCTGTGGCCTGCACAGGGGTGGACGCACGTACAGGCGAATGATGTAGGATCCTCAGAGGTTGTAGAGCGACCGGAGGTCGACCTCCGACCACCTCAAACAGAGGCTGGACAGATATCTGTCTGAGATGATCTAGTGAATCCTGCTTTGAGCCGGGGGTTGGACCAGATGACCCAGGAGGTCCCTTCCAACTCTACCATTCTATGATTCTATGACCTCCTCAATGACTGACCTCATGAAGCCATCACTTTATATGTGTAGACTACCCCTTTAAAGGGATGACTCGGGGTATTCCCTGGTCCTCTTATATGACACCTTCTGCCCCTTTAATGGCCGGCGCTGGCTCAGCCCAGGACAGGTGTGTCACAGTTTATGGCTGAGGGCTCCGTAACTTTACAACTTGACACGTCCTATAAAAATAATTATCGTCCTTCTGCAGAAGCCGCAGATATTAAGTGTTGAAAAGCGATAAATTCCAAGAATGTAGCGGGGAAGATTCTCATCCCGGAGGCGAAGCTTCCAGCTCCGAGGCCCCTGTGTGAGCGCCGTACCTCACCCCTCACCCCTCGTCCCCACATTGACCTGATCTCGGTATGGGGACTTGTACTTACTTTTCTGTTGATCAGTAACTAAAAATCTATGAAAATCTTAAGGTAGAGGGGGCACATACTTTATGGGCAGTGCATAAGGTACTCACTGCTGTGATCACATTAGGGCCTTTTTCCAGAGAACGATAAGTTAGTAAAAAGAGCGTCTCTACCTGATATAAACGACTCGTTAGTGCATTTTTGTTACAGCAGTCGCCTATATCCGTGCCGGTGATCGGTTGTGTCATCTCTTGTCCGACCACCATTCCTGTTTTCATTACAAATGGCTGTCAGATTCCTGACTACATGACGGCACACTGCTGAAAACCAGCATTCTTAGGTCAGCATGAAAGATTCAATCAACCACAAAGAAGTGAATCATCGCTGGATTATGGCACGTTTGCATTGTACAATGCTACTCATGATCCAATGATGTCCTACTCATGATCTAGTGATGCCCTACTCATGATCCAACGATGATGTCCCACTACTAATCCAATGATGTCCTACTCATGATCCAATGATGATGTCCCACACTAATCCAATGATGTCCTACTCATGATCCAATGATGATGTCCCACTACTAATCCAATAATGTCCTACTCATGATCCAGTGATGTCCTACTCATGATCCAATGATGATGTCCCACTACTAATCCAATGATGTCCTACTCATGATCCAATGATGATGTCCCACACTAATCCAATGATGTCCTACTCATGATCCAATGATGATGTCCCACTACTAATCCAATAATGTCCTACTCATGATCCAGTGATGTCCTACTCATGATCCAATGATGATGTCCCACTACTAATCCAATGATGTCCTACTCATGATCCAATGATGATGTCCCACTACTAATCCAATAATGTCCTACTCATGATCTAGTGATGTCCTACTCATGATCCAATGATGATGTCCCACTACTAATCCAATAATGTCCTACTCATGATCCAGTGATGTCCTACTCATGATCCAATGATGATGTCCCACTACTAATCCAATGATGTCCTACTCATGATTCAGTGATGTCCTACTCATGATCCAATGATGATGTCCTACTCATGATCCAATGATGATGTCCCACTACTAATCCAATGATGTCCTACACATGATCCAACGATGATGTCCCACTACTAATCCAATGATGTCCTACTCATGATCCAATACTGATGTCCTACACACGTGGTCAAAATTGTTGGTACCCCTCGTTTAATGAAAGAAAAACCCACAATAGTCACAGAAATAACTTGAATCTGACAAAAGTAATAAATTAAAAATCTATGAAAATGAACAAATAAACGCCAGACATTGCTTTTCAACTCGGTTTCCACAAAATTTTTGAAAACAATTAAACTCATGAAATAGGCCTGAACAGAAATGATGTTACCCCTGAAAATAATGTGACAAAAGGGACATGTTAAATAAAGTTGTGTCCACTAATTAGCATCACAGATGTCTACAATCTTGTAATCAGTCAGTGGCCTGTATATAGGGCTACAGATAGTCACTGTGCTGTTTGGTGACACTCAACATGGACCAGATGAAGCAAAGGAAAGAGTTGTCTCAGGAGATTAGAAAGAAAATTATAGACAAGCATGTTAAAGGTAAAGGTTATATGACCATCTCCAAGCAGCTTGATGTACCTGTGACTACAGTTGCACATATTATTCAGAAATTTAAGATCCATGGGACTGTAGTCAACCTCCCTGGACGTGGTTGCAGGAGGAAAACTGATGACAAATCAAAGAGATGGATAATACAAATGGTAACAAAACAGCCCATGATAACTTCTAAAGAGATTAAAAGTGAACTTCAAGCTCAAGGAACATCAGTGTCAGATCGCACCATCCGTCGTTGTTTGATGATCCAAAGTGGACTTCATCGGGGATGACTAAGGAGAGCACCATTGCTGAAAAAAAATCATAAAAAAGTCAGACTGGAATTTGCCAAACTACATGTTGACAAGCCACAAAGCTTCTAGGAGAATGTCCTATGGACAGATGAGACAAAAATGGAAGGTTTTGGCAAGGCACATCAGCTCTATGTTCACAGACGGAAAAATGAAGCATATCAAGAAAAGAAGTATGTCCCTACTGTGAAACATGGTGGAGGCTGTTATGTTCTGGGGCTGCTTTGCTGCATCTGGCACAGGGTGTCTTGAATCTGTGCAGGGTACAATGAAATATCAAGACTATCAAGTGATTCTAGTGAGAAATGTGCTGCCCAGTGTCAGAAAGCTTGGTCTCAGTCACAGGTCATGGGCCTTGCAACAGGATAATGACCCAAAACACACAGCTAAAAACTCCCAAGAATGGCTAAGAGGAAAACATTGGACTATTCTGAAGTGGCTTCTATGAGCCCTGACCTAAATCCTATTGAGCTTCTTTGGAAAGAGCTGAAACATGGCGTCTGGAGAAGGCAACCTTCAAACACGAGACAACTGGAGCAGTTTGCTCATGAGGAGTCTCCAAAATACCTGTCGAGAGGCTCAGAAGTCTCATTGACAGTTACGGGAATCGTTTGATTGCAATGATCGCCTCAAAAGGTTCAACACAATATTAAGCTAAGAAGTACCATCATTTCTGTCCAGGCCGATTTCATGAGGTTAATTTTTTTTTAAATTCTGTGGAAGCAGAGAAGCAATGTCTGACCTTCATTTGTTCATTTTCATAGACTTTTAATTTATTATTACTTTTGTCAGATTCAAGTTATTTCTGTGACCATTGTGGGTTTTTCCTTCATTAAACGAGGGGGACCAACAATTTTGACCGCGTGTGTACTTATGATCCAATTATGATGTCCTACTCGTGATTCAGCAATGTCCTATACATGATCCGGTGATGTCCTACACACGACCAATGATGATGTCCTACACCTTATCAATGATGATTACCAACTCATGTTCAAGTGATGCTGTCCAGTTCATGGTCCAATATTGATGTCCTGTATATGACTAATGATGATGTCCTACATGACCAATGATGAAAACCAACTCATGACCCAATAATGACGCCTTACTCGTGATTCAGTGATGATGTCCTACATATGACTATACATGCATATACCATGGGATCATGCTCTGATACGTGTATCTTCACAATGATTTCAAACCTTCTATCTGGTTGATTCTGGTAACTTAGTCAATTATTATGAGGCCTTCAGTTGCTAAATTGTGGAAACATTTAGATATTTCCCACCAATGCTGAATGGGTGGTAATGGTGGCAGAGAAATATAATGCCGGTAAACCGTATGCAACAGTGGAGACACATTTTTTTATTTAACAACTAATATTAATTATAAAACACGTATTATATGGTAACAATTTCTTTACAACGTTTGACAGTAAAATAATCAGCAAATCACATAACAGAATAAATTATCAGAATACACTAGAATTCAGGGGCTGGTGGTTTAAAATGATCTACTGGAGGGAAGGAGGACTAGATTGTCATTAACTATAATGAGTGAGGGCCATTTTTTTAAAGTTTTGGCAATACTCTGTTCCTATCACAAGTCGCTGCCCGTTTCCCCCGCAACTCTCTATCCACTTTTGCGATGTCGCTCTGGCGCCTGCTGGTCCCCCTCTGACTACTGTGTTACCCTCTATCCGTGCCTGGGACGATATGTCTCTCTAAGAGGTAACAGCCCGTCTCCCGCATCCTTCCTGGTCGCTGGCCTGACTGTGAATTCTCGATCTGACACCTTCACAATTTCTGCGACGGCATGTCACTGGTGCACACGTCTGAGAATCGTGCCGCCGCAACCTGTTCATGTTCTGTCGACCAACGTCACTCGGGTGGGGAAACTTGACTGACGTCGCTCAGGTCTTTGGAGCTTCACCGTCGACGTCTGGGTTGGGACCTTGACTGACATCGCTTGGGTCTTCAGGGCTTGACCATCAAGGTCTGGGCTGGGAACCTTGACTGGCGTCGCTCCGGTCTTTGGGACTTGACCGTCGACGTCTGGGCTGAGAACATTGACTGGCCTCGCTCGGGTCTTCGGGACTTGACTATCAACGTCTGGGCTGGGAACCTTGATTGGTGTCGCTCTGGTCTTTGGGACTTGACCGTCGACGTCTGGGCTGAGAACATTGACTGGCCTCGCTCCCGTCTTCGGGGCTTGACAGCTGATGTCTGTGCTGGGCGGATACGCGGCACCTTTCTTCCTGACAGGAGCTCTGGACACTGCTGTTGCTCCACCCGTCTCTCTCTTCGGCGTCAGAATCACCTCAGAAGTTATGCACCAAAGCTGTACCCAGAGTCCTGATCAAACTCCTCTCCTCTGCCACCCTTCCTTCCCTCGGCCACGATTCCATGCTGTTCTGGTTCCAAAGTGTCTCGTCCCCTCACTGAAGATCCGTCCATGGTTTCTCTTGATGGTAATACTCTATACTCCTTGGTTTCTACCACTCGGGGTCCAGAGTTTAGGTCGAATCCTCTGATGAGATGAATTGATGGATATTGATCCATCTGCTCATTAATCTTCTACCGCGTCCTGCGAGAAAGAGGTGCTGACAGTGACTTCCTTCGATGGGATCATGGCCAGGATCCTGCTCACACACGATAACAAAAGTATAGATGTAGTTATAAACTTCTGAACTTTCCATATACATGTGCGCTTCTTGCTGAGATCTCCTATTACCTGTTTACGTGGCTTTAAGCATTTCTCTGTTGATGTATCACTGCAGGTCTGATCCCCACCGATCATGGAAATTAATTAACTACAATTTCTGATTTACACAGCCCATTTATGTGCCCATGTATGTGGGCAGCTGAGTTCCGTTCGGCTACTTGTGAACCAGCACTGGGATTTAACTGGGATGGAGGAACCCTGGTTGCCGAAGAGAGGACTGGACAACCATTGGAGTCTCCTCTTACCGGATGGTGGCTCATAAGTGGTCCCCACTTTGGTTTGCCGAGAGAAGACTGGATAACCATTGAAGTCTTCTCTTACCAGAAGGTGGCTCATGAGTGTTCCACACTTTGGTTTGCCAAGAGAGGATTGGACAACCACTGGAGTCTCCTCTTTTCGGATGGTGGCTCATGAGTGGTCCCCACTTTGGTTTGCTGAGAGAAAACTGGACAACCATTCGAGTCTTCTCTTACCAGATAATGGCTCATGGGTGGTCCCCACTTTGTTTGCCTGAGAGAGGGCTGCACAACCACTAGATGGTGGCTCATTAATGGTCCTCCACTTTGGTTCACTATGGCCTCCTTTGCTCATTGTACACCTCCTCTGGGATCACATATGGCCCCATCTGCTCCGTGTTCTCTTACTCTTCTTGTCTTCATGACAGGAGATAATTACCTGCCACCATGTAGATGACTGTGGGGACAAGAATTGACTTGTGTCTGTCAGATGTGACATTCTTGAGGACATGCCAGCCTTTACCTGCTCTGACTGTCATGTGTGAAATGTCTGATCTCTTTCTGATCTTTTCTTTGAACCTTGGAAACATGGATTCAATGTGAGGGGGAAGATGTTAGGGAAAGGCCAAATGATTTATGGTGTAAAATAGCTAAATAAACAGTTAAACCATCCACAATCCCATGGTGAGGAATCACCATGTGGGGATGTGCCCATATTAACACACCCCACTGTACATAGCACCAACGCAAGTCATTGGTAAATGTCTGACCTTGTTCTATGGAGCTTACAATCCAAGCCTGTTTAGCAAAAAGCTGGTGGCATTTCCTACTTAAGGTTGTTGGCATTGATGTGCCCTCTGAGCATGGACCACCAGTTTGGAGGTACACAGGGCATTATCACACTGATAACTGAGTTACTTATGGTCAGTACATATGATTGATCCAGTGGCCCGCTGACCCCGCTCCTCATCCATCATCTACAGGATTGTACGAGTTATGACTCCAACATGTCAGGACAGCAGGACTGTGCAGATTTTATGTTTCCTGCTGAGGGCAGGACCCCAAACTGATGACCCTCCGGCAAGAAGTGGAGCATTTACTGATCCTATCTTTGACCTGAATACCTGGTTTTACACAAATAAGACATAAAATATAAAACCTGAATCACTACCAGGTAAATCATCCCCAAGCAGCAATCATAACCTAGTGATAACGGGAGGAAGCACACCAGACCCCAAGCCCTCACTGTGCAGGGCATCCCATGGAAAAGCTTCATGTACATTCAGAGGCCTTCAGCATACATGAGTGGTGACATCACACACAGTAGGTGAGACGTTATCCTGTAGTGTGACGTCACCATATACGTACAACTTGATTCATCTATGAATGTGACATCATTGTCCTATGTAGGGTGACACTTACATATGCGTGACCTCATCATATGTGTCACGTGTTTGCCGTGACAGAGAGGAGCCAGAAGACCACAGCGTCTGAATTTATGTACTCTTGCATTGAGTAGAAGCATTTCTCCTTCTTATTATATGATGCTAGTTTTTTTTCAGCAGTGCAGGAGTTAATCTGCTCAGCTTTCAGTCTGTGTAGCTTCTTTCTTGGAAGTTCTCGGCTGAGCAGCATCAGACACTACTCTCTGGTATATAGTCTCTACTCTGGCAATCTGCATTGCCAGTGTTAAGTCTTGTTCTGCCTGGTGAAGGAGTGGAGGATTCGGTGTTCGGTAGAGGCGTTTTAGGAGAGTTGTTCTGTGACTGTTGCTTGGAGTTTTGGTTGTGTGCATAGTCACATCCTCTTCTGTTTTTGGTTACCTTCCTCATCCTTTCGTTGTTTCCCTCTGATGTCTGTGAGTGCATGTTTTGTGTGTTTTGTATTTTATTTTATCCCTGTATGTCCTTCCTTGTTTGTCTGGTGGGTGTATTTACATACACTATTCCTCCCCACTCTTCTGGGTGGGGGAGGGGACAGATAAGGGCTGATTCAGGACTACAGCAATGTATGTGGCCCCAGCATCTTCACCATCAGAAGTAACCTGGGGAACAGGGATAGATAGGGCGCCCCTAGTGTTAGGGACAGGATAGGAGCCGCTGGTCCCAGGTTGTCAGACAACAGCATTTTGAGAGTAACACTGGCCTATACTATTTTTTGGTCCATCATGAATCCTATTACTGCTCTGGCTGGGCAACTACAGCAGCTCAGTCTAGAGGTGGCAGATATTCGCTCTGCTGTTTTGCAGTAATTGAACATGACCAGTGTGAAGACTGGGGTCTTCCGTGGGCGTAACACTACTCAGACAACACAGGGTGAGGGTAAAACAGTGAGAACAGAAAGAACAGTCCCAGCAATTACCCAAGATGGTGCAAATTACAGGGTCCTCACCCTTCCCCTGGCCCTCCAAAAATAGATTAGCTGCGATTTCAGGGCTTCCAGGGCCGAATACCCCTACCAGTGACACCCAGCTTTTGGTGGGCCCCCAAAGAGAGAAGGTAATGACAATCTTAGGAAACTAGCCAAGAGCAGTGAAGTTTGGGGCCAGGTGATCTGATTGCCCCAACCTGGATTCTTCAAGATGTCTCTGAGGGTTCCTCAATGGTCAATGGAGCTGATCTGTATTCCTCCAGCTCCGGCCAAAGTCCCCTAAGCTGACATGCTGTAGAATGACACTGAATAGAGGCAGAGACCCCCTTTTTATAGATCACAATTGTCCTTCCAGTCATCATTCACAGGTCAAGGGTCAGGGATGAAGGTGGGAGGAGCTCATGACTCATTGTTTGAGTATTTAATCAACTTGCATTGTTTGTTCTCCATTGCTCGGCAAATCAACAACTCCCTGGGCTGATATAATACACAATCAGCATATTATCAAACAGTATTGCTCCATGCCCCTATATTGCAAGATTTGCAGACAATAAGTTGCACTATATCTTAACTCAAGTGTCAACATTCAGGATTATTCAAATAATAGTCTGTTTTAATCAACCAAAGAAGAACACAGGTTAAGAAAGTCAACATAAAAATAAATGGTATATTGCTCTTGCCCATCAGAAAGTATGTCTGGCATAATTAAGAAGAAAAGCTGTGTCGTCACAACCGGTTTGGGGACCGTTACTCCAAAACAACCCCTAGTGGAGCCCAAGGTCGCTATGCCTGACAGGTTCTCTGGGGGTCGTGATAAGTTTGTTGTCTTCAGAGAAGCATGTAAACTATACTTCAAGTTGCGGCCTCACTCCTCTAATACTTAGGAGCAATGAGTGGGGATCGTAATTTCGCTCCTACTGGCTGACCCCCAAGTCTCCTCCGTACGACTCTCAATTGCTAAGGACGGTTGATTAATTTTTTCAGGCGCTAGGTCACATATACGATGACCCCGGCCATGTCTCCCTGGCCGAGTCAGACATTACGTCCGCTTCGGCAGGGAGACCGGCCAGCAGAGGAGTATTGCTCCAAGTTTCGGAGGTGGACCACAGACACTAAGTGGAATGACTCCACACTCCGTAGCCAGTTCACTCAAGGGTGATCGGTAAGGGTAAAGGATGCTTTTGCCCTGCAGGAGTCCCCGGTCTCCCTGGAGGCGGCCATGTCTCTGGCCTTCAGGGTTGACAGTCATCTTTGTCAAAGACATAAGGAGACACTTGGTGGGGCTCGGAGTCAAGGGAATCTCGGACTGAGTCTACCATGGAACCCATGCAATTGGGTGGTGCTACACGTTCTGTAGGTGAAATGGTAGTTCAGCGTAAAGGGGGAGTATGCTTTTTCCGTGGTGGAAGGGGTAATTTTGCGGGTACGTGTCCTTCCATACGCCCCTGTAAACAGCTGCTGGAAAACTAAGGAGCCCGGGATGCGGGGAGGTTGGCAACCTTATCTCCTCCGTGGGTAGATCTCAATTTTTTCTTCCGGCAGAGATCCATCTCGGCAAAGAGAAGGTGGTCATTTCTGCCTTTCTGCACAGTGGGGAGGGGTTTAATTTGATCAACGCCAGGTTCGTCCAGGCCAAGGGCTTCAAACCACAAGTATTATCTAAACCGATACCCATTATTGCTACTGACTCGGCATTGTTGAGCCAGGGGTATTTTACTCAGGTCATTCGTAAGTTACACCTACAGCTAGGGGCCATACACTCCGAACTTATAGATTGTTATGTACTAGAGGTCCTGCCCTCTCCTGTTGTTCTGGGACTACCTTGGCTTACACTACACAACCCTGTGGTAGACTGTCAGACTCCGGAGGTGGTTAAATGGAGTGAGTATTGTCAAGAACACTGCTTGGGCACCCGGCTAGCCAGGGTAGATACCCAATCTCTGCCTAAATACCTGTCTGACTTTGGGGATGTGTTCTCAGAACAGGGGTGTCAGGAACTTCCTCCACATCGTCCTTATGATTGCACCGTTAACCTTATTCATGGGGCTAAGTTGCCAAAAAGCAGGTTAACTCGTAATATGTCTGGTCTGAAGAGGTAGGTCTTGAAAGTCTGGCAAAGGGTCATATTAGAGTTACTTCATCTCCCGTTGCTGCAGGGTTTTTCTTTGCCAAGAAAAAAATGAGGTGTCATGCCCTTGCTTATACTTTCGCTAACTTAATTGGATCACGGTCCGGGATCAATATCCGCTCCCTCTCCTCCCGGACCTCTTTAATCAGATTGTGGGAGCCAAATGGTCTTCTAAATTAGACTTCTGGGAAGTTTATAATCTCTTTCACACAGTAGTATAGCTATAGGGAGGGCAGAGGGGGCGGTCGCCCTGGGCCCTGTAACATGAAGGGGCCCATCCGCTTCTGTCATGAGGCAGACGGCAGCAGCAGCACTCGGGGAGAGCACAGCACAATGCCGGCTCCCCTATCTGACAGACACTGGCTAGCACAGGACAGAGCCTCGGTCAGTGCAGTGTGCGGGCTCAAGCTGAGAAGTTTCTGAGCCAGCTCGACTGTGAGTGCTGCAGCCAGCTCTGATCCCTGTGCACTCTCCCTGGGTCCTAGTGCCCACCGTACATTCACCTCAGACACTGCCTGGCCCTGGCCTCACCTTATGCTCCTTGCTCACCTGCAGCACTTGGATCACAAGTTGCCAGTGCCATCCATTGACCACCTGTCTGCAAACTTCATCTGAGGGAGCGCTGAATTTATTTGACTATTTAAATTCAGGTATGTAATGGTCACTATGTGGTGAATGTGAGCGGATGGGGGTAGGGTGGGAACTGAAGGGGCGGTGGAGGGAGGACAGGGCTGGTGGCCTTATTATTATACTTATTAGGGTATGTGCACACGATGCAGATTTGAAGCAGAAATTTCCTGAGCATTTCTGCATCTCCTTGGCAGAAAAAATGCATGCTGATTTTACATGCGGATTTTACATGTGTTTTTTCAGAGTTTTTCAAGTGTTTTTACATGCCTTTATGCATGCATTTTTTTCAAGCAATTTTGAGCATCACTTGGAAGAGGGCTTGACAAGTTGGTCACACAATATAAATCCATGTAACTGGCAAGGATTTATATTGTGTGACCAACTTATGAGGAGCTTTCTGCTTCAAATCGTGCATCTAGTTTAAATAAAAAGAATTAAAAAGTAAAAAGAAAAAAAAAAACTTATACTCACCTCTCCGGCGACCCCCGGTCTCCTCCCAGCGGCGATCCTCTCTGTTCGGAGGCCTGCAGTGTACTGGCGGGACTTGCGGTGACGTCATTTAGTCAGCTGATGGTCACGCGACCGATGATGTCAGAGGTCAGCTTATGGTCGCGTGACCATCAGCTGACTAAATGACGTCACCTCAGGTCCTGCCAGTACACCGCGGGCCGCCGAGGAGAGAGGATCGACGCCGGGAGGAGAACGGGGGTCGCCGGAGAGGTGAGTATGAATCATTTTTTACTTTAAAATTCTCTTTTTACTTGCAGGTACGATGGCACCCGGGTCGGATGAGAGTCCGCGCATTGAACCACATAAGTATCTCAGCCAGGGATGTGTGACTCTGTAAAGCTGCGGCGGAGAAACACATCCTTTAATAGCTGCAGGGGACTGAGCTGCACTGTGAACTAGTCCCACAGGCTCGTCCCCGACAGCTTCACCCCACACTGTGAACTAGTCCCACAGGCTCGTTCCCGGCAGCTTCACCCCACACTGTGCACCAGTCCTACAGGCTCGTCCCCGGCAGCTTCTGCCTGCACTGTGCACCAGTCCTACAGGCTCGTCCCCGGCAGCTTCACCCCACACTGTGCACCAGTCCTACAGGCTCGTCCCCGGCAGCTTCACCCCACACTGTGCACCAGTCCTACAGGCTCGTCCCCGGCAGCTTCACCCCACACTGTGCACCAGCCCTACAGGCTCGTCCCCGGCAGCTTCTCCCCGCATTGTGCACCAGTCCTGCAGGCTCGTCCCCGGCAGCTTCTCCCTCCACTATGCACCAGTCCTACAGGCTCGTCCCCGGCAGCTTCACCCCACACTGTGCACCAGTCCTACAGGCTCGTCCCCGGCGGCTTCTCCCCGCACTGTGCACCAGTCCTACAGGCTCGTCCCCGGCAGCTTCTCCCCGCATTGTGCACCAGTCCTACAGGCTCGTCCCCGGCAGCTTCTCCCTGCACTATGCACAAGTCCTACAGGCTCGTCCCCGGCAGCTTCACCCCACACTGTGCACCAGTCCTACAGGCTCGTCCCCGGCGGCTTCACCCCACACTGTGCACCAGTCCTACAGGCTCGTCCGCTGCCGCTTCTCCCCGCACTGTGCACCAGTCCTACAGGATCGTCCCCGGCGGCTTCACCTCACACTGTGCACCAGTCCCATAGGCTCTTCCCTGGCGGCTTCACCCCACACTGTGCACCAGTCCCACAGGCTCGTCCCCGGCGGCTTCACCTCACACTGTGCACCAGTCCCACAGGCTCGTCCCTGGCGGCTTCTCCCTGCTCTGTGCACCAGTCCTACAAGCTCGTCCCCGGCGGCTTCACCCCACACTGTGCACCAGTCCCACAGGCTCATCCCCGGCAGCTTCACCCCACACTGTGCACCAGTCCTACAGGCTCGTCCCCGGCAGCTTCTGCCTGCACTGTGCACCAGTCCTACAGGCTCGTCCCCGGCAGCTTCACCCCACACTGTGCACCAGTCCTACAGGCTCGTCCCCGGCAGCTTCACCCCACACTGTGCACCAGTCCTACAGGCTCGTCCCCGGCAGCTTCACCCCACACTGTGCACCAGCCCTACAGGCTCGTCCCCGGCAGCTTCTCCCCGCATTGTGCACCAGTCCTGCAGGCTCGTCCCCGGCAGCTTCTCCCTCCACTATGCACCAGTCCTACAGGCTCGTCCCCGGCAGCTTCACCCCACACTGTGCACCAGTCCTACAGGCTCGTCCCCGGCGGCTTCTCCCCGCACTGTGCACCAGTCCTACAGGCTCGTCCCCGGCAGCTTCTCCCCGCATTGTGCACCAGTCCTACAGGCTCGTCCCCGGCAGCTTCTCCCTGCACTATGCACCAGTCCTACAGGCTCGTCCCCGGCAGCTTCACCCCACACTGTGCACCAGTCCTACAGGCTCGTCCCCGGCGGCTTCACCCCACACTGTGCACCAGTCCTACAGGCTCGTCCGCTGCCGCTTCTCCCCGCACTGTGCACCAGTCCTACAGGATCGTCCCCGGCGGCTTCACCTCACACTGTGCACCAGTCCCATAGGCTCTTCCCTGGCGGCTTCACCCCACACTGTGCACCAGTCCCACAGGCTCGTCCCCGGCGGCTTCACCTCACACTGTGCACCAGTCCCACAGGCTCGTCCCTGGCGGCTTCTCCCTGCTCTGTGCACCAGTCCTACAAGCTCGTCCCCGGCGGCTTCACCCCACACTGTGCACCAGTCCCACAGGCTCATCCCCGGCAGCTTCACCCCACACTGTGCACCAGTCCCACAGGCTCGTCCCCGGCGGCTTCACCCCACACTGTGCACCAGTCCCACAGGCTCATCCCCGGCAGCTTCACCCCACACAGTGCACCAGTCCCACAGGCTCGTCCCCGGCGGCTTCACCCCACACTGTGCACTAGTCCTACAGGCTCATCCCCGGTGGCTTCTCCCCGCACTGTGCATCAGTCCTACAGGATCGTCCCCGGCAGCTTCTCCCCACACTGTGCACCAGTCCTACAGGATCGTCCCCGGCGGCTTCTCCCCACACTGTGCACCAGTCCTACAGGATCGTCCCCGGCGGCTTCTCCCCGCACTGTGCACCAGTCCTACAGGCTCGTCCCCGGCGGCTTCTCCCCGCACTGTGCACCAGTCCTGCAGGCTCATCCCCGGTGGCTTCTTCCCGCACTGTGCATCAGTCCTACAGGATCGTCCCCGGCGGCTTCTCCCCACACTGTGTACCAGTCCTACAGGATCGTCCCCGGCGGCTTCTCCCCGCACTGTGCACCAGTCCTGCAGGCTCGTCCCCGGCGGCTTCACCCCACACTGTGCACAAGTCCTACAGGCTCGTCCCCGGCAGCTTCACCCCACACTGTGCACCAGTCCCACAGGCTCGTCCCCGGCAGCTTCTCTCCGCACTGTGCACCAGTCCTACAGGATCGTCCCTGGCAGCTTCTCCCCGCACTGTGCACCAGTCCTACAGGACCGTCCCCGGCGGCTTCTCCCCGCACTGTGCACCAGTCCTACAGGATCGTCCCCGGCGGCTTCTCCCCGCACTGTATACCAGTCCTACAGGCTCCTCCCCGATGGCTTCTCCCTGCTCTGTGCACCAGTCCTACAGGCTCCTCCCCGATGGCTTGTCCCCACACTGTACACCAGTCCTACAGGCTCCTCCCCGGAAGCTTCTCCCCACACTGTGCACTAGTCCTACAGGTTCATCCCCGATGGCTTCTCCCCACACTGTGCATCAGTCCTACAGGCTCGTCCCCGGCGGCTGCTCCCCGCACTGTGCATCAGTCCTACAGGCTCGTCCCCGGCGGCTGCTCCCCGCACTGTGCATCAGTCCTACAGGATCGTCCCCGGAAGCTTCTCCCCACACTGTGCACTAGTCCTACAGGTTCATCCCCGGTGGCTTCTCCCCACACTGTGCACCTGTCCTGCAGGCTCCTCCCCGGAAGCTTCTCCCCACACTGTGCACCAGTCCCACAGGCTCATCCCCGGCGGCTGCTCCCCGCACTGTGCACCAGTCCCACAGGCTCATCCCCGGCGGCTGCTCCCCGCACTGTGCACCAGTCCCACAGGCTCATCCCCGGCAGCTTCACCCCACACTGTGCACCAGTCCCACAGGCTCATCCCCGGCGGCTGCTCCCCGCACTGTGCATCAGTCCTACAGGCTCGTCCCCGGCGGCTGCAACCCGCACTGTGCATCAGTCCTACATGCTCGTCCCCGGCGGCTTCTGCCCACAGTGTGCACCAGTCCTACAGGCTCGTCCCCCGAAGCTTCACCCCACACTGTGCACCAGTCCTACAGGCTCCTCCCCGGCGGCTGCTCCCTGCACTGTGCACCAGTCCTGCAGGCTCATCCCCGGTGGCTTCACCCCACACTGTGCACCAGTCCTACAGGATTGTCCCCAGCGGTTTCTCCCCGCACAGTGCACGAGTCCTACAGGATCGTCCCCGGCGGCTTCTCCCCGCACTGTGCACCAGTCCAACAGGCTCCTCCCCGATGGCTTCTCCCTGCTCTGTGCACCAGTCCTGCAGGCTCCTCACCGGTGGCTTCTCCCCGCACTGTGCACTAGTCCTACAGGCTCGTCCCCGGCGGCTTCTCCCTGCACTGTGCACCAGTCCTGCAGGCTCCTCCCCGGCAGCTTCACCCCACACTGTGCACCAGTCCTACAGGCTCGTCCCCGGCGGCTTCTCCGCGCAGTGTGCACCAGTCCTACAGGCAGGTCCCCGACGGCTTCTCCCCGCACTGTGCACCAGTCCTACAGGCTCCTCCCTGGCGGCTTCACCCCACACTGTGCACCAGTCCTACAGGCAGGTCCCCGACAGCTTCATCCTGCACTGTGCACCAGTCCTGCAGTCTCCCCTCCGGCGGCTTCTCCCTGCACTGTGCACCAGTCCTACAGGCTCATCCCCGGCGGCTTCTCCCCGCACTGTGCACCAGTCCAACAGGCTCCTCCCCGGCGGCTGCTCCCTGCACTGTGCACCAGTCCTGCAGGCTCCTCCCCGATTGCTTCTCCCTGCTCTGTGCACCAGTCCTGCAAGCTACTCACCGGTGGCTTCTCCCCGCACTGTGCAGCAGTCCTACAGGCTCGTCCCCGGCGGCTTCCCCCCGCACTGTGCACCAGTCCTACAGGCAGATCCCCGACAGCTTCTCCCTGCACTGTGCACCAGTCCTGCAGGCTCCTCTCCGGCGACTTCTCCCTGCACTGTGCACCAGTCATACAGGCTCGTCCCCGGCGGCTTCTCCCCGCACTGTGCACCAGTCCTGCAGGCTCCTCCCCGGTGGCTTCTCCCTGCAATGTGCACTAGTCCTACAGGCTCGTCCCCGGCGGTTTCTCCCTGCACTGTGCACCAGTCCTGCAGGCTCCTCCCCGGCAGCTTCACCCCACACTGTGCACCAGTCCTACAGGCTGGTCCTCGGCGGCTTCTCCCCGCACTGTGCACCAGTCCTACAGGCAGGTCCCCGACAGCTTCTCCCTGCACTGTGCACCAGTCCTGCAGGCTCCTCTCCGGCGGCTTCTCCCTGCACTGTGCACCAGTCCTGCAGTCTCCTCTCCGGCGGCTTCTTCCCCGCAATGTGCACCAGTCCTGCAGGCCCTCCCCGGTGGCTTCTCCCCGCAGTGTGCACCAGTCCTACAGGCTCGTCACCGGTGGCTTCTCCCTGCACTGTGCATCAGTCCTGCAGGCTCCTCCATGGCGGCTTCTCCCCGCACTGAGCACGAGTCCTACAGGCTCGTCCCCGACAGCTTCACCACACACTGTGCACCAGTCCTACAGGCAGGTCCCCGGCAGCTTCTCCCTGCACTGTGCACCAGTCCTACAGGCTCATCCCCGGTGGCTTCTCCCCGCACTGTGCATCAGTCCTACAGGATCGTCCCCGGCAGCTTCTCCCCACACTGTGCACCAGTCCTACAGGATCGTCCCCGGCGGCTTCTCCCCACACTGTGCACCAGTCCTACAGGATCGTCCCCGGCGGCTTCTCCCCGCACTGTGCACCAGTCCTACAGGCTCGTCCCCGGCGGCTTCTCCCCGCACTGTGCACCAGTCCTGCAGGCTCATCCCCGGTGGCTTCTTCCCGCACTGTGCATCAGTCCTACAGGATCGTCCCCGGCGGCTTCTCCCCACACTGTGTACCAGTCCTACAGGATCGTCCCCGGCGGCTTCTCCCCGCACTGTGCACCAGTCCTGCAGGCTCGTCCCCGGCGGCTTCACCCCACACTGTGCACAAGTCCTACAGGCTCGTCCCCGGCAGCTTCACCCCACACTGTGCACCAGTCCCACAGGCTCGTCCCCGGCAGCTTCTCTCCGCACTGTGCACCAGTCCTACAGGATCGTCCCTGGCAGCTTCTCCCCGCACTGTGCACCAGTCCTACAGGACCGTCCCCGGCGGCTTCTCCCCGCACTGTGCACCAGTCCTACAGGATCGTCCCCGGCGGCTTCTCCCCGCACTGTATACCAGTCCTACAGGCTCCTCCCCGATGGCTTCTCTCTGCTCTGTGCACCAGTCCTACAGGCTCCTCCCCGATGGCTTGTCCCCACACTGTACACCAGTCCTACAGGCTCCTCCCCGGAAGCTTCTCCCCACACTGTGCACTAGTCCTACAGGTTCATCCCCGATGGCTTCTCCCCACACTGTGCATCAGTCCTACAGGCTCGTCCCCGGCGGCTGCTCCCCGCACTGTGCATCAGTCCTACAGGCTCGTCCCCGGCGGCTGCTCCCCGCACTGTGCATCAGTCCTACAGGATCGTCCCCGGAAGCTTCTCCCCACACTGTGCACTAGTCCTACAGGTTCATCCCCGGTGGCTTCTCCCCACACTGTGCACCTGTCCTGCAGGCTCCTCCCCGGAAGCTTCTCCCCACACTGTGCACCAGTCCCACAGGCTCATCCCCGGCGGCTGCTCCCCGCACTGTGCACCAGTCCCACAGGCTCATCCCCGGCGGCTGCTCCCCGCACTGTGCACCAGTCCCACAGGCTCATCCCCGGCAGCTTCACCCCACACTGTGCACCAGTCCCACAGGCTCATCCCCGGCGGCTGCTCCCCGCACTGTGCATCAGTCCTACAGGCTCTTCCCCGGCGGCTGCAACCCGCACTGTGCATCAGTCCTACATGCTCGTCCCCGGCGGCTTCTGCCCACAGTGTGCACCAGTCCTACAGGCTCGTCCCCCGAAGCTTCACCCCACACTGTGCACCAGTCCTACAGGCTCCTCCCCGGCGGCTGCTCCCTGCACTGTGCACCAGTCCTGCAGGCTCATCCCCGGTGGCTTCACCCCACACTGTGCACCAGTCCTACAGGATTGTCCCCAGCGGTTTCTCCCCGCACAGTGCACGAGTCCTACAGGATCGTCCCCGGCGGCTTCTCCCCGCACTGTGCACCAGTCCAACAGGCTCCTCCCCGATGGCTTCTCCCTGCTCTGTGCACCAGTCCTGCAGGCTCCTCACCGGTGGCTTCTCCCCGCACTGTGCACTAGTCCTACAGGCTCGTCCCCGGCGGCTTCTCCCTGCACTGTGCACCAGTCCTGCAGGCTCCTCCCCGGCAGCTTCACCCCACACTGTGCACCAGTCCTACAGGCTCGTCCCCGGCGGCTTCTCCGCGCAGTGTGCACCAGTCCTACAGGCAGGTCCCCGACGGCTTCTCCCCGCACTGTGCACCAGTCCTACAGGCTCCTCCCTGGCGGCTTCACCCCACACTGTGCACCAGTCCTACAGGCAGGTCCCCGACAGCTTCATCCTGCACTGTGCACCAGTCCTGCAGTCTCCCCTCCGGCGGCTTCTCCCTGCACTGTGCACCAGTCCTACAGGCTCATCCCCGGCGGCTTCTCCCCGCACTGTGCACCAGTCCAACAGGCTCCTCCCCGGCGGCTGCTCCCTGCACTGTGCACCAGTCCTGCAGGCTCCTCCGCGATTGCTTCTCCCTGCTCTGTGCACCAGTCCTGCAAGCTACTCACCGGTGGCTTCTCCCCGCACTGTGCAGCAGTCCTACAGGCTCGTCCCCGGCGGCTTCCCCCCGCACTGTGCACCAGTCCTACAGGCAGATCCCCGACAGCTTCTCCCTGCACTGTGCACCAGTCCTGCAGGCTCCTCTCCGGCGACTTCTCCCTGCACTGTGCACCAGTCATACAGGCTCGTCCCCGGCGGCTTCTCCCCGCACTGTGCACCAGTCCTGCAGGCTCCTCCCCGGTGGCTTCTCCCTGCAATGTGCACTAGTCCTACAGGCTCGTCCCCGGCGGTTTCTCCCTGCACTGTGCACCAGTCCTGCAGGCTCCTCCCCGGCAGCTTCACCCCACACTGTGCACCAGTCCTACAGGCTGGTCCTCGGCGGCTTCTCCCCGCACTGTGCACCAGTCCTACAGGCAGGTCCCCGACAGCTTCTCCCTGCACTGTGCACCAGTCCTGCAGGCTCCTCTCCGGCGGCTTCTCCCTGCACTGTGCACCAGTCCTGCAGTCTCCTCTCCGGCGGCTTCTTCCCCGCAATGTGCACCAGTCCTGCAGGCCCTCCCCGGTGGCTTCTCCCCGCAGTGTGCACCAGTCCTACAGGCTCGTCACCGGTGGCTTCTCCCTGCACTGTGCATCAGTCCTGCAGGCTCCTCCATGGCGGCTTCTCCCCGCACTGAGCACGAGTCCTACAGGCTCGTCCCCGACAGCTTCACCACACACTGTGCACCAGTCCTACAGGCAGGTCCCCGGCAGCTTCTCCCTGCACTGTGCACCAGTCCTACAGGCTCGTCCCCGGTGGCTTCTCCCCGCAGTGTGCACCAGTCCTACAGGCTCGTCCCCGGCGGTGGCTCCCTGTCTGTGCACGAGTCCTACAGGCTCGTCCCCGGCGGCTTCTCCCCACACTGTGGACCAGTCCTACAGGCTCGTCCCCCGAAGCTTCACCCCACACTGTGCACCAGTCCCACAGGCTCCTCCCCGGCGGCTGCTCCCCGCACTGTGCATCAGTCCTACAGGCTCCTCCCCGGAAGCTTCTCCCCACACTGTGCACCAGTCCCACAGGTTCCTCCCCGGCGGCTGCTCCCCGCACTGTGCATCAGTCCTACAGGTTCATCCCCGGTGGCTTCTCCCCACACTGTGCACCAGTCCCACAGGCTCATCCCCGGCGGCTGCTCCCCACACTGTGCACCAGTCCTGCAGGCTCCTCCCTGGAAGCTTCTCCCCACACTGTGCATCAGTCCTACAGGCTCCTCCCCGGAAGCTTCTCCCCACACTGTGCACTAGTCCTACAGGTTCATCCCCGGTGGCTTCTCCCCACACTGTGCATCAGTCCTACAGGCTCGTCCCCGGCGGCTGCTCCCCGCACTGTGCATCAGTCCTACAGGCTCGTCCCCGGCGGCTGCTCCCCGCACTGTGCATCAGTCCTACAGGATCGTCCCCGGAAGCTTCTCCCCACACTGTGCACTAGTCCTACAGGTTCATCCCCGGTGGCTTCTCCCCACACTGTGCACCTGTCCTGCAGGCTCCTCCCCGGAAGCTTCTCCCCACACTGTGCACCAGTCCCACAGGCTCATCCCTGGCGGCTGCTCCCCGCACTGTGCACCAGTCCCACAGGCTCATCCCCGGCGGCTGCTCCCCGCACTGTGCACCAGTCCCACAGGCTCATCCCCGGCAGCTTCACCCCACACTGTGCACCAGTCCCACAGGCTCATCCCCGGCGGCTGCTCCCCGCACTGTGCATCAGTCCTACAGGCTCGTCCCCGGCGGCTGCAACCCGCACTGTGCATCAGTCCTACAGGCTCGTCCCCGGCGGCTTCTGCCCACAGTGTGCACCAGTCCTACAGGCTCGTCCCCCGAAGCTTCACCCCACACTGTGCACCAGTCCTACAGACTCCTCCCCGGCGGCTGCTCCCTGCACTGTGCACCAGTCCTGCAGGCTCATCCCCGGTGGCTTCACCCCACACTGTGCACCAGTCCTACAGGATTGTCCCCAGCGGTTTCTCCCCGCACAGTGCACGAGTCCTACAGGATCGTCCCCGGCGGCTTCTCCCCGCACTGTGCACCAGTCCAACAGGCTCCTCCCCGATGGCTTCTCCCTGCTCTGTGCACCAGTCCTGCAGGCTCCTCACCGGTGGCTTCTCCCCGCACTGTGCACTAGTCCTACAGGCTCGTCCCCGGCGGCTTCTCCCTGCACTGTGCACCAGTCCTGCAGGCTCCTCCCCGGCAGCTTCACCCCACACTGTGTACCAGTCCTACAGGCTCGTCCCCGGCGGCTTTTCCGCGCAGTGTGCACCAGTCCTACAGGCAGGTCCCCGACGGCTTCTCCCCGCACTGTGCACCAGTCCTACAGGCTCCTCCCTGGCGGCTTCACCCCACACTGTGCACCAGTCCTACAGGCAGGTCCCCGACAGCTTCATCCTGCACTGTGCACCAGTCCTGCAGTCTCCCCTCCGGCGGCTTCTCCCTGCACTGTGCACCAGTCCTACAGGCTCATCCCCGGCGGCTTCTCCCCGCACTGTGCACCAGTCCAACAGGCTCCTCCCCGGCGGCTGCTCCCTGCACTGTGCACCAGTCCTGCAGGCTCCTCCGCGATTGCTTCTCCCTGCTCTGTGCACCAGTCCTGCAAGCTACTCACCGGTGGCTTCTCCCCGCACTGTGCAGCAGTCCTACAGGCTCGTCCCCGGCGGCTTCCCCCCGCACTGTGCACCAGTCCTACAGGCAGATCCCCGACAGCTTCTCCCTGCACTGTGCACCAGTCCTGCAGGCTCCTCTCCGGCGACTTCTCCCTGCACTGTGCACCAGTCATACAGGCTCGTCCCCGGCGGCTTCTCCCCGCACTGTGCACCAGTCCTGCAGGCTCCTCCCCGGTGGCTTCTCCCTGCAATGTGCACTAGTCCTACAGGCTCGTCCCCGGCGGTTTCTCCCTGCACTGTGCACCAGTCCTGCAGGCTCCTCCCCGGCAGCTTCACCCCACACTGTGCACCAGTCCTACAGGCTGGTCCTCGGCGGCTTCTCCCCGCACTGTGCACCAGTCCTACAGGCAGGTCCCCGACAGCTTCTCCCTGCACTGTGCACCAGTCCTGCAGGCTCCTCTCCGGCGGCTTCTCCCTGCACTGTGCACCAGTCCTGCAGTCTCCTCTCCGGCGGCTTCTTCCCCGCAATGTGCACCAGTCCTGCAGGCCCTCCCCGGTGGCTTCTCCCCGCAGTGTGCACCAGTCCTACAGGCTCGTCACCGGTGGCTTCTCCCTGCACTGTGCATCAGTCCTGCAGGCTCCTCCATGGCGGCTTCTCCCCGCACTGAGCACGAGTCCTACAGGCTCGTCCCCGACAGCTTCACCACACACTGTGCACCAGTCCTACAGGCAGGTCCCCGGCAGCTTCTCCCTGCACTGTGCACCAGTCCTACAGGCTCGTCCCCGGTGGCTTCTCCCCGCAGTGTGCACCAGTCCTACAGGCTCGTCCCCGGCGGTGGCTCCCTGTCTGTGCACGAGTCCTACAGGCTCGTCCCCGGCGGCTTCTCCCCACACTGTGGACCAGTCCTACAGGCTCGTCCCCCGAAGCTTCACCCCACACTGTGCACCAGTCCCACAGGCTCCTCCCCGGCGGCTGCTCCCCGCACTGTGCATCAGTCCTACAGGCTCCTCCCCGGAAGCTTCTCCCCACACTGTGCACCAGTCCCACAGGTTCCTCCCCGGCGGCTGCTCCCCGCACTGTGCATCAGTCCTACAGGTTCATCCCCGGTGGCTTCTCCCCACACTGTGCACCAGTCCCACAGGCTCATCCCCGGCGGCTGCTCCCCACACTGTGCACCAGTCCTGCAGGCTCCTCCCTGGAAGCTTCTCCCCACACTGTGCATCAGTCCTACAGGCTCCTCCCCGGAAGCTTCTCCCCACACTGTGCACTAGTCCTACAGGTTCATCCCCGGTGGCTTCTCCCCACACTGTGCATCAGTCCTACAGGCTCGTCCCCGGCGGCTGCTCCCCGCACTGTGCATCAGTCCTACAGGCTCGTCCCCGGCGGCTGCTCCCCGCACTGTGCATCAGTCCTACAGGATCGTCCCCGGAAGCTTCTCCCCACACTGTGCACTAGTCCTACAGGTTCATCCCCGGTGGCTTCTCCCCACACTGTGCACCTGTCCTGCAGGCTCCTCCCCGGAAGCTTCTCCCCACACTGTGCACCAGTCCCACAGGCTCATCCCCGGCGGCTGCTCCCCGCACTGTGCACCAGTCCCACAGGCTCATCCCCGGCGGCTGCTCCCCGCACTGTGCACCAGTCCCACAGGCTCATCCCCGGCAGCTTCACCCCACACTGTGCACCAGTCCCACAGGCTCATCCCCGGCGGCTGCTCCCCGCACTGTGCATCAGTCCTACAGGCTCGTCCCCGGCGGCTGCAACCCGCACTGTGCATCAGTCCTACAGGCTCGTCCCCGGCGGCTTCTGCCCACAGTGTGCACCAGTCCTACAGGCTCGTCCCCCGAAGCTTCACCCCACACTGTGCACCAGTCCTACAGGCTCCTCCCCGGCGGCTGCTCCCTGCACTGTGCACCAGTCCTGCAGGCTCATCCCCGGTGGCTTCA
This sequence comes from Phyllobates terribilis, assembly GCF_046119375.1. Classification (NCBI taxonomy): domain Eukaryota; kingdom Metazoa; phylum Chordata; class Amphibia; order Anura; family Dendrobatidae; genus Phyllobates; species Phyllobates terribilis. The sequence goes on along the minus strand of NW_027362761.1, from coordinate 1,226,251,189 downwards.
CCCCACACTGTGCACCAGTCCTACAGGATTGTCCCCAGGGGTTTCTCCCCGCACAGTGCACGAGTCCTACAGGATCGTCCCCGGCGGCTTCTCCCCGCACTGTGCACCAGTCCAACAGGCTCCTCCCCGATGGCTTCTCCCTGCTCTGTGCACCAGTCCTGCAGGCTCCTCACCGGTGGCTTCTCCCCGCACTGTGCACTAGTCCTACAGGCTCGTCCCCGGCGGCTTCTCCCTGCACTGTGCACCAGTCCTGCAGGCTCCTCCCCGGCAGCTTCACCCCACACTGTGCACCAGTCCTACAGGCTCGTCCCCGGCGGCTTTTCCGCGCAGTGTGCACCAGTCCTACAGGCAGGTCCCCGACGGCTTCTCCCCGCACTGTGCACCAGTCCTACAGGCTCCTCCCTGGCGGCTTCACCCCACACTGTGCACCAGTCCTACAGGCAGGTCCCCGACAGCTTCATCCTGCACTGTGCACCAGTCCTGCAGTCTCCCCTCCGGCGGCTTCTCCCTGCACTGTGCACCAGTCCTACAGGCTCATCCCCGGCGGCTTCTCCCCGCACTGTGCACCAGTCCAACAGGCTCCTCCCCGGCGGCTGCTCCCTGCACTGTGCACCAGTCCTGCAGGCTCCTCCCCGATTGCTTCTCCCTGCTCTGTGCACCAGTCCTGCAAGCTACTCACCGGTGGCTTCTCCCCGCACTGTGCAGCAGTCCTACAGGCTCGTCCCCGGCGGCTTCCCCCCGCACTGTGCACCAGTCCTACAGGCAGATCCCCGACAGCTTCTCCCTGCACTGTGCACCAGTCCTGCAGGCTCCTCTCCGGCGACTTCTCCCTGCACTGTGCACCAGTCATACAGGCTCGTCCCCGGCGGCTTCTCCCCGCACTGTGCACCAGTCCTGCAGGCTCCTCCCCGGTGGCTTCTCCCTGCAATGTGCACTAGTCCTACAGGCTCGTCCCCGGCGGTTTCTCCCTGCACTGTGCACCAGTCCTGCAGGCTCCTCCCCGGCAGCTTCACCCCACACTGTGCACCAGTCCTACAGGCTGGTCCTCGGCGGCTTCTCCCCGCACTGTGCACCAGTCCTACAGGCAGGTCCCCGACAGCTTCTCCCTGCACTGTGCACCAGTCCTGCAGGCTCCTCTCCGGCGGCTTCTCCCTGCACTGTGCACCAGTCCTGCAGTCTCCTCTCCGGCGGCTTCTTCCCCGCAATGTGCACCAGTCCTGCAGGCCCTCCCCGGTGGCTTCTCCCCGCAGTGTGCACCAGTCCTACAGGCTCGTCCCCGGTGGCTTCTCCCTGCACTGTGCATCAGTCCTGCAGGCTCCTCCATGGCGGCTTCTCCCCGCACTGAGCACGAGTCCTACAGGCTCGTCCCCGACAGCTTCACCACACACTGTGCACCAGTCCTACAGGCAGGTCCCCGGCAGCTTCTCCCTGCACTGTGCACCAGTCCTACAGGCTCGTCCCCGGCGGCTTCTCCGCGCACTGTGCACCAGTCCTGCAGGCTCGTCCCCGGTGGCTTCTCCCCGCAGTGTGCACCAGTCCTACAGGCTCGTCCCCGGCGGTGGCTGCCTGTCTGTGCACGAGTCCTACAGGCTCGTCCCCGGCGGCTTCTCCCCACACTGTGGACCAGTCCTACAGGCTCGTCCCCCGAAGCTTCACCCCACACTGTGCACCAGTCCTACAGGATCGTCCCTAGCGGTTTCTCCCCGCACTGTGCACCCGTCCTACAGGCTCGTCCCTGGCAGCTTCACCCCACACTGTGCACCAGTTCTACAGGATCGTCCCTAGCGGTTTCTCCCCGCAATGTGCACCAGTCCTACAGGCTCGTCCCCGGAGGCTTATCCCCGCATTGTGCACCAGTCCTGCAGGCTCGTCCCCGGCGGCTTCACCCCACACTGTGCACCAGTCCTACAGGCTCGATCCCGGCAGCTTCACCCCACACTGTGCACCAGTCCCACAAGCTCGTCTCCGGCGACTTCTCCCCACACTGTGCACCAGTCCTACAGGATCGTCTCCGGCAGCTTCTCCCCACACTGTGCACCAGTCCTACAGGCTCGTCCCCGGCAGCTTCACCTCACACTGTGCACCAGTCCCACAGGCTCGTCTCCGGCGGCTTCTCCCCACACTGTGCACCAGTCCTACAGGCTCGTCCCCGGCAGCTTCACCTCACACTGTGCACCAGTCCTACAGGATTGTCTCCGGCAGCTTCTCCCCGCACTGTGCACCAGTCCTACAGAATCGTCCCTGGCGGCTTCTCCCCGCACTCTGCACCAGTCCTACAGGCTTGTCCCCGGTGGGTTCTCCCCGCACTGTACACCAGTCCCACAGGTTCGTCCCTGGCAGCTTCACCCCACACTGTGCACCAGTCCCACAGGATCGTCCCCGGAGGCTTCTCCCCGCACTGTGCATAAGTCCTACAGGCTCGTCCCTGGCAGCTTCACCCCACACTGTGCACCAGTCCTACAGGCTTGTCCCCGGCGGCTACTCCCCGCACTGTGCACCAGTCCTACAGGCTAGTCCCCGGCGGCTTCTCCCCGCACTGTGCAAAAGTCCTGCAGGTTCGTCCCCAGCAGCTTCACCCCACACTGTGCATCAGTCCTATAGGATCGGCCCCGGCAGCTTCTCCCCGCACTGTGCACCAGTCCTACAGGATCGTCCCCGGCGGCTTCTCCCCGCACTGTGCACCAGTCCTACAGGCTCCTCCCCAGCAGCTTCACCCCACACTGTGCATCAGTCCTATAGGATCGGCCCCGGCAGCTTCTCCCCGCACTGTGCACCCGTCCTACAGGCTCATCCCCGGCGGTTTCTCCCCGCACTGTGCACCAGTCCTACAGGATCGTCCCCGGCGGCTTCTCCTCGCACTGTGCACCAGTCCCACAGGCTCCTCCCCGGAAGCTTCTCCCCGCACTGTGCACCAGTCCCACAGGCTCGTCCCCGGCAGCTTCTCCCCACACTGTGCACCAGTCCTACAGGCTCATCCCTGGCAGCTTCACCCCACACTGTGCACAAGTCCTACAGGATTGTCCCCGGCGGCTTCTCCCCGCACTGTGCACCTGTCCTACAGGATCGTCCCCGGCGGGTTCTCCCCGCACTGTGCACCAGTCCTACAGGCTCGTCCCCGGCGGCTTCTCCCCGCACTGTATACCAGTCCTACAGGCTCGCCCCGGCGGCTGCTCCCCGCACTGTGCACCAGTCCTACAGGCTCGTCCCCGGTGGCTTCACCCCACACTGTGCACCAGTCCTACAGGATCGTCCCTGGTGGCTTCTCCCCACACTGTGCACCAGTCCTACAGGCTCCTCCCCGGCGGCTGCTCCCTGCATTGTGCACCAGTCCTGCAGGCTCGTCCCCGGTGGCTGCACCCCACACTGTGCACCAGTGCTACAGTATCGTCCCTGGTGGCTTCTCCCCACACTATGCACCAGTCCTACAGGCTCGTCCCCGGTGGCTGCACCCCACACTGTGCACCAGACCTACAGTATCGTCCCTGGTGGCTTCTCCCCGCACTGTGCACCAGTCCTACAGGCTCCTCCCCAACGGCTTCTCCCTGTTCTGTGCACCAGTCCTGCAGGCTAGTCCCCGGCAGCTTCACCCCACACTGTGCACCAGTCCCACAGGCTCCTCTCCGGCGGCTGCTCCCCGCACTGTGCATCAGTCCTACAGGCTCCTCCCCGGTGGCTTCTCCCCACACTGTGCACCTGTCCTGCAGGCTCCTCCCTGGAAGCTTCTCCCCACACTGTGCACCAGTCCCACAGGCTCATCCCCGGCGGCTGCTGCCCGCACTGTGCACCAGTCCCACAGGCTCATCCCCGGCGGCTGCTCCCCGCACTGTGCACCAGTCCCACAGGCTCATCCCCGGCGGCTGCTCCCCGCACTGTGCATCAGTCCTACAGGCTCGTCCCCGGCGGCTGCAACCCGCACTGTGCATCAGTCCTACAGGCTCGTCCCCGGCGGCTTCTGCCCACAGTGTGCACCAGTCCTACAGGCTCGTCCCCCGAAGCTTCACCCCACACTGTGCACCAGTCCTACAGGCTCCTCCCCGGCGGCTGCTCCCTGCACTGTGCACCAGTCCTGCAGGCTCATCCCCGGTGGCTTCACCCCACACTGTGCACCAGTCCTACAGGATTGTCCCCAGCGGTTTCTCCCCGCACAGTGCACGAGTCCTACAGGATCGTCCCCGGCGGCTTCTCCCCGCACTGTGCACCAGTCCAACAGGCTCCTCCCCGATGGCTTCTCCCTGCTCTGTGCACCAGTCCTGCAGGCTCCTCACCGGTGGCTTCTCCCCGCACTGTGCACTAGTCCTACAGGCTCGTCCCCGGCGGCTTCTCCGCGCAGTGTGCACCAGTCCTACAGGCAGGTCCCCGACGGCTTCTCCCCTCACTGTGCACCAGTCCTACAGGCTCCTCCCTGGCGGCTTCACCCCACACTGTGCACCAGTCCTACAGGCAGGTCCCCGACAGCTTCATCCTGCACTGTGCACCAGTCCTGCAGTCTCCCCTCCGGCGGCTTCTCCCTGCACTGTGCACCAGTCCTACAGGCTCATCCCCGGCGGCTTCTCCCCGCACTGTGCACCAGTCCAACAGGCTCCTCCCCGGCGGCTGCTCCCTGCACTGTGCACCAGTCCTGCAGGCTCCTCCCCGATTGCTTCTCCCTGCTCTGTGCACCAGTCCTGCAAGCTCCTCACCGGTGGCTTCTCCCCGCACTGTGCAGCAGTCCTACAGGCTCGTCCCCGGCGGCTTCCCCCCGCACTGTGCACCAGTCCTACAGGCAGATCCCCGACAGCTTCTCCCTGCACTGTGCACCAGTCCTGCAGGCTCCTCTCCGGCGACTTCTCCCTGCACTGTGCACCAGTCATACAGGCTCGTCCCCGGCGGCTTCTCCCCGCACTGTGCACCAGTCCTGCAGGCTCCTCCCCGGTGGCTTCTCCCTGCAATGTGCACTAATCCTACAGGCTCGTCCCCGGCGGTTTCTCCCTGCACTGTGCACCAGTCCTGCAGGCTCCTCCCCGGCAGCTTCACCCCACACTGTGCACCAGTCCTACAGGCTGGTCCTCGGCGGCTTCTCCCCGCACTGTGCACCAGTCCTACAGGCAGGTCCCCGACAGCTTCTCCCTGCACTGTGCACCAGTCCTGCAGGCTCCTCTCCGGCGGCTTCTCCCTGCACTGTGCACCAGTCCTGCAGGCTCCTCTCCGGCGGCTTCTTCCCCGCAATGTGCACCAGTCCTGCAGGCCCTCCCCGGTGGCTTCTCCCCGCAGTGTGCACCAGTCCTACAGGCTCGTCCCCGGTGGCTTCTCCCTGCACTGTGCATCAGTCCTGCAGGCTCCTCCATGGCGGCTTCTCCCCGCACTGAGCACGAGTCCTACAGGCTCGTCCCCGACAGCTTCACCACACACTGTGCACCAGTCCTACAGGCAGGTCCCCGGCAGCTTCTCCCTGCACTGTGCACCAGTCCTACAGGCTCGTCCCCGGTGGCTTCTCCCCGCAGTGTGCACCAGTCCTACAGGCTCGTCCCCGGAGGTGGCTCCCTGTCTGTGCACGAGTCCTACAGGCTCGTCCCCGGCGGCTTCTCCCCACACTGTGGACCAGTCCTACAGGCTCGTCCCCCGAAGCTTCACCCCACACTGTGCACCAGTCCTACAGGATCGTCCCTAGCGGTTTCTCCCCGCACTGTGCACCCGTCCTACAGGCTCGTCCCTGGCAGCTTCACCCCACACTGTGCACCAGTTCTACAGGGTCGTCCCTAGCGGTTTCTCCCCGCACTGTGCACCAGTCCTACAGACTCGTCCCCGGCGGCTTCACCCCACACTGTGCACCAGTTCTACAGGGTCGTCCCTAGCGGTTTCTCCCCGCATTGAGCACCAGTCCTGCAGGCTCGTCCCCGGCGGCTTCACCCCACACTGTGCACCAGTCCTACAGGCTCGATCCCGGCAGCTTCACCCCACACTGTGCACCAGTCCCACAGGCTCGTCTCCGGCGGCTTCTCCCCACACTGTGCACCAGTCCTACAGGCTCGTCCCCGGCAGCTTCACCTCACACTGTGCACCAGTCCTACAGGATCGTCCCCGGCAGCTTCTCCCCGCACTGTGCACCAGTCCTACAGAATCGTCCCTGGCGGCTTCTCCCCGCACTCTGCACCAGTCCTACAGGCTCGTCCCCGGCGGGTTCTCCCTGCACTGTACACCAGTCCCACAGGCTCGTCGCTGGCAGCTTCACCCCACACTGTGCACCAGTCCCACAGGATCGTCCCCGGAGGCTTCTCCCCACACTGTGCATAAGTCCTACAGGCTCGTCCCTGGCAGCTTCACCCCACACTGTGCACCAGTCCTACAGGCTCGTCCCCGGCGGCTACTCCCCGCACTTTGCACCAGTCCTACAGGCTAGTCCCCGGCGGCTTCTCCCCGCACTGTGCACCAGTCCTGCAGGTTCGTCCCCAGCAGCTTCACCCCACACTGTGCATCAGTCCTATAGGATCGGCCCCGGCAGCTTCTCCCCGCACTGTGCACCAGTCCTACAGGATCGTCCCCGGCGGCTTCTCCCCGCACTGTGCACCAGTCCTACAGGCTCCTCCCCAGCAGCTTCACCCCACACTGTGCATCAGTCCTATAGGATCGGCCCCGGTAGCTTCTCCCCGCACTGTGCACCAGTCCTACAGGATCGTCCCCGGCGGCTTCTCCCCGCACTGTGCACCAGTCCTACAGGCTCGTCCCTGGCAGCTTCACCCCACACTGTGCACCCGTCCTACAGGCTCATACCCGGCGGTTTCTCCCCGCACTGTGCACCAGTCCTACAGGCTCGTCCCCGGTGGCTGCTCCCTGCACTGTGCACCAGTCCTGCAGGCTCCTCCCCGATAGCTTCTCCCTGCACTGTGCACCAGTCCTACAGGCTCGTCCCCGGCGGCTTCTCCCCGCACTGTGCACCAGTCCTACAGGCAGGTCCTCGGCAGCTTCACCACACACTGTGCACCAGGCCTACAGGCTCGTCCCCGGCGGCTTCTCCCCGCACTGTGCACTAATCCTGCACGCTCGTCCCCGGCGGCTTCACCCCACACTGTGCACAAGTCCTACAGGCTCGTCCCCGGCGACTTATCCCCACACTGTGCACCAGTCCTACAGGATCGTCCCCGGCAGCTTCTCCCCGCACTGTGCACCAGTCCTACAGGCTCTTCCCAGGCAGCTTCTCCCCGCACTGTGCACCAGTCCTACAGGATCGTCCCTGGCAGCTTCTCCCCGCACTGTGCACCAGTCCTACAGGCTCGTCCCCGGCGGCTTCTCCCCGCACTGTGCCCCAGTCCTACAGGCTCCTCCCCGATGGCTTCTCCCTGCACTGTGCACCAGTCCTACAGGCTCATCCCTGGCAGCTTCTCCCCGCACTGTGCACCATTCCTACAGGCTCGTCCCCGGCGGCTTCTCCCCGCACTGTGCACCAGTCCTACAGGATCGTCCCCGGCAGCTTCTCCCCGCACTGTGCACCAGTCCTACAGGATCGTCCCCGGCGGCTTCTCCTCGCACTGTGCACCAGTCCTACAGGATCGTCCCCGGCGGCTTCTCCTCGCACTGTGCACCAGTCCCACAGGCTCGTTCCTGGCAGCTTCACCGCACACTGTGCACTAGTCCTACAGGCAGGTCCCCGGCAGCTTCACCCCACACTGTGAACCAGTCCTACAGGCTCGTCCCCGACGGCTTCTCCCCGCACTGTGCACCAGTCCTACAGGCTCATCCCTGGCAGCTTCACCCCACACTGTGCACCAGTCCTACAGGATTGTCCCCGGCGGCTTCTCCCCGCACTGTGCACCTGTCCTACAGGATCGTCCCCGGCGGCTTCTCCCCGCACTTTGCACCAGTCCTACAGGCTTGTCCCCGGCGGCTTCTCCCCGCACTGTATACCAGTCCTACAGGCTCGTCCCCGGCGGCTGCTCCCCGCACTGTATACCAGTCCTACAGGCTCGTCCCCGGTGGCTTCACCCCACACTGTGCACCAGTCCTACAGGATCGTCCCTGGTGGCTTCTCCCCACACTGTGCACCAGTCCTACAGGCTCCTCCCCGGCGGCTGCTCCCTGCATTGTGCACCAGTCCTACAGGCTCGTCCCCGGTGGCTGCACCCCACACTGTGCACCAGTCCTACAGTATCGTCCCTGGTGGCTTCTCCCCGCACTGTGCACCAGTCCTACAGGCTCCTCCCCAACGGCTTCTCCCTGTTCTGTGCACCAGTCCTGTAGGCTCGTCCCCGGCAGCTTCACCCCACACTGTGCACCAGTCCCACAGGCTCATCCCCGGCGGCTGCTCCCCGCTCTGTGCATCAGTCCTACAGGCTCATCCCCGGCGGCTGCTCCCCGCACTGTGCACCAGTCCCACAGGCTCATCCCCGGCGGCTGCTCCCCGCACTGTGCACCAGTCCCACAGGCTCATCCCCGGCAGCTTCACCCCACACTGTGCACCAGTCCCACAGGCTCATCCCCGGCGGCTGCTCCCCGCACTGTGCATCAGTCCTACAGGCTCGTCCCCGGCGGCTGCAACCCGCACTGTGCATCAGTCCTACAGGCTCGTCCCCGGCAGCTTCTGAACACAGTGTGGACCAGTCCTACAGGCTCGTCCCCCGAAGCTTCACCCCACACTGTGCACCAGTCCTACAGGCTCCTCCCCGGCGGCTGCTCCCTGCACTGTGCAACAGTCCTGCAGGCTCATCCCCGGAGGCTTCACCCCTCACTGTGCACCAGTCCTACAGGATTGTCCCCAGTGGTTTCTCCACGCACAGTGCACGAGTCCTATAGGATCATCCCCGGCGGCTTCTCCCCGCACTGTGCACCAGTCCAACAGGCTCCTCACCGGTGGCTTCTCCCCGCACTGTGCACTAGTCCTACAGGCTCTTCCCCGGCGGCTTCTCCCTGCACTGTGCACCAGTCCTGCAGGCTCCTCCCCGGCAGCTTCACCCCACACTGTGCACCACTCCTACAGGCAGGTCCCCGACGGCTTCTCCCCGCACTGTGCACCAGTCCTACAGGCTCCTCCCTGGCGGCTTCACCCCACACTGTGCACCAGTCCTACAGGCAGGTCCCCGACAGCTTCTTCCTGCACTGTGCACCAGCCCTGCAGTCTCCCCTCCGGCGGCTTCTCCCTGCACTGTGCACCAGTCCTACAGGCTCATCCCCGGCGGCTTCTCCCCGCACTGTGCACCAGTCCAACAGGCTCCTCCCCGGCGGCTGCTCCCTGCACTGTGCACCAGTCCTGCAGGCTCCTCCCCGATGGCTTCTCCCTGCATCTGTGCACCAGTCCTGCAAGCTCCTCACCGGTGGCTTCTCCCCGCACTGTGCAGCAGTCCTACAGGCTCGTCCCCGGCGGCTTCCCCCCGCACTGTGCACCAGTCCTACAGGCAGATCCCCGACAGCTTCTCCCTGCATGGTGCACCAGTCCTGCAGGCTCCTCTCCGGCGACTTCTCCCTGCACTGTGCACCAGTCATACAGGCTCGTCCCCGGCGGCTTATCCCCGCACTGTGCACCAGTCCTGCAGGCTCCTCCCCGGTGGCTTCTCCCTGCAATGTGCACTAGTCCTACAGGCTCGTCCCCGGCGGTTTCTCCCTGCACTGTGCACCAGTCCTGCAGGCTCCTCCCCGACGGCTTCTCCCTGTTCTGTGCACCAGTCCAGCAGGCTCGTCCCCGGTGGCTTCACCCCACACTGTGCACCAGTCCTACAGGATCGTCCCTGGTGGCTACTCCCCACACTGTGCACCAGTCCTACAGGCTCGTCCCCGGCAGCTTCACCCCACACTGTGCACCAGTCCTACAGGCTCGTCCTCGGCGGCTGCTCCTCGCACTGTGCACCAGTCCTACAGGCTCGTCCCCGGCAGCTTCTCCCCCACTGTGCACCAGTCCTACAGGATGGTCCCCGGCGGCTTCTCCCCGCAATGTGCACCAGTCCTACAGGCTCGTCCCCGGCTTCTTCTCCCCACACTGTGCACCAGTCCTACAGGCTCGTCCCTGGTCGCTTCTCCCCACACTGTGCACCACTCCTACAGGATCGTCCCTGGTGGCTTCACCCCACACTGTGCACCAGTCCTACAGGATCGTCCCTGCTGGCTTCTCCCCACACTGTGCACCAGTCCTACAGGATCGTCCCTGGTGGCTTCTCCCCACACTGTGCACCAGTCCTGCAGGCTCCTCTCCGGCGGCTTCTCCCCACACTGTGCACCAGTCCTGCAGGCTCCTCCCCGGAAGCTTCTCCCCGCACTGTGCACCAGTCCCACAGGCTCGTCCCTGGCAGCTTCACCCCACACTGTGCACCAGTCCTACAGGATTGTCCCCGGCGGCTTCTCCCCGCACTGTGCACCAGTCCTACAGGCTCATCCCCAGTGGCTTCACCCCACACTGTGCACCAGTCCTACAGGATCGTCCCCGGCGGCTTCTCCCCGCACTGTGCACCAGTCCTACAGGCTCGTCCCCGGTGGCTTCTCCCCGCACTGTGCACCAGTCCTACAGGCTCGTCCCCGGTGGCTTCTCCCCGCACTGTGCACCAGTCCTACAGGATCGTCCCCGGTGGCTTCACCCAACACTGTTCACCAGTCCTACAGGCTCGTCCCCGGCGGCTTCTCCCCACACTGTGCACTAGTCCTACAGGATCGTCCCCGACGGCTTCTCCCTGTTCTGTGCACCAGTCCTACAGGCTCCTCCCCGGTGGCTTCACCCCACACTGTGCACCAGTCCTACAGGATCGTCCCTGGTGGCTTCTCCCCACACTGTGCACCAGTCCTACAGGCTCGTCCCCGGTGGCTTCTCCCCACACCGTGCACCAGTCCTACAGGCTCGTCCCCGGCGGCTTCACCCCACACTGTGCACCAGTCCTACAGGATCATCCCCTGTGGCTTCTCCCCACACTGTGCACCAGTCCTACAGGATCGTTCCCGGTGGCTTCTCCCCACACCGTGCACCAGTCCTACAGGCTCGTCCCCGGCGGCTTCACCCCACACTGTGCACCAGTCCTACAGGATCGTCCCCTGTGGCTTCTCCCCACACTGTGCACCAGTCCTACAGGCTCATCCCCAGTGGCTTCACCCCACACTGTGCACCAGTCCTACAGGATCGTCCCCGGCGGCTTCTCCCCGCACTGTGCACCAGTCCTACAGGCTCGTCCCCGGTGGCTTCTCCCCGCACTGTGCACCAGTCCTACAGGCTCGTCCCCGGTGGCTTCTCCCCGCACTGTGCACCAGTCCTACAGGCTCGTCCCCGGTGGCTTCACCCCACACTGTGCACCAGTCCTACAGGATCGTCCCCGGTGGCTTCACCCAACACTGTTCACCAGTCCTACAGGCTCGTCCCCGGCGGCTTCTCCCCACACTGTGCACTAGTCCTACAGGATCGTCCCCGACGGCTTCTCCCTGTTCTGTGCACCAGTCCTACAGGCTCCTCCCCGGTGGCTTCACCCCACACTGTGCACCAGTCCTACAGGATCGTCCCTGGTGGCTTCTCCCCACACTGTGCACCAGTCCTACAGGCTCGTCCCCGGTGGCTTCTCCCCACACCGTGCACCAGTCCTACAGGCTCGTCCCCGGCGGCTTCACCCCACACTGTGCACCAGTCCTACAGGATCATCCCCTGTGGCTTCTCCCCACACTGTGCACCAGTCCTACAGGATCGTTCCCGGTGGCTTCTCCCCACACCGTGCACCAGTCCTACAGGCTCGTCCCCGGCGGCTTCACCCCACACTGTGCACCAGTCCTACAGGATCGTCCCCTGTGGCTTCTCCCCACACTGTGCACCAGTCCTACAGGATCGTTCCCGGTGGCTTCTCCCCACACTGTGCACCAGTCCTAAAGGCTCGTCCCCGGTGGCTTCTCCCCACACCGTGCACCAGTCCTACAGGCTCGTCCCCGGCGGCTTCACCCCACACTGTGCACCAGTCCTACAGGCTCGACCCCGGCGGCTTCACACCACACTGTGCACCAGTCCTACAGGCTCATCCCCGGCGGCTTCTCCCCGCACTGTGCACCAGTCCCACAGGCTCGTCCCTGGCAGCTTCACACCACACTGTGCACCAGTCCTACAGGATCGTCCCCGGCGGCTTCACCCCACACTGTGCACCAGTCCTACAGGATCGTCGCCGGTGGCTTCTCCCCGCACTGTGCACTAGTCCTACAGGCTCATCCCCGGCGGCTTCTCCTCGCACTGTGCACCAGTCCCACAGGCTCGTCCCTGGCAGCTTCACCCCACACTGTGCACCAGTCCTACAGGCTCGTCCCCGGCGGCTGCTCCTCGCACTGTGCACCTGTCCTACAGGCTCCTCCCTGGTGGCTTCTCCCCACACTGTGCACCAGTCCTACAGGCTTGTCCCCCGAAGCTTCACCCCACACTGTGCACCAGTCCTACAGGCTCATCCCCGGAAGCTTCTCCCCGCATTGGGCATAAGTCCTACAGGCTCATCCCCGGCGGCTGATCCCTGCTCTGTTTACAATTCCTACAGGCTCATCCCCCGCAGCTTCTCCCCGCACTGTGCACCAGTCCAACAGGCTCCTCCCTGGTGGCTTCTCCCTGCACTGTGCACCAGTCCTGCAGGCTCCTCCCTGGTGGCTTCTCCCTGCACTGTGCACCAGTCCTGCAGGCTCCTCCCCGATGGCTTCTCCCTGCTCTGTGCACCAGTCCTGCAGGCTCATCCCCGGTGGCTTCTCCCCGCACTGTGCACCAGTCCTGCAGGCTCCTTCCCGGCAGTTTCACCCCACACTGTGCACCAGTCCTACAGGCTCGTCCCCGGCTGCTTCTCCCCACACTGTGCACCAGTCCTACAGGCTCCTACCTGGCGGCTTCACCCTGCACTGTGCACCAGTCCTGCAGACTCCTCTCCGGCGGATTCTCCCCGCACTGTGCACCAGTCCTACAGGCTCGTCCCCGACGGCTTCTCCCCGCACTGTGCATCAGTCCTGCAGGCTCCTCCCCGGTGGCTTCTCCCCGCAGTGTGCACCAGTCCTACAGGCTCGTACCCGGTGGCTTCTCCCTGCACTGTGCATCAGTCGTGCAGGCTCGTCCCCGGCGGCTTCTCCCCGCACTGTGCACCAGTCCTACAGGCTCGTCCCCGGCGACTTCACCCCACACTGTGCACCCGTCCTACACGCTCCTCCCCGGCGGCTTCTCCCCGCACTGTGCACCAGTCCTACACGCTCCTCCCCGGCGGCTTCTCCCCGCACTGTGCACCAGTCCTACAGGCTCGTCCCCGGCAGCTTCACCACACACTGTGCACCAGTCCTACAGGCAGGTCCCCGGCAGCTTCACCACACACTGTGCACCAGTGCTGCAGGCTCCTCCCCGGTGGCTTCTCCTCGCAGTGTGCACCAGTCCTACAGGCTCGTCCCCAGCAGCTTCTCCCCACACTGTGCACCAGTCCTGCACGCTCCTCCCCGGCGGCTTCTCCCCATACTGTGCACCAGTCACAGAGGCTCGTCCCCGGCGGCTTCACCCCACACTGTGCACCAGTCCTACAGGATTGTCCCCGGCAGCTTCACCCCACACTGTGCACCAGTCCTACAGGCTCGTCCCCGGCAGCTTCTCCCCGCACTGTACACCAGTCCTGCAGGCTCCTCCCCGGCGGCTTCTCCCCACACTGTGCACCAGTCCCACAGGCTCCTCCCCGGCAGCTTCACCCCACATTGTGAACCAGTCCTACAGGCTCGTCCCCGGCACCTTCTCCCCACACTGTGCACCAGTCCTACAGGCTCCTCCCCAGCAGCTTCACCACACACTGTGCACCAGTCCTACAGGATCGTCCCCGGCGGCTTCTCCCCGCACTGTGCACCAGTCCTACAGGCTCATCCCCGGCGGCTGCTCCCCGCACTGTATACCAATCCTACAAGCTCGTCCCCAGCAGCTTCTCCCCACACTGTGCACCAGTCCTACAGGATCCTCCCCGACGGCTTCTCCCTGTTCTGTGCACCTGACGCGCCCCCTGGGCCAGTGCTGTTAGGGATACCCGGAGCCGGATCAGATGGGGGTTGTAGTCTCCGAGTGGCTGTGACCCGATCCGTGCCCAGGGTGTCAAACTCAGTGTGTGGCAGTCCTTATGATGTTACTAGATGTTCTTTTGTGTCGACTACGCCACCCGTTGAATTGCGGTCAATACGGCCGCCGCTGCAGCAGGGTCCGCTGAGGCTGGTGATGTATGTGCAGCTCAGGTAGTATAACCCCCAACGGGAGGGGTATAGCCTTAGGGGGTCAGTTGCAGAGGATGGGGGTTGTGGTGGTGCAGCGAGGATGGAAATGAGACTCAGAGTCGGGCTGTGCAGTTCAGGGTTTGTTTACTTACTGCAGTTGTTCTGGTCACTCCGGCCTTAAGTGACCACCCGAGCCGTGCTGCGTCCACCAGGTCCTGGACTCGGCCAACCCCCAGGTGATTCTGGAGCGTGGTCCTGAGCTCCCTTTCTGTCCTGTCCTCTTCTCTGGCCTTCCCCACCAGGGATCCACCTATGTCCGGCTCCCTCGGGCCTCTTGGTGGTAAACCCTTGTCTCTGGGTTCCCTGACCCTATTCCTGGTCTGCCTTCCGGGTGGATTTAGTGGGTGATCGTGGCAGATCGGTCCTGCCCACGACCTCCGGTTCCTGGCTAAGGTGTGCTGTAGCCTCTGCCAGCTTGGGATCCGGTACCCTGTTGCCAACTCTTCACCCTCTGGTCTAATTTGGGCTCTTGGAGTTCCTTCTTTCTCCCCCTCTGGGTCTTTCTTTCTCCTCTCTCTCTCTCTTGGCCTTGGAGCTGCTCTTCTCCTCTGCTCTGCTTCTCTGACTCAACTCTGACAGACTGACCTCACTCTGCAAAAGACCCTGTCCTAAGATGGTGCCCACCTTATATACTCCCTCTATGTGTGAGCTCAGGTGACCAGCACCCAATGAGCTCCTAGCACTACCCAGACTGCTCCCCCTATCTGCCCCTACACTACTGGGATGTTCCACCCCCCTCCCACTCCAGCCAGGAACAGACACTGTCGTACCTGCACATTTCTCTAGTGGGAGTACCGTCGGTCTGTTCCTCGGAAATGGGATGTGTGTAGTGCATGCAGCCTACTAGCTCAGTTCCACACTCCATCCTTACCCGGGAGTGGAATATCACACCTCTGGGTTGAGGTGCAATACCCCTGTAGCAGCCGAATCCTCAGGGTGCTACACACCAGTCCTGCAGGCTCGTCCCCGGTGGCTTCACCCCGCACTGTGCACCAGTCCTACAGGCTCGTCCCCGGCGGCTGCTCCTCGCACTGTGCACCAGTCCTACAGGCTCGTCCCCGGCAGCTTCACCCCACACTGTGCACCAGTCCTACAGGCTTGTCCCCGGCGGCTGCTCCTCGCACTGTGCACCAGTCCTACAGGCTCGTCCGCGGCGGCTGCTCCTCGCACTGTGCACCAGTCCTGCAGGCTCGTCCCCGGTGGCTTCACCCCATACTGTGCACCAGTCCTACAGGATTGTCCCTGGTGGCTTCTCCCCGGACTGTGCACTAGTCCTACAGGATCGTCCCCGGTGGCTTCTCCCCACACTGTGCACCAGTCCTACAGGATTGTCCCTGGTGGCTTCTCCCCACACTGTGCACCAGTCCTACAGGATCGTCCCCGGTGGCTTCTCCCCGCACTGTGCACTAGTCCTACAGGCTCGTCCCTGGCAGCTTCTCCCCACACTGTGCACCAGTCCCACAGGCTCTTCCCTGGCAGCTTCACCCCACACTGTGCACCAGTCCTACAGGCTCGTCCCCGGCGGCTGCTCCTCGCACTGTGCACCAGTCCTACAGGCTCGTCCCCGGCAGCTTCTCCCCACACTGTGCATCAGTCCTACAGGATTGTCCCCGGCAGCTTCTCCCCCCACTGTGCACCAGTCCTACAGGATGGTCCCCGGCGGCTTCTCCCCGCAATGTGCACCAGTCCTACAGGCTCGTCCCCGGCGGCTTCTCCCCACACTGTGCACCAGTCCTACAGGATTGTCCCTGGTGGCTTCTCCCCACACTGTGCACCAGTCCTACAGGATCGTCCCCGGTGGCTTCTCCCCGCACTGTGCACTAGTCCTACAGGCTCGTCCCTGGCAGCTTCTCCCCACACTGTGCACCAGTCCCACAGGCTCTTCCCTGGCAGCTTTACCCCACACTGTGCACCAGTCCTACAGGCTCGTCCCCGGCGGCTGCTCCTCGCACTGTGCACCAGTCCTACAGGCTCGTCCCCGGCAGCTTCTCCCCACACTGTGCATCAGTCCTACATGATTGTCCCCGGCAGCTTCTCCCCCCACTGTGCACCAGTCCTACAGGATGGTCCCCGGCGGCTTCTCCCCGCAATGTGCACCAGTCCTACAGGCTCGTCCCCGGCGGCTTCTCCCCACACTGTGCACCAGTCCTACAGGCTCATCCCTGGTCGCTTCTCCCCACACTGTGCACCAGTCCTACAGGATCGTCCCTGGTGGCTTCACCCCACACTGTGCACCAGTCCCACAGGCTCCTCCCCGGCGGCTGCTCCCTGCACTGTGCACCAGTCCTACAGGCTCGTCCCCGGTGGCTTCACCCCACACTGTGCACCAGTCCTACAGGATCGTCCCTGGTGGCTTCTCCCCACACTGTGCACCAGTCCTACAGGCTCCTCTCCGGCGTCTTCTCCCCACACTGTGCACCAGTCCTGCAGGCTCCTCTCCGGCGTCTTCTCCCCACACTGTGCAGCAGTCCTGCAGGCTTCTCCCCGGAAGCTTCTCCCCGCACTGTGCACCAGTCCCACAGGCTCGTCCCTGGCAGCTTCACCCCACACTGTGCACCAGTCCTGCAGGATCGTCCCCGGCGGCTTCTCCCTGCACTGTGCACCAGTCCTACAGGCTCGTCCCCGGCGGCTTCTCCCCGCACTGTGCACCTCTCCCACAGGCTCGTCCCCGGCAGCTTCACCCCACACTGTGCACCAGTCCTACAGGATTGTCCCCGGCGGCTTCTCGCCGAACTGTGCACCAGTCCTACAGGCTCATCCCCGGCGGCTGCTCTCCGCACTGTATACCAGTCCTACAGGCTCATCCCCAGTGGCTTCACCCCACACTGTGCACCAGTCCTACAGGATTGTCCCCGGCGGCTTCTCCCCGAACTGTGCACCAGTCCTACAGGCTCGTCCCCGGCGGCTTCTCCCCGCACTGTGCACCAGTCCTACAGGCTCGTCCCCGGCGGCTTCTCCCCGCACTGTGCACCAGTCCTACAGGCTCGTCCCCGGTGGCTTCACCCCACACTGTGCACCAGTCCTACAGGATCGTCCCCGGTGGCTTCACCCAACACTGTTCACCAGTCCTACAGGCTCGTCCCCGGCGGCTTCTCCCCACACTGTGCACCAGTCCTACAGGCTCCTCCCCGGTGGCTTCACCCCACACTGTGCACCAGTCCTACAGGATCTTCCCTGGTGGCTTCTCCCCACACTGTGCACCAGTCCTACAGGCTCATCCCCGGTGGCTTCTCCCCACACCGTGCACCAGTCCTACAGGCTCGTTCCCAGCGGCTTCATCCCACACTGTGCATCAGTCCTACAGGATCGTCCCCTGTGGCTTCTCCCCACACTGTGCACCAGTCCTACAGGATCGTTCCCGATGGCTTCTCCCCACACTGTGCACCAGTCCTACAGGCTCGTCCCCGGTGGCTTCTCCCCACACCGTGCACCAGTCCTACAGGCTCGTCCCCGGCGGCTTCACCCCACACTGTGCACCAGTCCTACAGGCTCGTCCCCGGCGGCTTCACTCCACACTGTGCACCAGTCCTACAGGATCGTCCCCGGTGGCTTCTCCCCACACTATGCACTAGTCCTACAGGCTCGTCCCTGGCAGCTTCACCCCAAACTGTGCACCAGTCCTACAGGATCGTCCCCGGCGGCTTCTCCAAGCACTGTGCACCAGTCCTACAGGCTCGTCCCCGGCGACTGCTCCTCGCACTGTGCACCTGTCCTACAGGCTCGTCCCCGGTGGCTTCTCCCCACACTGTGCACCAGTCCTACAGGCTTGTCCCCCGAAGCTTCACCCCACACTGTGCACCAGTCCTACAAGCTTGTCCCCAGCGGTTTTTCCCCGCACTGTGCACGAGTCCTACAGGATCGTCCCCGGCAGCTTCTCCCCGCATTGTGCACAAGTCTTACAGGCTCATCCCCGGCGGCTGATCCCTGCTCTGTTTACAATTCCTACAGGCTCATCCCCCGCAGCTTCTCCCCGCACTGTGCACCAGTCCAACAGGCTCCTCCCTGGTGGCTTCTCCCTGCACTGTGCACCAGTCCTGCAGGTTCCTCCCTGGTGGCTTCTCCCTGCACTGTGCACCAGTCCTGCAGGCTCCTCCCTGGTGGCTTCTCCCTGCACTGTGCACCAGTCCTGCAGGCTCCTCCCCGATGGCTTCTCCCCGCACTGTGCACCAGTCCTGCAGGCTCCTTCCCGGCAGTTTCACCCCACACTGTGCACCAGTCCTACAGTCTCGTCCCCGGCGGCTTCTCCCCGCACTGTGCACCAGGCCTACAGGCAGGTCCCCGAAGGCTTCTCCCCGCACTGTGCACCAGTCCTACAGGCTCCTCCCTGGCGGCTTCACCCTACACTGTGCACCAGTCCTACAGGCTCGTCCCCGACAGCTTCTCCCTGCACTGTGCACCAGTCCTGCAGGCTCCTCTCCGGCGGATTCTTCCCGCACTGTGCACCAGTCCTACAGGCTCGTCCCCGACGGCTTCTCCCCGCACTGTGCACCAGTCCTGCAGGCTCCTCCCCGGTGGCTTCTCCCCGCAGTGTGCACCAGTCCTACAGGCTCGTCCCCGGTGGCTTCTCCCTGCACTGTGCATCAGTCCTGCAGGCTCCTTCCCGGCGGCTTCTCCCCGCACTGTGCACCAGTCCTACAGGCTCGTCCCCGGCAGCTTCACCACACACTGTGCACCAGTCCTACAGGCAGGTCCGCGGCAGCTTCACCACACACTGTGCACCAGTCCTGCAGGCTCCTCCCCGGTGGCTTCTCCTCGCAGTGTGCACCAGTCCTACAGGCTCGTCCCCAGCAGCTTCTCCCCACACTGTGCACCAGTCCTGCACGCTCCTCCCCGGCGGCTTCTCCCCACACTGTGCACCAGTCCCAGAGGCTCGTCCCTGGCAGCTTCACCCCACACTGTGCACCAGTCCTACAGGCTCGTCCCTGGTGTTTTCTCCCCGCACTGTATACCAGTCCTACAGGCTCGTCCCTGGTGTTTTCTCCCCGCACTGTATACCAGTCCTTCTCCCCGCACTGTGCACCAGTCCTACAGGCTCGTCCCTGGTGGTTTCTCCCCGCACTGTATACCAGTCCTACAGGCTCGTCCCCGGCAGCTTCTCCCTGCTCTGTGCACTAGTCCTGCAGGCTCGTCCCCGGCAACTTCACCCCACACTGTGCACCAGTCCTACAGGCTCGTCCCCGGCAGCTTCTCCCCACACTGTGCACCAGTCCTACAGGCTCGTCCCCGGCAGCTTCACCACACACTGTGCACCAGTCCTACAGGCTCGTCCCTGGTGTTTTCTCCCCGCACTGTATACCAGTCCTACAGGCTCGTCCCTGGCAGCTTTACCCCACACTGTGCACCAGTCCTGCAGGCTCCTCCCCGGCGGCTTCTATCCACACTGTGCACCAGTCCTACAGGCTCGTCCCTGGTGTTTTCTCCCCGCACTGTATACCAGTCCTACAGGCTCGTCACCGACGGCTTCTCCCCGCACTGTGCACCAGTCCTGCAGGCTCCTCCCCGGCGGGTTCTCGCACACTGTGCACCAGTCTTACAGGCTCGTCCCCGGCAGCTTCACCCCACACTGTTCACCAGTCCTACATGCTCCTCCCCGGCGGCTTCTCCCCACACTGTGCACCAGTCCTACAGGCTCGTCCCCGGCGGCTTCTCCCCACACTGTGCACAAGTCCTACAGGCTCGTCCCCGGCAGCTTTACCCCACACTGTGCACCAGTCCTGCACGCTCCTCCCCGACGGCTTCTATCCACACTGTGCACCAGTCCTACAGGCTCGTCCTCGGCAGCCTTACCCCACACTGTGCACCAGTCCTGCAGGCTTCTCCCCGGCGGCTTCTCCCCGCACTGTGCACCAGTCCTACAGGCTCCTCCCTGGTCGCTTCTTCCCACACTGTGCACCAGTCCTACAGGCTCCTCCACGGCGGCTTCTCCCCGCACTATGCACCAGTCCTGCAGGCTCCTCCCTGGCCGCTTCTCCCCACACTGTGCACCAGTCCTACAGGATAGTCCCCGGCGGCTTCACCCCACACTGTGCACCAGTCCTACAGGCTCGTCCCTGGCAGCCTTACCCCACACTGTGCACCAGTCCTGCAGGCTCCTCCCCGGCAGATTCTCCCCGCACTGTGCACCAGTCCTACAGGCTCCTCTCCGGCGGCTTCTCCCCACACTGTGCACCAGTCCTACAGGCTCCTCCCCGGCAGCTTCTCCCCGCACTGTGCACCAGTCCTACAGGCTCGTCCCCGGCAGCTTCTCCCCACACTGTGCAACAGTCCTACAGGCTCCTCCCCGGCAGCTCTCCCCACACTGTGCACCAGTCCTGCAGGCTCCTCCCCGGCAGCTCTCCCCACACTGTGCACCAGTCCTACAGGCTCCTCCCCGGCAGCTCTGCCCACACTGTGCACCAGTCCTACAGGCTCCTCCCCGGCAGCTCTCCCCACACTGTGCACCAGTCCTGCAGGCTCCTCCCCGGCAGATTCTCCCCGCACTGTGCACCAGTCCTACAGGCTCCTCTCCGGCGGCTTCTCCCCACACTGTGCACCAGTCCTACAGGCTCGTCCCCGGCGGCTTCTCCCCACACTGTGCACAAGTCCTACAGGCTCGTCCCCGGCAGCTTTACCCCACACTGTGCACCAGTCCTGCACGCTCCTCCCCGACGGCTTCTATCCACACTGTGCACCAGTCCTACAGGCTCGTCCTCGGCAGCCTTACCCCACACTGTGCACCAGTCCTGCAGGCTTCTCCCCGGCGGCTTCTCCCCACACTGTGCACCAGTCCTACAGGCTCCTCCCTGGTCGCTTCTTCCCACACTGTGCACCAGTCCTACAGGCTCCTCCACGGCGGCTTCTCCCCACACTGTGCACCAGTCCTGCAGGCTCCTCCCTGGCCGCTTCTCCCCACACTGTGCACCAGTCCTACAGGATAGTCCCCGGCGGCTTCACCCCACACTGTGCACCAGTCCTACAGGCTCGTCCCTGGCAGCCTTATCCCACACTGTGCACCAGTCCTGCAGGCTCCTCCCCGGCAGATTCTCCCCGCACTGTGCACCAGTCCTACAGGCTCCTCCCCGGCGGCTTCATCCCACACTGTGCACCAGTCCTACAGGCTCCTCCCTGGCAGCTTCACCCCACACTGTGCACCAGTCCTACAGGCTCCTCCCTGGTCGCTTCTCCCCACACTGTGCACCAGTCCTACAGGCTCGTCCCTGGCAGCTTCTCCCCACACTGTGCACCAGTCCTACAGGCTCCTCCCTGGCAGCTTCACCCCACACTGTGCACCAGTCCTACAGGCTCCTCCCTGGTCGCTTCTCCCCACACTGTGCACCAGTCCCACAGGCTCGTCCCCGGCAGATTCTCCCCACACTGTGCACCAGTCCTACAGGCTCCTCCCCGGCAGATTCTCCCCACACTGTGCACCAGTCCTACAGGCTCCTCCCTGGCAGCTTCTCCCCACACTGTGCACCAGTCCTACATGCTCCTCCCCGGCAGATTCTCCCCGCACTGTGCACCAGTCCTACAGGATCGTCCCCGGCGGCTTCACCCCACACTGTGCACCAGTCCTACAGGCTCGTCCCTGGCAGCTTCTCCCCACACTGTGCACCAGTCCTACATGCTCCTCCCCGGCAGATTCTCCCCGCACTGTGCACCAGTCCTGCACGCTCCTCCCCGGCAGATTCTCCCCACACTGTGCACCAGTCCTACGGGCTCGTCCCTGGCAGCTTCTCCCCACACTGTGCACCAGTCCTACATGCTCCTCCCCGGCAGATTCTCCCCGCACTGTGCACCAGTCCTACATGCTCCTCCCCGGCAGCTTCTCCCCACACTGTGCACCAGTCCTACAGGCTCGTCCCCGGCAGCTTTACCCCACACTGTGCACCAGTCCTACAGGCTCGTCCCTGGCAGCTTTACCCCACACTGTGCACCAGTCCTACACGCTCCTCCCCGGCGGCTTCTCCCCGCACTGTGCACCAGTCCTACAGGCTCGTCCCTGGCAGCTTTACCCCACACTGTGCACCAGTCCTACAGGCTCGTCCCTGGCAGCTTTACCCCACACTGTGCACCAGTCCTGCATGTTCCTCTCCGGCGGCTTCTCCCCACACTGTGCACCAGTCCTACAGGCTCCTCCCCGGCAGCTTCTCCCCGCACTGTGCACCAGTCCTACAGGCTCGTCCCCGGCAGCTTCTCCCCACACTGTGCACCAGTCCTACAGGCTCCTCCCCGGCAGCTCTCCCCACACTGTGCACCAGTCCTGCAGGCTCCTCTCCGGCAGATTCTCCCCGCACTGTGCACCAGTCCTACATGCTCCTCCCCGGCAGATTCTCCCCGCACTGTGCACCAGTCCTACAGGCTCCTCTCCGGCGGCTTCTCCCCACACTGTGCACCAGTCCTACAGGCTCGTCCCTGGCAGCCTTACCCCACACTGTGCACCAGTTCTGCAGGCTCCTCCCCGGCAGATTGTCCCCGCACTGTGCACCAGTCCTACAGGCTCCTCCCCGGCGGCTTCACCCCACACTGTGCACCAGTCCTACAGGCTCCTCCCTGGCAGCTTCACCCCACACTGTGCACCAGTCCTACAGGCTCCTCCCCGGCGGCTTCACCCCACACTGTGCACCAGTCCTGCAGGCTCCTCCCTGGTCGCTTCTCCCCACACTGTGCACCAGTCCTACAGGCTCGTCCCTGGCAGCTTTACCCCGCACTGTGCACCAGGCCTACAGGCAGGTCCCCGAAGGCTTCTCCCCGCACTGTGCACCAGTCCTACAGGCTCCTCCCTGGCGGCTTCACCCTACACTGTGCACCAGTCCTACAGGCTCGTCCCCGACAGCTTCTCCCTGCACTGTGCACCAGTCCTGCAGGCTCCTCTCCGGCGGATTCTTCCCGCACTGTGCACCAGTCCTACAGGCTCGTCCCCGACGGCTTCTCCCCGCACTGTGCACCAGTCCTGCAGGCTCCTCCCCGGTGGCTTCTCCCCGCAGTGTGCACCAGTCCTACAGGCTCGTCCCCGGTGGCTTCTCCCTGCACTGTGCATCAGTCCTGCAGGCTCCTTCCCGGCGGCTTCTCCCCGCACTGTGCACCAGTCCTACAGGCTCGTCCCCGGCAGCTTCACCACACACTGTGCACCAGTCCTACAGGCAGGTCCGCGGCAGCTTCACCACACACTGTGCACCAGTCCTGCAGGCTCCTCCCCGGTGGCTTCTCCTCGCAGTGTGCACCAGTCCTACAGGCTCGTCCCCAGCAGCTTCTCCCCACACTGTGCACCAGTCCTGCACGCTCCTCCCCGGCGGCTTCTCCCCACACTGTGCACCAGTCCCAGAGGCTCGTCCCTGGCAGCTTCACCCCACACTGTGCACCAGTCCTACAGGCTCGTCCCTGGTGTTTTCTCCCCGCACTGTATACCAGTCCTACAGGCTCGTCCCTGGTGTTTTCTCCCCGCACTGTATACCAGTCCTTCTCCCCGCACTGTGCACCAGTCCTACAGGCTCGTCCCTGGTGGTTTCTCCCCGCACTGTATACCAGTCCTACAGGCTCGTCCCCGGCAGCTTCTCCCTGCTCTGTGCACCAGTCCTACAGGCTCCTCTCCGGCGGCTTCTCCCCACACTGTGCACCAGTCCTACAGGCTCGTCCCCGGCGGCTTCTCCCCACACTGTGCACAAGTCCTACAGGCTCGTCCCCGGCAGCTTTACCCCACACTGTGCACCAGTCCTGCACGCTCCTCCCCGACGGCTTCTATCCACACTGTGCACCAGTCCTACAGGCTCGTCCTCGGCAGCCTTACCCCACACTGTGCACCAGTCCTGCAGGCTTCTCCCCGGCGGCTTCTCCCCACACTGTGCACCAGTCCTACAGGCTCCTCCCTGGTCGCTTCTTCCCACACTGTGCACCAGTCCTACAGGCTCCTCCACGGCGGCTTCTCCCCGCACTGTGCACCAGTCCTGCAGGCTCCTCCCTGGCCGCTTCTCCCCACACTGTGCACCAGTCCTGCAGGCTCGTCCCTGGCAGCCTTACCCCACACTGTGCACCAGTCCTGCAGGCTCCTCCCCGGCAGATTCTCCCCGCACTGTGCACCAGTCCTACAGGCTCCTCCCCGGCGGCTTCATCCCACACTGTGCACCAGTCCTACAGGCTCCTCCCTGGCAGCTTCACCCCACACTATGCACCAGTCCTACAGGCTCCTCCCTGGTCGCTTCTCCCCACACTGTGCACCAGTGCTACAGGCTCGTCCCTGGCAGCTTCTCCCCACACTGTGCACCAGTCCTACAGGCTCCTCCCTGGCAGCTTCACCCCACACTGTGCACCAGTCCTACAGGCTCCTCCCTGGTCGCTTCTCCCCACACTGTGCACCAGTCCCACAGGCTCGTCCCCGGCAGATTCTCCCCACACTGTGCACCAGTCCTACAGGCTCCTCCCCGGCAGATTCTCCCCACACTGTGCACCAGTCCTACAGGCTCCTCCCTGGCAGCTTCTCCCCACACTGTGCACCAGTCCTACATGCTCCTCCCCGGCAGATTCTCCCCGCACTGTGCACCAGTCCTACAGGATCGTCCCTGGCGGCTTCACCCCACACTGTGCACCAGTCCTACAGGCTCGTCCCTGGCAGCTTCTCCCCACACTGTGCACCAGTCCTACATGCTCCTCCCCGGCAGATTCTCCCCGCACTGTGCACCAGTCCTGCACGCTCCTCCCCGGCAGATTCTCCCCACACTGTGCACCAGTCCTACGGGCTCGTCCCTGGCAGCTTCTCCCCACACTGTGCACCAGTCCTACATGCTCCTCCCCGGCAGATTCTCCCCGCACTGTGCACCAGTCCTACATGCTCCTCCCCGGCAGCTTCTCCCCACACTGTGCACCAGTCCTACAGGCTCGTCCCCGGCAGCTTTACCCCACACTGTGCACCAGTCCTACAGGCTCGTCCCTGGCAGCTTTACCCCACACTGTGCACCAGTCCTACACGCTCCTCCCCGGCGGCTTCTCCCCGCACTGTGCACCAGTCCTACAGGCTCGTCCCTGGCAGCTTTACCCCACACTGTGCACCAGTCCTACAGGCTCGTCCCTGGCAGCTTTACCCCACACTGTGCACCAGTCCTGCATGTT
This sequence comes from Phyllobates terribilis, assembly GCF_046119375.1. Taxonomy (NCBI): domain Eukaryota; kingdom Metazoa; phylum Chordata; class Amphibia; order Anura; family Dendrobatidae; genus Phyllobates; species Phyllobates terribilis. The sequence continues at coordinate 1,226,225,929 of NW_027362761.1, read as the reverse complement.
CCTCTCCGGCGGCTTCTCCCCACACTGTGCACCAGTCCTACAGGCTCCTCCCCGGCAGCTTCTCCCCGCACTGTGCACCAGTCCTACAGGCTCGTCCCCGGCAGCTTCTCCCCACACTGTGCACCAGTCCTACAGGCTCCTCCCCGGCAGCTCTCCCCACACTGTGCACCAGTCCTGCAGGCTCCTCTCCGGCAGATTCTCCCCGCACTGTGCACCAGTCCTACATGCTCCTCCCCGGCAGATTCTCCCCGCACTGTGCACCAGTCCTACAGGCTCCTCTCCGGCGGCTTCTCCCCACACTGTGCACCAGTCCTACAGGCTCGTCCCTGGCAGCCTTACCCCACACTGTGCACCAGTTCTGCAGGCTCCTCCCCGGCAGATTGTCCCCGCACTGTGCACCAGTCCTACAGGCTCCTCCCCGGCGGCTTCACCCCACACTGTGCACCAGTCCTACAGGCTCCTCCCTGGCAGCTTCACCCCACACTGTGCACCAGTCCTACAGGCTCCTCCCCGGCGGCTTCACCCCACACTGTGCACCAGTCCTGCAGGCTCCTCCCTGGTCGCTTCTCCCCACACTGTGCACCAGTCCTGCAGGCTCCTCCCTGGTCGCTTCTCCCCACACTGTGCACCAGTCCTACATGCTCCTCCCCGGCAGATTCTCCCCGCACTGTGCACCAGTCCTACAGGCTCCTCTCCGGCGGCTTCTCCCCACACTGTGCACCAGTCCTACAGGCTCGTCCCTGGCAGCTTCTCCCCACACTGTGCACCAGTCCTACAGGCTCCTCCCCGGCAGATTCTCCCCGCACTGTGCACCAGTCCTACAGGCTCGTCCCTGGCAGCTTCTCCCCGCACTGTGCACCAGTCCTACAGGCTCGTCCCTGGCAGCTTCTCCCCGCACTGTGCACCAGTCCTACAGGCTCGTCCCTGGTCGCTTCTCCCCACACTGTGCACCAGTCCTACAGGCTCCTCCCCGGCAGCTTTACCCCACACTGTGCACCAGTCCTACAGGCTCCTCCCCGGCAGCTTTACCCCACACTGTGCACCAGTCCTACAGGCTCGTCCCCGGCAGCTTTACCCCACATTGTGCACCAGTCCTACAGGCTCGTCCCCGGCAGCTTTACCCCACATTGTGCATCAGTCCTACAGGCTCCTCCCTGGCGGCTTCTCCCCGCACTGTGCACCAGTCCTACAGGCTCGTCCCTGGCAGCTTCTCCCCACACTGTTCACCAGTCCTACATGCTCCTCCCCGGCAGATTCTCCCCGCACTGTGCACCAGTCCTACAGGCTCCTCCCCGGCAGCTTCACCCGCCTGCTGACAGTGACTGACAGGTCTCTGTCTATACGCACACGTAGGAAGTCGCTTTTCAGTCACTGTCAGCGTGATGGGTGTACCCTCCGGGGACGAGCCTGTAGGACTGGTACACAGTGCGGCTCAGTCCCAAGCAGCTATTAAAGGATGTGTTTCTCTGAAATGCCGCAGCTTTACAGAGTCACACATCCCTGGCTGACATACCACAGCCGGTGTCTGATACAGGCTGTGCGTAGCTTGGGCTATGTGTATCAGCTGTCAGGCTCTCTGGGATTGTCTAGGCTTGGAATAAAAGTCTGCAGTCAGTATATGTGACCGCAGAATGGCAAATCATGACCGGGTGCAGAGCGCCTGCTGTCACCAGTCCGGTCAGGTGCGATCAGGCGGTCATGTGACCACACGTTTGCTATTTGTACACGCCGACTAGAGAAGTTTGGCGTCTTTCAATAGAAGAGAATTGAGAGAAGCCGTAAGAGTGTAGTGGTGACATGACCGCCTGCTCACATCAGCGATACTGGGGACATCATTACTGTACATGGGGGGAGGACTCGGGGGACATCATTACTGTACATGGGGAGGACTCGGGGGACATCATTACTGTACGTGGGGGGAGGACTCGGGGGACATCATTACTGTACATGGGGAGGACTCGGGGGACATCATTACTGTACATGGGGGGAGGACTCGGGGGACATCATTACTGTACATGGGGAGGACTCGGGGGACATTATTACTGTACATGGGGGGAGGACTCGGGGGATACTAGTACTGTACATGGGGCGAGGACTCCGGGGACATTAGTACTGTACATGGGGAGGACTCGGGGGACATTATTACTGTACATGGGGGGAGGACTCGGGGGACATTAGTACTGTACATGGGGAGGACTCGGGGGACATTATTACTGTACATGGGGGAGGACTCGGGGGACATTAGTACTGTACATGGGGAGGACTCGGGGGACATTATTACTGTACATGGGGGAGGACTCGGGGGACATTAGTACTGTACATGGGGAGGACTCGGGGGACATTATTACTGTACATGGGGGGAGGATTCGGGGGATACTAGTACTGTACATGGGGGGAGGACTCCGGGGACATTAGTACTGTACATGGGGAGGACTCGGGGGACATTATTACTGTACAAGGGGGAACTCGGGGGACATTAGTACTGTACAAGGGGGGGAGGGATCTGGGGACATTAGTACTGGACATGGGGGGACTCGGGGGACATTAGTACTGTACATGGGGGCGGATCGGGGGACATTATTACGGTACATGGGGGGGATCAGGGGGGACATTATTACTGTACATGGAGGGGAGGACTCAGGGGACATTATTACTGGACATGGGGGGACTCGGGAGACATTAGTACTGTACATGGGGGGATCGGGGGACATTATTACTGTGCATGGGGGTGATCGGGGGACATCATTACTGTACATGGGGGGAGGACTCGGGGGATACTAGTACTGTACATGGGGGGAGGACTCAGGGGACATTAGTACTGTACATGGGGAGGACTCGGGGGACATTATTACTGTACAAGGGGGAACTCGGGGGACATTAGTACTGTACATGGGGGGGAGGGATCTGGGGACATTAGTACTGGACATGGGGGGACTCGTGGGACATTAGTACTGTACATGAGGGCAGATCGGGGGACATTATTACGGTACATGGGGGGATCAGGGGGGACATTATTACTGTACATGGAGGGGAGGACTCGGGGGACATTATTACTGGACATGGGGGGACTCGGGAGACATTAGTACTGTACATGGGGGGATCGGGGGACATTATTACTGTACATGGGGGGAAGACTCAGGGGACATTATTACTGTGCATGGGGGTGATCGGGGGACATTATTACTGGACATGGGGGGGACTCGGGGGACATTAGAACTGTACATGGGGAGGACTCGGGGGACATTAGTACTGTACATGGGGAGGACTCGGGGGACATTAGTACTGTACATGGGAGGACTCTTGGGACATTAGTACTGCACATGGGGGGGATCGGGGGACATTAGTACTTTACATGGGGGGAGGACCCAGGGTACATTAGTACTGCACATGGTGGGAGGACTCGGGGGACATTATTACTGGACATGGGGGGGACTCGGGGGGCATTAGTACTGTACATGGGGGCTGATCGGGGGACATTATTACGGTACGTGGGGGGATCAGGGGGGACATTAGTACTGTACATGGGGGCTGATCGGGGGACATTATTACGGTACGTGGGGGGATCAGGGGGGACATTATTACTGTACATGGGGGGGAGGACTCGGGGAATATTATTACTGTACATGGGGGGACTCGGGGGACATTAGTACTGTACATGGGGTGGATCGGGGGACATTATTACTGTACATGGGGGGAGGACTCGGGGCACTTTATTACTGGACATGGGGGGACTCAGGGGACATTAGTACTGTACATGGGGAGGACTCGGGGACATTAGTACTGTACATGGGGAGGACTCGGGGGACATTAGTTCTGTACATGGGGAGGACTCGGGGACATTATTACTGGACATGGGGGGACTCAGGGGACATTATTACTGGACATGGGGGGACTCAGGGGACATTAGTACTGGACATGGGGGCACTCGGAGGACATTATTACTGGACATGGGGGGACTCAGGGGACATTAGTACTGTACATGGGGGGGCTCGGAGGACATTAGTACTGTACATGGGGGGGCTCGGAGGACATTATTACTGGACATGGGGGGGACTCAGGGGACATTAGTACTGTACATGGGGGGGCTCAGAGGACATTAGTACTGTACATGGGGGGGAGGACTCGGGGGGACATTATTAAATGTTAATATAAGTAGAACTCGGCATTCGAGAGGTATGCTACAAACATTACACTTCATTCATAATCCAATTAGTCCAATATGAATAAAGTGTGGTTCTTGTTGCACACCTCTTTGGTGCCGGGTTTTACTTATATTTTCATGGCTTGGATCCCAGCTCTGGAGCGCCGTATACTAATTATTAAATGGTAAGCAAACACTTTAGAAGCATTATTGTTTACAGGAGCACCAGTAGAGTAGCTACCAGGTGGCAATGGGTACGGTCACCTGGGGCCCCTCGCTCGGAGGCGGCCACCCAGAGCTACCGCCACTGCTAACTGTATCGCCATACGCAGCACACCGATATAGTTAAGCTCTGCGGTAATGCAGGACGACATGATCTTCCTGCACTACTGCTCTCCGTTTTGTAGATTGCATGTCACTTTAAGCCTGCAGTTTACAGAACACACCTCATAGTGTGTATAGGGAGCTGTGGGTGCAATATACTGTGTATAGGGGAGCTGTGGGTGCAAGTATTGGGGTATCAGCAGGATGAGGAGTTTGTGCAGGTTGGGAATAAATGAGGACGAGGCTGGAGATGTGAGAAGTCAGATGTGTCTGTGCTGTAATCTCTGCAGACGAGTCCTGGCTGGAGAAGTCGTCATGTCGGTCTGGGCCAGATGGAAAAGAGGGGAAAAGTCAACGATTTCATCAGAAAGAACATCAGCTGTAATCTTTTATATTCTGCAGCAATGGTATCTCCCACTATATGGGCACCATATGTCGGTCATATCAGTGTTGTTTTTAGATTTATTTTCAGTAATACCACGGTCATCTCCTGAGGTTCCCCTATGTCCACAATTAGGCTGCAGCAATATAGTTGTAATCAGGGTTACCTTGTCTGGGGCCCACTCAGATGTTTTGCCCCCCACCGAGCTAAACACCTAGTTACACCTCTGCTTTCACATCAAGGAGGGGGATGAGTGGAAGACCGCCTTCAATACCCCTGAGGGACATTATGAAAAACCTCGTATTGCCATTTGGATTGACAAATGCTCTCGCCGTCTTTCAACACTTTGTTATTGACATCTTTAGTCACCTGGCAGACAGGTTTGTTGTGATCTACCTGGATGACATTAATTTATTCACCTGACCTCGAATTACATAAGTCTCATGTCAGGCAGGTCCTTCAGATGCTCAAGGACAATAAATTATTTGTCAAACTGGAGAAATGCATGTTCTCGGTTCAGGAGATCCCTTTTCTATCATCCACCAGCTTTCACATTGATTCGGCAAAAGTCCGGGCGGTACTGGATTCGGATCATCCTGAGGACCTAAAAGCCTTACAAAGGTTCTTGGGTTTCGCCAACTGCTACCAAAAGTTCATCAAAGGTTTTTCAGTGGTGGCCAAACCTTTGACGGATATGACCAAAAAAGGGACGGACTTTTCCAACTGGTCCAGTCCATCCCAGGAGGCTTTTGATACCTTGAAAAAATGTTTTGCGCCTGCGGCGATCCTTTGACAGCCTGATGGCACTCAGCCATTTATTTATTGAAATTGATGCGTCTGAAGTGGAGGTGGGGGCTATGTTGTCGCAGGGTGCATCTCCTAGTAAATGGCGTCCGTGTGCATCGGCTGAGAAAAATTATGACAATGGTAACAGGGAACTCTTCTTTTGAAGAGTGGCGTCATTTTCTGGAAGGAACAGTACATCCAGTCATGGTAATCACGGATCATAAGAATCTATTGCATTTAGAATCTGGTAAGCGTCTGACATCTGGGCAGGCAAGGTGGTCTCTATTCTTCACCAGATTCAACTTTTTCATGACGTATAGGCCAGGGGATAAGAACATTAAGGCGGATGCCTTATCCTGTTGTTTTCCTGGTGGGGAGGAGATAATTGGGAACCGGTTCCTATACTACAGAAAGGGGTAATTCTTGCTTCTGTAAGTTCTGACCTTTAGAAAGAGGTTGTAGAGGCTCAGGGGGGACGCCTCGTCTGCCTGTCCATTAGGTAAACTGTTTGTACCTGTGAATCTCCATCTTAAGATTATAAGTGAACATCATGATTCGGTCTCAGCCAGACACCCTGGAAGTAAAGCCACCACAGATCTCCTTACCCAGCGTTTTTGGTGGTCTGGGGTGGATCAGGAGTTTCGGGAGTATGTAGCTGCCTGCAGTGTCTGTGCGTGTTCTAAGACCCCTCATAATCGTCCGTCTGGGTCTCTCCAACCATTGGCGATTCCCAGTAGACTCATTTCATTACTGATTTACCTGTATTTGCAGGTAATATAGTTATTTTGGTAGTGGTGGACAGGTTCAGCAAGATGTCTCATTTTATTGAGTCATACGCCTTACCCAACGCCAAGACATTGGCACAAATTTTCATCAAGGAAATTGTAGGAATCATAGAATCATAGAATGGTAGAGTTGGAGGTGACCTCCTGGGTCATCTGGTCCAACCCCCGGCTCAAAGCAGGATTCACTAAATCATCTCAGATGGATATCTGTCCAGATTAGATGGGATTCCTACTGATATTGTTTCTGACCGGGGGGGGCAAGTGTTATGAAGTTTTGGAAAGCGTTTTGCGCTTAGTTGGGGATCCACCTGTCGTTTTCCTCAGCCTTTCATCCACCGTCTAATGGGCAAACTAAACACGTTAACCAGAGTCTTGAGTATTATCTTAGGTGTTTTGTGTGTGAGAATCAGGCGGATGGCGTAACTTATTTACCTCAAGCATAATTTGCGGTAGACAACCATTGTCATGAGTCTACTGGTAAGTCCCCGTTCTTTGGAGCATACGGGTTTCATCCTCAGTTCAGCTCATTCAACAGGAATCGTTCTTCAGGAATACCTGAAGAGGACCGATTTTCATCATCTATTACGTCTGTCTGGCAAGGGGTTCTAATAATTTGAAGAAGACGGGGTCCAAATATAAGTGTGTGGCTGATTGGAGACGTGTGGTCGGTCCAGGCCTGTGTGTTGGTGATTTGGTGTGGTTGTCCTCAAGGAGTATTAAGTTGAAGGTTCCCTCTTGGAAACTGGGTCCCAGGTTCATCGGTCCTTATAAGATTGGGGCCGTAATTAATCCTGTAGCATTCAGCCTTGCTTTGCCACCCACTTTTAGGATTCGTAATGTTGTGACATGCAGAAGTAGTGCTGTTGCTTTAAAAGCATTCAGCAACTATTAGAAGCGACACAAGCACAGGAGACAGGAAGTGTTGTGCTCCAGAAGCATCCAGCAACTAGAGGGGTTAACACAGTCACAGGAGACAGGGAGTGTTTTAGCAGAGCCCCAGAGGGATTGTGGAGAAGTTGTTTACTGTCTGGCCAGAGCCGAAGAGAAAGGTGGTGTATGATCTGCATGTCACAGAAGGCAACTGAACAGGATTCAGGTCAGGAGGGAAGCTAAACACAGGTCAGATAGACTCCCTGAGCTAACAGTGTGGAGTATTATTGGGCAGAAAGATAAGGACTGGAAAGAATCATGTCATAGGGATCTTCTCCCTCATCAAACCCTCCCCCCCTCCATCTCAATGCAGGATAAAGAATGTTGTGTACTATTGAGTGTACTATTGAGTCCTTGTGAAGGAAAAGCCTGTGGTTGTGTATGCATTAAAACTGTGCTGTACTGTGCTACTGGATAGACTGTGTACTGCTGTGCTGCGAAGGAGATTGTACTGTTATTACTGGAGCCTGTTGCTCAAAGAGACATTTACATTGCACTGGCCGTGCCTCATTAAATGTTACTGTTCTACCGTTTCTGAGGACTCTTGTCAAATGTGTCAGCAATTGAATCTGTCCTGTGCCTGAGAGAAGCTGCAGCCTATGGTCGCCCCGAGTAATGGTTCCCCCAGGATTCCAACGAATTCATGTTACCAGTCTCACCCCATCTGAACTTAGGTGGCGTACGTGTAACAATGTGTTTCACCATTCGTTGCTCAAAAAGTACGTTGCATCCTCCGTACCATCACTGCTGCCTCCATCTCCAGTCATGGTTGATGGGAATTTGGAGTTTCAGATTGCTAAGATCGTTGATTCTTGCTTGGTTCGTTGGTCTTATCAGTATCTGGTACACTGGAAGGGTTACGGTCCTGAGGAGAGGATGTGGGTACCATCATCTGATGTCCATACGGCCAGGTTGGTAGGGTCCTTTCATATGGCACATCCTGATAAACCCGGTCCTGAGGTTCCGGAGGTCCCTCTTAAAAGGAAGGGTACTGTCATGGGTTTACCGCAACATAGTGGAGCCAGGAGACTGCAGCGTCTGAGTTCACGTACTCCTGCATTGAGTAGAAGCACTTCTCCCTCTTATTAAATGGTGCTAGTTTCTTTCAGCAGTGCAGGAGTTAATCTGTTCAGCTTTGAGTCTCTGTAGCTTCCTTCTTGGAAGTTCTCAGCTGATCAGCATCAGCCACTCCCCTCTCCTATATAGTCTCTGCTCTGGCTATCTGGATTGCCAGTGTTAAGTCTTGTACAGCCTGGTGAGGAGGTGGAGGTGGAGGTGGAGGTGGAGGTGGAGGTGGAGGTGGAGGTGGAGGTGGAGGTGGAGGTGGAGGTGTTTAAGGAGAGTTGTCCTGTGACTGTCACATAGACTTACAGCTCCATGTGGCCTACAGGATGGGGAGTGATGGCCGTGAGATGACGGCTCTACCGGAGGGCTGATATATGTTATCGGGTTCGCCGGAGATTCAGGGCGTTGGGCAGGACGTGTGGGGTACGTGCATTGCCCCAAACCTCCACCCTAGCGTGGATTTCTTAGAAATCCCCCCCAAAAAAGTGAAATTTTGTGCCTCAAAGAATTTTGTGCCCATAGCAACCGCTGCTGCGCCCCCTGTTGTGGGTCGGGGGTCTGATAGTAATACATGCCTGCCTGGGACACGCAGACCGCCGCCTGCCTTTATACGTAGCTACGCCCCGCACCCGGTCTAACACTTTTGGGGTCCGGGAGCCGGCCTGTCTTCTGAGTGTAATGACCCCGCCTGTAATAATCCTTATTGTACACGACTGGGAAAACCTGAAATTCTCCTTTCAGTAAAGAAACTCCGTCCCCAGAGTGTAACTGTGCAGGGACAATAAAGCTTAATGAATGGCGATGAACGCCTGCTGATCGCTGTGGCAGCCGTCGCCGTGGCTACGTGTAAACAATGTGCGGCTGGCAGGTGGAGGGCGGCAGGCGGACGATGGCGGCAGCCGGGGAGTTTGATGAGCAGAGTCTGCAGGATCTGTACTGCTGGGTGGACAAGATCCCGCTGTCCAGACCCAAGAGGAACATGTGCCGGGACTTCAGCGATGGAGGTGGGCGCTGTTATTATGGGAGCACTGTGGATATCACTGTTATTATGGGGGCACTGTGGATATCACTGTTATTATGGGAGCACTGTGGATGTCACTGTTATTATGGGGGCACTGTGGATGTCACTGTTATTATGGGGGCACTGTGGATGTCACTGTTATTATGGGAGCACTGTGGATGTCACTGTTATTATGGGGGCACTGTGGATGTCACTGTTATTATGGGAGCACTGTGGATATCACTGTTATTATGGGAGCACTGTGGATGTCACTGTTATTATGGGAGCACTGTGGATGTCACTGTTATTATGGGGGCACTGTGGATATCACTGTTATTATGGGAGCACTGTGGATATCGCTGTTATTATGGGAGCACTGTGGATATCACTGTTATTATGGGGGCACTGTGGATGTCACTGTTATTATGGGGGCACTGTGGATGTCACTGTTATTATGGGGGCACTGTGGATGTCACTGTTATTATGGGAGCACTGTGGATATCACTGTTATTATGGGAGCACTGTGGATGTCACTGTTATTATGGGAGCACTGTGGATGTCACTGTTATTATGGGGGCACTGTGGATGTCACTGTTATTATGGGGGCACTGTGGATGTCACTGTTATTATGGGAGCACTGTGGATATCACTGTTATTATGGGGGCACTGTGGATATCACTGTTATTATGGGAGCACTGTGGATATCACTGTTATTATGGGAGCACTGTGGATATCACTGTTATTATGGGAGCACTGTGGATATCACTGTTATTATGGGGGCGCTGTGGATGTCACTGTTATTATGGGAGCGCTGTGGATGTCACTGTTATTATGGGAGCACTGTGGATGTCACTGTTATTATGGGGGCACTGTGGATGTCACTGTTATTATGGGAGCACTGTGGATATCACTGTTATTATGGGAGCACTGTGGATATCACTGTTATTATGGGGGCGCTGTGGATGTCACTGTTATTATGGGAGCACTGTGGATGTCACTGTTATTATGGGGGCACTGTGGATGTCACTGTTATTATGGGGGCACTGTGGATGTCACTGTTATTATGGAGCACTGTGGATATCACTGTTATTATGGGAGCACTGTGGATATCACTGTTATTATGGGAGCACTGTGGATGTCACTGTTATTATGGGGGCACTGTGGATGTCACTGTTATTATGGGAGCACTGTGGATGTCACTGTTATTATGGGAGCACTGTGGATGTCACTGTTATTATGGGAGCACTGTGGATATCACTGTTATTATGGGGGCACTGTGGATGTCACTGTTATTATGGAGCACTGTGGATGTCACTGTTATTATGGGGCACTGTGGATGTCACTGTTATTATGGGAGCACTGTGGATGTCGCTGTTATTATGGGAGCACTGTGGATGTCACTGTTATTATGGGGGCACTGTGGATATCACTGTTATTATGGGAGCACTGTGGATGTCACTGTTATTATGGGAGCACTGTGGATGTCACTGTTATTATGGGAGCACTGTGGATGTCACTGTTATTATGGAGCACTGTGGATATCACTGTTATTATGGGAGCACTGTGGATATCACTGTTATTATGGGAGCACTGTGGATATCACTGTTATTATGGAGCACTGTGGATGTCACTGTTATTATGGGAGCACTGTGGATATCACTGTTATTATGGGAGCACTGTGGATATCACTGTTATTATGGAGCACTGTGGATATCGCTGTTATTATGGGAGCACTGTGGATATCGCTGTTATTATGGGGGCACTGTGGATATCACTGTTATTATGGGAGCACTGTGGATGTCACTGTTATTATGGGAGCACTGTGGATGTCACTGTTATTATGGGGGCACTGTGGATGTCACTGTTATTATGGGAGCACTGTGGATGTCACTGTTATTATGGAGCACTGTGGATATCACTGTTATTATGGGAGCACTGTGGATATCACTGTTATTATGGAGCACTGTGGATATCGCTGTTATTATGGGAGCACTGTGGATATCGCTGTTATTATGGGAGCACTGTGGATGTCACTGTTATTATGGGGGCACTGTGGATGTCACTGTTATTATGGGAGCACTGTGGATATCACTGTTATTATGGGAGCACTGTGGATATCACTGTTATTATGGGAGCACTGTGGATGTCACTGTTATTATGGGAGCACTGTGGATGTCACTGTTATTATGGGGGCACTGTGGATGTCACTGTTATTATGGGAGCACTGTGGATATCACTGTTATTATGGGAGCACTGTGGATATCACTGTTATTATGGGAGCACTGTGGATATCACTGTTATTATGGGAGCACTGTGGATGTCACTGTTATTATGGGGGCACTGTGGATATCACTGTTATTATGGGAGCACTGTGGATGTCACTGTTATTATGGGAGCACTGTGGATATCACTGTTATTATGGGAGCACTGTGGATATCACTGTTATTATGGGGGCACTGTGGATATCACTGTTATTATGGGAGCACTGTGGATATCACTGTTATTATGGGGGCACTGTGGATGTCGCTGTTATTATGGGAGCACTGTGGATATCGCTGTTATTATGGGAGCACTGTGGATGTCACTGTTATTATGGGAGCACTGTGGATATCACTGTTATTATGGGGGCACTGTGGATATCACTGTTATTATGGGAGCACTGTGGATGTCACTGTTATTATGGGAGCACTGTGGATGTCACTGTTATTATGGGAGCACTGTGGATGTCACTGTTATTATGGGAGCACTGTGGATATCACTGTTATTATGGGAGCACTGTGGATATCACTGTTATTATGGGAGCACTGTGGATGTCGCTGTTATTATGGGAGCACTGTGGATATCACTGTTATTATGGGGGCACTGTGGATATCACTGTTATTATGGGAGCACTGTGGATGTCGCTGTTATTATGGGAGCACTGTGGATATCACTGTTATTATGGGAGCACTGTGGATATCACTGTTATTATGGGAGCACTGTGGATATCACTGTTATTATGGGGGCACTGTGGATATCGCTGTTATTAGGGGGGCACTGTGGATGTTGCTGTTATTAGGGGGGCACTGTGGATGTCGCTGTTATTAGGGGAGCACTGTGGATGTCACTGTTATTATGGAGCACTGTGGAGATCACTGTTATTATGGGGGCACTGTGGATATCGCTGTTATTAGGGGGGCACTGTGGATATCGCTGTTATTAGGGGGGCACTGTGGATGTCGCTGTTATTAGGGGGGCACTGTGGATGTCACTGTTATTAGGGGGGCACTGTGGATGTCACTGTTATTAGGGGGGCACTGTGGATGTCGCTGTTATTAGGGGGGCACTGTGGATGTCGCTGTTATTAGGGGGGCACTGTGGATGTCGCTGTTATTAGGGGGGCACTGTGGATGTCGCTGTTATTAGGGGGGCACTGTGGACGCCCCCAATCCCTGTTCTCCAGGTTATATCAGTACAGTGATGTGTAATAACACTATAATGTCTCCGTCCTCACAGTATTAACTGCAGAAGTTGTCAAACATTATTTCCCCAAACTGGTGGAGATGCACAACTACGTCCCGGCCAACTCCTCCCAGCAGAAGCTCAGCAACTGGAGCACCCTGAACCGGTGAGACCCCTCCAGGTCAATGTTCCCAGCACCTCTACCCCCCCTGCTCTCTGTACCCCCTGCTGTCTACATGACCCCTGCTCTCTTTACCCCCTGCGCTCCAATCCTATCTTTTCTGTAGTGGGCGGGGTCTTCCCTGAGTGCTCTGAGCCAATCGTCTGCCTGCTCTGCGGCCCCTCTTCTCGCCCTGCCTGAGTCTCGCCCTGCCTGAGTCTCGCCCTGCCTGAGTCTCGCCCTGCCTGAGTCTCGCCCTGCCTGAGTCTCGCCCTGCCTGAGTCTCGCCCAGCCTGAGTCTCGCCCTGCCTGAGTCTCGCCCAGCCCCTGCAGCTCCATCCCCCTCTTCTTGCTCTTCTCCTCAGTCAGTAGTTTTAGCCCCCAGTGCAGATGATGTCCCCTTCGCTGACCGCAGGGAATATTCCTCCTTGCTCCTTAGGAAGGTTCTGAGTAAGATGAGCTTCTCGGTGCCGGAGGAGGTGGTGCGGCGGGTGGTGCAGTGCTCCCCGGGGGTGGTGGAGCTCGTCCTCTGCACCCTGAGACAGAAGATCGAGGAGAGGCAGCGACAGGTGCAGAGCGAGCAGGTGAGCGGGCAGAGATGATGGGAGTGATGACAGTAGATTGTGAGCTCCTGGGGTCAGGGATGATGGGAGTGATGACAGTAGATTGTGAGCTCCTGGGGTCAGGGATGATGGGAGTGATGACAGTAGATTGTGAGCTCCTGGGGTCAGGGATGGTGGGAGTGATGACAGTAGACTGTGAGCTCCTGGGGCAGGGATGATGGGAGTGATGACAGTAGATTGTGAGCTCCTGGGGCAGGGATGATGGGAGTGATGACAGTAGATTGTGAGCTCCTGGGGTCAGGGATGATGGGAGTGATGACAGTAGACTGTGAGCTCCTGGGGCAGGGATGATGGGAGTGATGACAGTAGATTGTGAGCTCCTGGGGCAGGGATGATGGGAGTGATGACAGTAGATTGTGAGCTCCTGGGGTCAGGGATGATGGGAGTGATGACAGTAGATTGTGAGCTCCTGGGGTCAGGGATGATGGGAGTGATGACAGTAGATTGTGAGCTCCTGGGGTCAGGGATGGTGGGAGTGATGACAGTAGATTGTGAGCTCCTGGGGTCAGGGATGGTGGGAGTGATGACAGTAGATTGTGAGCTCCTGGGGTCAGGGATGGTGGGAGTGATGACAGTAGATTGTGAGCTCCTGGGGTCAGGGATGATGGGAGTGATGACAGTAGATTGTGAGCTCCTGGGGTCAGGGATGATGGGAGTGATGACAGTAGATTGTGAGCTCCTGGGGTCAGGGATGGTGGGAGTGATGACAGTAGATTGTGAGCTCCTGGGGTCAGGGATGGTGGGAGTGATGACAGTAGATTGTGAGCTCCTGGGGCAGAGATGATGGGAGTGATGACAGTAGATTGTGAGCTCCTGGGGTCAGGGATGATGGGAGTGATGACAGTAGATTGTGAGCTCCTGGGGTCAGGGATGGTGGGAGTGATGACAGTAGATTGTGAGCTCCTGGGGTCAGGGATGATGGGAGTGACGACAGTAGATTGTGAGCTCCTGGGGCAGAGATGATGGGAGTGATGACAGTAGATTGTGAGCTCCTGGGGTCAGGGATGATGGGAGTGATGACAGTAGACTGTGAGCTCCTGGGGCAGGGATGATGGGAGTGATGACAGTAGACTGTAAGCTCCTGGGGTCAGGGATGATGGGAGTGATGACAGTAGATTGTGAGCTCCTGGAGCAGGGATGATGGGAGTGATGACAGTAGATTGTGAGCTCCTGGGGTCAGGGATGATGGGAGTGACGACAGTAGATTGTGAGCTCCTGGGGCAGAGATGATGGGAGTGATGACAGTAGATTGTGAGCTCCTGGGGTCAGGGATGATGGGAGTGATGACAGTAGATTGTGAGCTCCTGGGGTCAGGGATGATGGGAGTGATGACAGTAGACTGTAAGCTCCTGGGGTCAGGGATGATGGGAGTGATGACAGTAGACTGTAAGCTCCTGGGGTCAGGGATGATGGGAGTGATGACAGTAGATTGTGAGCTCCTGCGGTCAGGGATGATGGGAGTGATAACAGTAGACTGTGAGCTCCTGGGGTCAGGGATGATGAGAGTGATGACAGTAGATTGTGAGCTCCTGGGGCAGAGATGATGGGAGTGATGACAGTAAACTGTAAGCTCCTGGGGTCAGGGATGATGGGAGTGATGACAGTAGATTGTGAGCTCCTGGGGCAGGGATGATGAGAGTGATGACAGTAGATTGTGAGCTCCTGGGGCAGAGATGATGGGAGTGATGACAGTAAACTGTAAGCTCCTGGGGTCAGGGATGATGGGAGTGATGACAGTAGATTGTGAGCTCCTGGGGTCAGGGATGATGGGAGTGATGACAGTAGATTGTGAGCTCCTGGGGTCAGGGATGATGGGAGTAATAACAGTAGATTGTGAGCTCCTGGGGTCAGGGATGATGGGAGTGATGACCGTAGACTGTAAGCTCCTGGGGTCAGGGATGATGGGAGTGATGACAGACTGTAAGCTCCTGGGGTCAGGTATGATGGGAGTGATGACAGTAGATTGTGAGCTCCTGGGGTCAGGGATGATGGGAGTGATGACAGCAGATTGTGAGCTCCTGGGGCAGGGATGATGGGAGTGATGACAGTAGATTGTGAGCTCCTGGGGTCAGGGATGATGGGAGTGACGACAGTAGATTGTGAGCTCCTGGGGTAGAGATGATGGGAGTGATGACAGTAGACTGTAAGCTCCTGGGGTCAGGGATGATGGGAGTGATGACAGTAGACTGTAAGCTCCTGGGGTCAGGGATGATGGGAGTGATGACAGTAGATTATGAGCTCCTGCGGTCAGGGATGATGGGAGTGATGACAGTAGATTGTGAGCTCCTGCGGTCAGGGATGATGGGAGTGATGACAGTAGATTGTGAGCTCCTAGGGCAGAGATGATGGGAGTGATAACAGTAGACTGTGAGCTCCTGGGGTCAGGGATGATGGGAGTGATGACCGTAGATTGTGAGCTCCTGGGGCAGGGATGATGGGAGTGATGACAGTAGATTATGAGCTCCTGCGGTCAGGGATGATGGGAGTGATGACAGTAGATTGTGAGCTCCTGCGGTCAGGGATGATGGGAGTGTTAACAGTAGACTGTGAGCTCCTGGGGTCAGGGATGATGAGAGTGATGACAGTAGATTGTGAGCTCC
Source organism: Phyllobates terribilis (assembly GCF_046119375.1). Lineage (NCBI taxonomy): Eukaryota > Metazoa > Chordata > Amphibia > Anura > Dendrobatidae > Phyllobates > Phyllobates terribilis. The sequence continues at coordinate 1,226,209,692 of NW_027362761.1, read as the reverse complement.
TGGGGTCAGGGATGATGGGAGTGATAACAGCAGATTGTGAGCTCCTGGGGTCAGGGATGATGGGAGTGACGACAGTAGATTGTGAGCTCCTGGGGTCAGGGATGATGGGAGTGATAACAGTAGATTGTGAGCTCCTGGGGTCAGGGATGATGGGAGTGATGACAGTAGATTGTGAGCTCCTGGGGTCAGGGATGATGGGAGTGACGACAGTAGATTGTGAGCTCCTGGGGTCAGGGATGATGGGAGTGATAACAGTAGATTGTGAGCTCCTGGGGCAGGGATGATGGGAGTAATGACAGTAGATTGTAAGCTCCTGGGGCAGGGATGATGGGAGTGATGACAGTAGATTGTGAGCTCCTGGGGCAGGGATGATGGGAGTGATGACAGTAGATTGTGAGCTCCTGGGGCAGGGATGATGGGAGTAATGACAGTAGATTGTGAGCTCCTGGGGTCAGGGATGATGGGAGTGATAACAGCAGATTGTGAGCTCCTGGGGTCAGGGATGATGGGAGTGATGACAGTAGATTGTGAGCTCCTGGGGTCAGGGATGATGGGAGTGATGACAGTAGATTGTGAGCTCCTGGGGTCAGGGATGATGGGAGTGATAACAGCAGATTGTGAGCTCCTGGGGTCAGGGATGATGGGAGTGATGACAGTAGATTGTGAGCTCCTGGGGCAGGGATAATGGGAGTGATGACAGTAGACTGTAAGCTCCTGGGGTCAGGGATGATGGGAGTAATGACAGTAGATTGTGAGTTCCTGGGGTCAGGGATGATGGGAGTGATGACAGTAGATTGTGAGCTCCTGGGGTCAGGGATGATGGGAGTGATGACAGTAGATTGTGAGCTCCTGGGGTCAGGGATGATGGGAGTGATAACAGCAGATTGTGAGCTCCTGGGGTCAGGGATGATGGGAGTGATGACAGTAGATTGTGAGCTCCTGGGGCAGGGATAATGGGAGTGATGACAGTAGACTGTAAGCTCCTGGGGTCAGGGATGATGGGAGTAATGACAGTAGATTGTGAGCTCCTGGGGTCAGGGATGATGGGAGTGATGACAGTAGACTGTAAGCTCCTGGGGTCAGGGATGATGGGAGTAATGACAGTAGATTGTGAGTTCCTGGGGCAGGGATGATGGGAGTAATGACAGTAGATTGTGAGCTCCTGGGGTCAGGGATGATGGGAGTGATGACAGTAGATTGTGAGCTCCTGGGGTCAGGGATGATGGGAGTGATGACAGTAGACTGTAAGCTCCTGGGGTCAGGGATGATGGGAGTGATGACAGTAGATTGTGAGCTCCTGGGGTCAGGGATGATGGGAGTGATTGTAGTCTGTGTGGAGTACACAATGTGACCAATCATCTGACCTTTATTTCCTCGCAGGAGTCGAGTCCGTCCTCAGAGCCGAATAACCTCCAAGACTCAGGTAATGGCGGCCGCTGCGGCGATCAGTAATGTCACCAACGATCATAATCATCGATCACTTCGGTGACAGCGGAGTCATGTGACCGCGTATAAACAGTGACACTGTGTCTCTACACACAGCTGGAGCTGTGACACTTCATTCACATCTACAGCAGCATGCATAGTTCTGCAATTATATTATGTCTTATACTCTAATCACAACCAGAGCAGAATTCATAGTTCTGCCATTATATCACATGTTATACTGTAATCACATCCAGAGCAGAATTCATAGTTCTGCCATTATATTATATTTTATAATCTAATCACATTAGAGCAGCATTCATAGTTCTGCCATTGTATCACATGTTATTCTTTAATCACATCCAGAGCAGCATTCAAAGTTCTGCATAGTAGGTTACATGATCAGACTTATGGGGAAGATAAGCGAGGATACACATCTAAATTATTATTATTATCATTATTTATTATTAAATCCGTCCAATCACACGTCTCCTAATCTTCCTTATATCCCAGGTTATGCGACAAAGCAGAATAGCAACGGCGGAGACAAGGCGGACACTGGAAGGTGGGTGACAACAGCGAGACAATGGAGAGGAGGCGTCTGTATGATTACATTATACTATGATAGGGATGGCGAGGATTATTATCATCACGATTATAACGTTCTGTTACTATGGTGATGAGCATTGTTATCAACATTATTATATTAATGTTCTGTTTCTATGGAGGTAAGGATTGATGTCATCACTATTCTATTATAACGTTCTGTTACTATGGTGATTACTATCATCACTATTATATGTGAGAAGGCCACTGGTAAAATACTGGAGGGGGGATATGTGTCACTCAGGATTTTAGACTCGGTGATATTAACCTGGAAAAATACTGCAAACCAGCACACTGTGTGCTGAGAGGGGTTAATTGGCCATTTTAATGGCTTGGTTTTAGTGAACAGCTGTAGAGTGAGTGGGAGGCTGTTCACCATATCTCCACCCCAGGGTGAGATCCAGAAGGTAAATGTGGAGCTTTTCGGCTCATTCAGTATTCGGTGTCTGGAGATGAGATCTCCAGAGCTGTGCTCATGTTACAGAGAGCTGAACTTTTTTTTTACTTCCTGAGGGGGAGGATCCCGCAGCCGCACAGACTGTACAGTATGCTATTTTGTTTTTCTCGTTATGCCAGAATGGCCATTTTGGTTTTCCTAATTTTGCACTGGTTTATGCAGCTTGCTTTCAATAAACCAGTTGAAAACCTAAATTGCGAGTGTTCCTGTGACTGCCAATGTGAGCAGCGGAGTGAACCGATCCACCACAGTTAGTGCTACAAGTGCCGGCAACATCCCCAGGAAACAAGTGTGACGGCTGTGGACAGACTGCATGTCCTGGGTGAAGGCGGCTGCAGGATTAAAAGCAGACAACATGGAGGAGATGTTAAAGCAGCTACTGCAGGCTTACCTCCAGCAGCGGCAACAGCAGCAGCGGCAACAGGAACAGCAGCAGCGGCAACAGGAACAATTCCAGGAGCAGCAGTTGGCGCTGCCGATCGAGGAGATCCATAGCAAGGCGAGCGCCCCTCTCTGAAGTCCAGGTGATGAATCGGTAAGACGAGCCATGAAAAGATGACCCCGGGTGATGATGTTGGGGCATTTTTAACCATATATGAAATGGTTGCAGAGCGGGAGAAGTTGCCACTGGAGAAGTGGGAGGAAGTGCTGGCCTTCTATCTAACTGGCAACCCCCAAAAAGCTTATTATGACTTGGCTTACTGGATGCACCAGGTTTCCATACTTTCTGTAAATGAGGATTTGCTGTACCGGGTTACTAAACTGAGGGGGAAGGTAATAGAGCAACTGTTAGTACCGGGACCGTATAGGCTTGGATGTTAGACCTGGCCCATTCTCATGTCTTGGGTGGGCATCTGGGCATAGACAAAACCCAAGAGCGGGTCCTTCAAAGGTTCTACTGTCCTGGATGTCACCGAGAGATTGTTAACTATTGCCAGTCCTATTCCACCTGTCAGCTAACTGCTCCTGTCTCCCACTTCCGCAGTCCCCTTGTGCCGTTGCCCATTATAGAGGTCCCATTTGACTAAATTGCCATGAATCTTGTCAGACCCCTTGTTCAGTCCACCAGAGGGCACCAAAATATCCTGATGGACATGGACTACGCAACACAGTACCGGGAGGCAGTACCACTGAGAAACTCCTCCGCCAGGAGTATAGCCCAAGAGCTAGTCCATTTTTCCCAGGCGGGCTTGCCAAAGGAGATCTTGATGGACCAAGGAACTCCTTTCATGTCCAGAATGATGAGGGAGTTGTGTAAGGCTCTCCAGATTACACAACTCAAGACGTCCGTGTACCATCCGCAGATGGACGGCCTGGTGGAGAGGTTCACCAAAACTCTGAAGTCCATGCTCAAGAAGGTCATGGAGAAGAATGGCCAAGACTGGGATTGCCTACTTCCGTATCTGCTGTTTTCTATTAGGGAGGTTTCACAGGCCTCTACAGAGTTTTCACTGTTCGAGCTGGTGTACGGCTGGCACCCTCGGGGACTTCTGGATACTGCAAAGGAAAGTATTGCAGAGGCGATGCCTATTATGAGAGAAAGCCTCCTTCAGGCACAAGAGGCTTAAGCAAGAGTCTACAATCGGTCGGCAAAGCTTAGGCAGTTTAGCACTGGAGATCTGGTTTTAGTGCTGATTCCCACTGTCAAATGTAAATTTCTAGCTAAGTGGCAGGGGCCATACGAAATGGTCTAAAAGCTGGCCGACGTCAACTACAAGGTCCACCAGCCAGAGACAACCCTACCAGGTGCACCACGTCAACATGCTTAAGCCGTCGTGAGTCAGGGAACCTGAGAAAGCTATGTGCTTGGAGGCCAATCCCGAAGCCAAGGTCGAGGCTGTCACGCTGGCAGAGACACTATCACCGGCTCAGAAACAACAGTGCCGAGAACTGCTTCAGCAGAACCGAGACCTGTTTTCAGATATGCCTTGATGTATGCAGGTCATCAAGCACGAAATCCTGACGCAACCGCATGTACAGATAAACCTAAAGCCCTATCGGATTCCCGAAGCTTTCCACAAGGTGATTTCGAAAGAGGTGAAGAGAATGTTGAGCCTGGGTGTCATTGAGGAGTCAAAGAGAAACTGGGTCAGTCCCATTGTCCTTGTGCCGAACCCCGAAGGAGAATGACGCTTTTGTAATGATTATAGAAAGCTGAATGAGGTGTCTAATTTTGATGCGTATTCGATGCCCTGGGTTGATGAACTCATTGAGAGGCTAGGGTCAGCCTGATACAACACCACTCTCGACTTAACGAAAGGGTACTGGCAAATTCCAATGTCCGAATGTGCCAAGGAAAAGACAGCCTTCTCTACACCTGACGGTTGCTTCCAATACACCAAAATGCCTTTCGGGCTGCAAGGAGCCGCAGCCGATTTCCAGGGGACCATGGCCCGGTCCCTAGCCCTTCACAAAAAGTATGCCGCAGCTTACCTGGACAATATTGTGATCTTCAGTTCGGCTTTGGTAAGTCATCTTCAGAAGGTTCAGGCAGTACTGGATCCGCTGAGGTAGGCAGGGTTTACTATAAACCCAAAGAAGTGCACCAAGGGGAAGGAGGAGGCAAAATACTTTGGCTATATCGTTGAAAGGGGCGAAATAAAGCCCCAAGTGAACAAAGTAGAGGCTATCCAAAATTTCCCATAACCGATCTCCAAGAAACAGGTTAGGGCGTTTCTGGGAATTGTACGATAATATTGGCGATTTATCCCGAATTTCACAATGATAGCCGCTTCGCAGACCACCTCCTTAGGGCCCAAAGACATTGTTGGCCAAGTGGACTTCCGAAGCGGAGATGGCGTTCCAAGAGTTGAAGCTCGCCCTGTGTAAACAGCCAGTCTTGGTCGCACCTGACTTCAGTAAGGCGTTCGTTATCCGGACACATGCCTCACAGGTCAGGTTGGGAGCTGTGTTGTCCCAGGAAATAAATGGTGAAGAACATCCAATCCTTTACCTAAGTAGAAAACTCTCCTCCTGTGAAAAGAAATTATGCTATCGTAGAAAAAGAATGATTGGCCATCAAATGGGCAATTGACACCCTGAGGTACTACCTGCTAGGCCGAAAGTTCAGACTAGTGTCAGACTATGGGCCCCTGAGATGGATGAGGGAAAGGAAGGGGAAGAATGCCTGGGTGACTAGGTGGTTTCTAGCTCTACAGGACTTAAGCTTCCATGTGGAGCCCAGGCCCGGGAAACTGCACAGTGTGTGGTTTCTACTCACTTGGGTGCGTCGGGAGGCAAACAGGAAGCGTTTTCATTTAAATGTCCATGTCGGTTTCTTACTTTATAAATCCGGCAAAAGCAAAAGGAAAACAAACAGCCTTTTGTGCAGGCAAAAACAAAGTAAACAGTCCTTTAAGCAATGTCTTTGGTTAGCCAGTCCTGTGGGCATACAGGCTGGATAGAGTCCAGAACCCTGGCTCGGCCTGGAGACTACAATATACAGGAGGCCTTCTCCCTTCAAACACAGACCATGTGTCAAACAACGGCTGCCATTTTATACCTTAACCTCACCCAGAGGTGAGGTATGTGGGTAGCAAGACCCGCCCATCTCTCAAACTACCTGTAACCCAGTCCCTGGTGCACCAAACAGTCGTTTTAGTGCTTACGTCCACTAGAGCAACACTCTGGGTTACATCACAGAGGACGGCCATCTCTGTGAAACATACCTCCCATCAACTATGCATCCGTTAACCACCTTACAACAGTAATGCAGATGCCCTTTCTAGACTTCCCTGTTTAGTGACTGAAGGTGCAAAACCCCCCAGGCTTTGGGCAGAGGGGGAGGATATGTGAGGTCACTGGTAAAATACTGGAGGGAAGACATGTGTCGCTGAGGATGTTAGCCGCAGTGATATAATCACCTGGAAAAATATTCCAAACCAGCACACTATGTGCTGAGAGGGGTTAATCAGCCATTTTAAGGGCTTGGTTTTAGTGAAAAGTGGGTGGGAGGCTGTTCACCCTATCTCCACCCCAGGGTGTAGTCCATAAGGTAAATATGGAGCTTTTGGACTCATTCAGTGTTCGGTGTCTGGAGAGGAGATCTCCAGAGCTGAACCTTGTTTTTCCCTGAGCGGACGGATCCCCGCAGCCTCACAGAATGTACTGTATGCTCTTTTTGTCCCAGTCTGCCAGAAGAGCTTTGTTTGTTCCTAATTTTGCACTGGTTTATGCAGCTCGTTTTTCAATAAACCAGTTGAAAACGTAAACAGAAAGTGCTCCTGAGACTGCATCTGTGAGCAGCTGAGTGAGCCGATCCACCACAATATTATAGCGTTCTGTTAACGAAGATTATTATCATCACAACCATATTATAGCGTTCTATTGCTATGTCGATTATTATTATATGATGTAATAATCTCTCGGTCTCACTGTCCTCAGTAAAACCTCGCAGGGTTACGCTCAGGTCGCCCACCCTGATTCCAGCCTCCGGATCCAGTTGGCAGAGAAGGAGCGGGCGCTGATGGTCTCCCTGGAAACTGTTCAGGTGAGGACAACTCCCAACATCCCTCCCCTGTGCCCAGCATATTTCCAATGTCTCTTTATCTGGAGAGTAGTATCATTATATACAGAATCTACATCCAATAGTCCAGAAGTTCATCCTTTACTCCAGAGCTGCATTCATAATTCTGTGCCTGAAATATCCCTGTGTTCGCTGCTTGTTTATTCACCTGAAAAAAAAAAAAAAAACTTTTTCCGAGGTTATAAGAGCTCAGAGAAGCTGGTGGGGTTTCCCTGAAGATCTGTTAACTGACTGTTTCCAATGTGAAAATGAAAAATGCAATGTACAGTCGCGGCTTAAAGTTTTCAGACACAAATATCGGTTTTCACATATTTTGCGGCTTCAGTTTATCTAGTAGAAATTTCTATTCCCTCCATATTGTTTTGAAGAACAATCAGGTGAAAGTTACTCCAATCACAACACCAACATTCCCACGGATTTTCAGCCCCGCCACAAATGACCTGCCGCTGTGGACACCATGTCAGTGAGCTTCTGGTGAACTCAGGACCAAGAACTAACAAGGTCAAGGCAGCTGATGTCACACTGTATTCAGCTATGGTGTCACCTCCTCCAGCGCAGAGCTTGCTCTGGAATGGTAGCAGGCAGGTGTCAGCACATCTGCACACAGTGAGGTGGAGGCAGCTGGGTGTCAAGAAGAGCAGCAAAGAAGCCACTTCTCCCTGAGAAAAACATCACGTTCTGCAGGAAGTGCAGGGACCGGACTGCAGAGGACGGAGGTAATGTTGTGTTCTCTCATGAAGACACTTCACTGTAGGGACGTCTGGAAGATGATTGTCTGGAGAAGAGAAGGTGATGCTGCCACGAGACCTGTGTGTGCCAGCAGTAAAGCCTTCTGAGACCAGTCATGTGTGGGGGCTTCTCATCCTTGGAGGTGGTCGCTCACAGCGTGTGGGAGCCTCTCATCCATGGAAGGAAAAACTCACAATGTGTGGAGGCTTCTCATCCATGGAGGGATCACTCACAATGTGTGGGGGCTTCTCATCCATGGAGGGGGTCACTCACAATGTGTGGGGGCTTCTCATCCATGGAGGGATCACTCACAATGTGCGGGAGCTTCTCATCCATGGAGGGGGTCACTCACAATGTGTGGGGGCTTCTCATCCATGGAGGGATCACTCACAATGTGTGGGGGCTTCTCATCCATGGAGGGATCACTCACAATGTGCAGGGGCTTCTCATCCATGGAGGGGGTCACTCACAATGTGTGGGGGCTTCTCATCCATGGAGGGATCACTCACAATGTGTGGGGGCTTCTCATCCATGGAGGGATCACTCACAATGTGCGGGGGCTTCTCATCCATGGAGTGGATCAGTCACAATGTGCGGGGGCTTCTCATCCATGGAGGGGGTCACTCACAATGTGCGGGGGCTTCTCATCCATGGAGTGGATCAGTCACAATGTGCGGGGGCTTCTCATCCATGGAGGGGGTCACTCACAATGTGCGGGGGCTTCTCATCCATGGAGGGGGTCACTCACAATGTGTGGGGGCTTCTCATCCATGGAGGGGGTCACTCACAATGTGTGGGGGCTTCTCATCCATGGAGGGATCACTCACAATGTGCGGGAGCTTCTCATCCATGGAGGGGGTCACTCACAATGTGTGGGGGCTTCTCATCCATGGAGGGATCACTCACAATGTGTGGGGGCTTCTCATCCATGGAGGGGGTCACTCACAATGTGTGGGGGCTTCTCATCCATGGAGGGGGTCACTTACAATGTGTGGGGGCTTCTCATCCATGGAGGGATCACTCACAATGTGCGGGAGCTTCTCATCCATGGAGGGGGTCACTCACAATGTGTGGGGGCTTCTCATCCATGGAGGGATCACTCACAATGTGCAGGGGCTTCTCATCCATGGAGGGGGTCACTCACAATGTGTGGGGGCTTCTCATCCATGGAAGGAAAAACTCACAATGTGTGGAGGCTTCTCATCCATGGAGGGGATCACTGACAATGTGTGGGGGCTTCTCATACATGGAGGGGATCACTCACAATGTGTGGGGGCTTCTCATCCATGGAGGGATCACTCACAATGTGTGGGGGCTTCTCATCCATGGAGGGATCACTCACAATGTGTGGAGGCTTCTCATCCATGAAGGGATCACTCACAATGTGTGGAGGCTTCTCATCCATGAAGGGATCACTCACAATGTCTGGGGGCTTCTCATCCATGGAGGGGGTCACTCACAATGTGTGGGAGCCTCTCATCCATGGAAGGAAAAACTCACAATGTGTGGAGGCTTCTCATCCATGGAGGGATCACTCACAATGTGCGGGAGCTTCTCATCCATGGAGGGGGTCACTCACAATGTGTGGGGGCTTCTCATCCATGGAGGGATCACTCACAATGTGCAGGGGCTTCTCATCCATGGAGGGGGTCACTCACAATGTGTGGGGGCTTCTCATCCATGGAAGGAAAAACTCACAATGTGTGGAGGCTTCTCATCCATGGAGGGGATCACTGACAATGTGTGGGGGCTTCTCATACATGGAGGGGATCACTCACAATGTGTGGGGGCTTCTCATCCATGGAGGGATCACTCACAATGTGTGGGGGCTTCTCATCCATGGAGGGATCACTCACAATGTGTGGAGGCTTCTCATCCATGAAGGGATCACTCACAATGTGTGGAGGCTTCTCATCCATGAAGGGATCACTCACAATGTCTGGGGGCTTCTCATCCATGGAGGGGGTCACTCACAATGTGTGGGAGCCTCTCATCCATGGAAGGAAAAACTCACAATGTGTGGAGGCTTCTCATCCATGGAGGGATCACTCACAATGTGTGGGGGCTTCTCATCCATGGAGGGATCACTCACAATGTGCGGGAGCTTCTCATCCATGGAGGGGGTCACTCACAATGTGTGGGGGCTTCTCATCCATGGAGGGATCACTCACAATGTGTGGGGGCTTCTCATCCATGGAGGGGATCACTCACAATGTGCGGGAGCTTCTCATCCATGGAGTGGATCAGTCACAATGTGCGGGGGCTTCTCATCCATGGAGGGGGTCACTCACAATGTGTGGGGGCTTCTCATCCATGGAGGGGGTCACTCACAATGTGTGGGGGCTTCTCATCCATGGAGGGGATCACTCACAATGTGTGGGGGCTTCTCATCCATGGAGGGGATCACTCACAATGTGTGGGGGCTTCTCATCCATGGAGGGGATCACTCACAATGTGTGGGAGCTTCTCATCCATGGAGGGGGTCACTCAATGTGTGGGGGCTTCTCATCCATGGAGGGGGTCACTCACAATGTGTGGGGGCTTCTCATCCATGGAGGGGGTCACTCACAATGTGTGGGGGCTTCTCATCCATGGAGGGGATCACTCACAATGTGCGGGAGCTTCTCATCCATGGAGGGAATCACTCACAATGTGTGGGGGCTTCTCATCCATGGAGGGGGTCACTCACAATGTGTGGGAGCCTCTCATCCATGGAAGGAAAAACTCACAATGTGTGGAGGCTTCTCATCCATGGAGGGATCACTCACAATGTGTGGGGGCTTCTCATCCATGGAGGGATCACTCACAATGTGCGGGAGCTTCTCATCCATGGAGGGGGTCACTCACAATGTGTGGGGGCTTCTCATCCATGGAGGGATCACTCACAATGTGTGGGGGCTTCTCATACATGGAGGGATCACTCACAATGTGTGGGGGCTTCTCATCCATGGAGGGATCACTCACAATGTGTGGGGGCTTCTCATCCATGGAGGGATCACTCACAATGTGTGGAGGCTTCTCATCCATGGAGGGGATCACTCACAATGTGCGGGGGCTTCTCATCCATGGAGGGGGTCACTCACAATGTGCAGGGGCTTCTCATCCTTGGAGGGATCACTCACAATGTGCAGGGACTTCTCATCCATGGAGGGATCACTCACAATGTGCAGGGGCTTCTCATCCATGGAGGGGGTCACTCACAATGTGCAGGGGCTTCTCATCCATGGAGGGGATCACTCACAATGTGCGGGGGCTTCTCATCCATGGAGGGGGTCACTCACAATGTGCGGGGGCTTCTCATCCATGGAGGGGGTCACTCACAATGTGCAGGGGCTTCTCATCCATGGAGGGGATCACTCACAATGTGCGGGGGCTTCTCATCCATGGAGGGGGTCACTCACAATGTGCGGGGGCTTCTCATCCATGGAGGGGGTCACTCACAATGTGTGGGGGCTTCTCATCCATGGAGGGGGTCACTCACAATGTGTGGGGGCTTCTCATCCATGGAGGGGGTCACTCACAATGTGTGGGGGCTTCTCATCCATGGAGGGGGTCACTCACAATGTGTGGGGGCTTCTCATCCATGGAGGGATCACTCACAATGTGCAGGGGCTTCTCATCCATGGAGGGATCACTCACAATGTGTGGGGGCTTCTCATCCATGGAGGGATCACTCACAATGTGCAGGGGCTTCTCATCCATGGAGGGGGTCACTCACAATGTGCAGGGGCTTCTCATCCATGGAGGGGATCACTCACAATGTGCGGGGGCTTCTCATCCATGGAGGGATCACTCACAATGTGTGGGGGCTTCTCATCCATGGAGGGGGTCACTCACTGTTTTACCTAAGACTACGGCCATGAATAAAGAATGGGATCTCTTCCTCCTCCACGAACAACTTCTCCCATCATCCAGGACAATGTGGAAATGATGCTTTTCTTCCGTGACGAAGACCAGGTCACAAGGGAAAAGTGAGAACTAAGTTGTCGGGGAAGAAAACATTGATATTTTGGGTCCATGGACTGAAACCCCCTAGTTATCATCCCACTGAGAACCTGCAGTCAATCCTCAAAAATGGGACAAAACCCAGAACGTGTGATAACCTTCGAGCTCTGATGAGACAAGAACAGGCGGCCATCAGTCAGGATCTGACCAGAAGCCGATATCCAGCTGGGGGAAGGGAAAAAGTGTGGAGAATAAGGGGCGGGAGTGTGGAGAATGAGGGTCGGGAGCGCGGAGAATGAGGGGCGGGAGCGCGGAGAATGAGGGGCGGGAGCGCGGAGAATGAGGGGCGGGAGCGCGGAGAATAAGGGGCGGGAGCGCGGAGAATAAGGGGCAGGAGCGCGGAGAATAAGGGGCGGGAGTGTGGAGAATGAGGGGCGGGAGTGTGGAGAATGAGGGGCGGGAGCGCGGAGAATGAGGGGCGGGAGCGCGGAGAATGAGGGGCGGGAGCGCGGAGAATGAGGGGCGGGAGCGTGGAGAATGAGGGGCGGGAGCGTGGAGAATGAGGGGCGGGAGCGCGGAGAATGAGGGGCGGGAGCGCGGAGAATGAGGGGCGGGAGTGCGGAGAATGAGGGTCGGGGGCGCGGAGAATGAGGGTCGGGGGCGCGGAGAATGAGGGTCGGGGGCGCGGAGAATGAGGGTCGGGGGCGCGGAGAATGAGGGTCGGGGGCGCGGAGAATAAGGGTCGGGGGCGCGGAGAATAACGGTCGGGGGCGCGGAGAATAAGGGGCAGGGGCGCGGAGAATCGGGCGCGGAGAATAAGGGGCAGGGGCGCGGAGAATAAGGGGCAGGGGCGCGGAGAATAAGGGGCAGCGCTGGGAATATTGAGGTGTCACAGAAATTTCATGGATTTGTCACATTAACATGTAACAAGGTTCAGAATGTTTATAATTCTCCGTCAGTAACCATAGAAACAGCGACTAAAAAGAGCGAAAATACTGAAGAGGCAAAATGTGAAGAGCAGAATCTGCGTCAGTGTCAGATCTTTTGGCCACGACTGTAGATAATAATATATAATAACCCCGGGACAGAAGTATTTATGTAGATGAGATCCGTGTAGGAGCTGAGCATCCAGGACGTCTGATAATCCGCAGCAATCACTGCTATAGACAATGTATAGACAGCGCCTTGAAAAAGTCTTCATACCCTGTGAACTTTTCCACATTTTCACGTTACTCCCACAAACGTAAATGAGATTTTCTGTGATACAGAGTAACAAGTGCTTGTGACGTGTAAAGGAAATAATATGAGGTTTTATAATTATTTTACAAATATAAATCTGAGAATTGTTGTGTGCATTAGTATTCAGCCCCCCGAAATAAAATCCCAAGTGACCAATCACCTCCAGAAGTCACATAATTAGTACATTGTGTCCTCCTGGGTGTGATTTCTTCTCAGTATAACTACAGATGTTCTGTGAAGGCCTCAGAGGTTTGTGTGAGAACATTAGGGATCAAACAGCATCATGAAAACCAAGGAGCCCATCAGACAGGTCAGGGATAAATCTGATAAGCAAGGAGCCCACCAGACAGGTCAGGGGTAAAGCTGAAAACAAAGGAGCCCACCAGACAGGTCAGGAGTAAAGATGAAAAACAAGGAGCACACTAGACAGGTCAGGGATTAAGTTGTGGAGAAGAGGAAAGGAGGGTTAGGTTATAAAACATAGCCCAAGCTCTGAACATATCACAGAGCACTGTGCAATCCATCATCCACAAATGGGAATATGGCACAACTGCAAACCTACCAAGTCATGGCCGTCCACCTAACCTGACATCCCAAGCAAGGGGAGCACTAATGAGAGAAGCAGGCAAGAGGCCCATGGTCACTGAGGAGGAGCTGCGGAGATCTACAGCTCAGGGGTAGAATCTGTCCACAGGACGACTATTAGTCGTATTCTCCACATGTTATTATTTATTATTATAGCGCCATTCATTCCATGGTGCGTTACATGTGAAAAAGGGGTATACATAGCAAACAACAAGCACAATAATCTTGAACAAAAACGAGTCACCGACTGTTACAGGAGGAGAGACGACCCTGTCCGTGAAGGCTCACAATCTACAAGGGATGGGTGAGGATACAGTAGGTGAGGGTAGAGCTGGTCGTGCAGCGGTGTGGTGGAGCGAGGACCCTGCCTGCGAGGGCTCACAGTCTACAGGGGATGGGTGAGGATACAGTAGGTGAGGGTAGAGCTGGTCGTGCAGCGATATGGTGGAGCGAGGACCCTGCCCGCGAGGGCTCACAGTCTACAAGGGATGGGTGAGGATACAGTAGGTGAGGGTAGAGCTGGTCGTGCAGCGATATGGTGGAGCGGTGGTTACTGCAGGTTATAGGCTTGTCGGAAGAGGTGGGTCTTCAGGTTCCTTTTGAAGGTTTCCACGGTCGACGAGAGTCTGATGTGTTGGGGTAGAGAGTTCCAGAGTAGGGGGGAAGCACGGGAGAAATCTTGTATGCGATTGTGGGAAGAGGAGGTAAGAGGAAAGTAGAGAAGGAGATCTTGTGAGGATCGGAGGTTGCGTGCAGGTATGTACCGGGAGACTAGGTCACAGATGTATGGAGGAGACAGGTTGTGGATGACTTTGTATGCCATGGTTAGGGTTTTGAACTAGAGTCTCTGGGCAATGGGGAGCCAGTGAAGGGATTGACAGAGAGGAGAGGCCAGGGAATAGCGGGGGGACAGAGTTTAGGATAGATTGGAGGGGTACGAGAGTGTTAGAGGGGAAGCCAGAGAGAAGGAGGTTGCAGTAGTCGAGGCGGGAGATGATGAGGGCGTGCACTAGTGTTTTTGTAAATTCGTGGTTGAGGAATGTGCGGATCCGGGAGATATTTTTGAGTTGGAGTCGGCAGGAAGTGGAAAGGGCTTGGATATGTGATTTGAAGGAGAGATTAGAGTCCATGGTTACCCCGAGGCAGCGAGCTTGTGGGACTGGGGAGAGTGGGCAGCCATGAGCTGAGATGGGGGAAAGATAATGAATTTTGTTTTATCCATGTTAAGTTTTAGAAATCTGTCCGAGAAGAAGGATGAGATGGCGGACAGACATTCTGGGATTCTGGTTAGTAGCGTGGAGATATTGGGTCCAAAGAGGTAGATCTGTGTGTCGTCAGCATAGAGGCGATACTGAAAGCTGTGAGACTCTATGAGCTGTCCCAGGCCAAAGGTGTAGATGGAGAAGAGCAGGGGTCCTAGAACTGAACCTTAGGGGACACTGACAGATAGGGGGCAAGGTGAGGAGGTGGTGTGTGAGTGGGAGACACATAATGTCCTGTCTGTTAAGTATGAGAGATCCAAGATAGGGCCAAGTCTGTGATGCCGAGAGATGAGAGGGTCTGTAGTAAGAGGGAATGGTCCACTGTGTCGAAGGCAGAGGACAGGTCCAGGAGGAGGAGTTCAAAGTAGTGTTGCTTGGATTTGTTAGTAGGTCGTTGGTGACTTTAGGCAGGGCAGCTTCAGTGGAGTGATGCAGTCAGAAGCCAAATTGTAAGCGGTCAAAGAGGGAGCAGGAGGAGAGGAGGGAGGACAGTTCAAAGTGGACAGTTTGTTCCAGTAGTTTTGAGGCGTAAGGGAGAAGTGATATGGGGCGTTAGCGAGTCAGAGAGGATGGGTCAAAAGAGGACTTTTTGAGGATGGGTGTGATTGAGACATGTTTGAAGTATGAGTGGAAGACACCAGTTGTTAGTGACAGGTTGAAAAGGTGGGTTAGGGTTGGGATGAAGACTGTGGTAAGGTTAGGGATGAGGTGGGACGGAATTGGGTTAAGTTCACAGGTGGTGAGGTGTGATTTGTAGTTTAAAGAGGAAAGTTGATCTTCCGTAATGGTGGAAAAGCTGTTTTTGGAGGAGGAGGATTGAGTAGATATGAGGAGTGGCCGTGGGGACTTTAGGCCAACGTCTTTGTCTGATGGTGTCAATCTTCTGCTTGAAGAATGAGGCAAACTCTTCGGCTGAGATGATATGAGGAGAGGGAGAGGGAGCTGGGGGATGGCGGAGAGAATTGAAGGTGTTGAATAATTGTTTAGGGTTATGTGACCGGGAGGATATGAGAGATGTGAAGTATGTTTGTTTTGCTGCAGTGAGTGTGGACTTGAAAGTAGTGAGGGACTGTTTGAATGTGATGAAGTGCTCATTGGAGTGGGACCTTTTCCATCTACGCTCAGCAACTCCGGAAGCCTGCCTCAGTTCTTTAGTCATATAAGAAATATGGTATCTAGACTAATGTCACTTTGAAAAATGAAGGTTTTTTGCGCATAATTTGGCCAATTTATGTGTGCCCATCAACCACGACAAGGTCACCTTCGTATGATGGGAAGCGTAGTTTCCCATCATACGAAGGTGACCTTGTCGTGGTTGATGGGCACACATAAATTGGCCAAATTATGCGCAAAAAACCTTCATTTTTCAAAGTGACATTAGTCTAGATACCATATTTCTTATATTTTCATGTATGGAGTGCCGAAGTTCTTTTTGCAATTGAGATTACTCTTTTCTTCAGAGCACCCGAATAGACCAGTGAGCGACCCCTCTCTTTTTTCTTTCAGTTCTTTAGTCAGACTGGTGTGCCAGGGTTGCCTGTTGATTGTGCGAGCTTTGGTATGTGTGAGGGGGGCGAAAGAATTGAGAGCTGCAGCTGTTGTGGTGTTATATAGAGCGGCTGCAACATCCGCGTCATGTAAGGAACTAATGTCTGTAAGAGGGAGAAGGGATTCAGAGAGTGAGTGTAGGTCAAGGTGTTTGAGATTTCTGCGAGGGTGTGCAAGTTTGTGGAGTGGGGATTGTGGACCTGGAGAGGAGAGGGAAGAGAATGTAAGTAGGTTGTGGGCAGATAGTTGGAAAGGTGAATTAGAGAGGTTAGATAGGGAACAGAGGCGGGTGAAGATGAGGTCCAGTGTGTGGCTGTCTTTGTGGGTGGGTGTGGAAGACCACTGGGTAAGACTGAAGGAGGAAGTGAGAGATAGAAGCCTAGAGGCAGCTGAGAGAGAAGTGTCACTGGGGATGTTGAAGTCACCCATTATGATAGTGGGGATGTCAGCGGAAAGGAAGTGAGGTTGCCAGGTGGTGAAATGGTCCAAGAAAGTGGTGGCTGGCCCTGGGGGGCAGTAAATGATGGGCAGTTGGAGGGGGAGTAGATGCGCACACAATGCACCTCAAAAGAGGGGAGAGTAACGGAGGGTAGCAGTGGGATTTGGGTGAAGGAGCAGTTACCTGACAGGAGAAAACTTACTCCTCCACCATGCTTGCTGCTGGGGCAGGGTGTGTGGGAGAGGTGGAATCCACTGTACAAAAGTGCAGCTGAAGAGGCCGTGTCAGAGGGGGTGAGCCAGGTTTCAGTGATGGCGAGGAAGGAAAGTTTGTTAGTAATGAAAAGATCATGGATGTGGGAAAGTTTGTTGCAGACGGAGCGAGCGTTCCATAGAGCTCCTGTTAGAGGAACTGTGGAAGCGGGGGCTGGGCGGATGGGTGTGAGGTTAAAAGGGTTGCGAGAGTTTGTGATAGATTGTGGATGGGAAGTAAAAGTAACTGTGGGGATGTCGCGGGAGGAGGGGGGGGGGGCAGGATTTGGAGAGATATCGCCAGCAGTGAGGAGGAGCAGAGAAATTGTTAGTAGGTGGGAGCAGGAGAGAGCATGAGGTGGCTGTCTGTGTTTAGAGACATATTGAAGGAATAGTTCTGAGGAGGAGGTGAGATGGATGGGGAGGATGGAGGGAGAGATGACCATTTCCTTACTAGGTGTAGGGATTAGGGGGTTAGTAGAAAGTGGAGGACTATAGGGGAGAGAGTGAAAACAAACAGAAGCATTGTTTACTTTGACTGTGTATCCAGTTCCCTTCTGGTCCAATTCAGGACTAATTCATGCATCACACATGTCTGACACTCTTGCGTGACACACTGCACAGACTACGTCAGCAGACTCACTACTCACAATATATGTGCTGACAAATGCATTCAGGTGTGAAGCAGAGGGGAGAGGCCTTAGTACACATCTGGCCTTTAGGAAAGAGCAGCAAGAAGAAACCATTTTTGAAAGCTAATCGAAGTCCTGTTTGCAGTTGGTAAAAAGCCGTGTAGTGGACACAGCGAGCATGTGGAAGAAGGGGCTCGGGTCAGATGAGACCACAGGAGCAGTTTTTGGGCCAAATGCAAAACCCTATGTGTGGTGGAAAACTAACGCTGCACATCACCTTGAAAACACCATCCCCACCGTCACACATGGTGGTGGCAGCATCATGCTATGGGGAGGCTTTTCTTCAGCAGGGGCAAGGAAGCTGGTCAGAGGTGATGGGAAGATGGATCAAGCCTAATACAGGACAATCCTGGAAGAAAACCTGTTGGCGGCTGCAGAAGTCTTGAGACTGGTGCGTAGGTTCACCTTCCAGCAGGACAACGACCCTAAACATCCTGCCAGATCCACAATGGAGGGTTTAGATCAGAGCAAATTCCTGTGTGTGAACAGCGCAGTCACAGTCCAGACCCAAATCCCAGAGAATCTGTGACAAGACGGGAAAACAGCTGATCACAGACGTCTCCATCCAATCACTGAGCGAGAGCGAGGGGGCAAAGCTGGAGAGACAGACCCCAAAAGACTGCAGACAAAGGTGGAGAGACAGACCCCAAAAGACTGCAGCAGAGAAAGCTGAGAGACAGACCCCAAAACACTGCAGAGAAAGGTGGAGAGACAGACCCCAAAAGACTGCAGAGAAAGGTGGAGAGACAGACCCCAAAAGACTGCAGCAGAGAAAGGTGGAGAGACAGACCCCAAAAGACTGCAGAGAAAGGTGGAGAGACAGACCCCAAAAGACTGCAGCAGAGAAAGCTGGAGAGACAGCCCCCAAAAGACTGCAGAGAAAGGTGGAGAGACAGACCCCAAAAGACTGCAGACAAAGGTGGAGAGACAGACCCCAAAAGACTGCAGCAGAGAAAGCTGAGAGACAGACCCCAAAACACTGCAGAGAAAGGTGGAGAGACAGACCCCAAAAGACTGCAGCAGAGAAAGGTGGAGAGACAGACCCCAAAAGACTGCAGAGAAAGGTGGAGAGACAGACCCCAAAAGACTGCAGCAGAGAAAGCTGGAGAGACAGCCCCCAAAAGACTGCAGAGAAAGGTGGAGAGACAGACCCCAAAAGACTGCAGCAGAGAAAGCTGAGAGACAGACCCCAAAAGACTGCAGACAAAGGTGGAGAGACAGACCCCACAAGACTGTAGAGAAAGGTGGAGAGACAGACCCCAAAAGACTGCAGCGAAAGGTGGGAGAGACAGACCCCAAAAGACTCCAGCAGTGACTGCAGAGAAATGTGATCCTACAAAGTACTGACTCGGGGGCTGAATACTTATGCACGGAACAAGTCTCAGATTTATATTTTTAAAATAATTAGAGAACCGGAAACCTCGTATCATTTCCTTTACACGTCACAAATACTTTTTACTTTGTATCACAAAAAGTTACAATAAAATACATTTACGTTTGTGGTATAATGTGAAAACATGTGGAAAAGTTCACGGGGTATGGAGACTTTTTCTAGATTTTTTTCTGTACTTGTAGATTATTCCAACCACCACCAGAGGGCGCACAGTACACATCACCTGGCAGCTGCTGATCGCCTATGTTATTCTATGTCCAGCTCCCAGCGCTGCCCCGGACCCCTGTAACAAGTATGGCCGCCCTATATCTGACCTCCATGTCTCAGATTTTACAGGCGAAGCTGCGGAGAATGGAGCAGCTGCTTCATCTGAAGAACGTCCGGATAGACGACCTGAGCCGCCGCCTGCAGGAGACCGAGAAGAAGTGACCCCCAAATGAGCTGCCCACCCACCCGCTCCTCCGCCCTGTACAGCACGCTGCGCTATCTGTAGATTATAGTGATTATATCTATAAGTAAACGCCGGGATTATATATAAATACTGGGATTATATATAAATACTGGGATTATGCTGATGTTATATATATATACTGGGATTATATATGCTGATATAAATACTGGGATTATATACTGGGATTATATATAAATACTCGGATTATATATAAATACTGGGATTATTTATACTGAGATTATATATAAATACTGGAATTATATATACACTGGGATTATATATGCTGATATATATATATATAAATACTGGGATTATATATACTTGGATTATATATACACTGGGATTATATAGTATATAAATACTGGGATTATATACTGGGATTATCTATAAATACTGGGATTATCTATAAATACTGGGATTATATACTGGGATTATCTATAAATACTGGGATTATATATAAATACTGGGATTATATACTGGGATTATATATAAATACTGGGATTATATACTGGGATTATATATGAATACTGGGATTATCCATATACACTGTATTTAGGATGTTTTATATTCCCCTTTGCTTCATATGTGTTTTTAAGTCACAGCAATAAAAGTACTTATTCGGGTTTTATAAGGTGATTACCAGTTCACGACTTCAGTCCTTATAAATCTTAAATCCACTCCCTATCTCATGCAGATTGTTTTATATCCCTCATGCTTTACACTACAATTTTGCTCTATTAGGACTAAATTAGAATCACTGATTCTACGTCCTCTCATCAGAAAGTCAGGCTGTTGATTTATATCCTCCATGCTGTACACTACAGCTCTGCTCCATTAGGGTAATGCTATGAGCAGTGATTCTGCCGCTCTGTCCTTCCTTGCTTTACACTGCAGCACTGCTTCTCTTGTGGTCGGTTATAGGGGCTCCGTCTGATGCTGTATATTGGAGTGTGATCCAGTCCTAATCCTTTCCTTGTCTTATTTGATGCTCAGGATTTCGCTTCGTGCCTCCCCCCCATACTTTACACTGCATGTTTGTGAGTGCAGCCTTAGGCAGGCCATACATGTACAGGCTCCGCAGGTCTGCGCTCACCTGCCGAATACCCGGAGGCCCTGAGTCCGGACCAGCAGATGGAACAAAGGAAGTTGTGGAGGATGAAGCAAAACAGCAAAGCGGAACCGCGGGGTCTGATGAAGCAGAGCCGACTAGTGACTAGTCCACAAGGAAGAGGAGGCGCAGCGATGCAGAGCTGGGGGAGCAGAATAGCAAAGCGGAACCGCGGGGTGTGATGAAGCAGAGCAGACTAGTGACTAGTCCACAAGGAAGAGGAGGCGCAGCGATGCAGAGCTGGGGGAGCAGAATAGCAAAGCGGAACCGCGGGGTCTGATGAAGCAGAGCAGACTAGTGACTAGTCCACAAGGAAGAGGAGGCGCAGCGATGCAGAGCTGGGGGAGCAGAATAGCAAAGCGGAACCGCGGGGTCTGATGAAGCAGAGCCGACTCGTGACTAGTCCACAAGGAAGAGGAGGCGCAGCAATGCAGAGCTGGGGGAGCAGAATAGCAAAGCGGAACCGCGGGGTCTGATGAAGCAGAGCAGACTCGTGACTAGTCCACAAGGAAGAGGAGGCGCAGCGATGCAGAGCTGGGGGAGCAGAATAGCAAAGCGGAACCGCGGGGTCTGATGAAGCAGAGCCGACTCGTGACTAGTCCACAAGGAAGAGGAGGCGCAGCAATGCAGAGCTGGGGGAGCAGAATAGCAAAGCGGAACCGCGGGGTCTGATGAAGCAGAGCCGACTCGTGACTAGTCCACAAGGAAGAGGAGGCGCAGCAATGCAGAGCTGGGGGAGCAGAATAGCAAAGCGGAACCGCGGGGTCTGATGAAGCAGAGCAGACTCGTGACTAGTCCACAAGGAAGAGGAGGCGCAGCGATGCAGAGCTGGGGGAGCAGAATCGAGTTACACACTAGGTTCTGGACTGGACCCGCGGAGTAGAAGAGCTGAGTGTGCAAGAGTTCAATGCAGAGTTTCAGCAGGACAGCAGTGTAGACTCAGTTCAGTGCAGAGCTGTGTTTGTCACAGGGTTGAATGCAGAGCTGGACAGCAGAGTGTGCAGGGCTGTAGCAGAGCTGGGCTTGTCATGAGGTTGTAGGAATCCAGGAGCGATTCAGCAGTCCACCAGAGTGGTATGGACGCCAATACCTGTGTGCGTAGACAGTGTAGGGGCACAATGTCAGGTGCGCGTCGGTTGGTCCAAGGAACAGAAAAAAGCAGCAGAAGGAGGAGGAGGAAGAGGCAGCGCCCGGACCCCGGGGGAGAGAGTAGCAAATTGGCACGAATATACAGTGCATGTAAAAGTTTGCGCACCCCTGGCCAAAATTACTGTTATGGTGAATATGTCAGCAAGTTGAAGATGATGAAATGATCTAAAAGGTGTTATAGATGACACGACGTTTCCTTTGTATTTTAGGCAGAAAATAAATATATATATTTATCTTTTACATTTTAAAAATTACAAAAAGAAAAATGGGCCGATGCAAAAGTTTTCGGCACCCTGCATGGTTAGAGATTCCCCATGGAAAAAGGCACCGCTGCCAAAACGCGCGTTGGGGTGTGTGGCACTGCAATTCTGGATTAAGGTAACCTGTTACTATGTTATTTCCCGCAGGGCTGTTTTTTCTTTATTATACTCCTTTGTGAAGTGTGGCTGTATCTATGGATCCCCAGTCACCTATGTCTTTATTATTTCGCCCTGCTGCATTGAATCTATATACGAGGACCCTCTTGCCTTTTCCTTTGTTGCGGTGCCACATTTCTTCGGCCAGTCACTTATCACCACCCTAGCCCCTGTGTATTACTCTTTTATGTATTAATAAAGATTGTTTTGTATTTTCCTCCTTACCGATTCATTGGTGCATTTTTGTTGCCTATAAGTTCTTCATGGTTAGTACCTAGTAGAGCCTCCTTTTGCAGTTATCACAACTTGTAAACACTTTTTGTAGCCAGAGAAGAGTCTTTCAGTTCTTTATTGAGAGATTTTCATCCATTCTTCTTGGAGAATTCCTCCAGTTCTCTGAGATTCCTGGCCCGTCTTGTATCCTCTGCTATTTTGAGGTCTAGCCACAGATTTTCAATGATGTTCAGATCATGGGACTGTGAGGGCCATTGTAAAACCTTCAGCGTGACCTTCATTTCTTAAAGTAATGATGGCCACTCGTTTTTCTTTACTTAGCTGCTTTTTTCTTGCCATAATACAAATTCTAACAGTCTATTCAGTAGGACTATCAGCTGTGTATCCACCAGACTTCTGCACAACACAACTGATGGTCCCAACCCCATTTATAAGGCAAGAAATCCCACTTATTAAACCTGACAGGGCACACCTGTGAAGTGAAGACCATTTCCGGTGACTACCTCTTGAAGCTCATCAAGAGAATGCCAAGAGTGTGCAAAGCAGTCATCAAAGCAAAAGGGGGCTACTGTGAAGACCCTAGAATATAAGACAAATTTTCAGTTGTTTCACACTTTTTTGTTAAGTATATAATTCCACATGTGGTAATTCATAGTTTTGATGCCTTCAGTGTGAATGTACAATTATCATAGTCATGAAAATACAGAAAAATCTTTAAATGAGAAGGTGTGTCCAAACTTTTGGTCTGTACTGTATATATATTATTTTTTTTTGCCTAAAATACACAGGAAATGTGTCATCTTTAGCTTTAGACCTTTTAGAGATCATTTCATTTTCAACTTCCTTAACTGTTCACAATAACAGGAATTTTGACCAGGGGTGCCCAAACTTTTACATGCCACTGTATCGTGTACCGTCATAATTAATGGGTCCTGTGGTGACAGGTACTATGGGTGGGTACTGTTATATCTGGCACTGTTTAGTCTTGCGGTCTTCTGTCGGAGGTGCCCACCATGTTCAGGGGCACAGTTATATCTGGCACTGTTTAGTCTTGGGGTCTTCTGTTGGAGGTGCCGACCACATTCTGGGGCACGGTTATATCTGGCACTATCTAGTCTTGGGGTCTTCTCTTGGAGGTGCCCACCATGTTCAGGGGCACAGTTATATCTGGCACTGTTTAGTCTTGGGGTCTTCTGTTGGAGGTGCCCACCATGTTCAGAGGTACTGTTATATCTGGCACTGTCTAGTCTTGGGGTCTTCTGTTGGAGGTGCCCACCATGTTCAGGGGCACAGTTATATCTGGCACTGTTTAGTCTTGGGGTCTTCTGTTGGAGGTGCCCACCATGTTCAGGGGTACTGTTATATCTGGCACTGTCTAGTCTTGGGGTCTTCTGTTTGGAGGTGCCATGTTCAGGGGCACAGTTATATCTGGCACTGTCTAGTCTTGGGGTCTTCTGTTGGAGGTGCCCACCATGTTCAGGGGCACAGTTATATCTGGCACTGTCTAGTCTTGCGGTCCTCTGTCGGAGGTGCCCACCGTGTTCTGGGGCACGGTTAAATCTGGCACTGTTTAGTCTTGGGGTCTTCTGTTGGAGGTGCCGACCACATTCTAGGGCACGGTTATATCTGGCACTGTTTAGTCTTGGGGTCTTCTGTTGGAGGTGCCCACCATGTTCAGAGGTACTGTTATATCTGGCACTGTCTAGTCTTGGGGTCTTCTGTTGGAGGTGCCCACCATGTTCAGGGGCACAGTTATATCTGGCACTGTTTAGTCTTGGGGTCTTCTGTTGGAGGTGCCCACCACATTCTGGGGCACGGTTATATCTGGCACTATCTAGTCTTGGGGTCTTCTGTCGGAGGTGCCCACCATGTTCAGGGGCATGGTTATATCTGGCACTGTCTAGTCTTGGGGTCTTCTGTCGGAGGTGCCCACCATGTTCAGGGGCACAGTTATATCTGGCACTGTTTAGTCTTGGGGTCTTCTGTTGGAGGTGCCCACCACATTCTGGGGCACGATTATATCTGGCACTATCTAGTCTTGGGGTCTTCTGTTGGAGGTGCCCACCATGTTCAGGGGCACAGTTATATCTGGCACTGTTTAGTCTTGGGGTCTTCTGTTGGAGGTGCCCGCCCTGTTCAGAGGTACTGTTATATCTGGCACTGTCTAGTCTTGGGGTCTTCTGTTTGGAGGTGCCATGTTCAGGGGCACAGTTATATCTGGCACTGTCTAGTCTTGGGGTCTTCTGTTGGAGGTGCCTACCACGTTCTGGGGCACAGTTATATCTGGTACTGTCTAGTCTTGCGGTCCTCTGTCGGGGGTGCCCACCGTGTTCAGAGGTACTGTTATATCTGGCACTGTCTAGTCTTGGGGTCTTCTGTTTGGAGGTGCCATGTTCAGGGGCACAGTTATATCTGGCACTGTCTAGTCTTGCGGTCCTCTGTCGGGGGTGCCCACCGTGTTCAGAGGTACTGTTATATCTGGCACTGTCTAGTCTTGGGGTCTTCTGTTTGGAGGTGCCATGTTCAGGGGCACAGTTATATCTGGCACTGTCTAGTCTTGGGGTCTTCTGTTTGGAGGTGCCATGTTCAGGGGCACAGTTATATCTGGCACTGTCTAGTCTTGGGGTCTTCTGTTGGAGGTGCCTACCACGTTCTGGGGCACAGTTATATCTGGTACTGTCTAGTCTTGGGGGTTCTCCCTCGCAGGTTCCCCACCGTATTCAGGTGCACTGTTATGGCGCTGCTGATATTGAGATTTTTCCCATCTACACATTTGTTGTTCTGTAAGTTCTGGTGACGTCGGAGAAGCTGCGCCCCTCTGTGAGACATCCGGACCACTGGAATTTCGGGGTCCTGGCCCCTGCCCATCCACTATCTACTCATGACTTAGTCCACGGGGACATTGCGCTTCTGTTCTCTGACTTTTCTGCATTTATGTAAATTCTGTTTTTGTTCTTGGCTTTTCTGCAAGTGAGAAAACAAATTCTGCTGTTCTGCACAGGCGACAGGACGCGGCTATTAATACTATACTGAGAGTCGGGGGGATGGGGGGTCAGATCGTCCCCGGGTGAGGAACCAAAATAATGTACTTCACCAAATACTGCATAAATCCTGGGCGAGAAAATGAGGAAAAGGGGTCAAATGGGGAGCAGAAGCCAATGGGGCAACCACTCCCGGGGGTGAGACTGAGGTACAGACACTGCCGGGGGTGAGACTGAGGTACAGACACTCCCGGGGGTGAGACTGAGGTACAGACACTCCCGGGGGGTGAGACTGAGGTACAGACACTCCTGAGGGTGAGACTGAGGTACAGACACTGCCGGGGGTGAGACTGAGGTACAGACACTCCCGGGGGTGAGACTGAGGTACAGACACTCCTGAGGGTGAGACTGAGGTACAGACACTCCTGAGGGTGAGACTGAGGTACAGACACTGCCGGGGGTGAGACTGAGGTACAGACACTGCCGGGGGTGAGACTGAGGTACAGACACTCCCGGGGGTGAGACTGAGGTACAGACACTCCCGGGGGTGAGACTGAGGTACAGACACTCCCGGGGGTGAGACTGAGGTACAGACACTCCCAGGGGTGAGACTGAGGTACAGACACTCCCGAGGGTGAGACTGAGGTACAGACACTCCTGAGGGTGAGACTGAGGTACAGACACTCCTGAGGGTGAGACTGAGGTACAGACACTGCCGGGGGTGAGACTGAGGTACAGACACTGCCGGGGGTGAGACTGAGGTACAGACACTGCCGGGGGGTGAGACTGAGGTACAGACACTGCCGGGGGTGAGACTGAGGTACAGACACTGCCGGGGGTGAGACTGAGGTACAGACACTCCCGGGGGTGAGACTGAGGTACAGACACTCCCGGGGGTGAGACTGAGGTACAGACACTCCCGGGGGTGAGACTGAGGTACAGACACTCCCAGGGGTGAGACTGAGGTACAGACACTCCCGAGGGTGAGACTGAGGTACAGACACTCCTGAGGGTGAGACTGAGGTACAGACACTCCTGAGGGTGAGACTGAGGTACAGACACTGCCGGGGGTGAGACTGAGGTACAGACACTGCCAGGGGTGAGACTGAGGTACAGACACTGCCGGGGGGTGAGACTGAGGTACAGACACTGCCGGGGGTGAGACTGAGGTACAGACACTGCCGGGGGTGAGACTGAGGTACAGACACTCCCGGGGGTGAGACTGAGGTACAGACACTGCCGGGGGTGAGACTGAGGTACAGACACTGCCGGGGGTGAGACTGAGGTACAGACACTCCCGGGGGTGAGACTGAGGTACAGACACTGCCGGGGGTGAGACTGAGGTACAGACACTCCCGGGGGTGAGACTGAGGTACAGACACTCCCGAGGGTGAGACTGAGGTACAGACACTCCCGGGGGTGAGACTGAGGTACAGACACTGCCGGGGGTGAGACTGAGGTACAGACACTGCCGGGGGTGAGACTGAGGTACAGACACTGCCGGGGGTGAGACTGAGGTACAGACACTGCCGGGGGTGAGACTGAGGTACAGACACTGCCGGGGGTGAGACTGAGGTACAGACACTGCCGGGGGTGAGACTGAGGTACAGACACTGCCGGGGGTGAGACTGAGGTACAGACACTCCCGGGGGTGAGACTGAGGTACAGACACTGCCGGGGGTGAGACTGAGGTACAGACACTGCCGGGGGTGAGACTGAGGTACAGACACTGCCGGGGGTGAGACTGAGGTACAGACACTGCCGGGGGTGAGACTGAGGTACAGACACTGCCGGGGGTGAGACTGAGGTACAGACACTCCCGGGGGTGAGACTGAGGTACAGACACTCCCGGGGGTGAGACTGAGGTACAGACACTCCCGGGGGTGAGACTGAGGTACAGACACTCCCGGGGGTGAGACTGAGGTACAGACACTCCCGGGGGTGAGACTGAGGTACAGACACTCCCTGGGGTGGGACTGAGGTACAGACACTGCCGGGGGGTGAGACTGAGGTACAGACACTGCCGGGGGGTGAGACTGAGGTACAGACACTGCCGGGGGTGAGACTGAGGTACAGACACTGCCGGGGGTGAGACTGAGGTACAGACACTCCCGGGGGGTGAGACTGAGGTACAGACACTCCCGGGGGGTGAGACTGAGGTACAGACACTCCCGGGGAGTGAGACTGAGGTACAGACACTCCCGGGGGTGAGACTGAGAGGGGCAGCCACTCCCGGGGCATAGATCGGCCCCCGAGGGCAGTGGATCTACCCCATGTTCGGGCAGGCGGTCCTACTGGTCCGGTGTTGGCACAGCTGAGGTGGTGGGATCTCTGTCCTGTGACCTGCATGAAGCGGGGGGATACACGATGCGGCAGCGGCCCCTGTGTGCAGATGACAGTAACCAGCTGCAGCGCTCGCCACTTGGCTGCGGATTTCTCTCCATTTTTCATCCCGAATCCAAACACGAGAAATGGAAAATGCATCAAGATCCTGAAACACAAACAACAGGCGACGTCAGGGACGAATACTACGTAATGTCAGCCTGGCTGGTGCGATGTGCTGCAGGGGAGAGACGTAAGAGGTGCTACAAGTGCTGCAGAGGAAAGAAGCATGGAGTGCAATGAGCTGCAGAGGAAAAAAAAAAAATCAACAGGTGCAATGTGCTGCACAGAGAAGCAAGAAGTGCAATGTGCTGCAGAGAAAAGAAGCAACAGGTGTGTCATAGAAAAATCAAAATCCATAAGTTATCTCCAGGAGGAGAAAGAGCTGACACTCAAACCCTTTTGTAGAAGAATTACACATGGAACATGTGTGGAATGAGGAAGAGATAAGGCTTTAACCTCCTTTTAGGCAGAGACCTCCTACCGTGGACAGGTAATTACACAGGACATTCTTATGCAGAGGAACAGAAGTGGAGAAGTTTCCCTTGTTGCCAGGAAAGCCATACATCCCGAGTTGAAAGGATTCGTATGAATCTGCAGCTGGACGATTCGTAGACACACCGTCTCCGAAGGTCAGATATGAATATTGGGGTTTATATCGATCCGATATTCATGAGATATGGATTTTCGGCGTCGTAGCGAAGGGACGGACGTGACGCACTCCCTCACATCGTTATGGGGCCACTAGAACTCCTCCAACTTAATAACGTTCTGATGGATGGTGCGAACCAGGTCATATTTGATCTCTATGAAAAGGTAAAATTGTGATTAAAAAAATATGACATCAATATCGAACGCCTGGGACCTTCAGAGGCGAAGAAATCTTTTAAGTTGGGGATTTCATAAAATTCTAAGAGTCCCAGCTCATCCCACAATCCGCCCCACATGAGGTCATCAAGGGGAGGTATGTGGGCGTAATTTAGGAGCTAATAAAAAGCAGACTTTGGGCCCGGGTTACTGGTTAGTACTTAGGAAGACCTAGCTTGCTGTGAAGGTGTCCATTTCCCAATCGGAGTGCTTCTATCCGCTTAGCTGTGAGCCGTCTCTGTGACCAGTGTTTAGTATCTTTTCTCACTCCTTTTATTTTGTCTAATTGTATATATGGTATTGTTTGTTCCCATTTTGTAAAATGTTTAGTATATTTTTATAAACACTGCCTTCCTTTCTGGATTAAATATAAAATGTAATAGCTCCGTTCCTCTTTCTCTGTAAACCGAACCCCTGAAGTCATAAGCTACATGGAACGGGTGTCCAACCGGCCTGTATAAACGCTTGGTGGTGGCAGCGCGTAGTCTTTTTGTTATTGTGGAGCTGGCAGTGACCGTATGGGGGTATATTTGTGTTGAATTCAAAATGTATATACCATACGCTCACTGTTAGTTCTCCAAAAACCGGAGGAAAGCGGCACCGGGTGCAATGCGCTGCAGAAGAAAGCGTCACCGGGTGCAATGCGCTGCAGAGGAAAGCAGCACCAGGGGCAATGCGCTGCAGAAGAAAGTGGCACAGGGTGCAATGCGCTGCAGAGGAAAGCAGCACCAGGGGCAATGCGCTGCAGAGGAAAGCGTCACCGGGTGCAATGCGCTGCAGAGGAAAGCAGCACCAGGGGCAATGCGCTGCAGAAGAAAGTGGCACAGGGTGCAATGCGCTGCAGAGGAAAGCGTCACCGGGTGCAATGCGCTGCAGAGGAAAGCGTCACCGGGTGCAATGCGCTGCAGAGGAAAGCGTCACCGGGTGCAATGCGCTGCAGAGGAAAGCGGCACCGGGTGCAATGCGCTGCCGAGGAAAGCGGCACCGGGTGCAATGCGCTGCAGAGGAAAGCGGCACCGGGTGCAATGCGCTGCAGAGGAAAGCGGCACCGGGTGCAATGCGCTGCCGAGGAAAGCGGCACCGGGTGTAATGCGCTGCAGAGGAAAGCGGCACCGGGTGCAATGCGCTGCAGAGGAAAGCGGCACCGGGTGCAATGCGCTGCAGAGGAAAGCGGCACCGGGTGCAATGCGCTGCAGAGGAAAGCGGCACCAGGTGCAATTACACTGCGGCTGGACATGTTAGCTCGGCCGTTCTGAAGAGGCGGGCCACGCTCGCTGCACCAGCACAATGTCTGCTTTGCTTCTGTAGCGCCATTATATTCCTCAGCGCTTTACAGCCATCATGACCCCGCCCATACGGGCTAATACCCAACTGTCCTCAGGTCCTTCCTGTCAGTGAGCAGCGCAGGGACCTGGGACTAATCTGAGCTTAGATCCTTACAGGTCGCACAGCTGAGCCGTGACGGGACTGAGCCCTCAAATCAGGCCAGGCCCGCCAACTACAGGAGGGTTGAGAGCTATGGTGGGAGACATTACCAGGAGGGGGCGATAAATGCAGAATTGGTGACTTGTTTCTATTATACCTTTCCTCTGATTGTTCCTCACCTGGTTTTGGCCCCCACTCCTGAGAAAAAATACTGACCGAATACTGATAGTGGGGCCGTGGCCTTACAGGCAATCTCCCTAGGCCAGGACCATATTCCGTTATTCTCTGCCAACCATATGCCAATCAAAAGATGGCGACCAAAACGTGAGGAGAAAACACCAGACTGATGTAGGCGTGGTCTACAGTGACAGATGACATCACATGGAGGCGTGGTTAATATGCCGCTCCGTTACTACATCCAATGAGGAGGTGGTGGGCGGAGTCGTGTCGGCGGTTGCAGCCTGGTGAGGGAGCAGCTCAGTGTGAGCCCGGCAGTGACGGGCGCTGGGTGCGGGAGATCTGCGCTCCGGGTCATCATTTACCTCCTGTCACAGGTAAGAACATGGCGGCTGCTCCTTCTCTACAGTCCCGCGGAGACCGTGTGCGGAGATCGGCGGCTGCAGCCCGGGCTGTGTACTGCGGAGCTGCTGCAGCTTCTGTCTACTTATAGCTGATGTCCCGGGATATAGAGGAGTATAAGTGTGTGCGGGAGTAATACTGCCCCCCTGTGTACGGGAGCGATACTGCCCCCCTGTGTACGGGAGCGATACTGCCCCCCTGTGTACGGGAGCGATACTGCCCCCCTGTGTACGGGAGCGATACTGCCCCCCTGTGTACGGGAGCGATACTGCCCCCCTGTGTACGGGAGCGATACTGCCCCCCTGTGTACGGGAGCGATACTGCCCCCCCTGTGTGCGGGAGCGATACTGCCCCCCTGTGTGCGGGAGCGATACTGCCCCCCTGTGTACGGGAGCGATACTGCCCCCCCTGTGTGCGGGAGCGATACTGCCCCCCTGTGTGCGGGAGCGATACTGCCCCCCTGTGTGCGGGAGCGATACTGCCCCCCTGTGTGCGGGAGCGATACTGCCCCCCTGTGTGCGGGAGCGATACTGCCCCCCTGTGTGCGGGAGCGATACTGCCCCCCTGTGTGCGGGAGCGATACTGCCGCCCCCCTGTGTCCGGGAGCGATACTGCGCCCCCCTGTGTCCGGGAGCGATACTGCGCCCCCCTGTGTCCGGGAGCGATACTGCGCCCCCCTGTGTCCGGGAGCGATACTGCGCCCCCCTGTGTCCGGGAGCGATACTGCGCCCCCCTGTGTCCGGGAGCGATACTGCCCCCCTGTGTACGGGACCGATACTGCCCCCCCCCCCCATGTGTACGGGAGCGATACTGCCCCCCCCCCCCCCCATGGGGTTTTTCTATGCGGCGCAGCCACGCTGTTGGGGTTTTTCTGCGCGGCGCAGCCACGCTGTTGGGGTTTTTCTATGCGGCGCAGCCACGCTGTTGGGGTTTTTCTGCGCGGCGCAGCCACGCTGTTGGGGTTTTTCTGCGCTTTCTCGGTGGCAGCTCCACACGGTGTAATTACAGACGTGGAGTTTCTGCTGAGGGTTTTATATCCGTGATGAGTCCATTTATGCCGTGGATATCAGTGTCACATGGAAAGTAGTCCTCCGGTGATAATTTATTACTCTACGCCCCTTTGTTGTTGTTATGTGCACTGTAATTTGCTTACTGTCCGCTGCTGGCTTTTGTGCAGCACAGTGAGATGAGCCGCAGCCCCGCCGTCTGCTGTGTGCATCGGGCCGCACCTGTCTGTGACACTCACATTGAGAGAACAACTTGTGAAGGTGACTTAGTGCTGGGAACGGAGGGTGGCGAGCTCTAAGTATATTAGTACTAGATAATAAAGTATCCCAGGACTGCTCCTGTAAGTTCTGCTAATAGAAGAAGAGGAGCCCCCACCCAGATAACATTGTGCTGCGGAGCCTGCGCTGTCTCGTGCCCATCAGAAGTGTTTGGAGCAACCTGTCGTGTGTTGATGGCTATAGGGGATTGTTATTATTGGATTTGCCCTAAGCTTCATCTACAGTCCACCGTGGTCTCATTCTTCACCGTCCTCCGTGCTGCGAGGAAGCGTCGTCTCCGTCCAGAGCCGCGTGAATGTCCTCTAAAAGGATTGAAATCTAATTTTCAGGGTTTAATGCAACAATGGTAATAAAGCCGCGGAGCGTTCCCAGACGTCTGAGTGCGGAGCTGAGATAATGGGGGCATTGTTCACAGCTCGGGGGGATAAATGACGTGGCATCTCCATCCCGTGTCCTGGCGTCCTCCTCGGGGTACAAGTCTGTGGTCACCGGTGTTTGGGTGAGGAGTTAATCTTCGATCATTGGATCAGCAGCTTTTCTTTTCCTGCTTATTGGTGCATTTAGCGCTGGACGTCTCCCCAATGGCAATGCAGGAAGCGAGCCTGGTGCAGCGGGAGAAGTAATGGTGGGCATCGCCCCCCGGCTGGCACAGGTGCGCTGTGGGTGGCGGAGGTGATCGGATCGGTCAGGCTCCACGATGCGGTAGCGGCTCTTCTGGATCTGCTCCGGGGCTTGTGCAGTATCGCCCGCGCCCGGTACATGGTGCCATCAGGATGCCCCATGTCAGAGCTGGTGGTCACCTTGGCGTTCACTGTTGCTGGGTGACACCCGTCAGCGGCACGTCCTGGGTGTACGGCAGATCCGTATCCCTCTGCCCGGTGCTTACCCATAATTACCTGGCACCGTGTGGAGCAACAAATAAGGGCAGAAGCCTCCTGTCTGCGGCGTCATGCCCCGACACTGGAGCGCCCGGTGAGAGCAGACGCGGCCACGTGCCCCGTACAGGTGGCCACCTGTCTGCCGGGGATACCAGGGGTGGCTGACACCGGATATGTGCCGTCCCCCCGCTCACCTCTCCTGTCTTCTCAGGTACAGGCGCGTGGCCACTATGGGCACCGACTTCTGACGGACTGGAAGGTGTCACCGGTGTGAGCGATGGCTGCAGCTAAGAAAGGTGAGGTGGTCCCCCCCCCCCCCCCCCCCCCCCCCACATATACCATTACCAGCGCAGGCCTGAGCCCCTGCCGTATCTGAGCTCCGCATCCTCCACCGTCCTGATGTGGGGGTCACTGAGCAGCTGCTGTAATGAGTAGAGACCCCCAGTCCACGTCCGATCAGTGGCTGAGCCTTCCCCCGTTGTCACAGCTCAGTCTGCGGGGGGTCGGTGTCGCTGTATGTTGTGGCCCCTGATAACCTGAGTGCTTGTTTATTTCCAGGAGCGAAGCCCAAAGTGTCAGGGGTGTGCTTTGCCGCCGGCTTCTCGGGAGAGGGGTCCCACAGCCATGTGCACTTTGAGGAGAAGCTCCACGACTCGGTGGTGATGGTCTCTCAGGAAGACGACGGCCATTACTTGGTGAAGGTACAAGTGATGCCCAGAGCGGTGGTGGGCCGGGAGGACTGCTGAGACTTGTAGTGCCGAGGACCGTGCATGACCTCTCAGGGACCGGCGTGGAGGGCATCCAGGCCAGGTCCTGTGTGCAGTCCTTGTGTTGCGGGTACAGGTATCCACCTCGGTGCTGTATCCGACCCTCGGCTGATCTGTTGACGCCTGTGTCCGTTGTTCGGGGCTGATTATCTTATTAGAGGAGATTACAGCAGAGCCGAGCGCGCGGCATCCTGTAAATGCCCCTTAATTGCAGCCTGTGTTGGCGCGGGCATTGTGCCATGACGCCTAAGTACCGGGCAAGTACATTAACCCTTGGCTGCTCGGTCAGTGTAAGCTTTCACTATTCTATCTCTGCCCAGTACATCTGTAGGATGATGGCAGGAGACGATCGCTCCTCGCTGACGTCCCACACAACTTCCTGCTGACAAGATGCCATCTGGGAATGTGCGGACGCTGCGGCTCTGGCTATAGAGAAGATGAGAACACTCAGAATTGTTGTACGTGTCCTAATGTTCCTCAATTGGCAATGTGGGAGCGGTGCGGCCCTCACATTGCCCGTGGGGGGGGATGGGAGGCGGTCCCTCTCCTCCCGGGGACAGACATTGGGGTGGGGGGTTTGGTCCCTGTCCTCCCTGATAACATTGTGCTGCGGAGCCTGCGCCATCTCGTGTCCATTGGTCCAGTAACGTTTGGAGCAACCTGCTGTGTGTTGATGACTATAGGAGATCGTTTGCCCAAAAGTGCGGTGTTCACTGCTGTCCCCATCATGGAGCAGATGCCTCTCCCACCTGATGGTCCGGTGTGATCCCGGACATGTGAGGCCGGCGGGTATCTGACATTATTGCTCTGTGTAATAATCTGCTGTCCTCCTCACTGGAGCGGCGGCTTCTGCCCAACATTAATTCAGATGGTTTGGACTTCTAGTTTCACTGACTTGCCGTCTTCTTCCCTTCCCTCCTTTTCTCTCTTCTTTTCATTTCTCATTTCCCTCCTTACTCCTTTCCTCCGTAGGTCGGCTTTCTGAAGATCCTCCACAAATATGAGATCTCTTTCACGTTGCCGGCGTTGCAGCGTCTCGGCCAGAATATCTGTGCTGTTCCGCTTCCTAACCTGAACCTCAGAGTGACGGCCATCACGGCCCTGCCCGAAGGTAAGACCTCAGCCGTTCACCGCCCTGCCCGAAGGTAAGACCTCAGCCGTTCACCGCCCTGCCCGAAGGTAGGACCTCAGCCGTTCACCGCCCTGCCCGAAGGTAGGACCTCAGCCGTTCACCGCCCTGCCCGAAGGTAGGACCTCAGCCGTTCACCGCCCTGCCCGAAGGTAGGACCTCAGCCGTTCACCGCCCTGCCCGAAGGTAGGACCTCAGCCGTTCACCGCCCTGCCCGAAGGTAGGACCTCAGCCGTTCACCGCCCTGCCCGAAGGTAGGACCTCAGCCGTTCACCGCCCTGCCCGAAGGTAGGACCTCAGCCGTTCACCGCCCTGCCCGAAGGTAGGACCTCAGCCGTTCACCGCCCTGCCCGAAGGTAGGACCTCAGCCGTTCACCGCCCACACGTTCTGCTGTAGACCGTGCACCCTCCAGAGATGACGTGTGAGGCATCTGGGGGTCTGCGGCCAGGAGGGGGCAGAACTGAGGGGATATGATTAACCCTTGCTTACGGCTTCCTCTCTCGGCCTCTCACCGCTGCTCTGCTTGCAGTCAGTGAATGCATGCATTGCTTACATTTGACGACTGAAGGTACCGGCAGCAGATGCACTGATACATTGTACCGAGCCCTCAGCTGTGAGCAGGGAGGTGTCAGTGGTTTGGGGCGATGACGACCTCGGGTCACTGGCATGTTACAGGTTAAGCTTTGCCATCCCGGCATGGAGCCCTGGGTAAATCTTTAATGTGACGGTGTTGTTGCTGGTTTGGACTTGCGGTGCCCGACGTCTGCGGTGATCTGTGCCCGGAGGCCGCTCAGACCACGATGTAGTGACCGCTGATATAATAACCGCTTCGGCGCTGGCAATAATACTGTAATTGTGGGAATTGTGCAAAAAAACAAAAAGCCCCTCGCGTCTAATGAGTAACAAGTAATTGCTGAATATCCTGATTAATGTGCGCGGCTGCAGCCCCCAGGGGGGTGTACTCACTAATTAGGGCTCGGGGAGTGCAGTATTTCCTTTGAGAAGCATGCGCTCCTCCATCCCCGGGTGGGCGCTGTTCAGACCTGCAGGCTGTAGATGCCCGTACACCACGTGGGGGGCTGCTTTTACTGACGGATTACTGTTAATAGGCGTCTGTCCTCAGGCCTCCCGCACCCTGTAATCTCCTGTTTAGTGTCCGAAGCTCCTAGGCAGAGTTGTGTGTCCATAGTCACTGACTGCAATCAGTCCCTGTGTGAGGACACAAATATGCGGAGAGGGGCTGTGTCACATGGTGCCCACTTATATGTCAGAGAGAAGGACTGGATATAGACCGGAGCACTGAGAAGGGGGTAGATCTGCATTGAGGTGAGGCCCACTGAGCCCTGACCCCGCAGCTCCACCTCAGATATGTCAGAAAGTACTGAATATAGATCGGAGCACTGAGAAGGGGGTAGATCTGCATTGAGGTGATGCCCACTGAGCCCGACCCCCGCAGCTCCACCAGAGACAAGCAAATTCACTTCTGTGATGACGGCTGGCTGCAGCACAGGGTGCAGTGGGCCTCCCCTCCAGACAAGGCAACATGGAGCTAGTTGAATAGCAGCCAGTACATTGCAATAATAGTTCACACATCATAAAGGGCAATAATCGCCCGTATGTCAGCAGTCCTGCAGCCGAGCGATATATCATAGTCCATTCTTGCAGCTGGTACAGGAGCGCAGAGCCGCACGCCGACCTCCGGACTCTTCACCGGCTGCCGGGACGGACTCTGATGTATGGCCCCAGAGCTGGACCGACTACGGGTGAATGCTGCACTTTATTAGAAAACAAACTGTGTGGGTCTCTCCCTGGGGGCGCGACCTTGTGCCTGCCGGAGGATGAGGGTTGTGATTAAAGGGGAGGAGGGAGACGAGGACGCGGTGCAGCCCTGACCGGGGGAAGGCGCTGCTGTCTCCTGGGGGCACAGGCTGGCTTTTGGTCAGAGCCTCCAATTCAGGTTGTATGGCTCCTGACAGCCCCATAGTCTTGTATGTGGCCCTGCGGAGAGCATGATGGGGGGCTATAGTCGGCCAGCGCAGTGATCCGTAATGGACGCCTCGCCCTTCGGATCATCCGCAGTCATGATGGCGGCGCTCAGACATCTACACTCATTACAGAGTCTGTGCTCGGCGGCAAATGGGAACATAAGTGGATTAGTGTCTGTCTGGAGCCGGGCGGCTGCCGCTGCCACCTGCCCCCATCTGTGCAGCCCCCCGTATCTGCATTTAGTTTTATTTTTGTATTAAACTGACACAATTGTAAATTCGCTGTGCCTCCACGCTGGAGGGTCCCGGCAGGCGGAGGGCATGGTCGCATACCCTCGCCCTGCACCGTCACTCCACTGCCGTCCTACAGTGCCAGCGTGACCATGACATCTGCCAGGAAGTCTCAGGAGCCCCCACAGCTCCCGGACCGCCCCATAGCTGCTGGCAGATAGCACGTTTCCGGTGGAGTCACCGGATGGGGGGGCGCCGCGCCAGGAACTATATTAGGATATGGACTTTTCCGCAGACGTGTGAAATCTGTGGGTTTTCTTGCTCATTCCAGTTAGGAGACTAATGAGCCCGTACATCGTGTCATAGAAGCTTCTGCCCCCCGGTGACTGACTATGGGGGAGCAGAGACGTCATACACACATTACCTGCTGACCGAGATCACTGCGCTCCGGCACTCAGCGGGCTGATTGTAGACATCACTGGATGACCCCTCTCCTTATATACCAGCTGCCCCTCCACCCCTCGTCTCCCGTCTCTTTCCCCCTTGCCGGCTCCCGTACACCCCACCACCCCCCTCGCCTGGCTTCTCCCGTCTTTTTCCCCCTCCGCCTGCCGACTCCCGTCTCAGGAATCTCCTTGAGGTTTCTCGCCTGATCTCATCCTCTCTCCACAGGACACGGCATCACATGTGAGTACACGGCTCATAAGGAAGGCGTCTTGAAGGAGGAGATGGTGCTGGCCAGCGAGACGAGCGCCAAGACTCTGGTGAAGGTGGTGGTGCAGGCGCGGGTGCTGGGTGAGTGCCCCCTGATCAGTGGTATAATACCCACCAGCAGAGGCACTGACGAGCCGGTGATGGAGCATGTGATCACCCTCTGTCCATGTCCGCACATGGCTGCGCCCTCCGGCGTCGTGTGACTCCGATCGCTTTACAACAACCTTGACACGTCTCCGGCTATAGAGTGTGTATAAATAGAAAGGCATGTATAGTATGTGTGCCGGGGACGATGGGAGTGATCCATGGCGTGTGAGCCGGGGACGATGGGAGTGATCCATGGCGTGTGAGCCGGGGACGATGGGAGTGATCCATGGCGTGTGAGCCGGGGACGATGGGAGTGATCCATGGCGTGTGAGCCGGGGACGATGGGAGTGATCCATGGCGTGTGAGCCGGGGACGATGGGAGTGATCCATGGCGTGTGAGCCGGGGACGATGGGAGTGATCCATGGCGTGTGAGCCGGGGACGATGGGAGTGATCCATGGCGTGTGAGCCGGGGACGATGGGAGTGATCCATGGCGTGTGAGCCGGGGACGATGGGAGTGATCCATGGCGTGTGAGCCGGGGACGATGGGAGTGATCCATGGCGTGTGAGCCGGGGACGATGGGAGTGATCCATGGCGTGTGAGCCGGGGACGATGGGAGTGATCCATGGCGTGTGAGCCGGGGACGATGGGAGTGATCCATGGCGTGTGAGCCGGGGACGATGGGCGTGATCCATGGCGTGTGAGCCGGGGACGATGGGAGTGATCCATGGCGTGTGAGCCGGGGAC
Source organism: Phyllobates terribilis (assembly GCF_046119375.1). Lineage (NCBI taxonomy): Eukaryota > Metazoa > Chordata > Amphibia > Anura > Dendrobatidae > Phyllobates > Phyllobates terribilis. The sequence goes on along the minus strand of NW_027362761.1, from coordinate 1,226,171,178 downwards.
GATGGGAGTGATCACACTTTCTTTTATGTGTATGTACATTGTAGTTGTGAGATCTGGGGTCTTAATTATGAGAGAAAAATCAGATCCAGTCTGGGTCGTGGTACACCAATGCTAATGGTCTGACTGGAACCGAAGAAAGTGTAAGGTGGTCCTCCTACCACAAAATGCATGCTGGTTCTTGTAGTGCTATATCAGCCATAGTGTACTGATGTGACGCTATTTCATTAGGTGCCCATAGATGATACATGGATGATTACATTTTTCATAACCTTCACAATACACACGGATGCTCTCAGCCGAACGTTCCTGTGTTTTCTAAAGGGAGAGAAGAAAGACACTCCCTTTTTTTTTCCCCCCTTCCGTTCGTCCGTCCTCCCTCCCTTCCCTTTTTTTCCCATCCGTCCTCCCTCCCTTCCCTTTTTTTCCCATCCGTCCTCCCTCCCTTCCCTATTTTCCCGTCCGTCCGTCCTCCTTCCCTCCCTTTTTTCCCGTCCGTCCGTCCTCCTTCCCTCCCTTTTTTCCCGTCCGTCCGTCCTCCTTCCCTCCCTTTTTTCCCGTCCGTCCGTCCTCCTTCCCTCCCTTTTTTCCCGTCCGTCCGTCCTCCTTCCCTCCCTTTTTTCCCGTCCGTCCGTCCTCCTTCCCTCCCTTTTTTCCCGTCCGTCCGTCCTCCTTCCCTCCCTTTTTTCCCGTCCGTCCGTCCTCCTTCCCTCCCTTTTTTCCCGTCCGTCCGTCCTCCTTCCCTCCCTTTTTTCCCGTCCGTCCGTCCTCCTTCCCTCCCTTTTTTCCCGTCCGTCCGTCCTCCTTCCCTCCCTTTTTTCCCGTCCGTCCGTCCTCCTTCCCTCCCTTTTTGTCCGTCAGTCCGTCCTCCTTCCCTCCCTTTTTTTTCCCGTCAGTCCGTCCTCCTTCCCTCCCTTTTTTTTCCCGTCAGTCCGTCCTCCTTCCCTCCCTTTTTTTTCCCGTCAGTCCGTCCTCCTTCCCTCCCTTTTTTCCCGTCCGTCCGTCCTCCTTCCCTCCCTTTTTTTTCCCGTCCGTCCGTCCTCCTTCCCTCCCTTTTTTTTCCCGTCCGTCCGTCCTCCTTCCCTCCCTTTTTTCCCGTCCGTCCGTCCTCCTTCCCTCCCTTTTTTCCCGTCCGTCCGTCCTCCTTCCCTCCCTTTTTTCCCGTCCGTCCGTCCCTCCCTTTTTTCCCGTCCGTCCGTCCTCCTTCCCTCCCTTTTTTCCCGTCCGTCCGTCCTCCTTCCCTCCCTTTTTTCCCGTCCGTCCGTCCTCCTTCCCTCCCTTTTTTCCCGTCCGTCCGTCCTCCTTCCCTCCCTTTTTTCCCGTCCGTCCATCCTCCGTCCCTCCCTTTTTTCCCGTCCGTCCGTCCTCCGTCCCTCCCTTTTTTTTCCCGTCCGTCCGTCCTCCGTCCCTCCCTCCCTTTTTTCCCGTCCGTCCGTCCTCCGTCCCTCCCCTTTCTTGTCCTCTGCTTACCCGTCTCTTCCTCCTCTCGTTGCAGACCGCCATCACGGCACTCCGATGCTCCTGGAGGGAGTGCGATGTGTCGGGGCCGAGCCGGAGTACGACTCTGAGCAGAGTGACTGGCACGGCTTTGACTGAGCTGCTGGTGGACGGACAGTCGCCCTCGCTGCGCCGCGCTGATTCTCACACCTGTAGCCATGAAGATGGTAGGGATTAGATGGATCCGATTAAACCGGATGGTGGCTGTAAGCCTCGGTGCGGAGGAGGTTCTGCGCTCCGGTTGAGAGATTGTCAGCGTTTGGGGGGGGTGCGACCAGGATGGACCCTGCGGCCTTGTGTCCTCACGTCTCTGCTGTGTGAGCCTGTCCCTTCCCTTACACCGTTCTTCCATCGCTCTCCCTCTGTCCGTGTGTCGCTTCCGGTGTTCCCGCAGGTACGGTGACGCGAGAGCCGTCGTCTGCTGATCCAGAATGTACAAGAAGTGAGAATCCAGAATAAAATGATTTATTTTTACGTGAATTCCCCTCCGTTTCATAGACGATGTGTCGGCTCCGCTACGTGCGAGGACGGTGGTCTCATGTTAAGTGTGATGGGGCAGGACGCCGCCTGACGACCGGACATGTTGTATCATTGCAGCCCGGCACAGCAGAGACCGTGTGTATTCCATCTGTATTCTGGCCCGGAGCCATTTGTAGGTCTTGGTAACGTCCAGGGGTGGTAGCGGGGGTCACGGACGGTGCAGTCCCCACTGGAACTTGGAGAGGTTCCCATACAGCGCAGGGTCTAGTTAGTTTTCATTTTAACCCAACGAGATCTGTTCCTGGACCCCATGGTATTCATGTCATTGGGGCCATCGCAGGAAGCTGCCCCCCATAAAGCTTCTGCTGAAAAGGGCAGTGTGTGTCAGGGTACATACTGGGGAAGGGGGCAGGAGACCGCAGCGGTAACAGACATTTTAGCTGTCAGTCCCAATAGGGGGGACGCCTCCGTGTACACATCAGGATCAGTGATACCATCCTCACCCGTCAGTGATCTGGAGACGTGTGGAGTATTCGGCCTCCCCCACCACGTGCCGGAGGCTGGACATATTACTGACATATAAAAAAAACAGGAAGAAATCCACCGGTGTGGGTGAAGGGTTAATCCTATGGGGTCTGAGCGCCCCAGGCCTCCAGGGGGGGGTGGTACGTATTCAGGTAGCATCCAGTACACCAGTGCTATGAGACGAAGCTTCAGTCTGGAGGCCCGGGACAATGAGGGCAGGACAGCGATGACCGGAAGGCAGACTCAGGCCGGTCTTGCTGCACCAGGAGGCCTGAAAACAAGCTAGTCTGAATTCTGCAGACCCTCCATGCCTCCGGTCTTCCTCCGGTGCGTGGGGGGCTGGCGTGGATCAGCGAGCACATCACTGTGTTGGAATCAAAATATATGTGGAGTAGCCGAGCGCCCGCCTGATGCCCTCCGCCGTGACCACCCGTCCCCTATCGCCTCTTCATAGCCTTAGACTCTGTAATGTCTCTGGGGCAGCAGGATGGGGGGGACCTTTCAGTCCGATGCAGCCAGATGACCAGAATGTGCTGGGAGGTTTGGGACTTTTTGCTGCATTCAATGTGAACCCCAGTAGCTGAGGTATACAGAGTTATACAAGGTCAGGAGAAACTGTCACGTGCCCTGGCATGTCATGTGCTGTGCGGATCTGCTCCGGGCGGTCGATGGCCTCAGACTCTCGCTGCTTTCCTTCCAGTCTTCACATTTGTTTCCTGCGCTGATGACTGTGATCAATACTGGTGAAATATTCATACCGGGGCGTGAGGTCTCGGAGCAGCGAGAGCCGGGGAGCAGGCATGGCAACATGTGGGGTCGCATCATCCAGATCAGGACATGGCTGGGAAAATGGCTGTGGCGCTGTTATCAGGGTGCACCCTGGAGGTGGTTGAGCTCTGTGTGGCACTGTTATAGGGATGCACCCTGGTGGTGGTCGGGCTCTGTGTGGCACTGTTATCGGGATGCACCCTGGTGGTGGTCGTGCTCTGTGTGGCACTGTTATCGGGATGCACCCTGGTGGTGGTCGGGCTCTGTGGTGCTGTTATTGGGATGCACCCTGGAGGTGGTCGTGTTCTGTGTGGTGTGGTTATTGGGATGCACCCTTGGGGGGTGGTCGGTCTCTGTGTGGTGCTGTTATTGGGATGCACCCTGGAGGTGGTCGGGCTCTGTGTGGTGCTGTTATTGGCATGCACCCTGGAGGTGGTCGGGTGCTGTTATTGGGATGCACCCTTGGGGGGTGGTCGGTCTCTGTGTGGTGCTGTTATTGGGATGCACCCTGGAGGTGGTCGGGCTCTGTGTGGTGCTGTTATTGGGATGCACCCTGGAGGTGGTCAGGTGTGGTTATTGGGATGCACCCTAAAGGTGGTCGTTCTCTGTTATTGGGATGCAGCCATGAGGTGGTCGTGCTCTGCTCTGTGGTGCTGTTATTGGGATGCACCCTGGAGGTGGTCGGGTGCTGTCATTGGGATGCACCCTGGGGGTGGTTGGTCTCTGTATGGTGCTGTTATCGGGATGCAGCCTGGAGGTGGTCGGTCTCTGTGTGGTGCTGTTATCGGGATGCAGCCTGGAGGTGGTCAGTCTCTGTGTGGTGCTGTTATCGGGATGCAGCCTGGAGGTGGTCGGTCTCTGTGTGGTGCTGTTATTGGGATGCACCCTGTAGGTGGTCGTTCTCTGTTATTGGGATGCAGCCTGGAGGTGGTCGGTCTCTGTGTGGTGCTGTTATTGGGATGCACCGTGGAGGTGGTCGGGCTCTGTTATCGGGATGCAGCCTGGAGGTGGTCGTGCTCTGTGTGGTGCTGTTATGGGGATGCAGCCTGGGGGTGGTCGGTCTCTGTGTGGTGCTGTTATTGGGATGCACCCTGGGGGTGGTCGGTCTCTGTGTGGTGCTGTTATTGGGATGCACCCTGCAGGTGGTCGTTCTCTGTTATTGGGATGCAGCCTGGAGGTGGTCGGTCTCTGTGTGGTGCTGTTATTGGGATGCACCGTGGAGGTGGTCGGGCTCTGTTATCGGGATGCAGCCTGGAGGTGGTCGTGCTCTGTGTGGTGCTGTTATGGGGATGCAGCCTGGGGGTGGTCGGTCTCTGTGTGGTGCTGTTATTGGGATGCACCCTGGGGGTGGTCGGTCTCTGTGTGGTGCTGTTATTGGGATGCACCCTGGGGGTGGTCGGTCTCTGTGTGGTGCTGTTATTGGGATGCACCCTGCAGGTGGTCGTTCTCTGTTATTGGGATGCAGCCTGGAGGTGGTCGGTCTCTGTGTGGTGCTGTTATTGGGATGCACCCTGCAGGTGGTCGTTCTCTGTTATTGGGAAGCACCCTGGGGGTGGTCGGTCTCTGTGTGGTGCTGTTATTGGGATGCACCCTGCAGGTGGTCGTTCTCTGTTATTGGGAAGCACCCTGGGGGTGGTCGGTCTCTGTGTGGTGCTGTTATTGGGAAGCACCCTGGGGGTGGTCGTGCTCTGTGTGGTGCTGTTATTGGGATGCACCCTGCAGGTGGTCGCTCTCTGTTATTGGGATGCAGCCTGGAGGTGGTCGGTCTGTGTGGCTCTGTTATTGGGATGCACCGTGGAGGTGGTCGGGCTCTGTGTGGTGCTGTTATGGGGATGCACCCTGGGGGTGGTCGGTCTCTGTGTGGTGCTGTTATTGGGATGCACCCTGGGGGTGGTCGGTCTCTGTGTGGTGCTGTTATTGGGATGCACCCTGGGGGTGGTCGGTCTCTGTGTGGTGCTGTTATTGGGATGCACCCTAAAGGTGGTCGTTCTCTGTTATTGGGATGCAGCCTGGAGGTGGTCGGGCTCTGTGTGGCGCTGTTATCGGGATGCATCCTGGTTGTTGGCCCTGCTGTGGTTTTGATCTTTCTATCAGGTGCGGTGTTGATGTGCGGGTTCACCTCGCCCATATTTGCTGCCCGTGGATCTGTCTTCTGCTCTGTATCGTGCATAGTGATTAGGAAAACCAAAGAAATGAGCCGGAGCATAATTTGTTGTATGTGTAATGTGTAAGAGCGTGTTCACACTGAGCACGCTCAACAGACAAAACCCAAGATCAAAACACAATGAGCATATATACCCTGCGTAAAAGCCATCCCACCGTGGCAAAGTGAACCCAATTGGGACGGTGCTATCCTGTCATATTAATACCTCCCCTTGTGTCAGCCGACCCCCATATGGATGGGGGCAGAGCAGGACCAGGGTCTGACTGTTCAGACACCTGCCCATGGGAAGCTATATAGATAAAATGCCTGGCTCAAAAACAGGCAGCCTTTGTTGTACCTGCTGGTTTTCGCCTTTGCTCAGTGAGTAAAATGGGCCGTTCCAGACATTGTACCGAAGGCGAAAGAACTTTCATCAATAAGTTGATTGGAGAAAGGGGAAACAGATAAAGAAGTGAAGAAAGTAATTGACTGCTCAGCTAAAAAGATTTCCAATACTTTAAAATGGCAAACACCCGAAACACATGGTAGGAAAAGAAATATTACCCTCTGCATAGAACATAGAATCACAAGAATGGCAAAGAAACGTCCAATGATCGGCTCCAGGGAGATCAGAGATCTTCAGTTACCTGTGAGTCCTGCAGCCACCGGAAGATGCCTACGTGAAGCCAAAGTATGTGCAAGAAACCCTCGTAACGGATCACTGCTGAGAAAATGACGTGGTGGAAAGGTTACGGTTTGCCAAAGAACACACTGACCGGCCTAAAGAGAGGTGGCGGGACGTTCTATGGACGGATGAGAGCAGGATTGTTGTTATTGGGTCTTAAGGCTGTAGAAAGTTTGAGAGACGACCCATAAACACTGGATTCAGGCCACAGTGACTGTGAAGACTGTAAAACATGGAGGTGCGAGAAGAAAAGTTTGGAGATGTTTTTCATGCTATGGAGTTGGACCCATTTATCACAGACCAGGCACCATGGACCAGTGTGAATATATTACAATACTGGAACAGGTCATGTTATCTTATGCTGAGTAAGTAATGTCCAGGAAATGGGGTCAATGACCCCAAATACCAGCAAGCGAGCCTTGACCGAGGTTTCAGACCTTAACTTTGACCGAGGTTGCAGACCTCAACTTTGACCGAGGTTGCAGACCTCAACTTTGACCGAGGTTGCAGACCTCAACTTTGGCCGAGGTTGCAGACCTCAACTTTGGCCGAGGTTGCAGACCTCAACTTTGGCCGAGGTTGCAGACCTCAACCTTGGCCGAGGTTGCAGACCTCAACCTTGGCCGAGGTTGCAGACCTCAACCTTGGCCGAGGTTGCAGACCTCAACCTTGGCCGAGGTTGCAGACCTCAACCTTGGCCGAGGTTGCAGACCTCAACCTTGGCCGAGGTTGCAGACCTCAACCTTGGCCGAGGTTGCAGACCTCAACCTTGGCCGAGGTTGCAGACCTCAACCTTGGCCGAGGTTGCAGACCTCAACCTTGGCCGAGGTTGCAGACCTCAACCTTGGCCGAGGTTGCAGACCTCAACCTTGGCCGAGGTTGCAGACCTCAACCTTGGCCGAGGTTGCAGACCTCAACCTTGGCCGAGGTTGCAGACCTCAACCTTGGCCGAGGTTGCAGACCTCAACCTTGGCCGAGGTTGCAGACCTCAACCTTGGCCGAGGTTGCAGACCTCAACCTTGGCCGAGGTTGCAGACCTCAACCTTGGCCGAGGTTGCAGACCTCTTATAATTAAGAAATGGCAGTTACCAGGAAGAGTGGAGGTCAAGATAAGCGCTGGAAGACCAAGCAAAATGTCATCGAGAGCTGCTTTTAGGATTTCTAGAAAGACAAATCAGAACCCCTGCTTGACAATAAAAGAACTTCAGAAAGATTTAGTAGAATCTGGAGTTGTGGTCCATTGTTCTACTGTTCAGAGACACCTGCACAAATATGGCCTTCATGGAAGAGTCATCAGAAGAAAACCTCTCCTGCGTCCTCGCCATAAAATTCAGCGTCAGAAGTATATAAAAGAACATCTAAACAAGCCTGATGTATTCTGGAAACTAGTCCCGTGGACTGATGAGGTAAAATAGAAGTCTCTGGCCACAATGATCAATGGTAAGTGTGCTGAAAAAAAGGCCCAGAATTTCAGGAAAAGAACATCTCACCATCCATTAAGCATGGTGGTGGATCAATCATGCATTGAGGTTGTGTTGCAGCCAGTGGCACGGGGAACATTTCACAGGTAGAGGGAAGAATGGATTCAATGAAATTTCAACAAATTCTTGATGTAAACAAAACAAAAAAAAACTGAAGATAAAGAGGATGGCTTCTACAAATGGATAATGATCCTAAACACAGATAAAAATCCACAATAGACAACCTCAAAAGGCGCAAGCTGAAGGTTTTACCCTGGCCCTCACAGTCCCCTGATCTGAACATCATTGAAAATCTGTAGCTAAACCTCAAAATAGCAGAGCATGGAAGACGGGCCAGGAATCTCACAGAACTGGAGGAATTCTCCAAGGAAGAATGGAGGAAAATCTCTCAAACAAGAATTGAAAGATTCTTGTCTGGCTACAAAAAGCGTTTACAAGCTGTGATACTAGCAAAAGGGGGCGCTACTAGGTACTAACCATGCAGGGTGCCCAAACTTTTGCATCGGCCCATTTTCGTCTTTGTAATTTTTAAAACTTTGATAGATGAAGATATGGATCTATCTAGGAGCAGGACACTAAGTTCACAGCGGCTGCGGGTGTGAATTATTACCAGCAGATCATTACAGGGGGCTGGTGCTGCAGATTACAGAGCGCGGACCCTCAGATCCATCTATCCTCACACTTACACAGGTCCCCACAGTGGAGACAGCAGGACGTCCTCGTCCATTACCCAGGACCGTACTGTACTTTTCTGCAGGGGCCACAGAGGCAGAACGTGCGGCTGTGATCACATTATATTGCATGTAATTAAAGCTGTCATGTATGTGGTGCGATGTCTGCAGCCACCACCAGGGGGAGCTCTGAATGCTGCAATAAACCTGTTTTGGAGGCAGCGTCCCCTAGTGGCAGCAGAGAGCTTAGCTGTGGAACCACTCGAGGTGGAAGTTTTCAATCCCTCATTACCCCTCCGCCCCCACTGTCTTCTGAGTTGCAGTATCTAAGGTTATCTGTGAAACTGCTGAGCCCTTATGTATCCCATCATGTAGTGCTGTCGGCTGAGCCCTTATGTATCTCATCATGTAGTGCTGTCAGCTGAGACCTTATGTATCTCATCATGTAGTGCTGTCGGCTGAGCCCTTATGTATCTCATCATGTAGTGCTGTCGGCTGAGCCCTTATGTATCCCATCATGTAGTGCTGTCGGCTGAGCCCTTATGTATCTCATCATGTAGTGCTGTCGGCTGAGCCCTTATGTATCCCATCATGTAGTGCTGTCGGCTGAGCCCTTATGTATCATCATGTAGTGCTGTCGGCTGAGCCCTTATGTATCTCATCATGTAGTGCTGTCGGCTGAGCCCTTATGTATCCCATCATGTAGTGCTGTCGGCTGAGCCCTTATGTATCTCATCATGTAGTGCTGTCGGCTGAGCCCTTATGTATCCCATCATGTAGTGCTGTCGGCTGAGCCCTTATGTATCCCATCATGTAGTGCTGTCGGCTGAGACCTTATGTATCCCATCATGTAGTGCTGTCGGCTGAGCCCTTATGTATCTCATCATGTAGTGCTGTCGGCTGAGCCCTTATGTATCTCATCATGTAGTGCTGTCGGCTGAGCCCTTATGTATCCCATCATGTAGTGCTGTCGGCTGAGCCCTTATGTATCTCATCATGTAGTGCTGTCTGCTGAGCCCTTATGTATCTCATCATGTAGTGCTGTCGGCTGAGCCCTTATGTATCTCATCATGTAGTGCTGTCGGCTGAGCCCTTATGTATCTCATCATGTAGTGCTGTCGGCTGAGCCCTTATGTATCTCATCATGTAGTGCTGTCGGCTGAGCCCTTATGTATCTCATCATGTAGTGCTGTCGGCTGAGCCCTTATGTATCTCATCATGTAGTGCTGTCGGCTGAGCCCTTATGTATCCCATCATGTAGTGCTGTCGGCTGAGCCCTTATGTATCTCATCATGTAGTGGTGTCAGCTGAGCCCTTATGTATCCCATCATGTAGTGCTGTCGGCTGAGCCCTTATGTATCCCATCATGTAGTGCTGTCGGCTGAGCCCTTATGTATCATCATGTAGTGCTGTCAGCTGAGCCCTTATGTATCCCATCATGTAGTGCTGTCGGCTGAGACCTTATGTATCTCATCATGTAGTGCTGTCGGCTGAGCCCTTATGTATCATCATGTAGTGCTGTCGGCTGAGCCCTTATGTATCATCATGTAGTGCTGTCGGCTGAGCCCTTATGTATCCCATCATGTAGTGCTGTCGGCTGAGCCCTTATGTATCCCATCATGTAGTGCTGTCGGCTGAGCCCTTATGTATCATCATGTAGTGCTGTCGGCTGAGCCCTTATGTATCTCATCATGTAGTGCTGTCGGCTGAGCCCTTATGTATCTCATCATGTAGTGCTGTCGGCTGAGCCCTTATGTATCTCATCATGTAGTGCTGTCGGCTGAGCCCTTATGTATCTCATCATGTAGTGCTGTCGGCTGAGCCCTTATGTATCCCATCATGTAGTGCTGTCGGCTGAGCCCTTATGTATCCCATCATGTAGTGCTGTCGGCTGAGCCCTTATGTATCTCATCATGTAGTGGTGTCAGCTGAGCCCTTATGTATCTCATCATGTAATGCTGTCGGCTGAGCCCTTATGTATCTCATCATGTAGTGCTGTCGGCTGAGCCCTTATGTATCATCATGTAGTGCTGTCGGCTGAGCCCTTATGTATCTCATCATGTAGTGCTGTCGGCTGAGCCCTTATGTATCTCATCATGTAGTGCTGTCGGCTGAGCCCTTATGTATCATCATGTAGTGCTGTCGGCTGAGCCCTTATGTATCATCATGTAGTGCTGTCGGCTGAGCCCTTATGTATCTCATCATGTAGTGCTGTCGGCTGAGCCCTTATGTATCTCATCATGTAGTGCTGTCGGCTGAGCCCTTATGTATCCCATCATGTAGTGCTGTCGGCTGAGCCGCTGTATCTAATACATGGTAATCCCATCATGCCTGATACAATCTGTATCTCCTCCTGATTATGATGGAAGAGGAGTAAAACTTCTTAAAACTTTCGAACCACCTGAACTTCATCCGCCATCAGATCATGCACTGAACTAGCAGAGGGCAGCAGCGTGGTCCTGCGACAGACGTGCAGCTTTGGCTGTGACTGGAGTGGTGTAGATGTTGGGGGTGTGTGTACGGTAGTGGTTTATTTAGTACATGGTATACATATCATACATGGTACACGGATACTACAGGGAAGTTACATGTAAAAAAATAAATTCTGACTAGGTTGTCTTCTCATAATAAAAGGACGGAGGTGAAGGATGGATCTGGTATTCACATTGGGGATGTTATCAGGGTCACATCAGATGAGGCCGTTGAGGTTCTGGAGATGATCGGATGGCAGCCACTGGGGCGTTACACCTAATATACAGTGGGGGTAAGAAGGAACCTAAACAATTCCAAAGCTCCCGTCTCATTCCCACGTCCGCAACGCTTCTAGTATTGGATGGAGAAGTCTCGGAAGCACAAAGATCTAAGACGAGCGCCAATCCTCAAGCCAAGGTAGTAACCTGCAAGAAAGGAGGTGTTTGGATCGACACAAGATTGTGGCCACCTCTGATCTGGAATTTGTGAAGTTCATGCTGCATCTTTCCCCCCTAGATGCCAGTGCATGCGGGCTCCACCTAATCTACAACCCCCCCAAAGTCAGATTTCTTTATAATGGTCTCATGGATTTAAAGAGTAAAGTTTGCTTTAGCAAGTTGTATCGATGGTGGACCTTCAAGAATGGTGTCTACCATCGGCACTGTGTGGATGGAGCAGGTACTTTTGGTTTTCATTGCAGTCAATGTCCCTTCTCATTACAACACCTGAATATTACAGAGGACCATTGGTTTCCCAAAACTGGAGCTCTGCAATGTGCCGACCTCTCCTGATCTGCTGGTGAAGCAGCCGTTCTGCACTGCGGAGTCCGGCCAGACATTGGTGACATGTTGGGTCAGAGCTATGGTTCCCGACCTCTCCTGATCTGATGGTGAAGCAGCCGTTCTGCACTGCGGAGTCCGGCCAGACATTGGTGACATGTTGGGTCAGAGCTATGGTTCCCGACTGCTCCTGATCTGCTGGTGAAGCAGCCGTTCTGCACTGCGGATCCGGCCAGACATTGGTGACATGTTGGGTCAGAGCTATGGTTCCCGACCTCTCCTGATCTGATGGTGAAGCAGCCGTTCTGCACTGCGGAGTCCGGCCAGATATTGGTGACATGTTTGGGTCAGAGCTATGGTTCCCGACCTCTCCTGATCTGCTGGTGAAGCAGCCGTTCTGCACTGCGGAGTCCGGCCAGACATTGGTGACATGTTGGGTCAGCGCTATGGCTCCCGACCTCTCCTGATCTGATGGTGAAGCAGCCGTTCTGCACTGCGGAGTCCGGCCAGATATTGGTGACATGTTGGGTCAGAGCTATGGTTCCCGACCTCTCCTGATCTGCTGGTGAAGCAGCCGTTCTGCACTGCGGAGTCCGGCCAGACATTGGTGACATGAATCCTAGTGAATCCTGCTTTGAGCAGGGGGTTGGACCAGATGACCCAGGAGGTCCCTTCCAACTCTACCATTCTATGATTCTATGATTCTATGTTGGGTCAGAGCTATGGCTCCCGACCTCTCCTGATCTGATGGTGAAGCAGCCGTTCTGCACTGCGGAGTCCGGCCAGATATTGGTGACCTGTTGGGTCAGAGCTATGGTTCCCGACCTCTCCTGATCTGCTGGTGAAGCAGCCGTTCTGCACTGCGGAGTCCGGACAGATATTGGTGACATGTTGGGTCAGAGCTATGGTTCCCGACCTCTCCTGATCTGCCGGTGAAGCAGCCGTTCTGCACTGCGGATCCGGCCAGACATTGGTGACATGTTGGGTCAGAGCTATGGCTCCCGTCTTTCTGCTCTGACTTGGCGAGATGATGACCAATAGTTAGGAAAATCTTACCTGTGTTTTATAAAAATGGCAAATGTTTGTCAAAATATATGCACCCCTATATAAATTCAAGAGGGGCATGAAGCTACACCAATTGCCCCCCGATTCCTTCTTCGATTTTGGATGAAGCCGTGTAGCTAATGGTCAAGTGCTGCGAGTTCATGATCACGTGAGGTTTCCCACCTAGTTGGAGAGGAAGTCGATGGCAGCTCGGACAGTCTTGGAAGTCTTGACGTCCATGGCGGTCACTTTGATCTCAGTGTCTCCAAATTGCATGCTGGCCTTAATCTCCCGGCGAAGGATCTTGCCGTTTTCCTCATTAATGTCTGGCAGGTCCAGATTGATGGTGCCGCACTTCCTGACGCCGGCATCGGTGATGTACACCACTTCATCGCTGGAGGAGCAGTAAATGTTGATGATGATTTTGCGTTGGCCGAGTCGGGCTGGGCAGTAGCTCCTCTGCACGATGTCTCCAAGGGCCACCGACTGGTCCACGGACACAAACTTGTCAAAGATGTCTGTGCACCAGTTCTTGCCTTCCTTCACAAGCAGCTTTTCTTTTGGGTGTTTTCCTTCTACAAACTTGTTGAGGACGCCGACTCCGTAAGTGAGAGGTGAACGCCTCACTCTCACGATGGTTGGGTCTAGGCCAAAAAGGACCGCACCTTTAAGTATAGTCAGACCAACGTCTTGAGGGATGATGACCCGGCACACTTCGCTGAAGGCCGACTGTACAGCATTCTGCAGCATGGGGGACTCTGCAAAGCCGCCCACCAGGAAGAGGTACTTGATGCCTGAGACTTCGGGCTTGTTGACGAGATCTCCTGTAAACAGAAGGGTAAAGCCGTGTTACCGAATTCCTTCTAGCAAAAGGAGAAAATAACTTCAATGGCAATTTTTTATTTTTGTGATGTTTCTATGTACAAGAGTCATAGAGCGTTCACCTGCCTGCATATTGCCGATGTGACGGGGGCAGGTTCAGTTGTCCTCGATGTGCTCGTCTATATCAGCATCTTGGAGAGGTCACCCGGGCACATGGAGGAGGTCAACCGGGCACATGAAGGAGGTCAACCGGGTGAAATTACTTTTCTGAGGCCAAGACTAAAAGCCCTTTAAAATGGGCGGATGTTGAGTCAGAACGAATCTACTTTGGAGCATCCGTTACTGATCATTGGACCATAAAGTTCTTTAACATGGACAGGCAAACTGCGCTTACAGGGTTGTTGAAACAACAAGGTGTCCACGGAATAACTCAACGATCTCTGGGACCTTTGCATCCCTGAGCACCTTCTTAAATGGAGCAGCAATACTCTCTATACCAGTGAAAGTCGAGCGTACTACTCCGTTATTTCCGGCAGGTCCATAGACTATGAATGGAGCAGAGGTCGAGATTGTGCGGCTCCGCTCTATTCAGTATGGAGCGCTGCAGCCCCCCGGAATCCTGAACCCCATTATCGGCACCGCTAATGGTTCCACTTGTCTGCAACAGTCAGGATAGGGGATACCTTTACGTTGGGACTATCCCTATAACGAGCATCACTTGAGAAATGCTGAACGATACGGCAATGATACTGGATGTGACAGGTCATCGTCGCGTTGATCAGTCACCATGGTATAGCGCCGCCTCCTAGGATGGAGCTGAGCGAGCAGCGATGGACTCTCCCTGACATCAGGCAGCTTCTTACTTATCGTTATTAGGACACTTAATTCTGCTGCAAATTCAACTTTTAGCAAGCAAGTCATCCATTACTTAATGGCATGAAATCTGGTGTTGTGCTTGCGGGTGACATTATTTTCTTCTGTTCATCAGGGCTGTGATGATGACAGAATCAATGGTTGACTAGAGCTCTAGTGTCTTCTAATGGGTGAGCTCTAGCGATCCTGTCCTCTTTTTGCAATTTGCATATTTCATTTCTCAGCGAAGCATTGCATGGCCTATAAGTCTCCTTACACCGGCTTGGCACTCTCCACAAGAGTGAGGTTACCCCTTAGACCGCAGAACCTATGGCTGTCATCCAGCTTTCCCAGAACCCGTAACTTCTAAACTTGTTGACATCTCGCCGGATCTGGACCTTATTCTAAGGAGCCAGCAGAGCGGTGTGTGGGGGCGACTGAGCGCTGCACACCATCCCGCAGGCACAGCGCCCTCGCTGCACGCCATCCCGCAGGCACAGCGCCCTCGCTGCACGCCATCCCGCAGGCACAGCGCCCTCGCTGCACGCCATCCCGCAGGCACAGCGCCCTCGCTGCACGCCATCCCGCAGGCACAGCGCCCTCGCTGCATGCCTCATTCCTCAGCCATTATTAAGGACAGCTTGTTTGCATTAGTGAAGGCATTAGGACTCCCTGCCGGGTTATGTCCGTACCGATGTGCTGGACGATCTGCTGGATGGTCGGCTGGAAGAGCTCGTTCATGGCCTCAGACGACATTCTGAGCATCCCCTGCGAGGACCACTTCACAAAGTTCACACTGAGGAAAGAAACCAGAGGTTACACCGCGGCGGAGGGGTTAGTGGAGGAGAGGAGGCTCTACACCTTCCAGGCCGCTGTGTGAGGTTTGGCATCTTCCTTCCCTCCTGGCTGTTACCCGCTGCTAATGTCACATACAGCAGTGTCACCTGCAGGACAGAGGGGGATATCGAGGCAGCCATGTCTCTGAGCCTCTCGATCATTGGAACTGCATTTGGGCCAATATGAGGCTGCAATACTGACCTGAGGAGGAGATGCTGGGGGGTGAGGGGCCCCCAACTTACTAACATGTATCCAGGAGGTGAGGGGCCCCCGGCCTACTAACATGTATCCAGGAGGTGAGGGGCCCCCGGCCTACTAACATGTATCCAGGAGGTGAAGGGCCCCCGGCCTACTAACGTATCCTGGAGGTGAGGGGCCCTCGACCTACTAACATGCATCCTGGAGGGGAGGAGGCCCCCGACCTACTAACATGCATCCTGGAGGTGAGGGGCCCCCGGCCTACTAACATGTATCTGGGAGGTGAGGGGCCCCCGGCCTACCAACATGCATCCAGGAGGTGAGGGGCCCCCGGCCTAGTAACATGCATCCTGGAGGTGAGGGGCCCCCGGCCTACTAACGTATCCTGGAGGTGAGGGGCCCTCGACCTACTAACATGCATCCTGGAGGGGAGGAGGCCCCCGACCTACTAACATGCATCCTGGAGGTGAGGGGCCCCCGGCCTACTAACATGCATCCGGGAGGTGAGTGGCCCCCGGCCTACTAACATGCATCCGGGAGGTGAGTGGCCCCCGGCCTACTAACATGCATCCGGGAGGTGAGGGGCCCCCGACCTACTAACATGCATCCTGGAGGTGAGGGGCCCCCGGCCTACTAACATGCATCCGGGAGGTGAGTGGCTCCCGGCCTACTAACATGCATCCAGGAGATGAGGGGCCCCCGACCTACTAACATGCATCCAGGAGGTGGAGGGCCCCCGGCCTACTAACGTATCCTGGAGGTGAGGGGCCCTCGACCTACTAACATGCATCCTGGAGGTGAGGGGCCCTCGACCTACTAACATGTATCTGGGAGGTGAGGGGCCCCTGACGTACTAACATGCATCCTTGAGGTGAAGGGCCCCCGACCTACTAACATATCCTACAGGTGAGGGGTATGGTACTCTCCGCAGCCTCCACTTCACCTGCTCTTCCGTAGGGCGGTCTCCACATTCTGCCTGGTGTGTCTCCTGTAGAAGTCTATGAAGGAGAACGGCAGGGAGATGTTCAGGTGGTTGGACCTCTGCGGAGCTGCAGTTCTCTTCCGAGCCTCAAATGCGATCATCAGGTCCACCCAGGCTGCCGGGCGCTTCACCTTGAAGGTCTGAATGAAGTCCTCACCGAATATCTTGCACAACATCTTCTCAAAGGCAAGGTCAACCCCAACCGCTCCATAGGGACCACCTACAGGACAAGTGCACCTCATCAGTATGGGGCAGTATTATAGTAGTTATATCCTTGTACATAGGAGGCAGTATTATAGTAGTTATATTCTTGTACATAGGAGCAGTATTATAGTAGTTATATTCTTGAACATAGGGGGCAGTATTACAGTAGTTATATTCTTATACATAGGAGCAGTATTATAGTAGTTATATTCTTGTACATAGGGAGCAGTATTATAGTAGTTATATTCTTGTACATAGGAGCAGTATTATAGTAGTTATATTCTTGAACATAGGGGGCAGTATTACAGTAGTTATATTCTTGTATATAGGGGGCAGTATTATAGTAGTTATATTCTTGAACATAGGGGGCAGTATTATAGTAGTTATATTCTTGTACATAGGGGACAGTATTATAGTAGTTATATTCTTGTACATAGAGCAGTATTATAGCAGTTATATTCTTGTACATAGAGCAGTATTATAGCAGTTATATTCTTGTACATAGAGCAGTATTATAGCAGTTATATTCTTGTACATAGAGCAGTATTATAGCAGTTATATTCTTGTACATAGGGGCAGTATTATAGTAGTTATATTCTTGTACATAGGGGGCAGTATTATAGTAGTTATATTCTTGTACATAGGGGGCAGTATTATAGTAGCTATATTCTTGTACATAGGGGGCAGTATTATAGTAGCTATATTCTTGTACATAGGGGGCAGTATTATAGTAGCTATATTCTTGTACATAGGGGGCAGTATTATAGTAGTTATTTTCTTGTACATAGGGGGCAGTATTATAGTAGTTATTTTCTTGTACATAGGGGGCAGTATTATAGTAGTTATTTTCTTGTACATAGGGGGCAGTATTATAGTAGTTATATTCTTGTACATAGGGGGCAGTATTATAGTAGTTATATTCTTGTACATAGGGGGCAGTATTATAGTAGTTATATTCTTGTACATAGGAGGCAGTATTATAGTAGTTATATTCTTGTACATAGGAGCAGTATTATAGTAGTTATATTCTTGTACATAGGGAGCAGTATTATAGTAGTTATATTCTTGTACATAGGGGGCAGTATTATAGTAGTTATATTCTTGTACATAGGGGGCAGTATTATAGTAGTTATATTCTTGTATAAAGGGGGCAGTATTATAGTAGTTATATTCTTGTACATAGAGGGCAGTATTATAGTAGTTATATTCTTGTACATAAGGGGCAGTATTATAGTAGTTATATTCTTGTACATAGGAGCAGTATTATAGTAGTTATATTCTTGTACATAGGAGCAGTATTATAGTAGTTATATTATTGTACATAGGAGCAGTATTATATTCTTGTACATAGGGAGCAGTATTATAGTAGTTATATTCTTGTACATAGGGGGCAGTATTATAGTAGTTATATTCTTGTACAGAGGGGGCAGTATTATAGTAGTTATATTCTTGTACAGAGGGGGCAGTATTATAGTAGTTATATTCTTGTACATAGGGGGCAGTATTATAGTAGTTATATTCTTGTACATAGAGGGCAGTATTATAGTAGTTATATTCTTATACATAAGGGGCAGTATTATAGTAGTTATATTCTTGTACATAGGAGCAGTATTATAGTAGTTATATTCTTGTACATAGGAGCAGTATTATAGTAGTTATATTATTGTACATAGGGGGCAGTATTATAGTAGTTATATTCTTGTACATAGGGGCAGTATTATAGTAGTTATATTCTTGTACATAGGGGGCAGTATTATAGTAGTTATATTCTTGTACATAGGGAGCAGTATTATAGTAGTTATATTCTTGTACATAGGAGCAGTATTATAGTAGTTAGGGGGCAGTATTATAGTAGTTATATTCTTGTACATAGGGGGCAGTATTATAGTAGTTATATTCTTGTACATAGAGGCAGTATTATAGTAGTTATATTCTTGTACATAGGGGCAGTATTATAGTAGTTATATTCTTGTACATAGGAGCAGTATTATAGTAGTTATATTCCTGTACATAGGGGGCAGTATTATAGTAGTTATATTCTTGTACATAGGGGCAGTATTATAGTAGTTATATTCTTGTACATAGGGGGCAGTATTATAGTAGTTATATTCTTGTACATAGGGGGCAGTATTATAGTAGCTATATTCTTGTACATAGGGGGCAGTATTATAGTAGCTATATTCTTGTACATAGGGGGCAGTATTATAGTAGTTATATTCTTGTACATAGGGAGCAGTATTATAGTAGTTATATTCTTGTACATAGGGAGCAGTATTATAGTAGTTATATTCTTGTACATAGGAGCAGTATTATAGTAGTTATATTATTGTACATAGGAGCAGTATTATATTCTTGTACATAGGGGGCAGTATTATAGTAGTTATATTCTTGTACATAGGGGCAGTATTATAGTAGTTATATTCTTGTACATAGGGGGCAGTATTATAGTAGTTATATTCTTGTACATAGGGGGCAGTATTATAGTAGTTATATTCTTGTACATAGGGGCAGTATTATAGTAGTTATATTCTTGTACATAGAGGCAGTATTATAGTAGTTATATTCTTGTACATAGGGGCAGTATTATAGTAGTTATATTCTTGTACATAGGAGCAGTATTATAGTAGTTATATTCCTGTACATAGGAGCAGTATTATAGTAGTTATATTCTTGTACATAGGAGCAGTATTATAGTAGTTATATTCCTGTACATAGGGGGCAGTATTATAGTAGTTATATTCTTGTACATAGGGGCAGTATTATAGTAGTTATATTCTTGTACATAGGGGGCAGTATTATAGTAGTTATATTCTTGTACATAGGGGGCAGTATTATAGTAGCTATATTCTTGTACATAGGGGGCAGTATTATAGTAGCTATATTCTTGTACATAGGGGGCAGTATTATAGTAGCTATATTCTTGTACATAGGGGGCAGTATTATAGTAGTTATATTCTTGTACATAGGGGGCAGTATTATAGTAGTTATTTTCTTGTACATTGGGGGCAGTATTATAGTAGTTATATTCTTGTACATAGGGGGCAGTATTATAGTAGTTATATTCTTGTACATAGGGGCAGTATTATAGTAGTTATAATCTTGTACATAGGGGGCAGTATTATAGTAGTTATATTCTTGTACATAGGGGGCAGTATTATAGTAGTTATATTCTTGTACATAGGGGCAGTATTATAGTAGTTATATTCTTGTACATAGGGAGCAGTATTATAGTAGTTATATTCTTGTACATAGGGGGCAGTATTATAGTAGTTATATTCTTGTATAAATGGGGCAGTATTATAGTAGTTATATTCTTGTACATAGAGGGCAGTATTATAGTAGTTATATTCTTGTACATAGAGGGCAGTATTATAGTAGTTATATTCTTGTACATAGAGGGCAGTATTATAGTAGTTATATTCTTGTACATAAGGGGCAGTATTATAGTAGTTATATTCTTGTACATAGGAGCAGTATTATAGTAGTTATATTATTTTACATAGGAGCAGTATTATATTCTTGTACATAGGGGGCAGTATTATAGTAGTTATATTCTTGTACATAGGGGCAGTATTATAGTAGTTATATTCTTGTACATAGGGGGCAGTATTATAGTAGTTATATTCTTGTACATAGGGAGCAGTATTATAGTAGTTATATTCTTGTACATAGGGAGCAGTATTATAGTAGTTATATTCTTGTACATAGGAGCAGTATTATAGTAGTTATATTCTTGTACATAGGGGGCAGTATTATAGTAGTTATATTCTTGTACATAGGGGGCAGTATTATAGTAGTTATATTCTTGTACATAGGGGCAGTATTATAGTAGTTATATTCTTGTACATAGAGGCAGTATTATAGTAGTTATATTCTTGTACATAGGGGCAGTATTATAGTAGTTATATTCTTGTACATAGAGGCAGTATTATAGTAGTTATATTCTTGTACATAGGGGCAGTATTATAGTAGTTATATTCTTGTACATAGGAGCAGTATTATAGTAGTTATATTCTTGTACATAGGGGCAGTATTATAGTAGTTATATTCTTGTACATAGGGGGCAGTATTATAGTACATATATTCATGTACATAGGGGCAGTATTATAGTAATTATATTCTTGTACATAGGAGCAGTATTATAGTAGTTATATTCTTGTACATAGGGGCAGTATTATAGTAGATATATTCTTGTACATAGGGGGCAGTATTATAGTAGATATATTCATGTACATAGGGGCAGTATTATAGTAATTATATTCTTGTACATAGGAGCAGTATTATAGTAGTTATATTCTTGTACATAGGGGGCAGTATTATAGTAGTTGTATTCTTGTACATAGGGGGCAGTATTATAGTAGTTGTATTCTTGTACATAGGAGCAGTTTTATAGTAGTTATATCCTTGTACATAGGAGCAGTATTATAGTAGTTATATTCTTGTACATAGGGGGCAGTATTATAGTAGTTATATTCTTGTACATAGGGGGCAGTATTATAGTAGTTATATTCTTGTACATAGGGGGCAGTATTATAGTAGTTATATTCTTGTACATAGAGGCAGTATTATAGTAGTTATATTCTTGTACATAGGAGCAGTATTATAGTAGTTATATTCTTGTACAGAGGGGGCAGTATTATAGTAGTTATATTCCTGTACATAGGGGGCAGTATTATAGTAGTTATATTCCTGTACATAGGGGGCAGTATTATAGTAGTTATATTCTTGTACAGAGGGGGCAGTATTATAGTAGTTATATTCTTGTACATAGGGGGCAGTATTATAGTAGTTATATTCTTGTACATAGGGGGCAGTATTATAGTAGTTATATTCTTGTACATAAGGGGCAGTATTATAGTAGTTATATTCTTGTACATAGGAGCAGTATTATAGTAGTTATATTCTTGTACATAGGAGCAGTATTATAGTAGTTATATTATTGTACATAGGAGCAGTATTATATTCTTGTACATAGGGGGCAGTATTATAGTAGTTATATTCTTGTACATAGGGGGCAGTATTATAGTAGTTATATTCTTGTACATAGGGGGCAGTATTATAGTAGTTATATTCTTGTACATAGAGGCAGTATTATAGTAGTTATATTCTTGTACATAGGGGCCAGTATTATATTCTTGTACATAGGGGGCAGTATTATAGTAGTTGTATTCTTGTACATAGGGGGCAGTATTATAGTAGTTGTATTCTTTTACATAGGGGGCAGTATTATAGTAGTTGTATTCTTGTACATAGGGGGCAGTATTATAGTAGTTATATTCTTGTACATAGGAGCAGTTTTATAGTAGTTATATCCTTGTACATAGGAGCAGTATTATAGTAGTTGTATTCTTGTACATAGGGGGCAGTATTATAGTAGTTATATTCTTGTACATAGGGGGCAGTATTATAGTAGTTATATTCTTGTACATAGGGGGCAGTATTTAGTAGTTATATTCTTGTACATAGGGGGCAGTATTATAGTAGTTATATTCTTGTACATAGAGGGCAGTATTATAGTAGTTATATTCTTGTACAGAGGGGGCAGTATTATAGTAGTTATATTCTTGTACATAGGGGGCAGTATTATAGTAGTTATATTCTTGTACATAGGGGGCAGTATTATAGTAGTTATATTCTTGTACATAGGAGCAGTATTATAGTAGTTATATTCTTGTACATAGGAGCAGTATTATAGTAGTTATATTATTGTACATAGGAGCAGTATTATATTCTTGTACATAGGGGGCAGTATTATAGTAGTTATATTCTTGTACATAGGAGCAGTATTATAGTAGTTATATTCTTGTACATAGGGGCAGTATTATAGTAGTTATATTCTTGTACATAGGGGGTAGTATTATAGTAGTTATATTCTTGTACATAGGGGGCAGTATTATAGGAGTTATATTCTTGTACATAGGAGCAGTATTATAGGAGTTATATTCTTGTACATAGGGGGCAGTATTATAGGAGTTATATTCTTGTACAGAGGGGGCAGTATTATAGGAGTTATATTCTTGTACAGAGGGGGCAGTATTATAGGAGTTATATTCTTGTACAGAGGGCGCAGTATTATAGTAGTTATATTCTTGTACATAGGGGGCAGTATTATAGTAATTATATTCTTGTACAAAGGAGCAGTATTAGTTATATTCTTTTACATAGGAGCAGTATTATAGTAGTTATATTATTGTACATAGGAGCAGTATTATATTCTTGTACATAGGGGGCAGTATTATAGTAGTTATATTCTTGTACATAGGAGCAGTATTATAGTAGTTATATTCTTGTACATAGGAGCAGAATTATAGTAGTTATTTTCTTGTACATAGGGGGCAGTATTATAGTAGTTATATTCTTGTACAGAGGGGGCAGTATTATAGTAGTTATATTCTTGTACATAGAGGGCAGTATTATAGCAGTTATATTCTTGTACATAGGAGCAGTATTTTAGTATATTCTTGTACATAGGAGCAGTATTATAATAGTTATATTCTTGTACATAGGAGCAGTATTATAGTAGTTATATTCTTGTACATAGGAGCAGTATTATAGTAGTTATATTATTGTACATAGGAGCAGTATTATATTCTTGTACATAGGGGGCAGTATTATAGTAGTTATATTCTTGTACATAGGGGCAGTATTATAGTAGTTATATTCTTGTACATAGGAGCAGTATTATAGTAGTTATATTATTGTACATAGGAGCAGTATTATATTCTTGTACATAGGGGGCAGTATTATAGTAGTTATATTCTTGTACAGAGGGGACAGTATTATAGTAATTATATTATTGTACATAGGAGCAGTATTATATTCTTGTACATAGGGGACAGTATTATAGTAGTTATATTCTTGTACAGAGGGGGCAGTATTATAGTAGTTATATTCTTGTACATAGGAGCAGTATTATAGTAGTTATATTCTTGTACATAGGGGACAGTATTATAGTAGTTATATTCTTGTACAGAGGGGGCAGTATTATAGTAGTTATATTCTTGTACATAGGGGGCAGTATTATAGTAGTTATATTCTTGTACATAGAGGGCAGTATTATAGTAGTTATATTCTTGTACATAGGAGCAGTATTATAGTAGTTATATTCTTGTACATAGGAGCAGTATTATAGTAGTTATATTCTTGTACATAGGAGCAGTATTATAGTAGTTATATTATTGTACATAGGAGCAGTATTATATTCTTGTACATAGGGGGCAGTATTATAGTAGTTATATTCTTGTACAGAGGGGGCAGTATTATAGTAGTTATATTCTTGTACCTAGGGGCAGTATTATAGTAGTTATATTCTTGTACATAAGGGGCAGTATTATAGGAGTTATATTCTTGTACAAAGGGGCAGTATTATAGGAGTTATATTCTTGTACATAGGGGGCAGTATTATAGGAGTTATATTCTGGTACATAGGGGGCAGTATTATAGTAGTTATATTCTGGTACATAGGGGGCAGTATTATAGTAGTTATATTCTTGTACAGAGGGGGCAGTATTATAGTAGTTATATTCTTGTACATAGGAGCAGTATTATAGTAGTTATATTATTGTACATAGGAGCAGTATTATATTCTTGTACAAAGGGGCAGTATTTAGTAGTTATATTCTTGTACATAAGGGGCAGTATTATAGGAGTTATATTCTTGTACAAAGGGGCAGTATTATAGGAGTTATATTCTGGTACATAGGGGGCAGTATTATAGTAGTTATATTCTTGTACATAGGGGGCAGTATTATAGTAGTTATATTCTTGTACATAGGAGCAGTATTATAGTAGTTATATTATTGTATATAGGAGCAGTATTATATTCTTCTACATAAGGGGCAGTATTATAGTAGTTATATTCTTGTACATAGGGGCAGTATTATAGGAGTTATATTCTTGTACATAGGGGCAGTATTATAGTAGTTATGTACATAGGAGCAGTATTATAGTAGTTATATTCTTGTACATAGGGGGCAGTATTATAGTAGTTATGTACATAGGAGCAGTATTATAGTAGTTATATTCTTGTACATAGGGGGCAGTATTATAGCAGTTATATTCTTGTACATAGGAGCAGTATTATATTAGTTATATTCTTGTACATAGGGAGCAGTATTATAGTAGTTATATTCTTGTACATAGAGGGCAGTATTATAGTAGTTATATTCTTGTACATAGGAGCAGTATTATAGTAGTTATATTCTTGTACATAGGAGCAGTATTATAGTAGTTATATTCTTGTACATAGGAGCAGTATTATAGTAGTTATATTCTTGTACATAGGGGGCAGTATTATAGGAGTTATATTCTTGTACATAGAGGGCAGTATTATAGGAGTTATATTCTTGTACATAGGGGGCAGTATTATAGGAGTTATATTCTTGTACATAGGAGCAGTATTATAGTAGTTATATTCTTGTACATAGGGGCAGTATTATAGTAGTTATATTCTTGTACATAGGAGCAGTATTATAGTAGTTATATTCTTGTACATAGGAGCAGTATTATAGTAGTTATATTCTTGTACATAGAGGGCAGTATTATAGTAGTTATATTCTTGTACATAGAGGGCAGTATTTAGTAGTTATATTCTTGTACATATGGGGCAGTATTATAGGAGTTATATTCTTGTACATAGGGGGCAGTATTATAGGAGTTATATTCTTGTACATAGGGGGCAGTATTATAGTAGTTATATTCTTGTACAGAGGGGGCAGTATTATAGTAGTTATATTCTTGTACAGAGGGGGGCAGTATTATAGTAGTTATATTCTTGTACATAGAGGGCAGTATTATAGGAGTTATAGTCTTGTACATAGGGGGTAGTATTATAGTAGTTATATTCTTGTACATAGGGGGCAGAATTATAGTAGTTATATTCTTGTACAAAGGAGGAGTATTATAGCAGTTATATTCTTGTACATAGGAGCAGTATTATAGTAGTTATATTCTTGTACATAGGGGGCAGTATTATAGGAGTTATATTCTTGTACATAGGGGGCAGTATTATAGGAGTTATATTCTTTTACATAGGGGGCAGTATTATAGGAGTTACATTCTTGTACAGAGGGGGCAGTATTATAGGAGTTATATACTTGTACAGAGGGGGCAGTATTATAGGAGTTATATTCTTGTACATAGGGGGCAGTATTATAGTAGTTATATTCCTGTACATAGGGGGCAGTATTATAGTAGTTATATTCTTGTACATAGGAGCAGTATTATAGTAGTTATATTCTTGTACAGAGGGGGCAGTATTATAGTAGTTATATTCTTGTACAGAGGGGGCAGTATTATAGGAGTTATATTCTTGTACAAAGGGGCAGTATTATAGGAGTTATATTCTGGTACATAGGGGGCAGTATTATAGTAGTTATATTCTTGTACAGAGGGGGCAGTATTATAGTAGTTATATTCTTGTACAGAGGGGGCAGTATTATAGTAGTTATATTCTTGTACAGAGGGGGGCAGTATTATAGTAGTTATATTCTTGTACATAGGGGGCAGTATTATAGTAATTATATTCTTGTACATAGGAGCAGTATTATAGTAGTTATATTCTTGTACATAGGGGGCAGTATTATAGTAGTTATATTCTTGTACAGAGGGGGCAGTATTATAGTAGTTATATTCTTGTACAGAGGGGGCAGTATTATAGTAGTTATATTCTTGTACATAGAGGGCAGTATTTTAGTAGTGTTATTCTTGTACATCGGAGCAGTATTATAGTAGTTATATTCTTGTACATAGGGGGCAGTATTATAGTAGTTATATTCTTGTACATAGGAGCAGTATTATATTCTTGTACATAGGGGGCAGTATTATAGTAGTTATATTCTTGTACAGAGGGGGCAGTATTATAGTAGTTATATTCTTGTACATAGGGGGCAGTATTATAGTAGTTATATTCTTGTACATAGGGGCAGTATTATAGTAGTTATATTCTTGTACATAAGGGGCAGTATTATAGGAGTTATATTCTTGTACAAAGGGGCAGTATTATAGGAGTTATATTCTTGTACATAGGGGGCAGTATTATAGGAGTTATATTCTGGTATATAGGGGGCAGTATTATAGTAGTTATATTCTTGTACATAGGAGCAGTATTATAGTAGTTATATTATTGTACATAGGAGCAGTATTATATTCTTGTACATAGGGGGCAGTATTATAGTAGTTATATTGTTATACATAGGGGGCAGTATTATAGGAGTTATATTGTTATACATAGGGGGCAGTATTATAGGAGTTATATTCTTGTACATAGGAGCAGTATTATAGGAGTTATATTCTTGTACATAGGAGCAGTATTATAGGAGTTATATTCTTGTACATAGGGGGCAGTATTATAGGAGTTATATTCTTGTACAGAGGGGGCAGTATTATAGGAGTTATATTCTTGTACAGAGGGGGCAGTATTATAGGAGTTATATTCTTGTACAGAGGGGGCAGTATTATAGGAGTTATATTCTTGTACATAGGAGCAGTATTATAGTAGTTATATTCTTGTACATAGGAGCAGTATTATAGTAGTTATATTCTTGTACATAGGAGCAGTATTATAGTAGTTATATTCTTTTACATAGGAGCAGTATTATAGTAGTTATATTATTGTACATAGGAGCAGTATTATAGTAGTTTTTTCTTGTACATAGGGGGCAGTATTATAGTAGTTATATTCTTATACATAGGGGGCAGTATTATAGTAGTTATATTCTTATACATAGGGGGCAGTATTATAGTAGTTATATTCTTGTACAGAGGGGGCAGTATTATAGTAGTTATATTCTTGTACATAGGAGCAGTATTATAGTAGTTATATTCTTGTGCATAGGAGCAGTATTATAGTAGTTATATTCTTGTACATAGAGGGCAGTATTATAGTAGTTATATTCTTGTACATAGAGGGCAGTATTTAGTAGTTATATTCTTGTACATATGGGGCAGTATTATAGGAGTTATATTCTTGTACATAGGGGGCAGTATTATAGGAGTTATATTCTTGTACATAGGGGGCAGTATTATAGTAGTTATATTCTTGTACAGAGGGGGCAGTATTATAGTAGTTATATTCTTGTACATAGGGGGGCAGTATTATAGTAGTTATATTCTTGTACATAGAGGGCAGTATTATAGGAGTTATAGTCTTGTACATAGGGGGTAGTATTATAGTAGTTATATTCTTGTACATAGGGGGCAGAATTATAGTAGTTATATTCTTGTACAAAGGAGGAGTATTATAGCAGTTATATTCTTGTACATAGGAGCAGTATTATAGTAGTTATATTCTTGTACATAGGGGGCAGTATTATAGGAGTTATATTCTTGTACATAGGGGGCAGTATTATAGGAGTTATATTCTTTTACATAGGGGGCAGTATTATAGGAGTTACATTCTTGTACAGAGGGGGCAGTATTATAGGAGTTATATACTTGTACAGAGGGGGCAGTATTATAGGAGTTATATTCTTGTACATAGGGGGCAGTATTATAGTAGTTATATTCCTGTACATAGGGGGCAGTATTATAGTAGTTATATTCTTGTACATAGGAGCAGTATTATAGTAGTTATATTCTTGTACAGAGGGGGCAGTATTATAGTAGTTATATTCTTGTACAGAGGGGGCAGTATTATAGGAGTTATATTCTTGTACAAAGGGGCAGTATTATAGGAGTTATATTCTGGTACATAGGGGGCAGTATTATAGTAGTTATATTCTTGTACAGAGGGGGCAGTATTATAGTAGTTATATTCTTGTACAGAGGGGGCAGTATTATAGTAGTTATATTCTTGTACAGAGGGGGGCAGTATTATAGTAGTTATATTCTTGTACATAGGGGGCAGTATTATAGTAATTATATTCTTGTACATAGGAGCAGTATTATAGTAGTTATATTCTTGTACATAGGGGGCAGTATTATAGTAGTTATATTCTTGTACAGAGGGGGCAGTATTATAGTAGTTATATTCTTGTACAGAGGGGGCAGTATTATAGTAGTTATATTCTTGTACATAGAGGGCAGTATTTTAGTAGTGTTATTCTTGTACATCGGAGCAGTATTATAGTAGTTATATTCTTGTACATAGGGGGCAGTATTATAGTAGTTATATTCTTGTACATAGGAGCAGCATTATAGTAGTTATATTATTGTACATAGGAGCAGTATTATATTCTTGTACATAGGGGGCAGTATTATAGTAGTTATATTCTTGTACAGAGGGGGCAGTATTATAGTAGTTATATTCTTGTACATAGGGGGCAGTATTATAGTAGTTATATTCTTGTACATAGGGGCAGTATTATAGTAGTTATATTCTTGTACATAAGGGGCAGTATTATAGGAGTTATATTCTTGTACATAGGGGGCAGTATTATAGGAGTTATATTCTGGTATATAGGGGGCAGTATTATAGTAGTTATATTCTTGTACATAGGAGCAGTATTATAGTAGTTATATTATTGTACATAGGAGCAGTATTATAGGAGTTATATTCTTGTACAAAGGGGCAGTATTATAGGAGTTATATTCTTGTACATAGGGGGCAGTATTATAGGAGTTATATTCTGGTATATAGGGGGCAGTATTATAGTAGTTATATTCTTGTACATAGGAGCAGTATTATAGTAGTTATATTATTGTACATAGGAGCAGTATTATATTCTTGTACATAGGGGGCAGTATTATAGTAGTTATATTGTTATACATAGGGGGCAGTATTATAGGAGTTATATTGTTATACATAGGGGGCAGTATTATAGGAGTTATATTCTTGTACATAGGAGCAGTATTATAGGAGTTATATTCTTGTACATAGGAGCAGTATTATAGGAGTTATATTCTTGTACATAGGGGGCAGTATTATAGGAGTTATATTCTTGTACAGAGGGGGCAGTATTATAGGAGTTATATTCTTGTACAGAGGGGGCAGTATTATAGGAGTTATATTCTTGTACAGAGGGGGCAGTATTATAGGAGTTATATTCCTGTACATAGGAGCAGTATTATAGTAGTTATATTCTTGTACATAGGAGCAGTATTATAGTAGTTATATTCTTGTACATAGGAGCAGTATTATAGTAGTTATATTCTTTTACATAGGAGCAGTATTATAGTAGTTATATTATTGTACATAGGAGCAGTATTATAGTAGTTTTTTCTTGTACATAGGGGGCAGTATTATAGTAGTTATATTCTTATACATAGGGGGCAGTATTATAGTAGTTATATTCTTATACATAGGGGGCAGTATTATAGTAGTTATATTCTTGTACAGAGGGGGCAGTATTATAGTAGTTATATTCTTATACATAGGGGGCAGTATTATAGTAGTTATATTCTTATACATAGGAGGCAGTATTATAGTAGTTATATTCTTGTACATAGGGGGCAGTATTATAGTAATTATATTCTTGTACATAGGAGCAGTATTATAGTAGTTATATTCTTGTACATAGGAGCAGTATTATAGTAGTTATATTCTTGTACATAGGAGCAGCATTATATTCTTGTACATAGGGGGCAGTATTATAGTAGTTATATTCTTGTACAGAGGGGGCAGTATTATAGTAGTTATATTCTTGTACATAGAGGGCAGTATTATAGTAGTTATATTCTTGTACATAGGAGCAGTATTTTAGTAGTTATATTCTTGTACATAGGAGCAGTATTATAGTAGTTATATTCTTGTACATAGGAGCAGCATTATATTCTTGTACATAGGGGGCAGTATTATAGTAGTTATATTCTTGTACAGAGGGGGCAGTATTATAGTAGTTATATTCTTGTACATAGGGGGCAGTATTATAGTAGTTATATTCTTGTACATAGGGGCAGTATTATAGTAGTTATATTCTTGTACATAAGGGGCAGTATTATAGGAGTTATATTCTTGTACAAAGGGGCAGTATTATAGGAGTTATATTCTGGTACATAGGGGGCAGTATTATAGGAGTTATATTCTTGTACATAGGAGCAGTATTATAGTAGTTATATTATTGTACATAGGAGCAGTATTATATTCTTGTACATAGGGGGCAGTATTATAGTAGTTATATTCTTGTACATAGGGGGCAGTATTATAGGAGTTATATTCTTGTACATAGGAGCAATATTATAGGAGTTATATTCTTGTACATAGGAGCAGTATTATAGGAGTTATATTCTTGTACAGAGGGGGCAGTATTATAGGAGTTATATTCTTGTACAGAGGGGGCAGTATTATAGGAGTTATATTCTTGTACAGAGGGGGCAGTATTATAGGAGTTATATTCTTGTACAGAGGGGGCAGTATTATAGGAGTTATATTCTTGTACAGAGGGCGCAGTATTATAGGAGTTATATTCTTGTACATAGGGGGCAGTATTATAGTAATTATATTCTTGTACATAGGAGCAGTATTATAGTAGTTATATTCTTTTACATAGGAGCAGTATTATAGTAGTTATATTATTGTACATAGGAGCAGTATTATAGTAGTTATATTCTTGTACATAGGAGCAGTATTATAGTAGTTTTTTCTTGTACATAGAGGGCAGTATTATAGTAGTTATATTCTT
Organism: Phyllobates terribilis; assembly: GCF_046119375.1. Lineage (NCBI taxonomy): Eukaryota > Metazoa > Chordata > Amphibia > Anura > Dendrobatidae > Phyllobates > Phyllobates terribilis. The sequence continues at coordinate 1,226,140,183 of NW_027362761.1, read as the reverse complement.
GTACATAGGAGCAGTATTATAGTAGTTATATTCTTGTACATAGGAGCAGTATTATAGTATTTATATTCTTGTACATAGGAGCAGTATTATAGTAGTTATATTATTGTACATAGGAGCAGTATTATATTGTACATAGGGGGCAGTATTATAGTAGTTATATTCTTGTACAGAGGGGGCAGTATTATAGTAGTTATATTCTTGTACATAGGGGGCAGTATTATAGTAGTTATATTCTTGTACATAGGGGCAGTATTATAGTAGTTATATTCTTGTACATAAGGGGCAGTATTATAGGAGTTATATTCTTGTACAAAGGGGCAGTATTATAGGAGTTATATTCTTGTACATAGGGGGCAGTATTATAGGAGTTATATTCTGGTACATAGGGGGCAGTGTTATAGTAGTTATATTCTTGTACAGAGGGGGCAGTATTATAGTAGTTATATTCTTGTACATAGGAGCAGTATTATAGTAGTTATATTATTGTACATAGGAGCAGTATTATATTCTTGTACAAAGGGGCAGTATTTAGTAGTTATATTCTTGTACATAGGGGGCAGTATTATAGGAGTTATATTTTTGTACATAGGGGCAGTATTATAGGAGTTATATTCTGGTACATAGGGGGCAGTATTATAGCAGTTATATTCTTGTACATAGGAGCAGTATTATATTAGTTATATTCTTGTACATAGGGGCAGTATTATAGTAGTTATATTCTTGTACATAGGAGCAGTATTATAGTAGTTATATTCTTGTACATAGGGGGCAGTATTATAGTAGTTATATTCTTGTACATAGGAGCAGTATTATAGTAGTTATATTCTTATACATAGGGGGCAGTATTATAGTAGTTATATTCTTGTACATAGGAGAAGTATTATAGGAGTTATATTCTTGTACATAGGGGGCAGTATTATAGGAGTTATATTCTTGTACATAGGGGGCATTATTATAGCAGTTATATTCTTGTACATAGGAGCAGTATTATAGTAGTTATATTCTTGTACATAGAGGGCAGTATTATAGTAGTTATATTCTTGTACATATGAGCAGTATTATAGTAGTTATATTCTTGTACATAGGAGCAGTATTATAGTAGTTATATTCTTGTACATAGGATCAGTATTATAGTAGTTATATTCTTGTACATAGGGGGCAGTATTATAGGAGTTATATTCTTGTACATAGGAGCAGTATTATAGGAGTTATATTCTTGTACATAGGGGCAGTATTATAGTAGTTATATTCTTGTACATAGGAGCAGTATTATAGTAGTTATATTCTTGTACATAGGAGCAGTATTATAGTAGTTATATTCTTGTACATAGAGGGCAGTATTATAGTAGTTATATTCTTGTACATAGAGGGCAGTATTTAGTAGTTATATTCTTGTACATATGGGGCAGTATTATAGGAGTTATATTCTTGTACATAGGGGGCAGTATTATAGGAGTTATATTCTTGTACATAGAGGGCAGTATTATAGAAGTTATATTCTTGTACATAGGGGGCAGTATTATAGGAGTTATATTCTGGTACATAGGGGGCAGTATTATAGTAGTTATATTCTTGTACATAGGAGCAGTATTATAGTAGTTATATTATTGTATATAGGAGCAGTATTATAGTAGTTATATTCTTGTACATAGGAGCAGTATTATAGTAGTTATATTATTGTACATAGGAGCAGTATTATATTCTTGTACAAAGGGGCAGTATTTAGTAGTTATATTCTTGTACATAGAGGGCAGTATTATAGGAGTTATAGTCTTGTACATAGGGGGTAGTATTATAGTAGTTATATTCTTGTACATAGTGGTCAGTATTATAGTAGTTATATTCTTGTACAAAGGAGGAGTATTATAGCAGTTATATTCTTGTACATAGGAGCAGTATTATAGTAGTTATATTCTTGTACATAGGGAGCAGTATTATAGTAGTTATATTCTTGTACATAGGGGGCAGTATTATAGGAGTTATATTCTTGTACATAGGGGGCAGTATTATAGGAGTTATATTCTTGTACATAGGGGGCAGTATTATAGGAGTTACATTCTTGTACAGAGGGGGCAGTATTATAGGAGTTACATTCTTGTACAGAGGGGGCAGTATTATAGGAGTTATATTCTTGTACAGAGGGGGCAGTATTATAGGAGTTATATTCTTGTACAGAGGGGGCAGTATTATAGGAGTTATATTCTTGTACATAGGGGGCAGTATTATAGTAGTTATATTCCTGTACATAGGGGGCAGTATTATAGTAGTTATATTCTTGTACATAGGAGCAGTATTATAGTAGTTATATTCTTGTACAGAGGGGTCAGTATTATAGTAGTTATATTCTTGTACATAGGAGCAGTATTATAGTAGTTATATTCTTGTACAGAGGGGGCAGTATTATAGTAGTTATATTCTTGTACATAGGGGGCAGTATTATAGGAGTTATATTCTTGTACATAGGGGGCAGTATTATAGGAGTTATATTCTTGTACATAGGAGCAGTATTATAGGAGTTATATTCTTGTACATAGGGGCAGTATTATAGGAGTTATATTCTGGTACATAGGGGGCAGTATTATAGTAGTTATATTCTGGTACATAGGGGGCAGTATTATAGTAGTTATGTTCTTGTACAGAGGGGGGCAGTATTATAGTAGTTATATTCTTGTACAGAGGGGGCAGTATTATAGTAGTTATATTCTTGTACATAGGAGCAGTATTATAGTAGTTATATTCTTGTACATAGGAGCAGTATTATAGTAGTTATATTATTGTACATAGGAGCAGTATTATATTCTTGTACATAGGGGGCAGTATTATAGTAGTTATATTCTTGTACAGAGGGGGCAGTATTATAGTAGTTATATTCTTATACATAGGGGGCAGTATTATAGTAGTTATATTCTTGTACAGAGGGGGCAGTATTATAGTAGTTATATTCTTATACATAGGGGGCAGTATTATAGTAGTTATATTCTTATACATAGGAGGCAGTATTATAGTAGTTATATTCTTGTACATAGGGGGCAGTATTATAGTAATTATATTCTTGTACATAGGAGCAGTATTATAGTAGTTATATTCTTTTACATAGGAGCAGTATTATAGTAGTTATATTATTGTACATAGGAGCAGTATTATATTCTTGTACATAGGGGGCAGTATTATAGTAGTTATATTCTTGTACATAGGAGCAGTATTATAGTAGTTATATTCTTGTACATAGGAGCAGTATTATAGTAGTTATTTTCTTGTACATAGGGGGCAGTATTATAGTAGTTATATTCTTGTACAGAGGGGGCAGTATTATAGTAGTTATATTCTTGTACATAGAGGGCAGTATTATAGTAGTTATATTCTTGTACATAGGAGCAGTATTATAGTAGTTATATTCTTGTACATAGGAGCAGTATTATAGTAGTTATATTCTTGTACATAGGAGCAGTATTATAGTAGTTATATTATTGTACATAGGAGCAGTATTATATTCTTGTACATAGGGGGCAGTATTATAGTAGTTATATTCTTGTACAGAGGGGGCAGTATTATAGTAGTTATATTCTTGTACATAGGGGGCAGTATTATAGTAGTTATATTCTTGTACATAGGGGGCAGTATTATAGTAGTTATATTCTTGTACATAGGGGCAGTATTATAGTAGTTATATTCTTGTACATAAGGGGCAGTATTATAGGAGTTATATTCTTGTACAAAGGGGCAGTATTATAGGAGTTATATTCTTGTACATAGGGGGCAGTATTATAGGAGTTATATTCTGGTACATAGGGGGCAGTATTATAGTAGTTATATTCTTGTACATAGGAGCAGTATTATAGTAGTTATATTCTTGTACATAGGAGCAGTATTATAGTAGTTATATTATTGTACATAGGAGCAGTATTATATTCTTGTACATAGGGGGCAGTATTATAGTAGTTATATTCTTGTACATAGGGGGCAGTATTATAGGAGTTATATTCTTGTACATAGGAGCAGTATTATAGGAGTTATATTCTTGTACATAGGAGCAGTATTATAGGAGTTATATTCTTGTACATAGGAGCAGTATTATAGGAGTTATATTCTTGTACATAGGGGGCAGTATTATAGGAGTTATATTCTTGTACAGAGGGGGCAGTATTATAGGAGTTATATTCTTGTACAGAGGGGGCAGTATTATAGGAGTTGTATTCTTGTACAGAGGGGGCAGTATTATAGGAGTTATATTCTTGTACAGAGGGCGCAGTATTATAGTAGTTATATTCTTGTACATAGGGGGCAGTATTATAGTAATTATATTCTTGTACATAGGAGCAGTATTATAGTAGTTATATTCTTGTACATAGGAGCAGTATTATAGTAGTTTTTTCTTGTACATAGGGGACAGTATTATAGGAGTTATATTCTTGTACAGAGGGGGCAGTATTAAAGTAGTTATATTCTTGTACATAGAGGGCAGTATTATAGTAGTTATATTCTTGTACATAGGAGCAGTATTATAGTAGTTATATTCTTGTACATAGGAGCAGTATTATAGTAGTTATATTCTTGTACATAGGAGCAGTATTATAGTAGTTATATTATTGTACATAGGAGCAGTATTATATTCTTGCACATAGGGGGCAGTATTATAGTAGTTATTTTCTTGTACAGAGGGGGCAGTATTATAGTAGTTATATTCTTGTACATAGGGGGCAGTATTATAGTAGTTATATTCTTGTACATAGGAGCAGTATTATAGTAGTTATATTATTGTACATAGGAGCAGTATTATATTCTTGTACATAGGGGGCAGTATTATAGGAGTTATATTTTTGTACAAAGGGGCAGTATTATAGGAGTTATATTCTTGTACATAGGGGGCAGTATTATAGTAGTTATATTCTTGTACATAGGGGGCAGTATTATAGTAGTTATATTCTTGTACATAGGGGGCAGTATTATAGTAGTTATATTCTTGTACAGAGGGGGCAGTATTATAGTAGTTATATTCTTGTACATAGGAGCAGTATTATAGTAGTTATATTATTGTATATAGGAGCAGTATTATAGTAGTTATATTCTTGTACATAGGAGCAGTATTATAGTAGTTATATTATTGTACATAGGAGCAGTATTATATTCTTGTACAAAGGGGCAGTATTTAGTAGTTATATTCTTGTACATAGGGGCAGTATTATAGGAGTTATATTCTGGTACATAGAGGGCAGTATTATAGTAGTTATATTCTTGTACATAGGAGCAGTATTATAGTAGTTATATTCTTGTACATAGGAGCAGTATTATAGTAGTTATATTATTGTACATAGGAGCAGTATTATATTCTACATAGGGGGCAGTATTATAGTAGTTATATTCTTGTACATAGAGGGCAGTATTATAGTAGTTATATTCTTGTACATAGGAGCAGTATTATAGTAGTTATATTCTTGTACATAGGAGCAGTATTATAGTAGTTATATTATTGTACATAGGAGCAGTATTATATTCTTGTACATAGGGGGCAGTATTATAGTAGTTATATTCTTGTACATAGGGGCAGTATTATAGGAGTTATATTCTTGTACATAGGGGCAGTATTATTGTAGTTATATTATTGTACATAGGAGCAGTATTATATTCTTGTACAAAGGGGCAGTATTTAGTAGTTATATTCTTGTACATAGGGGGCAGTATTATAGGAGTTATATTCTTGTACATAGGAGCAGTATTATAGTAGTTATATTCTTGTACATAGGGGGCAGTATTATAGCAGTTATATTCTTGTACATAGGAGCAGTATTATATTAGTTATATTCTTGTACATAGGGGCAGTATTATAGTAGTTATATTCTTGTACATAGGAGCAGTATTATAGTAGTTATATTCTTGTACATAGGGGGCAGTATTATAGTAGTTATATTCTTGTACATAGGAGCAGTATTATAGTAGTTATATTCTTATACATAGGGGGCAGTATTATAGTAGTTATATTCTTGTACATAGGGGGCAGTATTATAGGAGTTATATTCTTGTACATAGGGGGCAGTATTATAGGAGTTATATTCTTGTACATAGGGGGCAGTATTATAGGAGTTATATTCTTGTACATAGGAGCAGTATTATAGTAGTTATATTCTTGTACATAGGGGGCAGTATTATAGCAGTTATATTCTTGTACATAGGAGCAGTATTATAGTAGTTATATTCTTGTACATAGGGGCAGTATTATAGTAGTTATATTCTTGTACATAGGAGCAGTATTATAGTAGTTATATTCTTGTACATAGGAGCAGTATTATAAGAGTTATATTCTTGTACATAGGAGCAGTATTATAGTAGTTATATTCTTGTACATAGGGGGCAGTATTATAGGAGTTATATTCTTGTACATAGGGGGCAGTATTATAGGAGTTATATTCTTGTACATAGGAGCAGTATTATAGTAGTTATATTCTTGTACATAGGAGCAGTATTATAGTAGTTATATTCTTGTACATAGGAGCAGTATTATAGTAGTTATATTCTTGTACATAGAGGGCAATATTATAGTAGTTATATTCTTGTACATAGAGGGCAGTATTATAGGAGTTATATTCTTGTACATAGGGGGCAGTATTATAGCAGTTATATTCTTGTACATAGGAGCAGTATTATATTAGTTATATTCTTGTACAAAGGGGCAGTATTATAGTAGTTATATTCTTGTACATAGGAGCAGTATTATAGTAGTTATATTCTTGTACATAGGGGGCAGTATTATAGTAGTTATATTCTTGTACATAGGAGCAGTATTATAGTAGTTATATTCTTATACATAGGGGGCAGTATTATAGTAGTTATATTCTTGTACATAGGGGGCAGTATTATAGGAGTTATATTCTTGTACATAGGGGGCAGTATTATAGGAGTTATATTCTTGTACATAGGAGCAGTATTATAGTAGTTATATTCTTGTACATAGGGGGCAGTATTATAGCAGTTATATTCTTGTACATAGGAGCAGTATTATAGTAGTTATATTCTTGTACATAGGGGCAGTATTATAGTAGTTATATTCTTGTACATAGGGGCAGTATTATAGTAGTTATATTCTTGTACATAGGAGCAGTATTATAGTAGTTATATTCTTGTACATAGGGGCAGTATTATAGTAGTTATATTCTTGTACATAGGAGCAGTATTATAGTAGTTATATTCTTGTACATAGGAGCAGTATTATAGTAGTTATATTCTTGTACATAGGGGCAGTATTATAGTAGTTATATTCTTGTACATAGGAGCAGTATTATAGTAGTTATATTCTTGTACATAGGGGCAGTATTATAGTAGTTATATTCTTGTACATAGGAGCAGTATTATAGTAGTTATATTCTTGTACATAGGGGGCAGTATTATAGGAGTTATATTCTTGTACATAGGGGGCAGTATTATAGGAGTTATATTCTTGTACATAGGGGGCAGTATTATAGGAGTTATATTCTTGTACATAGGAGCAGTATTATAGTAGTTATATTCTTGTACATAGGGGCAGTATTATTGTAGTTATATTCTTGTACATAGGAGCAGTATTATAGTAGTTATATTTTTGTACATAGGAGCAGTATTATAGTAGTTATATTCTTGTACATAGAGGGCAGTATTATAGTAGTTATATTCTTGTACATAGAGGGCAGTATTATAGTAGTTATATTCTTGTACATAGAGGGCAGTGTTTAGTAGTTATATTCTTGTACATAGAGGGCAGTATTATAGGAGTTATATTCTTGTACATAGGGGGCAGTATTATAGGAGTTATATTCTTGTACATAGGGGGCAGTATTATAGGAGTTATATTCTTGTACATAGGGGGGCAGTATTATAGTAATATTCTTGTACATAGAGGGCAGTATTATAGGAGTTATAGTATTGTACATAGGGGGCAGCATTATAGTAGTTATAGTATTGTACATAGGGGGCAGTATTATAGTAGTTATATTCTTGTACATAGGGGGCAGTATTATAGTAGTTATATTCTTGTACAAAGGAGCAGTATTATAGCAGTTATATTCTTGTACAAAGGAGCAGTATTATAGCAGTTATATTCTTGTACAAAGGAGCAGTATTATAGCAGTTATATTCTTGTACATAGGAGCAGTATTATAGTAGTTATATTCTTGTACATAGGAGCAGTATTATAGTAGTTATATTCTTGTACATAGGGGCAGTATTATAGTAGTTATATTCTTGTACATAGGAGCAGTATTATAGTAGTTATATTCTTGTACATAGGGAGCAGTATTATAGTAGTTATATTCTTGTACATAGGGGGCAGTATTATAGGAGTTATATTCTTGTACAGAGGGGGCAGTATTATAGGAGTTATATTCTTGTACACAGGGGGCAGTATTATAGGAGTTATATTCTTGTACACAGGGGGCAGTATTATAGGAGTTATATTCTTGTACACAGGGGGCAGTATTATAGGAGTTATATTCTTGTACACAGGGGGCAGTATTATAGGAGTTATATTCTTGTACAGAGGGGGCAGTATTATAGGAGTTATATTCTTGTACAGAGGGGGCAGTATTATAGGAGTTATATTCTTGTACAAAGGGGCAGTATTATAGGAGTTATATTCTTGTACATAGGGGGCAGTATTATAGGAGTTATATTCTTGTACATAGGGGCAGTGTTATAGTAGTTATATTCTTGTACAGAGGGGGCAGTATTATAGTAGTTATATTCTTGTACAGAGGGGGGCAGTATTATAGTAGTTATATTCTTGTACAGAGGGGGGCAGTATTATAGTAGTTATATTCTTGTACAGAGGGGGGCAGTATTATAGTAGTTATATTCTTATACATAGGGGGCAGTATTATAGTAGTTATATTCTTGTACAGAGGGGGCAGTATTATAGTAGTTATATTCTTGTACAGAGGGGGCAGTATTATAGTAGTTATATTCTTGTACAGAGGGGGCAGTATTATAGTAGTTATATTCTTATACATAGGAGGCAGTATTATAGTAGTTATATTCTTATACATAGGGAGCAGTATTATAGTAGTTATATTCTTGTACATAGGAGCAGTATTATAGTAGTTATATTCTTGTACATAGGGAGCAGTATTATAGTAGTTATATTCTTGTACATAGGGGGCAGTATTATAGTAGTTATATTCTTGTACATAGGGGGCAGTATTATAGTAGTTATATTCTTGTACATAGGGGGCAGTATTATAGGAGTTATATTCTTGTACATAGGGGGCAGTATTATAGGAGTTATATTCTTGTACATAGGGGGCAGTATTATAGGAGTTATATTCTTGTACATAGGGGGCAGTATTATAGGAGTTATATTCTTGTACATAGGGGGCAGTATTATAGGAGTTATATTCTTGTACATAGGGGGCAGTATTATAGGAGTTATATTCTTGTACATAGGGGGGCAGTATTATAGTAGTTATATTCTTGTACATAGGAGCAGTATTATAGTAGTTATATTCTTGTACAGAGGGGGCAGTATTATAGTAGTTATATTCTTGTACAGAGGGGGCAGTATTATAGTAGTTATATTCTTGTACATAGAGGGCAGTATTATAGTAGTTATATTCTTGTACATAGAGGGCAGTATTATAGTAGTTATATTATTGTACATAGGAGCAGTATTATATTCTTGTACATAGGGGGCAGTATTATAGTAGTTATATTCTTGTACATAGGAGCAGTATTATAGTAGTTATATTCTTGTACATAGGGGGCAGTATTATAGGAGTTATATTCTTGTACATAGGGGGGCAGTATTATAGTAGTTATATTCTTGTACATAGGGGCAGTATTATAGTAGTTATATTCTTGTACATAGGGGGCAGTATTATAGTAGTTATATTCTTGTACATAGAGGGCAGTATTATAGTAGTTATATTCTTGTACATAGGGGGCAGTATTATAGTAGTTATATTCTTGTACATAGGAGCAGTATTATAGTAGTTATATTATTGTACATAGGAGCAGTATTATATTCTTGTACATAGGGGGCAGTATTATAGTAGTTATATTCTTGTACATAGGAGCAGTATTATAGTAGTTATATTCTTGTACATAGGGGCAGTATTATAGTAGTTATATTCTTGTACATAGGAGCAGTTTTATAGTAGTTATATCCTTGTACATAGGGGCAGTATTATAGTAGTTGTATTCTTGTACATAGGGGGCAGTATTATAGTAGTTGTATTCTTGTACATAGGGGGCAGTATTATAGTAGTTGTATTCTTGTACATAGGGGGCAGTATTATAGTAGTTATATTCTTGTACATAGGGGGCAGCATTATAGTAGTTATATTCTTGTACATAGGAGCAGTATTATAGTAGTTATATCCTTGTACATAGGAGCAGTATTATAGTAGTTATATTCTTGTACATAGGGGGCAGTATTATAGTAGTTATATTTTTGTACATAGGAGCAGTATTATAGTAGTTATATTTTTGTACATAGGAGCAGTATTATAGTAGTTATATTCTTGTACATAGGGGGCAGTATTATAGTAGTTATATTCTTGTACAGAGGGGGCAGTATTATAGTAGTTATATTCTTGTACAGAGGGGGCAGTATTATAGTAGTTATATTCTTGTACATAGGGGGCAGTATTATAGTAGTTATATTCTTGTACAGAGGGGGCAGTATTATAGTAGTTATATTCTTGTACAGAGGGGGCAGTATTATAGGAGTTATATTCTTGTACATAGGGGGCAGTATTATAGTAGTTATATTCTTGTACAGAGGGGGCAGTATTATAGGAGTTATATTCTTGTACAGAGGGGGCAGTATTATAGGAGTTATATTCTGGTACATAGGGGGCAGTATTATAGTAGTTATATTCTTGTACAGAGGGGGCAGTATTATAGTAGTTATATTCTTGTACAGAGGGGGCAGTATTATAGTAGTTATATTCTTGTACAGAGGGGGCAGTATTATAGTAGTTATATTCTTGTATATAGGGGGCAGTATTATAGTAGTTATATTCTTGTACAGAGGGGGCAGTATTATAGTAGTTATATTCTTGTACAGAGGGGGCAGTATTATAGTAGTTATATTCTTGTACAGAGGGGGCAGTATGATTTGGTACCTGATGCTTTGTATAGTTCCTTCAGGGTTCCCTGCGGTTGCTCGATCTGATGGACTGTGAGATCCACCGTTCCTCCTCCGCAGTCGGCCACAATATAGCGATCTCCTAGGTGTGATATAAGATTCTGCTGTCAGATATCCAAGTACTTGTTATGTTAATAATCACTTGTATCCCAACTATCCAGTATTAGGGACAGATGGTAGATGGCGGTCTGCTCTCATCCTTTATTGTACAGTTTCTGTACTCCATATTTCTTGTGAGGTGTCAGCCCCGTCCTCCTGTCCGGGTCTCTTTTATTTCTGATCTCACCATTCCCCATGCTACATAATCTCTCTCGGGGCCAAGAACACAATGTCGAATGCTGCAGAGATCGAGGAGGATCAGCAGGGAGCAGTGCCCTTTAATGATCTAGTAACAGCTAAATCCAAAAGTCTTTAGTGAGGGCGGTTTCAGTAGAGTGTAAAGAGTGGAAACCGGATTGTAAAGGGTCAAGAAGAGAGTTATCTGAGAGATGGCGGATCAGATAGGAGTGGACCAAGTGTTCCAGGATTCTAGAGATGAAGGGAAGAGAGACAGGTCTGTAGTTAGCAACGCATTTCTGGTCGAGGGATGTTTTTTTTTTTAGGAAAGGGGTTTTGAGTTTGTGTTTGAAGCAGGCAGGAAAGATACCATAAGAGAGAGGGAAAATATTTTAGTTATGTAGGTAGTGAAAGCTGAGGAAAGGGACTAGAGGAGACGTGAGGGAATAGGGTCATCGGTGCAGGCAGTAGGAAGCGAAGAAGCGAGGAGCTGGTAACTTCTTCTGTGACCGGTACAAAGGTGGAAGGTGAAGTGCGGGAGGGAAGAGCATGAACTTTTAATGGATGAAATCTTCGGCTGAAAGTGATTTTCTCCACTGACGCGACGCTCAGCACTTTGTGCACCACTGGCGACAACGTGTTTGCAGTGTGTGCCAGGGTTGCCGTCATTTGTGCCTGATAGTTGTGTGTAGCCGATGCGGCTTCATTCGGGGCGCTCTGCAATGCTGAGTCTGGACAGGAGAGCGAGGAGATAGGAGCTAAAGATGACTGTAGATTGTTCATCAGCTGCTGGGTAGTGATGGCACGTAGATTTCAGTTTGTGTGGTAAGTGGACGTTTCCTGAGTGGGGAGACAGTCCCTGCCAGAGAAGTAAAGATGGTTGTTGTCGGAGAGCGGAGTTGGTAAAGTTGTGCTCTGAGCGGCGTCGTGAGTAGACCGGGTGCGGAGTATTCCTGTCTTCATGTGTAGGAGAGTTAGTAGCTGTGAGAGGCTGAAGGAGGAGGTTAGAGATAAAAGGTGAGTGGCAGATTGGGAGAGGGGATCATCAAACGGGATGTGAAAGCCCCCCTTGATGAGAGTGGGGATGTCACAGGATAGAAAGTGAGGAAGCCAGGTGGCAAAGTGATCCAGAAACTGACTGGAGGGTGATACACAACTGCCACTCGCAGGGAGAATAGTCTGACAGTGTGAACCTCAAAAGAAGGAAAGATGAGGAAGGGTACTGGAGGGCAGGGATGACCTGGAAAGCACTTTGTGATGAAAGGAGCTGACGAACACCTCCCCCCTTGTCTGTTCTCAGGTCTGGGGTATGTGAGAATTGTAGCTCCCCTCCCCCCCCCCAGTGGCTAATAGTGGCAGACCATACAGCTGATATGGGGCCCATTCTGGGCTGCCATCATCTGGCATTGCACTTTCATTGAAAGCAATGATGGAAGAGGATGCCATCCACTCCGTCCTCCGTAACTCTCCTTGTGCATCTGAGCACTGACGTCTCGGCTCATCGGAAGCAATAAAGTCACAACATCGCGCCCGCTCTGAAGAGCAGTGAGGAGTTGTGGAACACACATTGCAAAGGCCGGAGCAGCGGGGGAACAGGTGAGTATTTATTTTTTTTAATCAATGGAGGCCCTTATACAGTTTACAGAGCTATGTGGGGCCATTATACTGTGTGAGGGCCACTATACAATGTGAAGGATTGTGTTGAGGCCACCATACTGTGTGGGGGGCCTCTATACTGTATAGAGGGCGGTGTTGAGGCCATTATACTGTGTTGGGGTCACTGTGGGGGGGCACTGTAGGGTCATACTGTGCGTGTGGATGAATTCACTGTGGGGGTATCATACTGTTTTTGGGGGGCACTTTTGTTGGCATCATACTTTATGGGGGCCATGAGAGGGTATCTCAGTGTGTGCGAACATTATGGGGCTTCAATAGGAGGAAAATTAAGTTGTAATTGCTTCAACGTTTTGAGATATGCTCTTCTATGACCCACCGAATATTAATTAATTTTTTTTGGGGGGGGGGGGGACAACTAGGGTTTCTGCTATGGAGCCCCTGCTACTGTGACTAGGAAAAGGAGAATACAGAGTAAGAGCATCACTTTTTTTGTAGATTGGGAGTGGTTGGATTTATGAGGTTTAACAATGTGGAAAGAGCATGTGAGCCATACATAGGAGAGGGGAGGAGAGAGGGACTGATGTGGCTGGAGCATGTGAGCTGTACATGAGAGAGGGACTGATGTGGATGGAGCATGCGAGCTGTACATGAGAGAGGGACTGATGTGGATGGAGCATGTGAGCTGTACACGAGAGAGGGACTGATGTGGCTGGAGCATGTGAGCTGTACATGAGAGAGGGACTGATGTGGATGGAGCATGTGAGCTGTGGATGGAGCATGTGAGCTGTAGATGAGAGAGCGACTGATGTGGGTGGAGCATGCGAGCTGTACATGAGAGAGGGACTGATGTGGGTGGAGCATGCGAGCTGTACATGAGAGAGGGACTGATGTGGGTGGAGCATGCGATCTGTAGATGAGAGAGGGACTGATGTGGGTGGAGCATGCGAGCTGTACATGAGAGAGGGACTGATGTGGGTGGAGCATGTGAGCTGTACATGAGAGAGGGACTGATGTGGGTGGAGCATGCGAGCTGTACATGAGAGAGGGACTGATGTGGGTGGAGCATGCGAGCTGTACATGAGAGAGGGACTGATGTGGATGGAGCATGCGAGCTGTACATGAGAGAGGGACTGATGTGGATGGAGCATGTGAGCTGTACACGAGAGAGGGACTGATGTGGATGGAGCATGTGAGCTGTACACGAGAGAGGGACTGATGTGGCTGGAGCATGTGAGCTGTACATGAGAGAGGGACTGATGTGGATGGAGCATGCGAGCTGTACATGAGAAAGGGACTGATGTGGATGGAGCATGCGAGCTGTACATGAGAGAGGGACTGATGTGGATGGCGCATCCGAGCTGTACATGAGTGAGGGACTGATGTGGATGGAGCATGCGAGCTGTACATGAGAGAGGGACTGATGTGGATGGAGCATGCGAGCTGTACATGAGAAAGGGACTGATGTGGATGGAGCATGCGAGCTGTACATGAGAGAGGGACTGATGTGGATGGCGCATCCGAGCTGTACATGAGTGAGGGACTGATGTGGATGGAGCATGCGAGCTGTACATGAGAGAGGGACTGATGTGGATGGCGCATGCGAGCTGTACATGAGAGAGGGACTGATGTGGATGGCGCATCTGAGCTGTACATGAGAGAGGGACTGATGTGGGTGGAGCATGCGAGCTGTACATGAGAGAGGGACTGATGTGGGTGGAGCATGCGAGCTGTACATGAGAGAGGGACTGATGTGGGTGGAGCATGCGAGCTGTACATGAGAGAGGGACTGATGTGGGTGGAGCATGCGAGCTGTACATGAGAGAGGGACTGATGTGGATGGAGCATGCGAGCTGTACATGAGAGAGGGACTGATGTGGATGGAGCATGTGAGCTGTACACGAGAGAGGGACTGATGTGGCTGGAGCATGCGAGCTGTACATGAGAGAGGGACTGATGTGGATGGAGCATGCGAGCTGTACATGAGAAAGGGACTGATGTGGATGGAGCATGCGAGCTGTACATGAGAGAGGGACTGATGTGGATGGCGCATCCGAGCTGTACATGAGTGAGGGACTGATGTGGATGGAGCATGCGAGCTGTACATGAGAGAGGGACTGATGTGGATGGAGCATGCGAGCTGTACATGAGAGAGGGACTGATGTGGATGGCGCATCCGAGCTGTACATGAGTGAGGGACTGATGTGGATGGAGCATGCGAGCTGTACATGAGAGAGGGACTGATGTGGATGGCGCATGCGAGCTGTACATGAGAGAGGGACTGATGTGGATGGCGCATCTGAGCTGTACATGAGAGAGGGACTGATGTGGGTGGAGCATGCGAGCTGTACATGAGAGAGGGACTGATGTGGGTGGAGCATGCGAGCTGTACATGAGAGAGGGACTGATGTGGGTGGAGCATGCGAGCTGTACATGAGAGAGGGACTGATGTGGATAGAGCATGCGAGCTGTACATGAGAGAGGGACTGATGTGGCTGGAGCATGCGAGCTGTAGATGAGAGAGGGACTGATGTGGATGGAGTGCACAGAGTATGTGAAAGGGCAGTAGATATGAGTGACTACAGCTTCTAGAATGTAGGTGAAGCAAATGGATGTGATAGAACTATATTGTAGTACAAGTGAGCTATAAACACGTTTGTTTGGCTATTTTGCATGGATCCAGTCTCCTGCCTGTCTACTGCCATGTACAACTGTCCTGGCACTTCCATAAACTCTTCACAAGTGCCTTCCTGTTAGCTAGGTCTAAAGTCATAGGGGAGATTCTGCTTAGAATTATGGGAGATTTAGCTTGTTAAGCAATTAATCAATTAGCTTAATACAGTAGGAGGCAATCAGATGCAAAGACAAACAAGCAGCAGCCAACATGGGCCATAAAGCTTTTTAGGTAAGTGAGATCCTCACAACATCTGGGAACAGACTCAATAAAAAGTTATTGGAACATGTTAATTTCAAACACTTGCAAAGATGGAAGTGAAGTGAAGTGAGACTTCATAAGGGTTAACACAGCAGATGAAAGGTCTGGGGTTGTGGGTCCTGCATGCTGTCAGTCGGTCACTAGGTGCCACTAGATGATCTTTACCTTCCTAGATAAAAATCAGAAAATCTGGAGAAATAATGGGAAATCCTCCCTGATTGTGATCTATGGGGTTAGCTGGAGCCTGGGAGGTGGCATCAGGCCAGCAAACCCTGCTACGGGAGGGGTCCCTGTGCTGTGTAACAGGACAGCAGTACTATAAATGTTTTGTAATGTTTCGGGACCCATTTTGGTCTTTGACTGGTTCTATGGTCCATGGGTTCTGAGGACCATCTTCCATCTCGGATCACCATCACTCACCTGCCTGCATCTCTGACCACAGCTCTCCCATCCCAGTCTCCACCAGAAATGTGCGGCTGTGCCGGGATCTTCTGAGCTGCTCCCGTGCTGGGAACGAAGGGGGAGACTCTGGTTATATGGGGTCCATGGTAGATAACATCTGACATTTCATCATAAAGTAGTTGATGAACATACAAATGATTGATATCAAGATTAATAATGCTCGACACTACAAAACGACATGAAGACCCCAACCCAAACTTCACGAGCCTCAGAAGGGTCTCCACCCACTGTGGACCCTTATAGGACATGGATTGTGCTAACCAAACATCTCCTATAAGACTACAATATACTGCATTCACCAGTGCTACAGTCAGCATTTCCCCAACCCTAAATGGCTGATAAAAGGGAACAATAAACTTATCAATAAATTAAAGTATAAGTCTCTGGGGTTTAAATGAATCATTCAGCTCCCTTAAACTTAAGCTATACGGTTGAGCAACAAGTTCGTGATTTATTTTTGTGGCCTCATGACATCAAGATTTCAGCCTCCATGTGCAAGGCTGCTTCAGCAGTCGCCATCTGAGCACATCATCAAGAACCCTGAAAACCCAGTAGATTGTCTATGGAGACAAGTTAATGTATTGGGCAAGTGTAATGAGAAGAAGTGATACCATCACATCCTCAACCACACTTGGAAACCGCCACATCCTCATCCAGACCTGAAGATGAGCTCATCCTCCACCCCTCGAGACCATCACATCCACACCTGGAAACCGCCACATCCTCATCCACACCTGAAGATGAGCACATCCTCCACCCCTCGAGACCATCACATCCACACCTGGAAACCACCACATCCTCATTCAGACCTGGAGACCAGCACATTCTTTTCCAGAGCTGGAGGCCATAACATCCACAGCTGGAGACCATCACATCGTCATCCATGGATTGAGGCTATCGGCTCCCCATCCACACCTGGACACTAGTTCATTCTTATCCAGACCTGGAGGCCATATCATCCTCATCCACACCTTGAGACCAGCACTTTTTTATCCATACCTGGAGATCTCCACATTCTCATACAGACCTGGAGGCAATAATATCCTCATCCAGATCTGGAGACCAGCACATCCTTCTCCAGACCTGGAGGCCATCACATTCTCATCCAGACGTAGAGGCCACCATATCCTCATTTTCACCTGGAGATCATCACATAATCCATCACACCTGGAGACCATCACACTCTCATCCAGACCTGGAGACTAGCACATCCTTATCCATACCTGGAAGCCAGCAAATTTTTATCCAGACGTGGAGGTCATAACATCCTCATCCACTCCTTGAAACTTGCACATTCTCACACAGACCTAGAGGCAATAACATCCTCATCCAGACCTGGAGGCCATCGCATCCTCAGCCACACCTGGAGACCTTCAAATCCTCATTTCCACCTGTAGACTATCACAACCTTGACCACACCTGGAGACCTTCGGATCTTCATCCATATTTGGAGACCATCACATCCTCATCCACACCTGGAGAATATTACATCCTCATCCACACCAGGAGACCATCACATCTTCATCCACACCAGGAGACCATCACATCCTCATTCAAACCTGGAGACAACCATATCCTCATCCACACCTGAAGACCATCATATCTTCATCGACACCTGGAGACCACCACATTTTCATCTATATCTGGAGATCATCACATCCTCATCCAGAAGTGGAGACCACCGCATCCTCATCCACACTTGGAGATCAGCACATCTTCATCCATACCTGGAGATCTGCATATGCTTATCCAGAACTGGTGGCCATAACATCCTCATCTACATTTGGAGACCATCAAATCCTCATCGATACCTGGAGATCTGCATATGCTTATCCAGAACTGGTGGCCATAACATCCTCATCTACATTTGGAGACCATCAAATCCTCATCCATACCTGGAGGCGATCGCATCCTCATGCACACCTGGATAGCAGCACATTCTTATCCAGATCTGGAGATCATAACATCCTCATCCAGACCTGGAGTTTGGCACATCCTTATCTAGAACTGGAGGCCAACGCGTCCTCATCCACCCTTGGAGACCATCACATCCTCATCCACACCTGGAGACCATCACATCCTCATCCACACCTGGAGACCTGCACTTTCCTATACAGACTAGGAGGCAATAACCTCTTCATCCCGACATGGAGACCAGCACATCCTTACCCAGACCAGGAAGCCATCACATCCTCATCCATACCTGGAGACCATCACATCCTCATTTACACCTGGAGACCATCACATCCTCATTTACACCTGGAGACCATCACCACCTCATTTACACCTGGAGACCATCACATCATCATCCACACCTGAAGACCATCACATCATCATACACACCTGGAGACCATCACAATCTCGTCAAAACCTGGAGACCTTCAGATCTCCATCCACATTTGGAGACCTTCACATCCTTTCTTCAGAGCTTTTGGGAAATCTTTGACTTGGGGAGGATGGTAGGGACTTTATAGATGGGTACTGTCACTGTCAGGGCGGGAGGTATATCGGTATGACTAGGGTTTAGTGAGGACAGCAAGTACAAGGTACTTTTTGGCCACATTCCCTTACCCAGGTCCTGTATACTTCCATGATAGTTCCCTTAATAAATGGAGGAATTTGGTGAGATTGAATTATTTTACCTATCCGAGAATGAGTTTCATACTGTACTCCTTTCTCATGATTGAGATTGAAGGTTAAGTGTTAATTTCATGCTGTATTTATACATTCTCACCTTGCCGGAAGCTGGAGTCAACTGACCGATCAGGTGGAAAACCATTGAAAAAAGCCTTACAGCTGAGGTCAATCAGCTGGTGGAGCCTGAGCTTTCTACAGTAGATGGAGGCGGCTTCTGGCTCCAAAGCAATGAGGAGCTGCTCAGGATATTCCGGGGACACCAAACCGGCCTAGAAAGTCCCACAAGGAAAACGAGAAACAACATTGATTGTAATTCAGCCATAAAGATTTCCCCATCTAGTAAATGTAATGTTCTTGTACATAGGGGGCAGTATTATAGTAGTTATATTCTTGTACATAGGAGCAGTATTATAGTAGTTATATTCTTGTACATAGGAGCAGTATTATAGTAGTTATATTCTTGTACATAGGAGCAGTATTATAGGAGTTATATTCTTATACATAGGAGCAATATTATAGTAGCTATATTCTTGTATATAGGGGGCAGTATTATAGTAGTTATATTCTTGTACATAGGAGCAGTATTATAGTAGTTATATTCTTGTACATAGGAGCAGTATTATAGTAGTTATATTCTTGTACATAGGAGCAATATTATAGGAGTTATATTCTTGTACATAGGAGCAATATTATAGTAGTTATATTCTTGTACATAGGGGGCAGTATTATAGTAGTTATATTCTTGTACATAGGGAGCAGTATTATAGTAGTTATATTCTTGTACATAGGGGGCAGTATTATAGTAGTTATATTCTTGTACATAGGAGCAGTATTATAGTAGTTATATTCTTGTACATAGGGGGCAGTATTATAGTAGTTATATTCTTGTACATAGGGGCAGTATTATAGTAGTTATATTCTTGTACATAGGGGGCAGTGTTATAGTAGTTATATTCTTGTACATAGGAGCAGTGTTATAGTAGTTATATTCTTGTACATAGGAGCAGTGTTATAGTAGTTATATTCTTGTACATAGGGGGCAGTATTATAGTAGTTATATTCTTGTACATAGGGGGCAGTATTATAGTAGTTATATTCTTGTACATAGGGGGCAGTATTATAGTAGTTATATTCTTGTACATAGGGGGCAGTATTATAGTAGTTATATTCTTGTACATAGGGGCAGTATTATAGTAGTTATATTCTTGTACATAGGAGCAGTATTATAGTAGCTATATTCTTGTACATAGGAGCAGTATTATAGTAGTTATATTCTTGTACATAGGGGGCAGTATTATAGTAGTTATATTCTTGTACATAGGAGCAGTATTATAGTAGTTATATTCTTGTACATAGGAGCAGTATTATAGTAGTTATATTCTTGTACATAGGAGCAGTATTATAGTAGTTATATTGTACATAGGGGGCAGTATTATAGTAGTTATATTCTTGTACATAGGAGCAGTGTTATAGTAGTTATATTCTTGTACATAGGGGCAGTGTTATAGTAGTTATATTCTTGTACATAGGGGGCAGTATTAGAGTAGTTATATTCTTGTACATAGGGGGCAGTATTAGAGTAGTTATATTCTTGTACATAGGAGCAGTGTTATAGTAGTTATTTTCTTGTACATAGGAGCAGTGTTATAGTAGTTATATTCTTGTATATAGGGGGCAGTATTATAGTAGTTATATTCTTGTATATAGGGGGCAGTATTATAGTAGTTATATTCTTGTACATAGGAAGCAGTATTATAGTAGTTATATTCTTGTACATAGGGGGCAGTATTATAGTAGTTATATTCTTGTACATAGGGGGCAGTATTATAGTAGTTATATTCTTGTACATAGGGGGCAGTATTATAGTAGTTATATTCTTGTACATAGGGGCAGTATTATAGTAGTTATATTCTTGTACATAGGAGCAGTATTATAGTAGTTATATTCTTGTACATAGGGGCAGTATTATAGTAGTTATATTCTTGTACATAGGGCAGTATTATAGTAGTTATATTCTTGTACATAGGGTGCAGTATTATAGTAGTTATATTCTTGTACATAGGAGCAGTATTATAGTAGTTATATTCTTGTACATAGGAGCAGTATTATAGTAGTTATATTCTTGTACATAGGGTGCAGTATTATAGTAGTTATATTCTTGTACATAGGGCAGTATTATAGTAGCTATATTCTTGTACATAGGAGCAGTATTATAGTAGTTATATTCTTGTACATAGGGGGCAGTATTATAGTAGTTATATTCTTGTACATAGGAGCAGTGTTATAGTAGTTATATTCTTGTACATAGGAGCAGTATTATAGTAGTTATATTCTTGTACATAGGAGCAGTATTATAGTAGTTATATTCTTGTACATAGGGGGCAGTATTATAGTAGTTATATTCTTGTACATAGGGGGCAGTATTATAGTAGTTATATTCTTGTACATAGGGGGCAGTATTATAGTAGTTATATTGTCATATATAGGGGGCAGTATTATAGTAGTTATATTCTTGTACATAGGGGGCAGTATTATAGTAGTGTAGAGAGTTAAGTAGAGGGGATTCACATCTCCGACGTCTCGTGATGTTATTTTTTGGTATCCGGAGACCCGCTATCTCTAGTTTCTGCAGGAGGTGAGGTCTCTTACCAGGTATGCCGCTTCTCTCATGAATTGCTTTGCTGGCTGCTTCCAAATGGCGGGGACAGTTATCACCCATCGGATGCTTTCATTCTCATCTAGAGATGGACATTGTTCTTTCAGTTCCTTTTAAGAAGAATAACAAACATATATTGCTGCCATCTGCTGTCATCAGTTGTGATCTGAACTCGTTGAAGGCTTTTTATTCTACCACCCTTCCCTGCTTCTACTGTAAGTCTTGGACTCACGTGCACGGCATGTTCCTTGAAGAACCTTAACGCGTGGGCAAACACCTCCAGGGCTTGAACCTTCTTCCCATTCAAGGCTTCTAGTTCTGTCTTCATTGTAAGATCCTAAAGGACAAAATATCATAACTAGAGAGTAGACGGAAGTGAAAATGTCCCATTTCGCCTGTTACCACCGTGGCCATCGCTCTTACACTGGTGCTGTGAATCTTCATCTTGAATTTCTCAAAGTAGAGCCAGTCTCGAGCCTCCTCAGGGTCCAAGTCATGGTAGAAGTCTCTGGCTGTGTAGCCAAAACTATGGAACGCCTTGTCAGGAGTCAGCAGTAGACTGGTGGGAGTTTTCTGGTGGGCAACGCCTGGATCCCCTCCTTCCCATTTCCTAAAATTGAGCAGCAGAAGATTATGGACTATTGGTGGAGCCTTTGTGGAGATATCTGTTCAGCTATAACTTGTACTCCGAAGAACCGAGTAGACTTCTTGCCTTTAATTTCTGGAGATAAAGAAATAATTTGAGCCGCCATCTAGACACGTGAATCTCATTGACATTACTCTACTCTCCTTCATCCTGCAACCAGTCAGATCTTATGTTGTGTTCCCGGGACACCTGACGGGATGGGTCACTTAAGACCTGCTCACAATATCTTTCCCTGAGCTTCGAGAATCTTCAAGGATTCCTAAACGTGAGGCCACCATGTCCTTCCCTTCTCTTAGTGAATAACTCCCACTCACTAGACTATAGCTCTAAGGTGTCTACGGTACCACCTGCTAGTGATTTGGAGCACTCCTTTGGTCACCAAACTGTAGCATCTAGAATCTAACAGAAGATTATAGAACAGTATCGATAGAATGTTAACGTAGTGGGTTCCATCCAGTGTGCCATCCGAGAGGACAAGCAGCAGACGTCTGGAGCAGTCATGGTATAAACCAGCAGACAGTATATACCGTGAGCACAATATTCCACAGTAACTCCGTGAAGATGAGATGGTGAGCAGATGCCTCCATGATTTATTACATGGCGCTCGTTTGCACATTCCACTGTGAGAAAAAAGTGATTTTTCATATTTCCATAATGGAGTCCATCTGGAGAGCGGCGAGATGTGTGGTCTGAGGAGCGAGGCCAAGAGTGTGCTGTGCCCCTATAGATAGCTCCCGTGCGGCTACTGATTGTATACAGCGCAGGAGAGCTACCTGTACAGGGCCTTACAACCGCTGGGATGACGCCTTCAGCCCTTAAAGGGATCTTCCAGATACAAGTCAGTAATGTCTGGCAAGAGTAGAATGCTGTGCATAGGCTCCTCCCACTCCCGCTGTAGAGTGCTGTGAATAGGCTCCTCCCACTCCCGCTGTAGAATGCTGTGAATAGGCTCCTCCCACTCCCGCTGTAGAATGCTGTGCATAGGCTCCTCCCGCTCCCGCTGTAGAATGCTGTGCATAGGCTCCTCCCACTCCCGCTGTAGAGTGCTGTGCATAGCCTCCTCCCACTCCCGCTGTAGAATGCTGTGAATAGGCTTCTCCCACTCCCGCTGTAGAATGCTGTGAACAGGCTCCTCCCACTCCTGCTGTACACAGGCTCCTCCCACTCCCGCTGTAGAATGCTGTGAATAGGCTCCTCCCACTCCCGCTGTAGAGTGCTGTGCAGGAGCAGAGGATAGAAGGACTGCATGCAGCACTTTTCCAGCACCGTCATGTCCGAAATCCACAATTCTAGTAATGTGAGCCTGAAGGGAAGCCATGATGAGTTCTACAGTCCTGAGTGGACATTCCCTTTAAGTGTCAGCTACCAATGAGAAGAGTGCGGCTGTCTATAGACAGGCGTCTGTAATGAGACCTCCATACTGGTGGCAGGCGGCGTGTAATGGGGACCCCGGGCTCGCCCCTGCTTCTGCACTTCATTAGTGCAGCTCCCTGACACAGACGGCACATCCTGTGCTATGACACGGGCGGACGGAGGTGAAGCCAAAGCACATTCCTGCATTCTTCTGTTGCTAGGAGACCGCTATAACCTGAATTTCAATAATTTGTGCTCAGATTAGCACAGGGCGGTGCCGAGATAGCGGATTCCACCCTGCGCTCGCTGAATACTTGGAAGAGACTCATCTTCAGGATGGAATCGTTATCAGTAACGCACCCCTCAATGTTGTGACCTGACGTTACCCGAGCACTGTTCCATCAGGTTGTCACATCCCCCCCCTCCACCGCCATGTACCTCATCATGTGGATCGCCTCGGGGTCCTTCACAAAGCTGAAGGCGTAACCGCTGGACGTGGTGCCGAAGTCGATGGCCACCACTACAACGAACCGAGACGGCGCCATGGACCGGTGCTCGCTCCTCTGCAACACAAAGAGGGTCCCCGGGGGTAGAAACATGAAACCGACCCCCAGATACGGGGACATGCAAAACACATAGCAAGTGACCCTGCCGGTATAACCCGGGCATCTTCTGTATATAATTATATATGAACAGCCGGTATAACCCGGGCATCTCCTGTATATAATTATATATGTACAGCCGCTATAACCCGGGCATCTCCTGTATATAATTATATATGTGCAGCCGGTATAACCCGGGCATCTCCTGTATATAATTATATATGTACAGCCGGTATAACCCGGGCATCTCCTGTATATAATTATATACGTGCAGCCGCTATAACCCGGGCATCTCCTGTATATAATTATATATGTACAGCTGGTATAACCTGGACATCTCCTGTATATAATTATATATGTACAGCCGCTATAACCTGGGTATCTCCTGTATATAATTATATATGTACAGCTGGTATAACCTGGACATCTCCTGTATATAATTATATATGTACAGCTGGCATAACCTGGGCATCTTCTGTATATAATTATATATGTACAGCTGGTATAACCTGGACATCTCCTGTATATAATTATATATGTACAGCCGCTATAACCTGGGTATCTCCTGTATATAATTATATATGTACAGCCGGTATAACCCGGGCATCTCCTGTATATAATTATATATGTACAGCTGGTATAACCCGGGCATCTCCTATATATAATTATATACGTGCAGCCGCTATAACCCGGGCATCTCCTGTATATAATTATATATGTACAGCCGGTGTAACCCGGGCATCTCCTGTATATTATATATTTACAGCCGGTATAACCCGGGCCTCTCCTGTATATAATTATATATGTACAGCCGGTATAACCCGGGCATCTCCTATACATAATTATATACGTGCAGCTGCTATAACACGGGCATCTCCTATATATAATTATATACGTGCAGCCGGTATAACCCGGGCATCTCCTATATATAATTATATATTTACAGCCGGTATAACCCGGGCATCTCCTATATATAATTATATATTTACAGCCGGTATAACCCGGGCATCTCCTATATATAATTATATATTTACAGCCGGTATAACCCAGGCATCTCCTATATATGATTATATACATGCAGCCGCTATAACCCAGGCATCTCCTATATATAATTATATATGTACAACCGGTATAACCCGGGCATCTCCTATATATAATTATATATTTACAGCCGGTATAACCCAGGCATCTCCTATATATAATTATATACGTACAGCCGATATAACCCGGACATCTCCTATATATAATTATATATGTGCAGCCGATATAACCCGGACATCTCCTATATAATTATATATTTACAGCCGGTATAACCCCGGCACCTCCTATATAATTATATATGTACAGTTGGTATAACCCGGACATCTCCTATATATAATTATATATGTACAGCTGGTATAACCTGGGCATCTCCTGTATATAATTATATATGTTCAGCTGGTATAACCTGGGCATCTCCCATATATAATTATATATGTACAGCTGGTATAATCCGGGCATCTCCTATATATAATTATATATTTACAGCCGGTATAACCCGGGCATCTCCTATATATGATTATATATGAACAGCCGGTATAACCCGGGCATCTCCTATATATAATTATATATGTACAGCCGAAATAACTCGGGCATCTCCTATATAATTATATATTTACAGCCGGTATAACCTGGGCATCTCCTGTATATAATTATATATGTACAGCTGGTATAACCCGGGCATCTCCTGTATATCAACCTGCACTATGTGACTCTGCCGATATAACCCGGGCATCTCCTATATATAATTATATATCTGCAGCCGGTATAACCCGGACATCTCCTATATATAATTATATATGTACAGCCGGTATAACCCGGGCATCTCCTGTATATAGTTATATATGTACAGCCGGTATAACCCGGGCATCTCCTGTATATAATTATATATGTACAGCCGGTATAACCTGGGCATCTCCTGTATATAATTGTATATGTACAACTGGTATAACCCGGACATCTCCTGTATATAATATATGCACAGCTGGTATAACCCAGGCATCTCATATATAATTATATATGTGCAGCCGGTATAACCCGGGCATCTCCTATATATAATTATATATTTACAGCCGGTATAACCCGGGCATCTCCTGTATATAATTATATATTTACAACCGGTATAACCTGGGCATCTCCTATATATAATTATATATGTACAGCCGGTATAACCCGGACATCTCCTATATATAATTATATATGTACAGCCGGTATAACCCGGACATCTCCTATATATAATTATATATGTACAGCCGGTACAACCCGGGCATCTCCTGTATATAATTATATATGTACAGCCGGTATAACCCGGGCATCTCCTGTATATAGTTATATATGTACAGCCGGTATAACCCGGGCATCTCCTGTATATAATTATATATTTACAGCCGGTATAACCCGGGCATCTCCTATATATAATTATATATGTACAGCCGGTATAACCCGGGCATCTCCTATATATAATTATATATTTACAGCCGGTATAACCTGGGCATCTCCTGTATATAATTATATATTTACAACCGGTATAACCCGGGCATCTCCTGTATATAATTATATATGTACAACCGGTATAACCCGGGTATCTCCTGTATATAATTATATATGTACAGCCGGTATAACCTGGGCATCTCCTATATATAATTATATATGTACAGCCGGTATAACCTGGGCATCTGCTGTATATAATTATATATGTTCAGCTGGTATAACCTGGGCATCTCCCATATATAATTATATATGTACAGCTGGTATAATCCGGGCATCTCCTATATATAATTATATATTTACAGCCGGTATAACCCGGGCATCTCCTATATATGATTATATATGAACAGCCGGTATAACCCGGGCATCTCCTATATATAATCATATATGTACAGCCGATATAACTCGGGCATCTCCTATATAATTATATATTTACAGCCGGTATAACCTGGGCATCTCCTGTATATAATTATATATGTACAGCCGGTATAACCCGGGCATCTCCTGTATATCAACCTGCACTGTGTGACTCTGCCGATATAACCCGGGCATCTCCTATATATAATTATATATGTGCAGCCGGTATAACCCGGACATCTCCTATATATAATTATATATGTACAGCTGGTATAACCTGGGCATCTCCTGTATATAATTATATATGTACAGCCGGTATAACCCGGGCATCTCCTGTATATAGTTATATATGTACAGCCGGTATAACCCGGGCATCTCCTGTATATAATTATATATTTACAGCCGGTATAACCGGGGCATCTCCTATATATAATTATATATGTACAGCTGGTATAACCTGGGCATCTCCTGTATATAATTATATATGTACAGCCGGTATAACCCGGGCATCTCCTGTATATAATTATATATGTACAGCTGGTATAACCTGGGCATCTCCTGTATATAATTATATATGTACAGCTGGTATAACCTGGACATCTCCTGTATATAATTATATATGTACAGCTGCTATAACCTGGGCATCTCCTGTATATAATCATATGTACAGCTGGTATAACCCGGGCATCTCCTGTGTATAATTATATATGTACAGCCGGTATAACCTGGGCATATTCTGTATATAATTATATATGTACAGCTGGTATAACCTGGGCATCTCCTGTATATAATATATGCACAGCTGGTATAACCCGGGCATCTCCTGTATATAATATATGCACAGCTGGTATAACCCAGGCATCTCATATATAATTATATATGTGCAGCCGGTATAACCCGGGCATCTCCTGTATATAATTATATATGTACAGCTGGTATAACCTGGGCATCTCCTGTATATAATTATATATGTACAGTTGGTATAACCTGGACATCTCCTGTATATAATTATATATGTACAGCTGGTATAACCTGGGCAACTCCTATATATAATTATATATGTGCAACCGGTATAACCCGGGCATCTCCTGTATATAATTATATATGTACAGCCGGTATAACCCGGGCATCTCCTGTAAATAATTATATATGTACAGCTGGTATAACCTGGGCATCTCCTGTATATAATTATATATGTACAGCTGGTATAACCTGGACATCTCCTGTATATAATTATATATGTACAGCTGCTATAACCTGGGCATCTCCTGTATATAATCATATGTACAGCTGGTATAACCCGGGCATCTCCTGTGTATAATTATATATGTACAGCCGGTATAACCTGGGCATATTCTGTATATAATTATATATGTACAGCTGGTATAACCTGGGCATCTCCTGTATATAATTATGTATGTACAGCCGGTATAACCCAGGTATCTCCTGTATATAATTATATATGTACAACTGGTATAACCCGGACATCTCCTGTATATAATTATATATGTACAACTGGTATAACCTGGACATCTCCTGTATATAATTATATATGTACAGCTGGTATTACCTGGGCATCTCCTGTATATAATTATATATTTACAGCTGGTATAACCTGGGCATCTCCTATATATAATTATATATGTACAGCTGGTATAACCCGGGCATCGCCTGTATATAATTATATATGTACAGCTGGTATAACCTGGGCATCTCCTGTATATAATATATGCACAGCTGGTATAACCTGGGCATCTCCTGTATATTATATATGCACAGCTGGTATAACCCAGGCATCTCATATATAATTATATATGTGCAGCCGGTATAACCCGGGCATCTCCTGTATATAATTATATATGTGCAGCTGGTATAACCTGGGCATCTCCTGTATATAATTATATATGTACAGCTGGTATAACCCGGGCATCTTCTGTATATAATTATATATGTGCAGCCGGTATAACCCGGATATCTCCTGTATATAATTATATATGTGCAGCCGGTATAACCCGGGCATCTTCTGTATATAATTATATATGAACAGCCGGTATAACCTGGGCATCTTCTGTATATAATTATATATGAACAGCCGGTATAACCTGGGCATCTTCTGTATATAATTATATATGTACAGCTGGTATAACCTGGGCATCTTCTGTATATAATTATATATGTACAGCTGGTATAACCTGGGCATCTTCTGTATATAATTATATACAGTGCCTACAAGTAGTATTCAACCCCCTGCAGATTTAGCTGGTTTGATAAGATGCAAATAAGTTCGAGCCTTCAAACTGCAAACGAGAGTAGGTTTTATGAACAGAAGCATAAATCTTACAAACCAAAAAGTTATGTTGCTCAGTTGAATTTTATTAAATTTTAAACATAAAAGTGTGGGTCAATTATTATACAACCCCTATGTTTAATATTTTGTGGAATAACCCTTGTTTGCAATTACAGCTAATAATCGTCTTTTATAAGACCTGATCAGGCCGGCACAGGTCTGTGGAGTTATCTTGGCCCACTCCTCCATGCAGATCTTCTCCAAGTTATCTAGGTTCTTTGGGTGTCTCATGTGGACTTTATTCTTGAGCTCCTTCCACAAGTTTTCAATTGGGTTAAGGTCAGGAGACTGACTAGGCCACTCCAACACCTTGACTTTTTCCCTCTTGAACCAGGCCTTGGTTTTCTTGGCTGTGTGCTTTGGGTCGTTGTCTTGTTGGAAGATGAAATTACGACCCATCTTAAGATCCTTGATGGAGGAGCGGAGGTTCTTGGCCAAAATCTCCAGGTAGGCCGTGCTATCCATCTTCCCATGGATACGGACCAGATGGCCAGGCCCCTTGGCAGAGAAACAGCCCCACAGCATGATGCTGCCACCACCATGCTTGACTGTAGGGATGGTATTCTTGGGGTCGTATGCAGTGCCATCCAGTCTCCAAACGTCACGTGTGTGGTTGGCACCAAAGATCTCGATCTTGGTCTCATCAGACCATAGAACCTTGAACCAGTCTGTCTCAGAGTCCTCCAAGTGATCATGAGCAAACTGTAGACAAGCCTTGACATGACGCTTTGAAAGCAAAGGTACCTTACGGGCTCGTCTGGAACGGAGACCATTACGGTGGAGTATGTTACTTATGGTATTGACTGAAACCAATGTCCCCACTGCCATGAGATCTTCCCGGAGCTCCTTCCTTGTTGTCATTGGGTTAGCCTTGACTCTTCGGACAAGCCTGGCCTCGGCACGGGAGGACACTTTCAAAGGCTGTCCTGGCCGTGGAAGGCTAACAGTAGTTCCATAAGCCTTCCACTTACGGATGATGCTCCCAACAGTGGAGACAGGTAGGCCCAACTCCTTGGAAAGGGTTTTGTACCCCTTGCCAGCCTTGTGACCCTCCACGATCTTGTCTCTGATGGCCTTGGAATGCTCCTTTGTCTTTCCCATGTTGACCATGTCTGAGTGCTGTTCACAAGTTTGGGGAGGGTCTTAAATAGTCAGAAAAGGCTGGCAAAAGAGATCTTTAATCCACACATGTGAAGCTCATTATTCTTGGTGCCTGAACTACTTCTTAATACTTTAGGGGGACCAAACAGAATTCTTGTGGTTTGAGGGGTTGAATAATAAATGACTCTGAATTAACTTTTAACGTTTTAAAAAAATAAATAAATAAATAATAATAAAAAAAATTTGCTGCAGAGCATTTCCCACTTCCAGGCTGATCTACAGTACAAATGTCACAATGCCAAGTTAACTCCGCATGTGTCAACCAGCTAAATCTGCAGGGGGTTGAATACTACTTGTAGGCACTCTATATACAGCTGGTATAACCCGGGCATCTCCTATATATAATTATATATGTACAGCCGGTATAACCCGGGCATCTCCTATATATAATTATATATGTACAGCCGGTATAACCCGGGCATCTTCTGTATATAATTATATATGTACAGCTGGTATAACCTGGGCATCTCCTGTATATAATTATATATGTACAGCTGGTATAACCTGGGCATCTCCTGTATATAATTATATATGTACAGCTGGTATAACCTGGGCATCTCCTGTATATAATTATATATGTACAGCCGGTATAACCTGGGCATCTCCTGTATATAATTATATATGTACAGCTGGTATAACCTGGGCATCTCCTGTATATAATTATATATGTACAGCTGGTATAACCTGGGCATCTCCTGTATATAATTATATATGTACAGCTGGTATAACCTGGGCATCTCCTGTATATAATTATATATGTACAGCCGGTATAACCCGGGCATCTTCTGTATATAATTATATATGTACAGCTGGTATAACCTGGGCATCTCCTGTATATAATTATATATGTACAGCTGGTATAACCCGGGCATCTCCTATATATAATTATATATGTACAGCCGGTATAACCCGGGCATCTTCTGTATATAATTATATATGTACAGCTGGTATAACCTGGGCATCTCCTGTATATAATTATATATGTACAGCTGGTATAACCCGGGCATCTCCTGTATATAATTATATATGTACAGCCGGTATAACCCGGGCATCTCCTGTATATAATTATATATGTACAGCTGGTATAACCCGGGCATCTCCTATATATAATTATATATGTACAGCCGGTATAACCCGGGCATCTTCTGTATATAATTATATATGTACAGCTGGTATAACCTGGGCATCTCCTGTATATAATTATATATGTACAGCTGGTATAACCTGGGCATCTCCTGTATATAATTATATATGTACAGCTGGTATAACCTGGGCATCTCCTGTATATAATTATATATGTACAGCCGGTATAACCTGGGCATCTCCTGTATATAATTATATATGTACAGCTGGTATAACCTGGGCATCTCCTGTATATAATTATATATGTACAGCTGGTATAACCTGGGCATCTCCTGTATATAATTATATATGTACAGCTGGTATAACCTGGGCATCTCCTGTATATAATTATATATGTACAGCCGGTATAACCCGGGCATCTTCTGTATATAATTATATATGTACAGCTGGTATAACCTGGGCATCTCCTGTATATAATTATATATGTACAGCTGGTATAACCTGGGTATCTCCTGTATATAATTATATATGTACAGCTGGTATAACCTGGGCATCTCCTGTATATAATTATATATGTACAGCTGGTATAACCCGGGCATCTCCTGTATATAATTATAGATGTACAGCTGGTACAACCTGGGCATCTCCTGTATATAATTATAGATGTACAGCTGGTATAACCTGGGCATCTCCTGTATATAATTATATATGTACAGCTGGTATAGCCTGGGCATCTCCTGTATATAATTATATATGTACAGCTGGTATAACCCGGGCATCTCCTGTATATAATTATAGATGTACAGCTGGTATAACCTGGGCATCTCCTGTATATAATTATATATGTACAGCTGGTATAACCTGGGCATCTCCTGTATATAATTATATATGTACAGCTGGTATAACCTGGGCATCTCCTGTATATAATTATATATGTACAGCTGGTATAACCTGGGCATCTCCTGTATATAATTATATATGTACAGCTGGTATAACCCGGGCATCTCCTGTATATAATTATATATTTACAGCTGGTATAACCTGGGCATCTCCTGTATATAATTATATATGTACAGCTGGTATAACCTGGGCATCTCCTGTATATAATTATATATGTACAGCTGGTATAACCTGGGCATCTCCTGTATATAATTATATATGTACAGCTGGCATAACCTGGGCATCTCCTGTATATAATTATATATGTACAGCCGGTATAACCTGGACATCTCCTGTATATAATTATATATGTACAGCTGGTATAACCTGGACATCTCCTGTATATAATTATATATGAACAGCCGGTATAACCCGGGCATCTCCTATATATAATTATATATGAACAGCCGGTATAACCTGGACATCTCCTGTATATAATTTTATATGTACAGCCGGTATAACCCGGGCATCTCCTGTATATAGTTATATATTTACAGCCGGTATAACCTGGGCATCTCCTGTATATAATTATATATTTACAGCTTGTATAACCTTGGTATCTCCTGTATATAATTATATATGAACAGCCGGTATAACCCGGGCATCTCCTATATATAATTATATATGAACAGCCGGTATAACCTGGACATCTCCTGTATATAATTTTATATGTACAGCCGGTATAACCCGGGCATCTCCTGTATATAATTATAGATGTACAGCTGGTATAACCTGGGCATCTCCTGTATATAATTATATATGTACAGCTGGTATAACCTGGGCATCTCCTGTATATAATTATATATTTACAGCTGGTATAACCTGGGCATCTCCTGTATATAATTATATATGAACAGCCGGTATAACCCGGGCATCTCCTATATATAATTATATATGAACAGCCGGTATAACCTGGACATCTCCTGTATATAATTTTATATGTACAGCCGGTATAACCCGGGCATCTCCTGTATATAATTATATATTTACAGCCGGTATAACCCGGGCATCTCCTGTATATAATTATATATTTACAGCTGGTATAACCTGGGCATCTCCTGTATATAATTATATATGAACAGCCGGTATAACCCGGGCATCTCCTATATATAATTATATATGTACAGCTGGTATAACCTGGACATCTCCTGTATATAATTTTATATGTACAGCCGGTATAACCCGGGCATCTCCTGTATATAATTATATATTTACAGCTGGTATAACCTGGGCATCTCCTGTATATAATTATATATGAACAGCCGGTATAACCCGGGCATCTCCTATATATAATTATATATGAACAGCCGGTATAACCTGGACATCTCCTGTATATAATTTTATATGTACAGCCGGTATAACCCGGGCATCTCCTGTATATAATTATATATGTACAGCTGGTATAACCCGGGCATCTCCTGTATGTAATTACATATGTACAGCCGGTATAACCCGGGCTTCTCCTATATATAATTATATATTTACAGCCGGTATAACCCGGGTTTCTCCTATATATAATTATATATTTACAGCCGGTATAACCCGGGCTTCTCCTATATATAATTATATATTTACAGCCGGTATAACCCGGGCTTCTCCTATATATAATTATATATTTACAGCCGGTATAACCCGGGCTTCTCCTATATATAATTATATATTTACAGCCGGTATAACCCGGGCTTCTCCTATATATACATATGTACAGCTGAATAATATAATTGGCGTTCGCTTTCCTCCACGTACCGGGGACTGTGATGGGGTCAGCGGAGCGATACTACAACTCTCATTCAGGAAGTTCGGGGAGAGCGTTGGGGATGGTGTGCAGGAACGGTCCATGTTTTCTGCTACAAGAGAAGGAGACACAAAGGGCTATACTGTTACATCACTGCCACATGGGGGCGCTGTAACTTATAAATTGATACTTTTTTTGTGTTTACATTGAAACATTTTTTAAAAAGCAATAAACAATGTAAGGAAGACGTGGGGGAGGGGAGACCCTCATCTCAGCCCAAGACCAGCTCCGCTCCATCACATCGCATGCATCGGGTGCACTTACTTCTTCCACACAAAGGAAGTTGAGATTTGGATAAAAAAAGACCTTCTCCGGTTATTTCGCCCCTCTCTCCGGTTATTTCACCTCTCTCTGTTATTTCGCCCCTCTCCGGTTATTTCGCCCCTCTCCGGTTATTTCGCCCCTCTCCGGTTATTTCGCCCCTCTCCGGTTATTTCGCCCCTCTCCGGTTATTTCGCCCCTCTCTGGTTATTTCGACCCTCTCTGTTATTTCGCCCCTCTCCGGTCATTTCACCTCTCTCTGTTATTTCGCCCCTCTCTGGTTATTTCGACCCTCTCTGTTATTTCGACCCTCTCCGTTATTTCACCCTTCTTGGTTATTTTGCCCCTCTCTCTGGTTATTTTGCCCCTCTCTCTGGTTATTTCACCCCTCTCTCTGGTTATTTCACCCCTCTCTCTGGTTATTTCACCCCTCTCTCTGGTTATTTCGCCCCTCTCCGGTTATTTCGCCCCTCTCCGGTTATTTCGCCCCTCTCCGGTTATTTCGCCCCTCTCCGGTTATTTCGCCCCTCTCCGGTTATTTCGCCCCTCTCCGGTTATTTCGCCCCTCTCCGGTTATTTCGCCCCTCTCCGGTTATTTCGCCCCTCTCCGGTTATTTCGCCCCTCTCCGGTTATTTCGCCCCTCTCCGGTTATTTCACCTCTCTCTGTTATTTCGCCCCTCTCCGGTTATTTCGCCCCTCTCCGGTTATTTCACCCCTCTCTCTGGTTATTTCACCTCTCTCTGTTATTTCGCCCCTCTCCGGTTATTTCACCTCTCTCTGTTATTTCGCCCCTCTCCAGTCATTTCGACCCTCTCTGTTATTTCACCCCTCTCCGGTTATTTCACCTCTCTCTGTTATTTCGCCCCTCTCCGGTCATTTCGACCCTCTCTGTTATTTCGCCCCTCTCCGGTTATTTCACCTCTCTCTGTTATTTCGCCCCTCTCTCTGGTTATTTCGCCCCTCTCTTTGGTTATTTCGCCCCTCTCTTTGGTTATTTCGCCCCTCTCTTTGGTTATTTCGCCCCTCTCTTTGGTTATTTCGCCCCTCTCTTTGGTTATTTCGCCCCTCTCTAGTTATTTCGCCCCTCTCTAGTTATTTCGCCCCTCTCTAGTTATTTCGCCCCTCTCTTTGGTTATTTCGCCCCTCTCTTTGGTTATTTCGCCCCTCTCTCGGTTATTTCGCCCCTCTCTTTGGTTATTTCGCCCCTCTCTCTGGTTATTTCGCCCCTCTCTCTGGTTATTTCGCCCCTCTCTCTGGTTATTTCGCCCCTCTCTCTGGTTATTTCGCCCCTCTCTTTGGTTATTTCACCTCTCTCTGGTTATTTCACCCCTCTCTGGTTATTTCACCCCTCTCCGGTTATTTCACCCCTCTCCGGTTATTTCACCCCTCTCCGGTTATTTCGCCCCTCTCCGGTTATTTCGCCTCTCTCTGTTATTTCACCTATCTCTGGTTATTTCGCCCCTATCTCTGGTTATTTCGCCCCTATCTCTGGTTATTTCGCCCCTATCTCTGGTTATTTCGCCCCTATCTCTGGTTATTTCGCCCCTCTTTCTGGTTATTTCGCCCCTCTTTCTGGTTATTTCGCCCCTCTCTTTGGTTATTTCGCCCCTCTCTTTGGTTATTTCGCCCCTCTCTTTGGTTATTTCGCCCCTCTCTAGTTATTTCGCCCCTCTCTAGTTATTTCGCCCCTCTCTAGTTATTTCGCCCCTCTCTCGGTTATTTCGCCCCTCTCTCTGGTTATTTCGCCCCTCTCTCTGGTTATTTCGCCCCTCTCTCTGGTTATTTCGCCCCTCTCTCTGGTTATTTCACCTCTCTCTGGTTATTTCACCCCTCTCCGGTTATTTCACCCCTCTCCGGTTATTTCACCCCTCTCCGGTTATTTCGCCCCTCTCCGGTTATTTCGCCTCTCTCTGTTATTTCACCTATCTCTGGTTATTTCGCCCCTATCTCTGGTTATTTCGCCCCTATCTCTGGTTATTTCGCCCCTATCTCTGGTTATTTCGCCCCTATCTCTGGTTATTTCGCCCCTCTTTCTGGTTATTTCGCCCCTCTTTCTGGTTATTTCGCCCCTCTCTTTGGTTATTTCGCCCCTCTCTTTGGTTATTTCGCCCCTCTCTTTGGTTATTTCGCCCCTCTCTAGTTATTTCGCCCCTCTCTAGTTATTTCGCCCCTCTCTAGTTATTTCGCCCCTCTCTCGGTTATTTCGCCCCTCTCTTTGGTTATTTCGCCCCTCTCTCGGTTATTTCGCCCC
Source organism: Phyllobates terribilis (assembly GCF_046119375.1). Taxonomy (NCBI): domain Eukaryota; kingdom Metazoa; phylum Chordata; class Amphibia; order Anura; family Dendrobatidae; genus Phyllobates; species Phyllobates terribilis. The sequence goes on along the minus strand of NW_027362761.1, from coordinate 1,226,103,171 downwards.
TCTCTTTGGTTATTTCGCCCCTCTCTAGTTATTTCGCCCCTCTCTCGGTTATTTCGCCCCTCTCTCGGTTATTTCGCCCCTCTCTCTGGTTATTTCGCCCCTCTCTCTGGTTATTTCGCCCCTCTCTCTGGTTATTTCGCCCCTCACTCTGGTTATTTCGCCCCTCACTCTGGTTATTTCGCCCCTCACTCTGGTTATTTCGCCCCTCACTCTGGTTATTTCGCCCCTCTCTTTGGTTATTTCGCCCCTCTCTTTGGTTATTTCGCCCCTCTCTCGGTTATTTCGCCTCTCTCTTCCCCTGGCACAGCTCTAAGGTGGGATTTTAGAAACTTCATGTTGATTAATAACAGATGTGCCTTGAATTGTGTGATGAAAGGGGAGGGGTTGATGGAGGGGGCTGGGGGGCTCCAGAACATTCCCTCCGTCTGAGCGCGGTCAGCACCAGGGGCTCAAGTAACAACGACAAAAATGGGAAAAATCTCAATATTGAAGCAGCGCAGGCGGCCGACATCCTGGGGCTGATTAATGTGGATAATGGGAGTGATGGAAACAATGGGAAAAGAATATCATTGATTTGTATTGATACAAATATAATCAGCAATAATGGATGAATAAGTCATTGCACAGCGGCTGTAGGGAAACTTACTGACCCTGAGCTTTATGGCCGGTACCAGGGAACAGAGGGGAAAAAATCACTGATTGAGGACCTTAAAGAAGTTGTCCACTACTTTTACATTGATGCCCTATCCATAGGATAGGGCATCAATGTATAATCGGCCGGGGTCCCGCACGCTGCACCCCCGCCTATCAGCTGTTATCGGTGCCGGCGGCGGCTGCTGGCTGGAAGTCCTTACCTGCGGGGCTCCGCCGTCATCAATGTAAAAGTAGTGGACAACCCCTTTAAGAACTCCAAAAGAAGCCCACCAATTCAAAACTTACTGACTGAGGTGGACTTAGCATAAAAATACAACTTGTATTCAATTATTTATAAAGATACATAGAATTCCAGCGTAGTTATCTGCAGTCTCATCAGGTCAGACCACAATACTAGTTGTAAGATAAGCTATGACTAGTGTTGAGCGATACCTTCCGATATCGGATCGGATTGGATCGCACCGATACCCAAAAAATATCGGATATCGCCGATTCCGATACCGGAAACCAATGCAAGTCAATGGGACAGAAATATCGGAATGAAAATAAACCCTTTCTTTCCTTGTAGGTTAATTCTACATGAAGGAAAACAACTAAGAATAATGTAGAATGTATTGGGGGAGGTGGTTGCCCAAATCGATGGGAACAGTGAAACATGAAAAGCCGGCAATTCATCAGTTCATACACCGGTACCGACAATTCATCAGCGGCATACACCGGTACCCGGCAATTCATCAGTTCATACACCGGTACCCGACAATTCATCAGCGGCATACACCGGTACCGACAATTCATCAGCGGCATACACCGGTACCCGACAGTTCATCAGTTCATACACCGGTACCCGACAATTCATCAGCGGCATACACCGGTACCCGACAATTCATCATCAGCGGCATACACCGGTACCCGACAGTTCATCAGTTCATACACCGGTACCCGACAATTCATCAGCAGCATACACCGGTACCCGACAATTCATCATCAGCGGCATACACCTGTACCTGACAATTCATCATCAGCGGCATACACCGGTACCCGACAATTCATCAGCGGCATACACCTGTACCTGACAATTCATCAGCGGCATACACCTGTACCTGACAATTCATCAGCGGCATACACCGGTACCCGACAATTCATCAGTTCATACACCGGTACCCGACAATTCATCAGCGCATACACCGGTACCCGACAATTCATCAGCGGCATACACCGGTACCCGACAATTCATCAGTTCATACACCGGTACCCGACAATTCATCAGCGGCATACACCGGTACCCGACAATTCATCAGCGGCATACACCGGTACCCGACAATTCATCAGCGGCATACATCGGTACCCGACAATTCATCAGCGGCATACACCGGTACCCGACAATTCATCAGCGCATACACCGGTACCCGACAATTCATCAGCGGCATACACCGGTACCCGACAATTCATCAGCGCATACACCGGTAACCGACAATTCATCAGTTCATACACCGGTACCCGACAATTCATCAGCGGCATACACCGGTACCCGACAATTCATCAGCGGCATACACCGGTACCCGACAATTCATCAGTTCATACACCGGTACCCGACAATTCATCAGCGGCATACACCGGTACCCCACAATTCATCAGCGGCATACACCGGTACCGACAATTCATCAGTTCATACACCGGTACCCGACAATTCATCAGTTCATACACCGGTACCCGACAATTCATCAGCGGCATACACCGGTACCCGACAATTCATCAGTTCATACACCGGTACCCGACAATTCATCAGTTCATACACCGGTACCCGACAATTCATCAGCGCATACACCGGTACCCGACAATTCATCAGCGGCATACACCGGTACCCGACAATTCATCAGCGGCATACACCGGTACCCGACAATTTATAACAGAAAGAATAGAGCATCACACATAGATTAGATAGATAGAAACATGTCAGTCACATATATATGAAGTACAGTGATAGTGCTGGTTACTGTACTTGTCATTTAGTGTAAAGGATTTATTGAAAAAAAAATTGGCGTGGGGTTCCCCTTAATTTTAGTCTCTAGCGGAGGTTAAGCAGACGGCTGGGGCAGATGTTTGAAGCCTGGGAAGGGGGTAATACCCACGGAGCTTTCCAGGCTACTAATATCAGCCCCCAGCTGAATACCTAGCCTTTACTAGCTATTAAAATGGGGGACCCCCCCAAAAAAATGACGTGGGGTCCCCCCTAATTTAATAGCTAGCAAAGGCTAGGCAGACAGCTGGGGGCTGATATTAATAGCCCAGGAAGGGTGCCATGAATATTGGCCCCCTCCCAGGCTAGAAACACCAGCCGTCAGCCGCCCCAGAAATGGCGCATTCATAGGACGCGCCAATTCTGGCACTTAGCCTCGCTCTTCCCACTGCCCTGGTGCGGTGGCAGTGGGGTAATAGGGCTGGGGTTGATGTCAGCTTATAATACCAGCTGACAACAAGCCCAGGTTAGTAATGGAGAGGCGTCTATAAGACACCCCCATTACTAACCCCATAGTGAAAGTTAAAAGAAAACACAAACACCCAGAATAAAGTCCTTTAATTGAAATAAAGACACAATTCTTTATTGTTCTAAATTAAACCATACTTACCATCACGCCCATTCCAGCTGAAGCCAACGATCTCCTGCAATAAAAGAAAAATAATAAACCAACCTCATCCTTACCTTTCCATGGTTCCCAGGACGGCTCCAGCTCTGCTACATTCACATGACAGGCTGGACCGCAGAAGAACGCTGCCATCCATCCTGTCATCCCGCAGACACTGAGAAGCGCAGGCATGCTTGCGCTCCTCAGTGTCTCACTATGACGGCATAAAGATGAGCCGAGGTCATGTCCAATGTACTCAGCTCACCTCATGCACGTCACTGACAGCGTGAGAGAATTCTCCTGCTGAAGTGCTGAGTGCAGGAGAATTTTCCCACGCTGTCAGTGACGTGCATGAGGTGAGCTGAGTTCATTGGACATGACCTCGGCTCATCTGGATGCCGTCACAGCCAGACACTGCAGAGCGCAAGCATGCCTGCGCTTCTCAGTGTCTGCGGGATGACAGGCTGGATGGCAGCGTTCTACTGTGATCCAGCCTGTCATGTGAATGTAGCAGAGCTGGAGCCGTCCTGGGAACCATGGAAAGGTAAGGATGAGGTTGGTTTATTATTTTTCTTTTATTGCAGGAGATCGTTGGCTTCAGCTGGAATGGGCGTGATGGTAAGTATGGTTTAATTTAGAACAATAAAGAATTGTGTGTTTATTTCAATTAAAGGACTTTATTCTGGGTGTTGTGTTTTTTTAAATACTTTACTAGAAATTCATGGTGGTCATGTCTAATATTGGCGTGACCCCATGAATTTCGGGCTTAGGGCCAGATGATAATGCCGAGGTGGCCCTAACCCCTTTATTACCCAGTGAGCCACCGCACCAGGGCCCTGGATGAGTTGGGTACAGCACCAGAAGGTGGCGCTTCTATGAACGCGCCATTTTCCGGGGTGGCTGCGGACTGCAATTTGCAGCAGGGGGGGGGGGGGGGCAGAAAGCTTGGGCCTCCCTGCGCTGCGCATTCCAGCCCCCAGCTGCCTAGTTGTACCTGGCTGGACTCAAAAATAGGGCGAAGCCCCACATATTTTTTTTTTATTATTATTTCATGAAATTCATGAAATAATTAAAAAAAGGGCTTCCCTGTATTTTTGTTTCCAGACAGGCAAAAATAGGCAGCTGGTGGTAGGGGGCTGCCCGTTCCTGCCTGCTGTACCTGGCTGGACACAAAAATATTAAAAAATGCATTAAAAAATGCAGCAGGACCATTGTTCGGGGGTTTCCGCCGCAAATTCGTGCCCATTGACTTGAATTGAAACACAGCAAAACCGCAGGTAACCTGGGGATTTGCTGCGTTTCAATGAAAGCCAGTGAGCTCGAATTCGCGCCGGAAATGCGCTGCGGGTCGTTAAAGGAGGCTACATCTCTTCTCATCCAACATCCATTGATAACAGCGAGAGCGGTGTGCCTGGGAGGAGTAAAAAAAAGAAAGAGTAAAAATTAAAAAATAAATCCTCATACTCACCTGTCTGGCGGACCCCGGTGTCATTCTGGTCCTCGGCGGCAATGCGCTGCTCCCGGAGGTCGGCGGTATACTGCTCAGTATACTGAGCTGCCAGGACCTGCGGTGCCGTCAGGGATCAGCTGAGCGGTCACGCGACTGATCAGCTGGTGCTTATGTGACCTCACCATGGGAACCTTCAGAAGAAGGTTCCCATGGTGGTGAGCTCGCCGGGGCTGATCAGCTGATGAACCCCGGTGACCTCCTGCAGCATGGGAGTGATTTTACACCCCTGTCAGTATACAGTGCTGTATTCTACAGCTGTGACATCAGTGATTGTCGTGGGACACTCGTTGGCAGTACGTGGACTGCGTCGTTGACAGCGGACAGGTGAGAATTTTTTTTTTAGAAACTGTGTGTTTTTTATTTCATTAAAATACTTTATTCAGGCCGTGTTTTTATTGAACAGGCGACGACCATTTCACGTCAGCCGCCAATACAAGGCTAACATGAACCCCAAATCCATTACCCCACTCGCCACCGCTACAGAGCAGTGGGAAGAGCGAGGCTAAGCACCAGATTTGGCGTATCTTATGGATGCGCCATTTCTGGGACTGCTGAAAGAGGATATTAATAGCCGCGGAGGGGACTAGTATCCATGGCCCCTTCCCTGGCTATTAATATCAGCCCGCAGCTTTCTAGCTTAGCCTTTGCTGGTTAGATTTTGTAGGGGGACCCCACGTCAATTTTTTTCTGGGGTCCCCCTGTAGCCTGGCCAGTAAAGGCTAAACAAACAGCTGCGGGCTGATATTAATAGCCAGGGAACATTGTTGGCTAATGGCCCCTTCCTCGGCTACTAATATCAGCCCCCAGCGGTCAGCTTTCCCTCTGCTGGTTATAAAAGTGACACAGGAGCCCACACCGTTTTTTTTTATTTTAGGCTCTGTGTCCATAATTCAGATGTAGCAGCGCTTTGGACACAATTTTTTTCTGCGTCCAAAATGTTGCATTCTATTGAATGCAGGTAAATCCACATGTGTTCACTGAACCATGCGTATTTACCACATTCAATACTTTCTTGTGGTCAAATTTCTGTTGCGGAGACTAGCGACTCCGCAAGAGATTTTGACATGCTGCGGTCCTGAAAGACGTGCCGCATGTCAGTGTCCGCGGGTGATCTGCAGCCTCTGATGCACAAAAAGTGGACATGGGATTTCTAGAGATCCCATCCACTATGCTGTAACATCTGGACGCTGTGGGTTTGACGCCGTATAAACGCGCAGCGTCAAACCTGCAGCGGCTCCTGATCGCGGCCACGAACCCAAACTCGCATGTCAATTCTGTAGCGGACACGCTGGTCTCCACTGCAGATTTTGACCGACTGAAGTGTCATTATATGCGGTGGATTCACATGTACCAACAACAAATGTGTGGCATTAGAACACTGCGTTTTGGACCAAACAAAAATACGTTGTGTCTAAAGCGCTGCTAAGTGCTGTTTATGAGGACATAGCGGCTAAGGAACCAGCTGTGAGATGTTAATTATGGCCAGGGACCATGTTTGTCTAATGGCACCTTCCCAGGCTTAAAATAGCAGCTCACAGCAGCCGCATAAATTACATGAATAGAAATGCTAATGAAGACTGGGTGAATGGGACTAGCTGACACCCAGCTCTTTTGTTTGGCTATGTCAAGGTGGCAATCAGACCTTTTCATGAACAATCTTCATTAAAGTAAAGCGTTAAATAAACACACAGAAACAGAGTAACCACTTTAGTTGAAATACAACAGACACATTCTTTAATCATTTAAATGAACTAATATACTCACCCCAGTTCTTATGGTAATCCAAGGGTTTAAGCAATGTCCCACCAAATAACTTTATTTATCTCCAAAAAGCATTCATTGATGTACAAAACGCTTCAAAAAACACATGTACAATCCGCATGCGCTTTTTCTGCCAAGGAGATGCAGAAACGCTCAAGAAATTTCTGCTTCAGATACGCATCATGTTCACATAGCCTAACAGTTTGAGGTTTCCCCGACATCTATCAGTGGATTAAAGCTAGGACACCCTGCACACATTACAGGGGTCGTCCTCCATGTATGCTGTTGTATTAGGCATCTGTGCCCTCGGCCTCCTCTCTGATGATTTTGTGGAGCCCTCGGCCTCTTCTCTGATGATTTTGTGGAGCCCTCGGCCTCCTCTCTGATGATTTTGTGGAGCCCTCGGCCTCCTCTCTGATGGTTCTGTGGAGCCCTCGGCCTCCTCTCTGATGATTCTGTGGAGCCCTCGGCCTCCTCTCTGATGATTCTGTGGAGCCCTCGGCCTCCTCTCTGATGGTTCTGTGGAGCCCTCGGCCTCCTCTCTGATGGTTCTGTGGAGCACTCGGCCTCCTCTCTGATGGTTCTGTGGAGCCCTCGGCCTCCTCTCTGATGGTTCTGTGGAGCCCTCGGCCTCCTCTCTGATGGTTCTGTGGAGCCCTCGGCCTCTTCTCTGATGGTTCTGTGGAGCCCTCGGCCTCCTCTCTGATGGTTCTGTGGAGCCCTCGGCCTCCTCTCTGATGGTTCTGTGGAGCCCTCGGCCTCCTCTCTGATGGTTCTGTGGAGCCCTCGACCTCCTCTCTGATGGTTCTGTGGAGCCCTCGGCCTCCTCTCTGATGATTCTGTGGAGCCCTCGGCCTCCTCTCTGATGATTCTGTGGAGCCCTCGGCCTCCTCTCTGATGGTTCTGTGGAGCCCTCGGCCTCCTCTCTGATGATTCTGTGGAGCCCTCGGCCTCCTCTCTGATGATTCTGTGGAGCCCTCGGCCTCCTCTCTGATGGTTCTGTGGAGCCCTCGGCCTCCTCTCTGATGATTCTGTGGAGCCCTCGGCCTCCTCTCTGATGATTCTGTGGAGCCCTCGGCCTCCTCTCTGATGGTTCTGTGGAGCCCTCGGCCTCCTCTCTGATGGTTCTGTGGAGCCCTCGGCCTCCTCTCTGATGGTTCTGTGGAGCCCTCGGCCTCCTCTCTGATGGTTCTGTGGAGCCCTCGGCCTCCTCTCTGATGGTTCTGTGGAGCCCTCGGCCTCCTCTCTGATGGTTCTGTGGAGCCCTCGGCCTCCTCTCTGATGATTCTGTGGAGCCCTCGGCCTCCTCTCTGATGATTCTGTGGAGCCCTCGGCCTCCTCTCTGATGATTCTGTGGAGCCCTCGGCCTCCTCTCTGATGGTTCTGTGGAGCCCTCGGCCTCCTCTCTGATGGTTCTGTGGAGCCCTCGGCCTCTTCTCTGATGGTTCTGTGGAGCCCTCGGCCTCTTCTCTGATGGTTCTGTGGAGCCCTCGGCCTCCTCTCTGATGGTTCTGTGGAGCCCTCGGCCTCCTCTCTGATGGTTCTGTGGAGCCCTCGGCCTCCTCTCTGATGGTTCTGTGGAGCCCTCGGCCTCCTCTCTGATGGTTCTGTGGAGCCCTCGGCCTCCTCTCTGATGGTTCTGTGGAGCCCTCGGCCTCCTCTCTGATGGTTCTGTGGAGCCCTCGGCCTCTTCTCTGATGGTTCTGTGGAGCCCTCGGCCTCTTCTCTGATGGTTCTGTGGAGCCCTCGGCCTCCTCTCTGATGGTTCTGTGGAGCCCTCGGCCTCCTCTCTGATGGTTCTGTGGAGCCCTCGGCCTCCTCTCTGATGGTTCTGTGGAGCCCTCGGCCTCGTCTCTCATGATTCTCTGTTTCGGTGACATCATCCTGCCTGTTGTGACCCTGCGGCCCGTGGACGCCCGGACTTCAGCCCTCAGTACATGGAAGTTGGGCGTTGTCATTCTGTTCCTTTTCTCTCCAAACATCCTCTGAGAAAGGAGGAGAAGGAAATACCTTTCTGTAGGTTTCCTCTTATCAGCGGCTGCTATCTGCTCCCAGCCGCCTTCTTCTTATGTGGCCTCCAGAATAAACATTTCTCCTGTTGCTTGTCTCCATTTCTGGCCGCTGCTCGGCTGCTGGGTGAGATCTCCCATCTGGCTGCATAAAATTCATGATGGGCTCTGGGCATTTATAGGACGAGGCGCAGATGTGAGCTCCATCATACGTTGCCTCTTCCATCAGATGCTCCTTGAGCGAGGAGCCGGCCCAGACCTGTATGTAAGAAGATGGGGGTCACAGGAATGGATCGATCATCATGGAGACAAAGCGTCCCTCAAATATTCTGGAAAAACTCAAACAATCGGAACAACCACAAACAATCGGAACAACCACAAACAATCGAAACAACCTCGGACATTCCGAATAACCGCAAACAATCGGAACAACCTCGGACATTCCGAATAACCGCAAACAATCGGAACAACCTCGGACATTCCGAGCAATGCTCTGTGCTGCTGGAAAACATTTTTTTCTTCCACTAGAAACATTTCTAACAGATAATTGAATGTCCTTAAGTCACCTGTGCTGCTGCGAACCATTATACTTCCAATACAGTAGACATAGAAAAGTGCCTATCCCAGTAGTGCTGAAAATCCTGATGCCAAAATATCCGAACCCCAATCAATTATTTCAGAATTAATCAGTCTGTTTATGGGGTTCTAACACGTCCTACAACCCCTTGCAAAAATTCTGGAATCACCGGGCTCGGAGGATGTTCATTCAGTTGTTTAATGTTGTTGAAAAAAAGCAGATCACAGACATGGCACAAAACTAAAGTCATTTCAAATGGCAACTTTATGGCTTTAAGAAACGCTAAAAGAAATCAAGATAAAAAATGTGGTACTCGGTAAGGGTAATTTTTTTCCAGACCAAGCAGAGGGAAAAAATTATGGAATCACTTAATTCTGAGGAAAAAATTATGGAATCACCCTGTAAATTTTCATTTCCAAAACTAACACCTGCATCAAATTAGATCTGCTCGTTAGTCTGCATCTAAAAAAGAGTGATCATACCTTCTAGAGCTGTTGCACCAAGTGGACTGACATGAATCATGGCTCCAACACGAGAGATGTCAATTGAAACAAAGGAGTGGATTATCAAATTCTTAAAAGAAGGTAAATCATCACGCAATGTTGCAAAAGATGTTGGTTGTTCACAGTCAGCTATGTCTAAAATCTGGATCAAATACAAACAACATGGGAAGGTTGTTAAAGGCAAACATACTGGTAGACCAAGGAAGACATCAAAGCGTCAAGACCGGAAGCTTAAAGCAATATGTCTCCAAAACAGAAAATGCACAACAAAATCAAATGAGGAACGAATGGGGGGAAACTGGAGTCAATGTCTGTGACCGAACTGTAAGAAACCGCCTAAAGGAAATGGGATTTACATGCAGAAAAGCTAAACATAAGCCATCATTAACACCTAAACAGAAAAAAACAAGGTTACAATGGGCTAAAGAAAAGCAATCGTGGACTGTGGATGACTGGATGGAAGTCATATTCAGTGATGAATCGCGAATCTGCATTGGGCAAGGTGATGATGCTGGAACTTTTGTTTGTTGCCGTTCCAATGAGATTTATAAAGATGACTGCATGAAGAGAACATGCAAATTTCCACAGTCATTGATGATATGGGGCTGCATGTCAGGTAAAGGTACTGAGGAGATTGCTGTCATTACATCTGCAATAAATGCCCAAGTTTACATTGATATTTCGGACAGTTTTCTTATCCCATCTATTGAAAGGATGTTTGGGGATGATGACATCATTTTTCAAGATGATAATGCATCCTGCCATAGAGCAAAAACTGTGAAAACATTCCTTGAAAGAAGACACATAAGGTCAATGTCATGGCCTGCAAATAGTCCGGATCTCAATCCAATTGAAAATCTTTGGTGGAAGTTGAAGAAAATGGTCCATGACAAGGCTCCAACCTGCAAAGCTGATCTGGCAACAGCAATCAGAGAAAGTTGGAGCCAGATTGATGAAGAGTACTGTTTGTCACTCATTAAGCCCATGCCTCAGAGACTGCAAGCTGTTATTAAAGCCAGAGGTGGTGCAACAAAATACTAGTGATGTATTAGAGTGTTCTTTTGTGTGTTTGTTTTTCATGATTCCATAATTTTTTCCTCAGAATTGAGTGATTCCATAATTTTTTCCCTCTGCTTGGTCTGAAAAAAATTACCCTTACTGAGTACCATATTTTTTTATTGATTTCTTTTAGTGTTTCTTAAAGCCCTAAAGTTGCCATTTGAAATGACTTTAGTTTTGTGCCATGTCTGTGATCTGCTTTATTTCAACAGCATTAAACAACTGAATGAACATCCTCCGAGCCCGGTGATTCCATAATTTTTGCCAGGGTTTATAGAATCCCACAGTAACAGACACAACATTGCGCATATTGGACATTGAGCCAAGAGAAGTAGACATCTATTCTACTTATAATTTGATGTATCGTGTGGTTTAGTAAAGCCGGAGTGCTGTTTAGTTGAGTTGAAGTATAGATCAGGTGAGCCGGGGTGTGGTTTTGTTGAGTCAGGATGTGGTATTGTTCAGCATGGGTGTGGCTTTGATGAGCTGATGTGTGTTTCAATTGAGCTGGGGTCTGGATCAGGTGAAAAGGGGTGTGGTTTTGTTCAGCGGGGTGTGGTTTTTTTCAGCGGGGGTGTGGTTTTGTTCAGCGGGGGTGTGGTTTTGTTGAATAATGGTAAAGTTTAGTAGAGCAGGAGTGTGGTTTAATTGAGCTGGGTTTGGTTGAGTTGAGCCCGACTATGGTTTAATTGGGACCAGGGTGTTATTTTGTTGAGCAAACGTGTGATTTAGTAGGGCCAGGGTGTGGCTTAGTTGAGCAGGGTGTGTGGCTTAGTTGAGCAGGGGCATGGCTTAGTGGAGAAGGTGTGTGGCTTAGTGGATAATGGGTGTGGCTTACGGGAGAAGGGGTGTAGTTTAGTGTAGCAGGTGCATGGCTTAGTGGAGTAGAGGCGTGGCTTAGTTGATAAGGGGCGTGGCTTATGGGAGAAAGGGTGTGGCTTAGTGGAGCAGGGGCGTGGCTTAGTGGAGCAGGGGCATGGCTTAGTGGAGCAGGGGTGGATCTAAGCTTCTATTTCAGTTTAGTCCCATATACAGCTCTTGTTAATAATGGCGGGCGATTCTCTTACCTATCTGCAGAGTTCCCATCCTGCTGTCCAGCAACGTCGTCATCACCTAAAAATATAGAAACAGATTATTTTACCTTTACAGCAGAAAAGTCACATCCGAGCGGCCGGAGATTAAGGGGGTGCTGCGAAAACTACATAAAGAAGCCCCAGACATGGTGAAGTACAGAAGGCAAAGGAACATGTTTAAATGATGCTATGAGGGCGAAGTGTACACATAATGGAGTGGATGTCACCTGCAGTCCTATGTAACACCATAAATAAAGAAGTGATAACTCTCTGAATACAAATAATGTAGTAGATGTCACCTGCAGTCCTATGTAACACCATAAATAACGAAGTGATAACTCTCTGAATACAAATAATGTAGTAGATGTCAACTGCAGTCCTATGTAACACCACAGATAACACAGTGATCACTCTCTGAGTACAGATAATGTAGTAGATGTCACCTGCAGTCCTATGTAACATCACAGATAACACAGTGATAACTGTCTGAGTACAGATAATGTAGTAGATGTCACCTGCAGTCCTATGTAACACCACAGATAACACAGTGATAACTCTCTGAGTACAGATAATGGAGTGGATGTCACCTGCAGTCCTATATAACACCATAAATAAAGAAGTGATAACTCTCTGAATACAAATAATGTAGTAGATGTCAACTGCAGTCCTATGTAACACCACAGATAACACAGTGATCACTCTCTGAGTACAGATAATGTAGTAGATGTCACCTGCAGTCCTATGTAACATCACAGATAACACAGTGATAACTGTCTGAGTACAGATAATGTAGTAGATGTCACCTGCAGTCCTATGTAACACCACAGATAACACAGTGATCACTCTCTGAGTACAGATAATGTAGTAGATGTCACCTGCAGTCCTATGTAACACCACATATAACACAGTGATAACTCTCTGAGTACAGATAATGGAGTAGATGTCACCTGCAGTCCTATGTAACACCACAGATAACACAGTGATAACTCTCTGAGTACAGATAATGTAGTAGATGTCACCTGCAGTCCCATGTAACACCACAGATAACACAGTGATAACTCTCTGAGTACAGATAATGTAGTAGACGTCACCTGCAGTCCTATGTAATACCACAGATAACACAGTGATAACTCTCTGAGTACAGATAATGTAGTAGATGTCACCTGCAGTCCTATGTAACACCACAGATAACACAGTGATAACTCTCTGAGTACAGATAATGCAGTAGATGTCACCTGCAGTCCTATGTAACACCACATATAACACAGTGATAACTCTCTGAGTACAGATAATGGAGTAGATGTCACCTGCAGTCCTATGTAACACCACAGATAACACAGTGATAACTCTCTGAGTACAGATAATGTAGTAGATGTCACCTGCAGTCCCATGTAACACCACAGATAACACAGTGATAACTCTCTGAGTACAGATAATGCAGTAGATGTCACCTGCAGTCCTATGTAACACCACAGATAACACAGTGATAACTCTCTGAGTACAGATAATGTAGTAGATGTCACCTGCAGTCCTATGTAACACCACAGACAACACAGTGATATCTCTCTGAGTATAGATAATGTAGTAGATGTCACCTGCAGTCCTATGTAACACCACAGATAACAGTGATAACTCTCTGAGTACAGATAATGTAGTAGATGTCACCTGCAGTCCCATGTAACACCACAGATAACACAGTGATAACTCTCTGAGTACAGATAATGTAGTAGATGTCACCTGCAGTCCTATGTAACACCACAGATAACACAGTGATAACTCTCTGAGTACAGATAATGTAGTAGATGTCACCTGCAGTCCTATGTAACACCACAGATAACACAGTGATAACTCTCTGAGTACAGATAATGTAGTAGATGTCACCTGCAGTCCTATGTAACACCACAGATAACACAGTGATAATTCTCTGACTACAGATAATGTAGTAGATGTCACCTGCAGTCCTATGTAACACCACAGATAACACAGTGATAACTCTCTGAGTACAGATAATGTAGTAGATGTCACCTGCAGTCCTATGTAACACCACAGATAACACAGTGATAACTCTCTGAGTACAGATAATGTAGTAGATGTCACCTGCAGTCCTATGTAACACTACAGATAACACAGTGATAACTCTGAGTACAGATAATGTAGTAGATGTCACCTGCAGTCCTATGTAACACCACAGATAACACAGTGATAACTCTCTGAGTACAGATAATGTAGTAGATATCACCTGCAGTCCTATGTAACACCACAGATAACACAGTGATATCTCTCTGAGTACAGATAATGTAGTAGATGTCACCTGCAGTCCTATGTAACACCACAGATAACACAGTGATCACTCTCTGAGTACAGATAATGTAGTAGATGTCACCTGCAGTCCTATGTAACACCACAGATAACACAGTGATCACTCTCTGAGTACAGATAATGTAGTAGATGTCACCTGCAGTCCTATGTAACACCACAGATAACACAGTGATAACTCTCTGAGTACAGATAATGTAGTAGATGTCACCTGCAGTCCTATGTAACACCACAGATAACACAGTGATAACTCTCTGAGTACAGATAATGTAGTAGATGTCACCCGCAGTCCTATGTAACACCACAGATAACACAGTGATAACTCTCTGACTATAGATAATGTAGTAGATGTCACCTGCAGTCCTATGTAACACCACAGATAACACAGTGATAACTCTGAGTACAGATAATGTAGTAGATGTCACCTGCAGTCCTATGTAACACCACAGATAACACAGTGATAACTCTCTGAGTACAGATAATGTAGTAGATGTCACCTGCAGTCCTATGTAACACCACAGATAACACAGTGATAACTCTCTAAGTACAGATAATGTAGTAGATGTCACCGCAGTCCTATGTAACACCACAGATAACACAGTGATAACTCTCTGAGTACAGATAATGTAGTAGATGTCACCTGCAGTCCTATGTAACACCACAGATAACACAGTGATAACTCTCTAAGTACAGATAATGTAGTAGATGTCACCGCAGTCCTATGTAACACCACAGATAACACAGTGATAACTTTCTGAGTACAGGTAATGTAGTAGATGTCACCCGCAGTCCTATGTAACACCACAGATAACACAGTGATAACTCTCTGAGTACAGATAATGTAGTAGATGTCACCTGCAGTCCTATGTAACACCACAGATAACACAGTGATAACTCTCTAAGTACAGATAATGTAGTAGATGTCACCGCAGTCCTATGTAACACCACAGATAACACAGTGATAACTCTCTGAGTACAGATAATGTAGTAGATGTCACCTGCAGTCCTATGTAACACCACAGATAACACAGTGATAACTCTCTAAGTACAGATAATGTAGTAGATGTCACCTGCAGTCCTATGTAACACCACAGATAACACAGTGATAACTCTCTGAGTACAGATAATGTAGTAGATGTCACCTGCAGTCCTATGTAACACCACAGAGAACACTGTGATAACTGATAAGTCAACCCCCTTAATCATAAGTCCAGGACCCGGAATCAAAAGTCAACCCCCCCGTATGATCCACACCACTCGTCACCAGGATATTAGCATCCATTCACACTCTTTTGTCCCTCTTTTGGTAGCAGGGGCAGCTGGAACCTCTTTTATGGCTGCACAATGGGGATTTGGGGGTCGGTATCTTGAACGATGGAGATTTGGGGGTCTTCTCTTGCCCGGTGGGGATTTGGGGGTCGGTTTCTTACCTGGTGGATATTAGGGGGTCTATCTCTTGCATGGTGAGGATTTGGGGATCGATTTCTTACACGGTAGGGATTTGGGGATCGGTGTCTTGCCCGGTGGGGATTTGGGGGTCGGTCTCTTGCACAGTGAAGATTTGGGGGTTGGTTTCTTGCACGGTGAGGATTTGGGTGTCGGTATCTTGACTGGTGGGGATTTAGGAGTCAGTTTGTTGCCTTATGGAGATTTGGGGGTTGGTTTACTGCACAGTAGGGATTTGGGGGTCGATTTCTTGTTCGATGGGGACGTGGGGGTCGGTTTCTTGCACGGTGGGGATTTGAGAGTTGGTCTCCTACCCGGTGGGGATTTGAGGGTGGGTTTCCTGCCCGGTGGGGATTTGAGAGTTGATTTCCTGCATGGTGGAGATGTGGGGTTGGTCTCTTGCATGGTGAGGATTTGGGGGTCGGTTTCTTACTCGGTGGGGATTTGGGGGTCAGTCTCTTGCCCGGTGGGGATTTGGGGTCGGTCTCTTGCCCGGTGGGGATTTGGGGGTCAGTATCTTGCACGGTGGGGATTTGGGGGTCGGTCTCTTGCCCAGTGGGGATTTGGCAGTCGATTTCTTGCACGGTGAGGATTTGGGGATCGGTATCTTGCCCAGTGGGTATTTGGGGGTCGATATCTTGCATGGTGAGCATTTGGGGGTCGCTTCCTTACCCGGTGGGTATTTTGGTGTTGGTTTCTTGCACGGTGGGGATTTGAGGGTCAGTCTCTTGCCCAGTTGGGATTTAGGAGTCAGTTTCTTGCTTGGTGGGTATTTGGGGGTCAGTTTTTTGCCCGGTGGGGATTTAGGGGTCGGTTTCTTGCCCAGTGTGGATTTGGGTGTTCATTTCTTGCACGATGAGGATTTGGAGGTAGATTTCTTGCACGGTGGGGATGTGGATGTTGGTCTCTTGCTCGGTGGGGATTTTGGGGTTGGTCTCTTGCCCAATGGGGATTTAGGGATAATTTTTTTGCCCGGTGGGGATTTGGGGGTCAGTTACTTGCATGATGGGGATTTGGGGGCCGGTTTCCTGGACAAGAGGGTATTTGGGGGTTGATTTCTTTCACGGTTGAGATTTGGGGGTTGATTTATTGAACCGTGGAGATTTTGGGGTCGGTTTCTTGCCAGATGGAGATTTGAGGGTTGATTTCTTGCACGGTGAGGATTTTTGGGTCGGTATCTTGCCTGGTTGGCATTTGGGTATCGTTCTCTTGCACGGTGAGGATTTGTGGGTCGGCTTCTTACCCGGTGGGGATTTGGGGGTCGGTCTCTTGCCCAGTGGGGATTTGGGGGTCAGTATCTTGCACGGTGAGGATTTGGAGATCGGTTTCTTACATGGTAGGGATTTGGGGGTCGGTCTCTTGTCCGGTAAGGATTTGGTGGTCGGTATCTTGCACGGTGAGGATTTGGTGGTCGGTATCTTGCATGGTGAGGATTTGGGGGTCGATTCTTGCCCGGTAGGGTTTAGAGGTCGGTTTCTTGCTCAGTGTGGATTTGGGTGTCGATTTCTTGCACGGTGGGATTTGGGTGTCGATTTCTTTCATGGTGGAGATTTGGGGGTTGATTTATTGCACAATGGGGATTTGGGGATCCGTTTCTTGCCAGGTGGAGATTTGGGGGTTGATTTATTGCATGGTGAGAATTTGGGGATCGGTTTCTTGCACGTGGAGATTTGGGGGTTGATTTATTGCATGGTGGGGATTTGGGGATCGGTTTCTTGCACATGGGGATTTGGGAGTCGGTTTCTTGCACGATGGGGATTTGGGAGTCGGTTTATTGCACGATGGGGATTTGGGGGTCGGTTTCTTGCACGGTGGGTATTTGGGAGTCAGTTTCTTGCCCGGTGGGTATTTGGGGGTTACTTTCTTGCCAGGTGGAGATTTGGGGGTTGATTTATTGCATGGTGAGGATTTGGGGATCGGTTTCTTGCATGTGGGGATTTTGGGGTTGATTTATTGCCTGGTGGGTATTTGGTGGTCGGTTTCTTGCCCGGTGGGTATTTGGGGATCGGTTTCTTGTCCGGTGGGTATTTGGGAGTCAGTTTCTTGACCGGTGGGTATTTGGGAGTCAGTTTCTTGACCGGTGGGTATTTGGTGGTCGGTTTCTTGCCCGGTGGGTATTTGGGGGTCGGTTTCTTGCCTGGTAGGTATTTGGGGATCGGTTTCTTGCCCGGTGGGTATTTGGGGGTCGGTTCCTTGACCGGTGGGTATTTGGTGGTCGGTTTCTTGCCCGGTGGGTATTTAGGGGTCGGTTTCTTGCCTGGTAGGTATTTGGGGATCGGTTTCTTGCCCGGTGGGTATTTGGGGGTCGGTTCCTTGACCGGTGGGTATTTGGTGGTCGGTTTCTTGCCTGGTGGGTATTTGGGGATCGGTTTCTTGCCCGGTGGGTATTTGGGGGTCGGTTGCTTGACCGGTGGGTATTTGGTGGTCGGTTTCTTGCCCGGTGGGTATTTGGGGGTCGGTTTCTTGCCTGGTAGGTATTTGGCGATCGGTTTCTTGCCCGGTGGGTATTTGGGAGTCAGTTTCTTGACCGGTGGGTATTTGGTGGTCGGTTTCTTGCCTGGTGGGTATTTGGGGATCGGTTTCTTGCCCGGTGGGTATTTGGGGGTCGGTTGCTTGACCGGTGGGTATTTGGTGGTCGGTTTCTTGCCCGGTGGGTATTTGGGGGTCGGTTTCTTGCCTGGTAGGTATTTGGGGATCGGTTTCTTGCCCGGTGGGTATTTGGGAGTCAGTTTCTTGACCGGTGGGTATTTGGTGGTCGGTTTCTTGCCCGGTGGGTATTTGGTGGTCGGTTTCTTGCCCGGTGGATATTTGGTTTTTTGCCCGATGGGGATTTAGGGGTAATCTTCCCATCCGGCCCGATTCGCACACAGTGGTTGAAATTACGCACGATTATTCCCATCCAATGATTTCGGCAGCGGTATTCTTGGAGCGGTCGCTAAACATCAGTCTGTGCTTTCTTTCTGGTCATATGATGGCTCGATAATGACGCTGGGACGCAGCGGTGGTGATTATCAGCATGGCGGGTGCGGTGTAAGGAGACGTTTTGTACCTGGTCGGATCATGTAATGTCGCAGTCGGCCCCCCACAATCGCTGCAGTATCCGATGCCGCAGTGAATGTGACTGCCCCCACAAACAGTTGTAAATCCGCCCCAGAGCTGATGTCCCCCTATTAGCAGTCTGCACTCCGTACCTCAGTGTTCAGGGGTCCGCTGCGCGGTTCTGGCTGGTTTTGCGCTGTTCTTGCGGTTCCTGAAGATCCGGTTTATTGGCTGTGGGGGAGAAAGTATTCGTTTTCCTCTGAAGTGAAGTTCATTCTTGGTTTTCCTCCGGCTGCCGTCTGATCCTCGCTTCCTCTGGGCAGTAACTCCCCGCTCAGCGCTGCCTCACACTGCAGCCGCCCCAGATGTGGAGGGCGGAGGCTGAGGCCGACATCCCCGGGGAGGAAACTCCGCACACTCAGCTCTGCTACATCGCAGGCTGCCGACACATCACTGACTGAGTGTTACCAATTATTACTATGTAGTAGATGTCACCTGCAGTCCTATGTAACACCACAGATAACACAGGGATAACTCTCTGAATACAGATAATGTAGTAGATGTCACCTGCAGTCCTATGTAACACCACAGATAACACAGTGATAACTCTCTGAGTGCAGATAATGTAGTAGATGTCACCTGCAGTCCTATGTAACACCACAGATAACACAGTGATAACTCTCTGAGTACAGATAATGTAGTAGATGTCACCCGCACTCCTATGTAACACCACAGATAACACAGTGATAACTCTCTGAGTACAGATAATGTAGTAGATGTCACCTGCAGTCCTATGTAACACCACAGATAACACAGTGATAACTCTCTGAGTACAGATAATGTAGTAGATGTCACCTGCAGTCCTATGTAACACCACAGATAACACAGTGATAACTCTCTGAGTACAGATAATGTAGTAGATGTCACCTGCAGTCCTATGTAACACCACAGATAACACAGTGATAACTCTCTGAGTACAGATAATGTAGTAGATGTCACCTGCAGTCCTATGTAACACCACAGATAACACAGTGATCACTCTCTGAGTACAGATAATGTAGTAGATGTCACCTGCAGTCCTATGTAACACCACAGATAACACAGTGATAACTCTCTGAGTGCAGATAATGTAGTAGGTGTCACCTGCAGTCCTATGTAACACCACAGATAACACAGTGATAACTCTCTGAGTACAGATAATGTAGTAGATGTCACCTGCAGTCCTATGTAACACCACAGATAACACAGTGATAACTCTCTGAGTACAGATAATGTAGTAGATGTCACCTGCAGTCCTATGTAACACCACAGATAACACAGTGATAACTCTCTGAGTACAGATAATGTAGTAGATGTCACCTGCAGTCCTATGTAACACCACAGATAACACAGTGATAACTCTCTGAGTACAGATAATGTAGTAGATGTCACCTGCAGTCCTATGTAACATCACAGATAACACAGTGATAACTCTCTGAGTGCAGATAATGTAGTAGATGTCACCTGCAGTCCTATGTAACACCACAGATAGCACAGTGATAACTCTCTGAGTACAGATAATGTAGTAGATGTCACCCGCACTCCTATGTAACACCACAGATAACACAGTGATAACTCTCTGAGTACAGATAATGTAGTAGATGTCACCTGCAGTCCTATGTAACACCACAGATAACACAGTGATAACTCTCTGAGTACAGATAATGTAGTAGATGTCACCTGCAGTCCTATGTAACACCACAGATAACACAGTGATAACTCTCTGAGTACAGATAATGTAGTAGATGTCACCTGCAGTCCTATGTAACACCACAGATAACACAGTGATAACTCTCTGAGTACAGATAATGTAGTAGATGTCACCTGCAGTCCTATGTAACACCACAGATAACACAGTGATAACTTTCTGAGTACAGATAATGTAGTAGATGTCACCTGCAGTCCTATGTAACACCACAGATAACACAGTGATAACTCTCTGAGTGCAGATAATGTAGTAGGTGTCACCTGCAGTCCTATGTAACACCACAGATAACACAGTGATAACTCTCTGAGTACAGATAATGTAGTAGATGTCACCTGCAGTCCTATGTAACACCACAGATAGCACAGTGATAACTCTCTGAGTACAGATAATGTAGTAGATGTCACCTGCAGTCCTATGTAACACCACAGATAACACAGTGATAACTCTCTGAGTACAGATAATGTAGTAGATGTCACCGCAGTCCTATGTAACACCACAGATAACACAGTGATAACTCTCTGAGTACAGATAATGTAGTATATGTCACCTGCAGTCCTATGTAACACCACAGATAACACAGTGATAACTCTCTGAGTACAGATAATGTAGTAGATGTCACCTGCAGTCCTATGTAACACCACAGATAACACAGTGATAACTCTCTGAGTACAGATAATGTAGTAGATGTCACCTGCAGTCCTATGTAACATCACAGATAACACAGTGATAACTCCCTGAGTACAGATAATGTAGTAGATGTCACCTGCAGTCCTATGTAACACCACAGATAACACAGTGATATCTCTCTGAGTACAGAAAATGTAATAGATGTCACCTGCAGTCCTATGTAACACCACAGATAACACAGTGATAACTCTCTGAGTACAGATAATGTAGTAGATGTCACCTGCAGTCCTATGTAACACCACAGATAACGCAGTGATAACTCTCTGAGTACAGATAATGTAGTAGATGTCACCTGCAGTCCTATGTAACACCACAGATAACACAGTGATAACTCTCTGAGTACAGATAATGTAGTAGATGTCACCTGCAGTCCTATGTAACACCACAGATAACGCAGTGATAACTCTCTGAGTACAGATAATGTAGTAGATGTCACCTGCAGTCCTATGTAACACTACAGATAACACAGTGATAACTCTCTGAGTACAGATAATGTAGTAGATGTCACCTGCAGTCCTATGTAACATCACAGATAACACAGTGATAACTCTCTGAGTACAGATAATGTAGTAGATGTCACCTGCAGTCCTATGTAACACCACAGATAACACAGTGATAACTATCTGAGTACAGATAATGTAGTAGATGTCACCTGCAGTCCTATGTAACACCACAGATAACACAGTGATAACTCTCTGAGTACAGATAATGGAGGAGATGTCACCTGCAGTCCTATGTAACACCACAGATAACACAGTGATAACTCTCTGAGTACAGATAATGTAGTAGATGTCACCTGCAGTCCTATGTAACACCACAGATAACACAGTGATCACTCTCTGAGTACAGATAATGTAGTAGATGTCACCTGCAGTCCTATGTAACATCACAGATAACACAGTGATAACTCTCTGAGTACAGATAATGTAGTAGATGTCACCTGCAGTCCTATGTAACATCACAGATAACACAGTGATAACTCTCTGAGTACAGATAATGTAGTAGATGTCATCTGCAGTCCTATGTAACACCACAGATAACACCGTGATAACTCTCTGAGTACAGATAATGTAGTAGATGTCACCTGCAGTCCTATGTAACACCACAGATAACACAGTGATAACTCTCTGAGTACAGATAATGTAGTAGATGTCACCCGCAGTCCTATGTAACACCACAGATAACACAGTGATAACTCTCTGAGTACAGATAATGTAGTAGATGTCACCTGCAGTCCTATGTAACACCACAGATAACACAGTGATAACTCTCTGAGTGCAGATAATGTAGTAGATGTCACCTGCAGTCCTATGTAACACCACAGATAACACAGTGATAACTCTCTGAGTACAGATAATGTAGTAGATGTCACCTGCAGTCCTATGTAACACCACAGATAACACAGTGATAACTCTCTGAGTGCAGATAATGTAGTAGATGTCACCTGCAGTCCTATGTAACATCACAGATAACACAGTGATAACTCTCTGAGTGCAGATAATGTAGTAGATGTCACCTGCAGTCCTATGTAACACCACAGATAACACAGTGATAACTCTCTAGTGCAGATAATGTAGCAGATGTCACCTGCAGTCCTATGTAACACCACAGATAACACAGTGATAACTCTCTGAGTACAGATAATGTAGTAGATGTCACCTGCAGTCCTATGTAACACCACAGATAACACAGTGATAACTCTCTGAGTACAGATAATGTAGTAGATGTCACCTGCAGTCCTATGTAACACCACAGATAGCACAGTGATATCTCTCTGAGTGCAGATAATGTAGGAGATGTCACCTGCAGTCCTATGTAACACCACAGATAACACAGTGATAACTCTCTGAGTACAGATAATGTAGGAGATGTCACCTGCAGTCCTATGTAACACCACAGATAACACAGTGATCACTCTCTGAGTACAGATAATGTAGTAGATGTCACCTGCAGTCCTATGTAACACCACAGATAACACAGTGATAACTCTCTGAGTACAGATAATGTAGTAGATGTCACCTGCAGTCCTATATAACACCACAGATAACACAGTGATCACTCTCTGAGTACAGATAATGTAGTAGATGTCACCTGCAGTCCTATGTAACACCACAGATAACACAGTGATCACTCTCTGAGTACAGATAATGTAGTAGATGTCACCTGCAGTCCTATGTAACACCACAGATAACACAGTGATAACTCTCTGAGTACAGATAATGTAGTAGATGTCACCTGCAGTCCTATGTAACACCACAGATAACGCAGTGATAACTCTCTGAGTGCAGATAATGTAGTAGATGTCACCTGCAGTCCTATGTAACACCACAGACAACGCAGTGATAACTCTCTGAGTACAGATAATGTAGTAGATGTCACCTGCAGTCCTATGTAACACCACAGATAACACAGTGATAACTCTCTGAGTACAGATAATGTAGTAGATGTCACCTGCAGTCCTATGTAACACCACAGATAACACAGTGATAACTCTCTGAGTACAGATAATGTAGTAGATGTCACCTGCAGTCCTATGTAACACCACAGATAACACAGTGATAACTCTCTGAGTACAGATAATGTAGTAGATTTCACCTGCAGTCCTATGTAACACCACAGATAACACAGTGATAACTCTCTGAGTACAGATAATGTAGTAGATGTCACCTGCAGTCCTATGTAACACCACAGATAACACAGTGATAACTCTCTGAGTACAGATAATGTAGTAGATGTCACCGCAGTCCTATGTAACACCACAGATAACACAGTGATAACTCTCTGAGTACAGATAATGTAGTAGATGTCACCTGCAGTCCTATGTAACACCACAGATAACACAGTGATAACTCTCTGAGTACAGATAATGTAGTAGATGTCACCTGCAGTCCTATGTAACACCACAGATAACACAGTGATAACTCTCTGAGTACAGATAATGTAGTAGATGTCACCTGCAGTCCTATGTAACACCACAGATAACACAGTGATAACTCTCTGAGTACAGATAATGTAGTAGATGTCACCTGCAGTCCTATGTAACACTACAGATAACGCAGTGATAACTCTCTGAGTACAGATAATGTAGTAGATGTCACCTGCAGTCCTATGTAACACCACAGATAACGCAGTGATAACTCTCTGAGTACAGATAATGTAGTAGATGTCACCTGCAGTCCTATGTAACACCACAGATAACACAGTGATAACTCTCTGAGTACAGATAATGGAGTAGATGTCACCTGCAGTCCTATGTAACACCACAGATAACACAGTGATAACTCTCTGAGTACAGATAATGTAGTAGATGTCACCTGCAGTCCTATGTAACACCACAGATAACACAGTGATAACTGTCTGAGTACAGATAATGGAGGAGATGTCACCTGCAGTCCTATGTAACACCACAGATAACACCGTGATAACTCTCTGAGTGCAGATAATGTAGTAGGTGTCACCTGCAGTCCTATGTAACACCACAGATAACACAGTGATAACTCTCTGAGTACAGATAATGTAGTAGATGTCACCTGCAGTCCTATGTAACACCACAGATAACACAGTGATAACTCTCTGAGTACAGATAATGTAGTAGATGTCACCTGCAGTCCTATGTAACACCACAGATAACACAGTGATAACTCTCTGAGTACAGATAATGTAGTAGATGTCACCGCAGTCCTATGTAACACCACAGATAACACAGTGATAACTCTCTGAGTACAGATAATGTAGTAGATGTCACCTGCAGTCCTATGTAACACCACAGATAACACAGTGATAACTCTCTGAGTACAGATAATGTAGTAGATGTCACCTGCAGTCCTATGTAACACTACAGATAACACAGTGATAACTCTCTGAGTACAGATAATGTAGTAGATGTCACCTGCAGTCCTATGTAACACCACAGATAACGCAGTGATAACTCTCTGAGT
Source organism: Phyllobates terribilis (assembly GCF_046119375.1). Classification (NCBI taxonomy): domain Eukaryota; kingdom Metazoa; phylum Chordata; class Amphibia; order Anura; family Dendrobatidae; genus Phyllobates; species Phyllobates terribilis. The sequence continues at coordinate 1,226,078,228 of NW_027362761.1, read as the reverse complement.
ACAGATAATGTAGTAGATGTCACCTGCAGTCCTATGTAACACTACAGATAACACAGTGATAACTCTCTGAGTACAGATAATGTAGTAGATGTCACCTGCAGTCCTATGTAACACCACAGATAACACAGTGATAACTGTCTGAGTACAGATAATGGAGGAGATGTCACCTGCAGTCCTATGTAACACCACAGATAACACCGTGATAACTCTCTGAGTACAGATAATGTAGTAGATGTCACCTGCAGTCCTATGTAACATCACAGATAACACAGTGATAACTCTCTGAGTGCAGATAATGTAGTAGATGTCACCTGCAGTCCTATGTAACACCACAGACAACGCAGTGATAACTCTCTGAGTACAGATAATGTAGTAGATGTCACCTGCAGTCCTATGTAACACCACAGATAACACAGTGATAACTCTCTGAGTACAGATAATGTAGTAGATGTCACCTGCAGTCCTATGTAACACCACAGATAACACAGTGATAACTCTCTGAGTACAGATAATGTAGTAGATGTCACCTGCAGTCCTATGTAACACCACAGATAACACAGTGATAACTCTCTGAGTACAGATAATGTATTAGATGTCACCGCAGTCCTATGTAACACCACAGATAACACAGTGATAACTCTCTGAGTACAGATAATGTAGTAGATGTCACCTGCAGTCCTATGTAACACCACAGATAACACAGTGATAACTCTCTGAGTACAGATAATGTAGTAGATGTCACCTGCAGTCCTATGTAACACCACAGATAACACAGTGATAACTCTCTGAGTACAGATAATGTAGTAGATGTCACCTGCAGTCCTATGTAACACCACAGATAACACAGTGATAACTCTCTGAGTACAGATAATGTAGTAGATGTCACCTGCAGTCCTATGTAACACTACAGATAACACAGTGATAACTCTCTGAGTACAGATAATGTAGTAGATGTCACCTGCAGTCCTATGTAACACCACAGATAACGCAGTGATAACTCTCTGAGTACAGATAATGTAGTAGATGTCACCTGCAGTCCTATGTAACACTACAGATAACACAGTGATAACTCTCTGAGTACAGATAATGTAGTAGATGTCACCTGCAGTCCTATGTAACACCACAGATAACACAGTGATAACTCTCTGAGTACAGATAATGTAGTAGATGTCACCTGCAGTCCTATGTAACACCACAGATAACACAGTGATAACTATCTGAGTACAGATAATGTAGTAGATGTCACCTGCAGTCCTATGTAACACCACAGATAACACAGTGATAACTGTCTGAGTACAGATAATGGAGGAGATGTCACCTGCAGTCCTATGTAACACCACAGATAACACCGTGATAACTCTCTGAGTGCAGATAATGTAGTAGGTGTCACCTGCAGTCCTATGTAACACCACAGATAACACAGTGATAACTCTCTGAGTACAGATAATGTAGTAGATGTCACCTGCAGTCCTATGTAACACCACAGATAACACAGTGATAACTCTCTGAGTACAGATAATGTAGTAGATGTCACCTGCAGTCCTATGTAACACCACAGATAACACAGTGATAACTCTCTGAGTACAGATAATGTAGTAGATGTCACCTGCAGTCCTATGTAACACCACAGATAACACAGTGATAACTCTCTGAGTACAGATAATGTAGTAGATGTCACCTGCAGTCCTATGTAACACCACAGATAACACAGTGATAACTCTCTGAGTACAGATAATGTAGTAGATGTCACCTGCAGTCCTATGTAACACCACAGATAACACAGTGATAACTCTCTGAGTACAGATAATGTAGTAGATGTCACCTGCAGTCCTATGTAACACCACAGATAACACAGTGATAACTCTCTGAGTACAGATAATGTAGTAGATGTCACCTGCAGTCCTATGTAACACCACAGATAACACAGTGATAACTCTCTGAGTACAGATAATGTAGTAGATGTCACCTGCAGTCCTATGTAACACCACAGATAACACAGTGATAACTCTCTGGATACAGATAATGTAGTAGATGTCACCGCAGTCCTATGTAACACCACAGATAACACAGTGATAACTCTCTGAGTACAGATAATGTAGTAGATGTCACCTGCAGTCCTATGTAACACCACAGATAACACAGTGATAACTCTCTGAGTACAGATAATGTAGTAGATGTCACCTGCAGTCCTATGTAACACTACAGATAACACAGTGATAACTCTCTGAGTACAGATAATGTAGTAGATGTCACCTGCAGTCCTATGTAACACCACAGATAACACAGTGATAACTCTCTGAGTACAGATAATGTAGTAGATGTCACCTGCAGTCCTATGTAACACTACAGATAACACAGTGATAACTCTCTGAGTACAGATAATGTAGTAGATGTAACCTGCAGTCCTATGTAACACCACAGATAACACAGTGATAACTCTCTGAGTACAGATAATGTAGTAGATGTCACCTGCAGTCCTATGTAACACCACAGATAACGCAGTGATAACTCTCTGAGTACAGATAATGTAGTAGATGTCACCTGCAGTCCTATGTAACACTACAGATAACACAGTGATAACTCTCTGAGTACAGATAATGTAGTAGATGTCACCTGCAGTCCTATGTAACACCACAGATAACACAGTGATAACTGTCTGAGTACAGATAATGGAGGAGATGTCACCTGCAGTCCTATGTAACACCACAGATAACACCGTGATAACTCTCTGAGTACAGATAATGTAGTAGATGTCACCTGCAGTCCTATGTAACATCACAGATAACACAGTGATAACTCTCTGAGTACAGATAATGTAGTAGATGTCACCTGCAGTCCTATGTAACACCACAGATAACACAGTGATAACTCTCTGAGTACAGATAATGTAGTAGATGTCACCTGCAGTCCTATGTAACACCACAGATAACACAGTGATAACTCTCTGAGTACAGATAATGTAGTAGATGTCACCTGCAGTCCTATGTAACATCACAGATAACACAGTGATAACTCTCTGAGTACAGATAATGTAGTAGATGTCACCTGCAGTCCTATGTAACACCACAGATAACACAGTGATAACTCTCTGAGTACAGATAATGTAGTAGATGTCACCTGCAGTCCTATGTAACATCACAGATAACACAGTGATAACTCTCTGAGTACAGATAATGTAGTAGATGTCACCTGCAGTCCTATGTAACATCACAGATAACACAGTGATAACTCTCTGAGTACAGATAATGTAGTAGATGTCACCTGCAGTCCTCTGTAACACCACAGATAACACAGTGATAACTCTCTGAGTACAGATAATGTAGTAGATGTCATCTGCAGTCCTATGTAACACCACAGATAACACAGTGATATCTCTCTGAGTACAGATAATGTAGTAGATGTCACCTGCAGTCCTATGTAACACCACAGATAACACAGTGATAACTCTCTGAGTACAGATAATGTAGTAGATGTCACCTGCAGTCCTATGTAACACTACAGATAACACAGTGATAACTCTCTGAGTACAGATAATGTAGTAGATGTCACCTGCAGTCCTATGTAACACCACAGATAACACAATGATAACTCTCTGAGTACAGATAATGTAGTAGATGTCACCTGCAGTCCTATGTAACACTACAGATAACACAGTGATAACTCTCTGAGTACAGATAATGTAGTAGATGTCACCTGCAGTCCTATGTAACACCACAGATAACACAGTGATAACTGTCTGAGTACAGATAATGGAGGAGATGTCACCTGCAGTCCTATGTAACACCACAGATAACACCGTGATAACTCTCTGAGTACAGATAATGTAGTAGATGTCACCTGCAGTCCTATGTAACATCACAGATAACACAGTGATAACTCTCTGAGTACAGATAATGTAGTAGATGTCACCTGCAGTCCTATGTAACACCACAGATAACACAGTGATCACTCTCTGAGTACAGATAATGTAGTAGATGTCACCTGCAGTCCTATGTAACATCACAGATAACACAGTGATAACTCTCTGAGTACAGATAATGTAGTAGATGTCACCTGCAGTCCTATGTAACACCACAGATAACACAGTGATAACTCTCTGAGTACAGATAATGTAGTAGATGTCACCTGCAGTCCTATGTAACACCACAGATAACACAGTGATAACTCTCTGAGTACAGATAATGTAGTAGATGTCACCGCAGTCCTATGTAACACCACAGATAACACAGTGATAACTCTCTGAGTACAGATAATGTAGTAGATGTCACCTGCAGTCCTATGTAACACTACAGATAACACAGTGATAACTCTCTGAGTACAGATAATGTAGTAGATGTCACCGCAGTCCTATGTAACACCACAGATAACACAGTGATAACTCTCTGAGTACAGATAATGTAGTAGATGTCACCTGCAGTCCTATGTAACACCACAGATAACACAGTGATAACTGTCTGAGTACAGATAATGGAGGAGATGTCACCTGCAGTCCTATGTAACACCACAGATAACACAGTGATAACTGTCTGAGTACAGATAATGGAGGAGATGTCACCTGCAGTCCTATGTAACACCACAGATAACACCGTGATAACTCTCTGAGTACAGATAATGTAGTAGATGTCACCTGCAGTCCTATGTAACATCACAGATAACACAGTGATAACTCTCTGAGTACAGATAATGTAGTAGATGTCACCTGCAGTCCTATGTAACACCACAGATAACACAGTGATAACTGTCTGAGTACAGATAATGGAGGAGATGTCACCTGCAGTCCTATGTAACACCACAGATAACACCGTGATAACTCTCTGAGTACAGATAATGTAGTAGATGTCACCTGCAGTCCTATGTAACATCACAGATAACACAGTGATAACTCTCTGAGTACAGATAATGTAGTAGATGTCACCTGCAGTCCTATGTAACACCACAGATAACACAGTGATCACTCTCTAAGTACAGATAATGTAGTAGATGTCACCTGCAGTCCTATGTAACATCACAGATAACACAGTGATAACTCTCTGAGTACAGATAATGTAGTAGATGTCATCTGCAGTCCTATGTAACACCACAGATAACACAGTGATATCTCTCTGAGTACAGATAATGTAGTAGATGTCACCTGCAGTCCTATGTAACATCACAGATAACACAGTGATAACTCTCTGAGTACAGATAATGTAGTAGATGTCACCTGCAGTCCTATGTAACACCACAGATAACACAGTGATGACTCTCGGAGTACAGATAATGTAGTAGATGTCACCTGCAGTCCTATGTAACACCACAGATAACACAGTGATAACTCTCTGAGTACAGATAATGTAGTAGATGTCACCTGCAGTCCTATGTAACACTACAGATAACACAGTGATAACTCTCTGAGTACAGATAATGTAGTAGATGTCACCTGCAGTCCTATGTAACACCACAGATAACACAATGATAACTCTCTGAGTACAGATAATGTAGTAGATGTCACCTGCAGTCCTATGTAACACTACAGATAACACAGTGATAACTCTCTGAGTACAGATAATGTAGTAGATGTCACCTGCAGTCCTATGTAACACCACAGATAACACAGTGATAACTGTCTGAGTACAGATAATGGAGGAGATGTCACCTGCAGTCCTATGTAACACCACAGATAACACCGTGATAACTCTCTGAGTACAGATAATGTAGTAGATGTCACCTGCAGTCCTATGTAACATCACAGATAACACAGTGATAACTCTCTGAGTACAGATAATGTAGTAGATGTCACCTGCAGTCCTATGTAACACCACAGATAACACAGTGATCACTCTCTGAGTACAGATAATGTAGTAGATGTCACCTGCAGTCCTATGTAACATCACAGATAACACAGTGATAACTCTCTGAGTACAGATAATGTAGTAGATGTCACCTGCAGTCCTATGTAACACCACAGATAACACAGTGATAACTCTCTGAGTACAGATAATGTAGTAGATGTCACCTGCAGTCCTATGTAACACCACAGATAACACAGTGATAACTCTCTGAGTACAGATAATGTAGTAGATGTCACCGCAGTCCTATGTAACACCACAGATAACACAGTGATAACTCTCTGAGTACAGATAATGTAGTAGATGTCACCTGCAGTCCTATGTAACACTACAGATAACACAGTGATAACTCTCTGAGTACAGATAATGTAGTAGATGTCACCTGCAGTCCTATGTAACACTACAGATAACACAGTGATAACTCTCTGAGTACAGATAATGTAGTAGATGTCACCTGCAGTCCTATGTAACACCACAGATAACACAGTGATAACTGTCTGAGTACAGATAATGGAGGAGATGTCACCTGCAGTCCTATGTAACACCACAGATAACACCGTGATAACTCTCTGAGTACAGATAATGTAGTAGATGTCACCTGCAGTCCTATGTAACATCACAGATAACACAGTGATAACTCTCTGAGTACAGATAATGTAGTAGATGTCACCTGCAGTCCTATGTAACACCACAGATAACACAGTGATCACTCTCTGAGTACAGATAATGTAGTAGATGTCACCTGCAGTCCTATGTAACATCACAGATAACACAGTGATAACTCTCTGAGTACAGATAATGTAGTAGATGTCACCTGCAGTCCTATGTAACACCACAGATAACACAGTGATAACTCTCTGAGTACAGATAATGTAGTAGATGTCACCTGCAGTCCTATGTAACACCACAGATAACACAGTGATAACTCTCTGAGTACAGATAATGTAGTAGATGTCACCGCAGTCCTATGTAACACCACAGATAACACAGTGATAACTCTCTGAGTACAGATAATGTAGTAGATGTCACCTGCAGTCCTATGTAACACTACAGATAACACAGTGATAACTCTCTGAGTACAGATAATGTAGTAGATGTCACCTGCAGTCCTATGTAACACCACAGATAACGCAGTGATAACTCTCTGAGTACAGATAATGTAGTAGATGTCACCTGCAGTCCTATGTAACACTACAGATAACACAGTGATAACTCTCTGAGTACAGATAATGTAGTAGATGTCACCTGCAGTCCTATGTAACACCACAGATAACACAGTGATAACTGTCTGAGTACAGATAATGGAGGAGATGTCACCTGCAGTCCTATGTAACACCACAGATAACACCGTGATAACTCTCTGAGTACAGATAATGTAGTAGATGTCACCTGCAGTCCTATGTAACATCACAGATAACACAGTGATAACTCTCTGAGTACAGATAATGTAGTAGATGTCACCTGCAGTCCTATGTAACATCACAGATAACACAGTGATAACTCTCTGAGTACAGATAATGTAGTAGATGTCATCTGCAGTCCTATGTAACACCACAGATAACACAGTGATATCTCTCTGAGTACAGATAATGTAGTAGATGTCACCTGCAGTCCTATGTAACATCACAGATAACACAGTGATAACTCTCTGAGTACAGATAATGTAGTAGATGTCACCTGCAGTCCTATGTAACATCACAGATAACACAGTGATAACTCTCTGAGTACAGATAATGTAGTAGATGTCACCTGCAGTCCTATGTAACACCACAGATAACACAGTGATGACTCTCGGAGTACAGATAATGTAGTAGATGTCACCTGCAGTCCTATGTAACACCACAGATAACACAGTGATAACTCTCTGAGTACAGATAATGTAGATGTCACCTGCAGTCCTATGTAACACCACAGATAACACAGTGATAACTCTCTGAGTACAGATAATGTAGTAGATGTCACCTGCAGTCCTATGTAACACCACAGATAACACAGTGATGACTCTCGGAGTACAGATAATGTAGTAGATGTCACCTGCAGTCCTATGTAACACCACAGACAACGCAGTGATAACTCTCTGAGTACAGATAATGTAGTAGATGTCACCTGCAGTCCTATGTAACACCACAGATAACACAGTGATGACTCTCGGAGTACAGATAATGTAGTAGATGTCACCTGCAGTCCTATGTAACACCACAGATAACACAGTGATAACTCTCTGAGTACAGATAATGTAGTAGATGTCATCTGCAGTCCTATGTAACACCACAGATAACACAGTGATAACTCTCTGAGTACAGATAATGTAGTAGATGTCACTTGCAGTCCTATGTAACACCACAGATAACGCAGTGATAACTCTCTGAGTACAGATAATGTAGTAGATGTCACCTGCAGTCCTATGTAACACCACAGATAACACAGTGATAACTCTCTGAGTACAGATAATGTAGTAGATGTCACCTGCAGTCCTATGTAACACCACAGATAACACAGTGATAACTGTCTGAGTACAGATAATGGAGGAGATGTCACCTGCAGTCCTATGTAACACCACAGATAACACCGTGATAACTCTCTGAGTACAGATAATGTAGTAGATGTCACCTGCAGTCCTATGTAACATCACAGATAACACAGTGATAACTCTCTGAGTACAGATAATGTAGTAGATGTCACCTGCAGTCCTATGTAACACCACAGATAACACAGTGATCACTCTCTGAGTACAGATAATGTAGTAGATGTCACCTGCAGTCCTATGTAACATCACAGATAACACAGTGATAACTCTCTGAGTACAGATAATGTAGTAGATGTCACCTGCAGTCCTATGTAACACTACAGATAACACAGTGATAACTCTCTGAGTACAGATAATGTAGTAGATGTCACCTGCAGTCCTATGTAACACCACAGATAACACAGTGATAACTGTCTGAGTACAGATAATGGAGGAGATGTCACCTGCAGTCCTATGTAACACCACAGATAACACCGTGATAACTCTCTGAGTACAGATAATGTAGTAGATGTCACCTGCAGTCCTATGTAACATCACAGATAACACAGTGATAACTCTCTGAGTACAGATAATGTAGTAGATGTCACCTGCAGTCCTATGTAACACCACAGATAACACAGTGATCACTCTCTGAGTACAGATAATGTAGTAGATGTCACCTGCAGTCCTATGTAACATCACAGATAACACAGTGATAACTCTCTGAGTACAGATAATGTAGTAGATGTCACCTGCAGTCCTATGTAACACCACAGATAACACAGTGATAACTCTCTGAGTACAGATAATGTAGTAGATGTCACCTGCAGTCCTATGTAACACCACAGATAACACAGTGATAACTCTCTGAGTACAGATAATGTAGTAGATGTCACCGCAGTCCTATGTAACACCACAGATAACACAGTGATAACTCTCTGAGTACAGATAATGTAGTAGATGTCACCTGCAGTCCTATGTAACACTACAGATAACACAGTGATAACTCTCTGAGTACAGATAATGTAGTAGATGTCACCTGCAGTCCTATGTAACACCACAGATAACGCAGTGATAACTCTCTGAGTACAGATAATGTAGTAGATGTCACCTGCAGTCCTATGTAACACTACAGATAACACAGTGATAACTCTCTGAGTACAGATAATGTAGTAGATGTCACCTGCAGTCCTATGTAACACCACAGATAACACAGTGATAACTGTCTGAGTACAGATAATGGAGGAGATGTCACCTGCAGTCCTATGTAACACCACAGATAACACCGTGATAACTCTCTGAGTACAGATAATGTAGTAGATGTCACCTGCAGTCCTATGTAACATCACAGATAACACAGTGATAACTCTCTGAGTACAGATAATGTAGTAGATGTCACCTGCAGTCCTATGTAACATCACAGATAACACAGTGATAACTCTCTGAGTACAGATAATGTAGTAGATGTCATCTGCAGTCCTATGTAACACCACAGATAACACAGTGATATCTCTCTGAGTACAGATAATGTAGTAGATGTCACCTGCAGTCCTATGTAACATCACAGATAACACAGTGATAACTCTCTGAGTACAGATAATGTAGTAGATGTCACCTGCAGTCCTATGTAACATCACAGATAACACAGTGATAACTCTCTGAGTACAGATAATGTAGTAGATGTCACCTGCAGTCCTATGTAACACCACAGATAACACAGTGATGACTCTCGGAGTACAGATAATGTAGTAGATGTCACCTGCAGTCCTATGTAACACCACAGATAACACAGTGATAACTCTCTGAGTACAGATAATGTAGATGTCACCTGCAGTCCTATGTAACACCACAGATAACACAGTGATAACTCTCTGAGTACAGATAATGTAGTAGATGTCACCTGCAGTCCTATGTAACACCACAGATAACACAGTGATGACTCTCGGAGTACAGATAATGTAGTAGATGTCACCTGCAGTCCTATGTAACACCACAGACAACGCAGTGATAACTCTCTGAGTACAGATAATGTAGTAGATGTCACCTGCAGTCCTATGTAACACCACAGATAACACAGTGATGACTCTCGGAGTACAGATAATGTAGTAGATGTCACCTGCAGTCCTATGTAACACCACAGATAACACAGTGATAACTCTCTGAGTACAGATAATGTAGTAGATGTCATCTGCAGTCCTATGTAACACCACAGATAACACAGTGATAACTCTCTGAGTACAGATAATGTAGTAGATGTCACTTGCAGTCCTATGTAACACCACAGATAACGCAGTGATAACTCTCTGAGTACAGATAATGTAGTAGATGTCACCTGCAGTCCTATGTAACACCACAGATAACACAGTGATAACTCTCTGAGTACAGATAATGTAGTAGATGTCACCTGCAGTCCTATGTAACACCACAGATAACGCAGTGATAACTCTCTGAGTACAGATAATGTAGTAGATGTCACCCGCAGTCCTATGTAACACCACAGATAACACAGTGATAACTCTCTGAGTACAGATAATATAGTAGATGTCACCTGCAGTCCTATGTAACACCACAGATAACACAGTGATATCTCTCTGAGTACAGATAATGTAGTAGATGTCACCTGCAGTCCTATGTAACACAACAGATAACACAGTGATAACTCTCTGTGTACAGATAATGTAGTAGATGTCACCTGCAGTCCTATGTAACACCACAGATAACACAGTGATAACTCTCTGAGTACAGATAATGTAGTAGATGTCATCTGCAGTCCTATGTAACACAACAGATAACACAGTGATAACTCTCTGTGTACAGATAATGTAGTAGATGTCACATGCAGTCCTATGTAACACAACAGATAACACAGTGATAACTCTCTGTGTACAGATAATGTAGTAGATGTCACCCGCAGTCCTATGTAACACCACAGATAACACAGTGATAACTCTCTGAGTACAGATAATGTAGTAGATGTCACCTGCAGTCCTATGTAACACCACAGACAACGCAGTGATAACTCTCTGAGTACAGATAATGTAGTAGATGTCACCTGCAGTCCTATGTAACACCACAGACAACGCAGTGATAACTCTCTGAGTACAGATAATGTAGTAGCTGTCACCTGCAGTCCTATGTAACACCACAGATAACACAGTGATAACTCTCTGAGTACAGATAATGTAGTAGATGTCACCTGCAGTCCTATGTAACACCACAGATAACACAGTGATAACTCTCTGAGTACAGATAATGTAGTAGATGTCACCTGCAGTCCTATGTAACACCACAGATAACACAGTGATAACTCTCTGAGTACAGATAATGTAGTAGATGTCACCTGCAGTCCTATGTAACACCACAGATAACGCAGTGATAACTCTCTGAGTACAGATAATGTAGTAGATGTCACCTGCAGTCCTATGTAACACCACAGATAGCACAGTGATAACTCTCTGAGTACAGATAATGTAGTAGATGTCACCTGCAGTCCTATGTAGCACCACAGATAACACAGTGATAACTCTCTGAGTAGAGATAATGTAGTAGATGTCACCTGCAGTCCTATGTAGCACCACAGATAACACAGTGATAACTCTCTGAGTACAGATAATGTAGTAGATGTCACCTGCAGTCCTATGTAACACCACAGATAACACAGTGATAACTCTCTGAGTACAGATAATGTAGTAGATATCACCTGCAGTCCTATGTAACACCACAGATAGCACAGTGATAACTTTCTGAGTACAGATAATGTAGTAGATGTCACCTGCAGTCCTATGTAACACCACAGATAACACAGTGATAACTCTCTGAGTACAGATAATGTAGTAGATGTCACCTGCAGTCCTATGTAACACCACAGATAACACAGTGATAACTCTCTGAGTAGAGATAATGTAGTAGATGTCACCTGCAGTCCTATGTAACACCACAGATAACACAGTGATAACTCTCTGAGTACAGATAATGTAGTAGATGTCACCTGCAGTCCTATGTAACACCACAGATAACACAGTGATATCTCTCTGAGTACAGATAATGTAGTAGATGTCACCTGCAGTCCTATGTAACACCACAGATAACACAGTGATAACTCTCTGAGTACAGATAATGTAGTAGATGTCACCTGCAGTCCTATGTAACACCACAGATAACACAGTGATAACTCTCTGAGTAGAGATAATGTAGTAGATGTCACCTGCAGTCCTATGTAACACCACTGATAGCACAGTGATAACTTTCTGAGTACAGATAATGTAGTAGATGTCACCTGCAGTCCTATGTAACACCACAGATAACACAGTGATAATTCTCTGAGTACAGATAATGTAGTAGATGTCACTTGCAGTCCTATGTAACACCACAGATAACACAGTGATATCTCTCTGAGTACAGATAATGTAGTAGATGTCACCTGCAGTCCTATGTAACACCACATATAACACAGTGATAACTCTCTGAGTACAGATAATGTAGTAGATGTCACCTGCAGTCCTATGTAACACAACAGATAACACAGTGATAACTCTCTGTGTACAGACAATGTAGTAGATGTCACCTGCAGTCCTATGTAACACAACAGATAACACAGTGATAACTCTCTGTGTACAGATAATGTAGTAGATGTCACCTGCAGTCCTATGTAACACCACATATAACACAGTGATAACTCTCTGAGTACAGATAATGTAGTAGATGTCACTTGCAGTCCTATGTAACACCACAGATAACACAGTGATAACTCTCTGAGTACAGATAATGTAGTAGATGTCACCTGCAGTCCTATGTAACACAACAGATAACACAGTGATAACTCTCTGAGTACAGATAATGTAGTAGATGTCACCTGCAGTCCTATGTAACACCACAGATAACACAGTGATAACTCTCTGAGTACAGATAATGTAGTAGATGTCACTTGCAGTCCTATGTAACACCACAGATAACACAGTGATAACTCTCTGAGTACAGATAATGTAGTAGATGTCACCTGCAGTCCTATGTAACACCACAGACAACGCAGTGATAACTCTCTGAGTACAGATAATGTAGTAGATGTCACCTGCAGTCCTATGTAACACCGCAGATAACACAGTGATATCTCTCTGAGTACAGATAATGTAGTAGATGTCACCTGCAGTCCTATGTAACACCACAGATAGCACAGTGATAACTTTCTGAGTACAGATAATGTAGTAGATGTCACCTGCAGTCCTATGTAACACCACAGATAACACAGTGATAACTCTCTGAGTACAGATAATGTAGTAGATGTCACTTGCAGTCCTATGTAACACCACAGATAACACAGTGATATCTCTCTGAGTACAGATAATGTAGTAGATGTCACCTGCAGTCCTATGTAACACCACAGATAACACAGTGATAACTCTCTGAGTACAGATAATGTAGTAGATGTCACCTGCAGTCCTATGTAACACCACAGATAACACAGTGATAACTCTCTGAGTACAGATAATGTAGTAGATGTCACCTGCAGTCCTATGTAACACCACAGATAACACAGTGATAACTCTCTGAGTACAGATAATGTAGTAGATGTCACCTGCAGTCCTATGTAACACCACAGATAACACAGTGATAACTCTCTGAGTACAGATAATGTAGTAGATGTCACCTGCAGTCCTATGTAACACTACAGATAACACAGTGATAACTCTCTGAGTACAGATAATGTAGTAGATGTCACCTGCAGTCCTATGTAACACTACAGATAACACAGTGATAACTCTGAGTACAGATAATGTAGTAGATGTCACCTGCAGTCCTATGTAACACTACAGATAACACAGTGATAACTCTCTGAGTACAGATAATGTAGTAGATGTCACCTGCAGTCCTATGTAACATCACAGATAACACAGTGATAACTCTCTGAGTACAGATAATGTAGTAGATGTCACCTGCAGTCCTATGTAACATCACAGATAACACAGTGATAACTCTCTGAGTACAGATAATGTAGTAGATGTCACCTGCAGTCCTATGTAACATCACAGATAACACAGTGATAACTCTCTGAGTACAGATAATGTAGTAGATGTCACCCGCAGTCCTATGTAACACCACAGATAACACAGTGATAACTATCTGAGTACAGATAATGTAGTAGATGTCACCTGCAGTCCTATGTAACACCACAGATAACACAGTGATAACTGTCTGAGTACAGATAATGGAGGAGATGTCACCTGCAGTCCTATGTAACACCACAGATAACACCGTGATAACTCTCTGAGTACAGATAATGTAGTAGATGTCACCTGCAGTCCTATGTAACATCACAGATAACACAGTGATAACTCTCTGAGTACAGATAATGTAGTAGATGTCACCTGCAGTCCTATGTAACACCACAGATAACACAGTGATCACTCTCTGAGTACAGATAATGTAGTAGATGTCACCTGCAGTCCTATGTAACACCACAGATAACACAGTGATAACTCTCTGAGTACAGATAATGTAGTAGATGTCACCTGCAGTCCTATGTAACATCACAGATAACACAGTGATAACTCTCTGAGTACAGATAATGTAGTAGATGTCACCTGCAGTCCTATGTAACACCACAGATAACACAGTGATAACTCTCTGAGTACAGATAATGTAGTAGATGTCACCTGCAGTCCTATGTAACACCACAGATAACACAGTGATAACTCTCTGAGTACAGATAATGTAGTAGATGTCACCTGCAGTCCTATGTAACACCACAGATAACACAGTGATAACTCTCTGAGTGCAGATAATGTAGTAGATGTCATCTGCAGTCCTATGTAACACCACAGATAACACCGTGATAACTCTCTGAGTACAGATAATGTAGTAGATGTCACCTGCAGTCCTATGTAACATCACAGATAACACAGTGATAACTCTCTGAGTACAGATAATGTAGTAGATGTCATCTGCAGTCCTATGTAACACCACAGATAACACCGTGATAACTCTCTGAGTACAGATAATGTAGTAGATGTCACCTGCAGTCCTATGTAACACCACAGATAACACAGTGATAACTCTCTGAGTACAGATAATGTAGTAGATGTCACCCGCAGTCCTATGTAACACCACAGATAACACAGTGATAACTCTCTGAGTACAGATAATGTAGTAGATGTCACCTGCAGTCCTATGTAACACCACAGATAACACAGTGATAACTCTCTGAGTACAGATAATGTAGTAGATGTCACCTGCAGTCCTATGTAACACCACAGATAACACAGTGATAACTCTCTGAGTGCAGATAATGTAGTAGATGTCACCTGCAGTCCTATGTAACACCACAGATAACACAGTGATAACTTTCTGAGTACAGATAATGCAGTAGATGTCACCTGCAGTCCTATGTAACACCACAGATAACACAGTGATAACTCTCTGAGTGCAGATAATGTAGTAGGTGTCACCTGCAGTCCTATGTAACATCACAGATAACACAGTGATAACTCTCTGAGTACAGATAATGTAGTAGATGTCACCTGCAGTCCTATGTAACACCACAGATAACACAGTGATATCTCTCTAGTGCAGATAATGTAGTAGATGTCACCTGCAGTCCTATGTAACACCACAGATAACACAGTGATAACTCTCTAGTGCAGATAATGTAGTAGATGTCACCTGCAGTCCTATGTAACACCACAGATAACACAGTGATAACTCTCTGAGTACAGATAATGTAGTAGATGTCACCTGCAGTCCTATGTAACACCACAGATAACACAGTGATAACTCTCTGAGTACAGATAATGTAGTAGATGTCACCTGCAGTCCTATGTAACACCACAGATAACACAGTGATAACTCTCTGAGTACAGATAATGTAGTAGATGTCACCTGCAGTCCTATGTAACACCACAGATAACACAGTGATAACTCTCTGAGTACAGATAATGTAGTAGATGTCACCTGCAGTCCTATGTAACACAACAGATAACACAGTGATAACTCTCTGAGTACAGATAATGTAGTAGATGTCACCTGCAGTCCTATGTAACACCACAGATAACACAGTGATAACTCTCTGAGTACAGATAATGTAGTAGATGTCACCTGCAGTCCTATGTAACACCACAGATAACACAGTGATAACTCTCTGAGTACAGATAATGTAGTAGATGTCACCGCAGTCCTATGTAACATCACAGATAACACAGTGATAACTCTGAGTACAGATAATGTAGTAGATGTCACCTGCAGTCCTATGTAACACCACAGATAACACAGTGATAACTCTCTGAGTACAGATAATGTAGTAGATGTCACCTGCAGTCCTATGTAACACCACAGATAACACAGTGATCACTCTCTGAGTACAGATAATGTAGTAGATGCCACCTGCAGTCCTATGTAACACCACAGATAACACAGTGATCACTCTCTGAGTACAGATAATGTAGTAGATGCCACCTGCAGTCCTATGTAACACCACAGATAACACAGTGATCACTCTCTGAGTACAGATAATGTAGTAGATGTCACCGCAGTCCTATGTAACACCACAGATAACACAGTGATCACTCTCTGAGTACAGATAATGTAGTAGATGTCACCTGCAGTCCTATGTAACACCACAGATAACACAGTGATCACTCTCTGAGTACAGATAATGTAGTAGATGTCACCTGCAGTCCTATGTAACACCACAGATAACACAGTGATAACTCTCTGAGTACAGATAATGTAGTAGATGTCACCTGCAGTCCTATGTAACACCACAGATAACACAGTGACATCTCTCTGAGTACAGATAATGTAGTAGATGTCACCTGCAGTCCTATGTAACACCACAGAAAACGCAGTGATAACTCTCTGAGTACAGATAATGTAGTAGATGTCACCTGCAGTCCTATGTAACACCACAGATAACACAGTGATAACTCTCTGAGTACAGATAATGTAGTAGATGTCACCTGCAGTCCTATGTAACACCACAGATAACACAGTGATCACTCTCTGAGTACAGATAATGTAGTAGATGTCACCTGCAGTCCTATGTAACACCACAGATAACACAGTGATAACTCTCTGAGTACAGATAATGTAGTAGATGTCACCTGCAGTCCTATGTAACACCACAGATAACACAGTGATCACTCTCTGAGTACAGATAATGTAGTAGATGCCACCTGCAGTCCTATGTAACACCACAGATAACACAGTGATCACTCTCTGAGTACAGATAATGTAGTAGATGTCACCGCAGTCCTATGTAACACCACAGATAACACAGTGATAACTCTCTGAGTACAGATAATGTAGTAGATGTCACCTGCAGTCCTATGTAACATCACAGATAACACAGTGATAACTCTCTGAGTACAGATAATGTAGTAGATGTCACCTGCAGTCCTATGTAACACTACAGATAACACAGTGATAACTCTCTGAGTACAGATAATGTAGTAGATGTCACCTGCAGTCCTATGTAACACCACAGATAACGCAGTGATAACTCTCTGAGTACAGATAATGTAGTAGATGTCACCTGCAGTCCTATGTAACACCACAGATAACGCAGTGATAACTATCTGAGTACAGATAATGTAGTAGATGTCACCTGCAGTCCTATGTAACACCACAGATAACACAGTGATAACTATCTGAGTACAGATAATGTAGTAGATGTCACCTGCAGTCCTATGTAACACTACAGATAACACAGTGATAACTCTCTGAGTACAGATAATGTAGTAGATGTCACCTGCAGTCCTATGTAACACCACAGATAACGCAGTGATAACTCTCTGAGTACTGATAATGTAGTAGATGTCACCTGCAGTCCTATGTAACACCACAGATAACACAGTGATAACTATCTGAGTATAGATAATGTAGTAGATGTCACCTGCAGTCCTATGTAACACTACAGATAACACAGTGATAACTCTCTGAGTACAGATAATGTAGTAGATGTCACCTGCAGTCCTATGTAACACCACAGATAACGCAGTGATAACTCTCTGAGTACAGATAATGTAGTAGATGTCACCTGCAGTCCTATGTAACACCACAGATAACACAGTGATAACTCTCTGAGTACAGATAATGGAGGAGATGTCACCTGCAGTCCTATGTAACACCACAGATAACACAGTGATAACTCTCTGAGTACAGATAATGTAGTAGATGTCACCTGCAGTCCTATGTAACATCACAGATAACACAGTGATAACTCTCTGAGTACAGATAATGTAGTAGATGTCACCTGCAGTCCTATGTAACACCACAGATAACACAGTGATCACTCTCTGAGTACAGATAATGTAGTAAATGTCACCTGCAGTCCTATGTAACATCACAGATAACACAGTGATAACTCTCTGAGTACAGATAATGTAGTAGATGTCACCTGCAGTCCTATGTAACATCACAGATAACACAGTGATAACTCTCTGAGTACAGATAATGTAGTAGATGTCACCTGCAGTCCTATGTAACACCACATATAACACAGAGATAACTCTCTGAGTACAGATAATGTAGTAGATGTCACCTGCAGTCCTATGTAACACCACAGATAACACAGAGATAACTCTCTGAGTACAGATAATGTAGATGTCACCTGCAGTCCTATGTAACACCACAGATAACACAGTGATAACTCTCTGAGTACAGATAATGTAGTAGATGTCACCTGCAGTCCTATGTAACACCACAGATAACACAGTGATGACTCTCGGAGTACAGATAATGTAGTAGATGTCACCTGCAGTCCTATGTAACACCACAGATAACACAGTGATATCTCTCTGAGTACAGATAATGTAGTAGATGTCACCTGCAGTCCTATGTAACATCACAGATAACACAGTGATAACTCTCTGAGTACAGATAATGTAGTAGATGTCACTTGCAGTCCTATGTAACACCACAGATAACACAGTGATATCTCTCTGAGTACAGATAATGTAGTAGATGTCACCTGCAGTCCTATGTAACACCACAGATAACACAGTGATAACTCTCTGAGTACAGATAATGTAGATGTCACCTGCAGTCCTATGTAACACCACAGATAACACAGTGATAACTCTCTGAGTACAGATAATGTAGTAGATGTCACCTGCAGTCCTATGTAACACCACAGATAACACAGTGATGACTCTCGGAGTACAGATAATGTAGTAGATGTCACCTGCAGTCCTATGTAACACCACAGATAACACAGTGATAACTATCTGAGTACAGATAATGTAGTAGATGTCACCTGCAGTCCTATGTAACATCACAGATAACACAGTGATAACTCTCTGAGTACAGATAATGTAGTAGATGTCACCTGCAGTCCTATGTAACTCCACAGATAACACAGTGATAACTATCTGAGTACAGATAATGTAGTAGATGTCACCTGCAGTCCTATGTAACATCACAGATAACACAGTGATAACTCTCTGAGTACAGATAATGTAGTAGATGTCACCTGCAGTCCTATGTAACTCCACAGATAACACAGTGATAACTCTCTGAGTACAGATAATGTAGTAGATGTCACCTGCAGTCCTATGTAACACCACAGATAACACAGTGATAACTCTCTGTGTACAGATAATGTAGTAGATGTCACCTGCAGTCCTATGTAACACAACAGATAACACAGTGATAACTCTCTGTGTACAGATAATGTAGTAGATGTCACCTGCAGTCCTATGTAACACAACAGATAACACAGTGATAACTCTCTGTGTACAGATCATGTAGTAGATGTCACCCGCAGTCCTATGTAACACCACAGATAACACAGTGATAACTCTCTGAGTACAGATAATGTAGTAGATGTCACCTGCAGTCCTATGTAACACCACAGACAACGCAGTGATAACTCTCTGAGTACAGATAATGTAGTAGATGTCACCTGCAGTCCTATGTAACACCACAGACAACGCAGTGATAACTCTCTGAGTACAGATAATGTAGTAGCTGTCACCTGCAGTCCTATGTAACACCACAGATAACACAGTGATAACTCTCTGAGTACAGATAATGCAGTAGATGTCACCTGCAGTCCTATGTAACACCACAGATAACACAGTGATAACTCTCTGAGTACAGATAATGTAGTAGCTGTCACCTGCAGTCCTATGTAACACCACAGATAACACAGTGATAACTCTCTGAGTACAGATAATGCAGTAGATGTCACCTGCAGTCCTATGTAACACCACAGACAACGCAGTGATAACTCTCTGAGTACAGATAATGTAGTAGCTGTCACCTGCAGTCCTATGTAACACCACAGATAACACAGTGATAACTCTCTGAGTACAGATAATGCAGTAGATGTCACCTGCAGTCCTATGTAACACCACAGATAACACAGTGATAACTCTCTGAGTACAGATAATGTAGTAGATGTCACCTGCAGTCCTATGTAACACCACAGATAACACAGTGATAACTCTCTGAGTACAGATAATGTAGTAGATGTCACCTGCAGTCCTATGTAACACCACAGATAACGCAGTGATAACTCTCTGAGTACAGATAATGTAGTAGATGTCACCTGCAGTCCTATGTAACACCACAGATAACACAGTGATAACTCTCTGAGTAGAGATAATGTAGTAGATGTCACCTGCAGTCCTATGTAACACCACAGATAGCACAGTGATAACTTTCTGAGTACAGATAATGTAGTAGATGTCACCTGCAGTCCTATGTAACACCACAGATAACACAGTGATAACTCTCTGAGTACAGATAATGTAGTAGATGTCACTTGCAGTCCTATGTAACACCACAGATAACACAGTGATATCTCTCTGAGTACAGATAATGTAGTAGATGTCACCTGCAGTCCTATGTAACACCACATATAACACAGTGATAACTCTCTGAGTACAGATAATGTAGTAGATGTCACCTGCAGTCCTATGTAACACAACAGATAACACAGTGATAACTCTCTGTGTACAGACAATGTAGTAGATGTCACCTGCAGTCCTATGTAACACAACAGATAACACAGTGATAACTCTCTGTGTACAGATAATGTAGTAGATGTCACCTGCAGTCCTATGTAACACCACATATAACACAGTGATAACTCTCTGAGTACAGATAATGTAGTAGATGTCACTTGCAGTCCTATGTAATACCACAGATAACACAGTGATAACTCTCTGAGTACAGATAATGTAGTAGATGTCACCTGCAGTCCTATGTAACACAACAGATAACACAGTGATAACTCTCTGAGTACAGATAATGTAGTAGATGTCACCTGCAGTCCTATGTAACACCACAGATAACACAGTGATAACTCTCTGAGTACAGATAATGTAGTAGATGTCACTTGCAGTCCTATGTAACACCACAGATAACACAGTGATAACTCTCTGAGTACAGATAATGTAGTAGATGTCACCTGCAGTCCTATGTAACACCACAGACAACGCAGTGATAACTCTCTGAGTACAGATAATGTAGTAGATGTCACCTGCAGTCCTATGTAACACCGCAGATACCACAATGATAACTCTCTGAGTACAGATAATGTAGTAGCTGTCACCTGCAGTCCTATGTAACACCACAGATAACACAGTGATAACTCTCTGAGTACAGATAATGTAGTAGATGTCACCTGCAGTCCTATGTAACACCGCAGATACCACAATGATAACTCTCTGAGTACAGATAATGTAGTAGCTGTCACCTGCAGTCCTATGTAACACCACAGATAACACAGTGATAACTCTCTGAGTACAGATAATGTAGTAGATGTCATCTGCAGTCCTATGTAACTCCACAGATAACACAGTGATCACTCTCTGAGTACAGATAATGTAGTAGATGTCACCTGCAGTCCTATGTAACACCACAGATAACACAGTGATAACTCTCTGAGTACAGATAATGTAGTAGATGTCACCTGCAGTCCTATGTAACACCACAGATAACACAGTGATAACTCTCTGAGTACAGATAATGTAGTAGATGTCACCTGCAGTCCTATGTAACACCACAGATAGCACAGTGATAACTTTCTGAGTACAGATAATGTAGTAGATGTCACCTGCAGTCCTATGTAACACCACAGATAACACAGTGATAACTCTCTGAGTACAGATAATGTAGTAGATGTCACTTGCAGTCCTATGTAACACCACAGATAACACAGTGATATCTCTCTGAGTACAGATAATGTAGTAGATGTCACCTGCAGTCCTATGTAACACCACATATAACACAGTGATAACTCTCTGAGTACAGATAATGTAGTAGATGTCACCTGCAGTCCTATGTAACACAACAGATAACACAGTGATAACTCTCTGTGTACAGACAATGTAGTAGATGTCACCTGCAGTCCTATGTAACACAACAGATAACACAGTGATAACTCTCTGTGTACAGATAATGTAGTAGATGTCACCTGCAGTCCTATGTAACACCACATATAACACAGTGATAACTCTCTGAGTACAGATAATGTAGTAGATGTCACTTGCAGTCCTATGTAACACCACAGATAACACAGTGATAACTCTCTGAGTACAGATAATGTAGTAGATGTCACCTGCAGTCCTATGTAACACAACAGATAACACAGTGATAACTCTCTGAGTACAGATAATGTAGTAGATGTCACCTGCAGTCCTATGTAACACCACAGATAACACAGTGATAACTCTCTGAGTACAGATAATGTAGTAGATGTCACTTGCAGTCCTATGTAACACCACAGATAACACAGTGATAACTCTCTGAGTACAGATAATGTAGTAGATGTCACCTGCAGTCCTATGTAACACCACAGACAACGCAGTGATAACTCTCTGAGTACAGATAATGTAGTAGATGTCACCTGCAGTCCTATGTAACACCACAGATAACACAGTGATAACTCTCTGAGTACAGATAATGTAGTAGATGTCACCTGCAGTCCTATGTAACACCGCAGATACCACAATGATAACTCTCTGAGTACAGATAATGTAGTAGCTGTCACCTGCAGTCCTATGTAACACCACAGATAACACAGTGATAACTCTCTGAGTACAGATAATGTAGTAGATGTCACCTGCAGTCCTATGTAACTCCACAGATAACACAGTGATCACTCTCTGAGTACAGATAATGTAGTAGATGTCACCTGCAGTCCTATGTAACACCACAGATAGCACAGTGATAACTCTCTGAGTAGAGATAATGTAGTAGATGTCACCTGCAGTCCTATGTAACACCACAGATAGCACAGTGATAACTTTCTGAGTACAGATAATGTAGTAGATGTCACCTGCAGTCCTATGTAACACCACAGATAACACAGTGATAACTCTCTGAGTACAGATAATGTAGTAGATGTCACTTGCAGTCCTATGTAACACCACAGATAACACAGTGATATCTCTCTGAGTACAGATAATGTAGTAGATGTCACTTGCAGTCCTATGTAACACCACAGATAACACAGTGATATCTCTCTGAGTACAGATAATGTAGTAGATGTCACCTGCAGTCCTATGTAACACCACAGATAACACAGTGATAACTCTCTGAGTACAGATAATGTAGTAGATGTCACTTGCAGTCCTATGTAACACCACAGATAACACAGTGATATCTCTCTGAGTACAGATAATGTAGTAGATGTCACCTGCAGTCCTATGTAACACCACAGATAACACAGTGATAACTCTCTGAGTACAGATAATGTAGTAGATGTCACCTGCAGTCCTATGTAACACAACAGATAACACAGTGATAACTCTCTGTGTACAGATAATGCAGTAGATGTCACCTGCAGTCCTATGTAACACCACAGATAACACAATGATAACTCTCTGAGTACAGATAATGTAGTAGATGTCACCTGCAGTCCTATGTAACACCACAGATAACACAGTGTTAACTCTGAGTACAGATAATGTAGTAGATGTCACCTGCAGTCCTATGTAACACCACAGATAACACAGTGATAACTCTCTGAGTAGAGATAATGTAGTAGATGTCACCTGCAGTCCTATGTAACACCACAGATAGCACAGTGATAACTTTCTGAGTACAGATAATGTAGTAGATGTCACCTGCAGTCCTATGTAACACCACAGATAACACAGTGATAACTCTCTGAGTACAGATAATGTAGTAGATGTCACTTGCAGTCCTATGTAACACCACAGATAACACAGTGATATCTCTCTGAGTACAGATAATGTAGTAGATGTCACCTGCAGTCCTATGTAACACCACAGATAACACAGTGATAACTCTCTGAGTACAGATAATGTAGTAGATGTCACTTGCAGTCCTATGTAACACCACAGATAACACAGTGATATCTCTCTGAGTACAGATAATGTAGTATATGTCACCTGCAGTCCTATGTAACACCACAGATAACACAGTGATAACTCTCTGAGTACAGATAATGTAGTAGATGTCACCTGCAGTCCTATGTAACACAACAGATAACACAGTGATAACTCTCTGTGTACAGATAATGCAGTAGATGTCACCTGCAGTCCTATGTAACACCACAGATAACACAATGATAACTCTCTGAGTACAGATAATGTAGTAGATGTCACCTGCAGTCCTATGTAACACCACAGATAACACAGTGTTAACTCTGAGTACAGATAATGTAGTAGATGTCACCTGCAGTCCTATGTAACACCACAGATAACACAGTGATAACTCTCTGAGTACAGATAATGTAGTAGATGTCACCTGCAGTCCTATGTAACACCACAGATAACACAGTGATAACTCTGAGTACAGATAATGTAGTAGATGTCACCTGCAGTCCTATGTAACACCACAGATAACACAGTGATCACTCTCTGAGTACAGATAATGTAGTAGATGTCACCTGCAGTCCTATGTAACACCACAGATAACACAGTGATAACTCTCTGAGTACAGATAATGTAGTAGATGTCACCTGCAGTCCTATGTAACACCACAGATAACACAGTGATAACTCTCTGAGTACAGATAATGTAGTAGATGTCACTTGCAGTCCTATGTAACACCACAGATAACACAGTGATAACTCTCTGAGTACAGATAATGTAGTAGATGTCACCTGCAGTCCTATGTAACACCACAGATAACACAGTGATAACTCTGAGTACAGATAATGTAGTAGATGTCACCTGCAGTCCTATGTAACACCACAGATAACACAGTGATATCTCTCTGAGTACAGATAATGTAGTAGATGGCACCTGCAGTCCTATGTAACACCACAGATAACACAGTGATAACTCTCTGAGTACAGATAATGTAGTAGATGTCACTTGCAGTCCTATGTAACACCACAGATAACACAGTGATAACTCTCTGAGTACAGATAATGTAGTAGATGTCACTTGCAGTCCTATGTAACACCACAGATAACACAGTGATAACTCTCTGAGTACAGATAATGTAGTAGATGTCACCTGCAGTCCTATGTAACACCACAGATAACACAGTGATAACTCTCTGAGTACAGATAATGTAGTAGATGTCACCTGCAGTCCTATGTAACACCACAGATAACACAGTGATAACTCTGAGTACAGATAATGTAGTAGATGTCACCTGCAGTCCTATGTAACACCACAGATAACACAGTGATATCTCTCTGAGTACAGATAATGTAGTAGATGGCACCTGCAGTCCTATGTAACACCACAGATAACACAGTGATAACTCTCTGAGTACAGATAATGGAGGAGATGTCACCTGCAGTCCTATGTAACACCACAGATAATACAGTGATAACTCTCTGAGTACAGATAATGTAGTAGATGTCACCTGCAGTCCTATGTAACACCACAGATAACACAGTGATATCTCTCTGAGTACAGATAATGTAGTAGATGTCACCTGCAGTCCTATGTAACACCACAGATAACACATTGATAACTCTCTGAGTACAGATAATGTAGTAGATGTCACCTGCAGTCCTATGTAACACCACAGATAACACAGTGATAACTCTCTGAGTACAGATAATGTAGTAGATGTCACCTGCAGTCCTATGTAACACCACAGATAACACAGTGATAACTCTCTGAGTACAGATAATGTAGTAGATGTCACCTGCAGTCCTATGTAACACCACAGATAACTCAGTGATAACTCTCTGAGTATAGATAATGTAGTAGATGTCACCTGCAGTCCTATGTAACACCACAGATAACACAGTGATATCTCTCTGAGTACAGATAATGTAGTAGATGTCACCTGCAGTCCTATGTAACACCACAGATAACACATTGATAACTCTCTGAGTACAGATAATGTAGTAGATGTCACCTGCAGTCCTATGTAACACCACAGATAACACAGTGATAACTCTCTGAGTACAGATAATGTAGTAGATGTCACCTGCAGTCCTATGTAACACCACAGATAACACAGTGATAACTCTCTGAGTACAGATAATGTAGTAGATGTCACCTGCAGTCCTATGTAACACCACAGATAACGCAGTGATAACTCTCTGAGTACAGATAATGTAGTAGATGTCACCTGCAGTCCTATGTAACACCACCGATAATACAGTGATCACTCTCTGAGTACAGATAATGTAGTAGATGTCACCTGCAGTCCTATGTAACACCACAGATAACACAGTGATAACTCTGAGTACAGATAATGTAGTAGATGTCACCTGCAGTCCTATGTAACACCACAGATAACACAGTGATAACTCTGAGTACAGATAATGGAGGAGATGTCACCTGCAGTCCTATGTAACACCACAGATAACACAGTGATAACTCTGAGTACAGATAATGTAGTAGATGTCACCTGCAGTCCTATGTAACACCACAGATAACACAGTGATAACTCTGAGTACAGATAATGGAGGAGATGTCACCTGCAGTCCTATGTAACACCACAGATAACACAGTGATAACTCCCTGAGTACAGATAATGTAGTAGATGTCACCTGCAGTCCTATGTAACACCACAGATAACACAGTGATATCTCTCTGAGTACAGATAATGTAGTAGATGTCACCTGCAGTCCTATGTAACACCACAGATAACACAGTGATAACTCTCTGAGTACAGATAATGTAGTAGATGTCACCTGCAGTCCTATGTAACACCACCGATAATACAGTGATAACTCTCTGAGTACAGATAATGTAGTAGATGTCACTTGCAGTCCTATGTAACACAACAGATAACACAGTGATCACTCTCTGAGTACAGATAATGTAGTAGATGTCACCTGCAGTCCTATGTAACACCACAGATAACACAGTGATAACTCTCTGAGTACAGATAATGTAGTAGATGTCACCCGCAGTCCTATGTAACACCACAGATAACACAGTGATAACTCTCTGAGTACAGATAATGTAGTAGATGTCACCTGCAGTCCTATGTAACACCACAGATAGCACAGTGATAACTCTCTGAGTACAGATAATGTAGTAGATGTCACCTGCAGTCCTATGTAACACCACAGATAGCACAGTGATAACTCTCTGAGTACAGATAATGTAGTAGATGTCACCTGCAGTCCTATGTAACACCACAGATAACACAGTGATAACTCTCTGAGTACAGATAATGTAGTAGATGTCACCTGCAGTCCTATGTAACACCACAGATAACACAGTGATCACTCTCTGAGTACAGATAATGTAGTAGATGTCACCCGCAGTCCTATGTAACACCACAGATAACACAGTGATAACTCTCTGAGTACAGATAATGTAGTAGATGTCACCTGCAGTCCTATGTAACACCACAGATAGCACAGTGATACCTCTCTGAGTACAGATAATGTAGTAGATGTCACCTGCAGTCCTATGTAACACCACAGATAACACAGTGATAACTCTGAGTACAGATAATGTAGTAGATGTCACCTGCAGTCCTATGTAACACCACAGATAGCACAGTGATAACTCTCTGAGTACAGATAATGTAGGAGATGTCATCTGCAGTCCTATGTAACACCACAGATAACACAGTGATAACTCTCTGAGTACAGATAATGTAGTAGATGTCACCTGCAGTCCTATGTAACACCACAGATAACACAGTGATAACTCTCTGAGTACAGATAATGTAGTAGATGTCATGTGCAGTCCTATGTAACACCACAGATAATACAGTGATAACTCTCTGAGTACAGATAATGTAAGAGATGTCACCTGCAGTCCTATGTAACACCACAGATAACACAGTGATAACTCTCTGAGTACAGATAATGCAGTAGATGTCACCTGCAGTCCTATGTAACACCACAGATAACACAGTGATAACTCTCTGAGTACAGATAATGTAGTAGATGTCACCTGCAGTCCTATGTAACACCACAGATAACACAGTGATAACTCTGAGTACAGATAATGTAGTAGATATCACCTGCAGTCCTATGTAACACCACAGATAACACAGTGATAACTCTCTGAGTACAGATAATGTAGTAGATGTCACCTGCAGTCCTATGTAACACCACAGATAACACAGTGATAACTCTCTGAGTACAGATAATGTAGTAGATATCACCTGCAGTCCTATGTAACACCACAGATAACACAGTGATAACTCTCTGAGTACAGATAATGTAGTAGATGTCACCTGCAGTCCTATGTAACACCACAGATAACACAGTGATAACTCTCTGAGTACAGATAATGTAGTAGATGTCACCTGCAGTCCTATGTAACACCACAGATAACACAGTGATAACTCTCTGAGTACAGATAATGTAGTAGATGTCACCTGCAGTCCTATGTAACACCACAGATAGCACAGTGATATCTCTCTGAGTGCAGATAATGTAGGAGATGTCACCTGCAGTCCTATGTAACACCACAGATAACACAGTGATAACTCTCTGAGTACAGATAATGTAGTAGATATCACCTGCAGTCCTATGTAACACCACAGAAAGCACAGTGATATCTCTCTGAGTGCAGATAATGTAGGAGATGTCACCTGCAGTCCTATGTAACACCACATATAACACAGTGATAACTCTCTGAGTACAGATAATGTAGTAGATATCACCTGCAGTCCTATGTAACACCACAGATAACACAGTGATATCTCTCTGAGTACAGATAATGCAGTAGATGTCACCTGCAGTCCTATGTAACACCACAGATAACACAGTGATAACTCTCTGAGTACAGAAAATGTAATAGATGTCACCTGCAGTCCTATGTAACACCACCGATAATACAGTGATAACTCTCTGAGTACAGATAATGTAGTAGATGTCACCTGCAGTCCTATGTAACACCACAGATAACACAGTGATAACTCTCTGAGTACAGAAAATGTAATAGATGTCACCTGCAGTCCTATGTAACACCACCGATAATACAGTGATAACTCTCTGAGTACAGATAATGTAATAGATGTCACCTGCAGTCCTATGTAACACCACAGATAACACAGTGATAACTCTCTGAGTACAGATAATGTAGTAGATGTCACCTGCAGTCCTATGTAACACCACATATAACACAGTGATAACTCTGAGTACAGATAATGTAGTAGATGTCACCTGCAGTCCTATGTAACACCAGAGATAACACAGTGATAACTCTCTGAGTACAGATAATGTAGTAGATGTCACCTGCAGTCCTATGTAACACCACAGATAACACAGTGATAACTCTCTGAGTACAGATAATGTAGTAGATGTCACCTGCAGTCCTATGTAACATCACAGATAACACAGTGATAACTCCCTGAGTACAGATAATGTAGTAGATGTCACCTGCAGTCCCATGTAACACCACAGATAACACAGTGATAACTCTCTGAGTACAGATAATGTAGTAGATGTCACCTGCAGTCCTATGTAACACCACAGATAACACAGTGATAACTCTCTGAGTACAGATAATGTAGTAGATGTCACCCGCAGTCCTATGTAACACCACAGATAACACAGTGATAACTCTCTGAGTACAGATAATGTAGTAGATGTCACCTGCAGTCCTATGTAACACCACAGATAGCACAGTGATAACTCTCTGAGTACAGATAATGTAGTAGATGTCACCTGCAGTCCTATGTAACACCACAGATAACACAGTGATAACTCTCTGAGTACAGATAATGTAGTAGATGTCACCTGCAGTCCTATGTAACACCACAGATAACACAGTGATATCTCTCTGAGTACAGATAATGCAGTAGATGTCACCTGCAGTCCTATGTAACACCACAGATAACACAGTGATAACTCTCTGAGTACAGATAATGTAGTAGATGTCACCTGCAGTCCTATGTAACACCACAGATAACACAGTGATAACTCTCTGAGTACAGATAATGTAGTAGATGTCACCTGCAGTCCTATGTAACACCACAGATAACACAGTGATAACTCTCTGAGTACAGAAAATGTAATAGATGTCACCTGCAGTCCTATGTAACACCACCGATAATACAGTGATAACTCTCTGAGTACAGATAATGTAATAGATGTCACCTGCAGTCCTATGTAACACCACATATAACACAGTGATAACTCTCTGAGTACAGATAATGTAGTAGATGTCACCTGCAGTCCTATGTAACACCACATATAACACAGTGATAACTCTCTGAGTACAGATAATGTAGTAGATGTCACCTGCAGTCCTATGTAACACCACAGATAACACAGTGATAACTCTCTGAGTACAGATAATGTAGTAGATGTCACCTGCAGTCCTATGTAACACCACATATAACACAGTGATAACTCTGAGTACAGATAATGTAGTAGATGTCACCTGCAGTCCTATGTAACACCACAGATAACACAGTGATAACTCTCTGAGTACAGATAATGTAGTAGATGTCACCTGCAGTCCTATGTAACACCACAGATAACACAGTGATAACTCTCTGAGTACAGATAATGTAGTAGATGTCACCTGCAGTCCTATGTAACATCACAGATAACACAGTGATAACTCCCTGAGTACAGATAATGTAGTAGATGTCACCTGCAGTCCCATGTAACACCACAGATAACACAGTGATAACTCTCTGAGTACAGATAATGTAGTAGATGTCACCTGCAGTCCTATGTAACACCACATATAACACAGTGATAACTCTCTGAGTACAGATAATGTAGTAGATGTCACCTGCAGTCCTATGTAACACCACAGATAACACAGTGATAACTCTCTGAGTACAGATAATGTAGTAGATGTCACCCGCAGTCCTATGTAACACCACAGATAACACAGTGATAACTCTCTGAGTACAGATAATGTAGTAGATGTCACCTGCAGTCCTATGTAACACCACAGATAGCACAGTGATAACTCTCTGAGTACAGATAATGTAGTAGATGTCACCTGCAGTCCTATGTAACACCACAGATAACACAGTGATAACTCTCTGAGTACAGATAATGTAGTAGATGTCACCTGCAGTCCTATGTAACACCACAGATAACACAGTGATAACTCTCTGAGTACAGATAATGTAGTAGATGTCATCTGCAGTCCTATGTAACACCACAGATAACACAGTGATAACTCTGAGTACAGATAATGTAGTAGATGTCACCTGCAGTCCTATGTAACACCACAGATAGCACAGTGATAACTCTCTGAGTACAGATAATGTAGTAGATGTCACCTGCAGTCCTATGTAACACCACAGATAACACAGTGATAACTCTCTGAGTACAGATAATGTAGTAGATGTCACCTGCAGTCCTATGTAACACCACAGATAACACAGTGATAACTCTCTGAGTACAGATAATGTAGTAGATGTCACCTGCAGTCCTATGTAACACCACAGATAATACAGTGATAACTCTCTGAGTACAGATAATGTAATAGATGTCACCTGCAGTCCTATGTAACACCACAGATAACACAGTGATAACTCTCTGAGTACAGATAATGTAGTAGATGTCACCTGCAGTCCTATGTAACACCACAGATAGCACAGTGATATCTCTCTGAGTGCAGATAATGTAGGAGATGTCACCTGCAGTCCTATGTAACACCACAGATAACACAGTGATAACTCTCTGAGTACAGATAATGTAGTAGATATCACCTGCAGTCCTATGTAACACCACAGATAGCACAGTGATATCTCTCTGAGTACAGATAATGTAGTAGATGTCACCTGCAGTCCTATGTAACACCACAGATAACACAGTGATATCTCTCTGAGTACAGATAATGTAGTAGATGTCACCTGCAGTCCTATGTAACACCACAGATAACACAGTGATAACTCTGAGTACAGATAATGTAGTAGATATCACCTGCAGTCCTATGTAACACCACAGATAACACAGTGATAACTCTCTGAGTACAGATAATGTAGTAGATGTCACCTGCAGTCCTATGTAACACCACAGATAACACAGTGATAACTCTCTGAGTACAGACAATGTAGTAGATGTCACCTGCAGTCCTATGTAACACCACAGATAGCACAGTGATATCTCTCTGAGTGCAGATAATGTAGGAGATGTCACCTGCAGTCCTATGTAACACCACAGATAACACAGTGATAACTCTCTGAGTACAGATAATGTAGTAGATATCACCTGCAGTCCTATGTAACACCACAGAAAGCACAGTGATATCTCTCTGAGTGCAGATAATGTAGGAGATGTCACCTGCAGTCCTATGTAACACCACATATAACACAGTGATAACTCTCTGAGTACAGATAATGTAGTAGATATCACCTGCAGTCCTATGTAACACCACAGATAACACAGTGATAAATCTCTGAGTACAGATAATGTAGGAGATGTCACCTGCAGTCCTATGTAACACCACAGATAACACAGTGATATCTCTCTGAGTACAGATAATGTAGGAGATGTCACCTGCAGTCCTATGTAACACCACAGATAACACAGTGATAACTCTCTGAGTACAGAAAATGTAATAGATGTCACCTGCAGTCCTATGTAACACCACCGATAATACAGTGATAACTCTCTGAGTACAGATAATGTAGTAGATGTCACCTGCAGTCCTATGTAACACCACAGATAACACAGTGATAACTCTCTGAGTACAGATAATGTAGTAGATGTCACCTGCAGTCCTATGTAACATCACAGATAACACAGTGATAACTCCCTGAGTACAGATAATGTAGTAGATGTCACCTGCAGTCCCATGTAACACCACAGATAACACAGTGATAACTCTCTGAGTACAGATAATGTAGTAGATGTCACCTGCAGTCCTATGTAACACCACATATAACACAGTGATAACTCTCTGAGTACAGATAATGTAGTAGATGTCACCTGCAGTCCTATGTAACACCACAGATAACACAGTGATAACTCTCTGAGTACAGATAATGTAGTAGATGTCACCCGCAGTCCTATGTAACACCACAGATAACACAGTTATAACTCTCTGAGTACAGATAATGTAGTAGATGTCACCTGCAGTCCCATGTAACACCACAGATAACACAGTGATAACTCTCTGAGTACAGATAATGTAGTAGATGTCACCTGCAGTCCTATGTAACACCACATATAACACAGTGATAACTCTCTGAGTACAGATAATGTAGTAGATGTCACCTGCAGTCCTATGTAACACCACAGATAACACAGTGATAACTCTCTGAGTACAGATAATGTAGTAGATGTCACCCGCAGTCCTATGTAACACCACAGATAACACAGTGATAACTCTCTGAGTACAGATAATGTAGTATATGTCACCTGCAGTCCTATGTAACACCACAGATAGCACAGTGATAACTCTCTGAGTACAGATAATGTAGTAGATGTCACCTGCAGTCCTATGTAACACCACAGATAACACAGTGATAACTCTCTGAGTACAGATAATGTAGTAGATGTCACCTGCAGTCCTATGTAACACCACAGATAACACAGTGATAACTCTGAGTACAGATAATGTAGTAGATGTCACCTGCAGTCGTATGTAACACCACAGATAGCACAGTGATAACTCTCTGAGTACAGATAAT
Organism: Phyllobates terribilis; assembly: GCF_046119375.1. Classification (NCBI taxonomy): domain Eukaryota; kingdom Metazoa; phylum Chordata; class Amphibia; order Anura; family Dendrobatidae; genus Phyllobates; species Phyllobates terribilis. The sequence continues at coordinate 1,226,043,935 of NW_027362761.1, read as the reverse complement.
GTAGTAGATGTCACCTGCAGTCCTATGTAACACCACAGATAACACAGTGATAACTCTCTGAGTACAGATAATGTAGGAGATGTCATCTGCAGTCCTATGTAACACCACAGATAACACAGTGATAACTCTCTGAGTACAGATAATGTAGTAGATGTCACCTGCAGTCCTATGTAACACCACAGATAGCACAGTGATACCTCTCTGAGTACAGATAATGTAGTAGATGTCACCTGCAGTCCTATGTAACACCACAGATAATACAGTGATAACTCTCTGAGTACAGATAATGTAATAGATGTCACCTGCAGTCCTATGTAACACCACAGATAACACAGTGATAACTCTCTGAGTACAGATAATGTAGTAGATGTCACCTGCAGTCCTATGTAACACCACAGATAGCACAGTGATATCTCTCTGAGTGCAGATAATGTAGGAGATGTCACCTGCAGTCCTATGTAACACCACAGATAACACAGTGATAACTCTCTGAGTACAGATAATGTAGTAGATATCACCTGCAGTCCTATGTAACACCACAGATAGCACAGTGATATCTCTCTGAGTACAGATAATGTAGTAGATGTCACCTGCAGTCCTATGTAACACCACAGATAACACAGTGATATCTCTCTGAGTACAGATAATGTAGTAGATGTCACCTGCAGTCCTATGTAACACCACAGATAACACAGTGATAACTCTGAGTACAGATAATGTAGTAGATATCACCTGCAGTCCTATGTAACACCACAGATAACACAGTGATAACTCTCTGAGTACAGATAATGTAGTAGATGTCACCTGCAGTCCTATGTAACACCACAGATAGCACAGTGATATCTCTCTGAGTGCAGATAATGTAGGAGATGTCACCTGCAGTCCTATGTAACACCACAGATAACACAGTGATAACTCTCTGAGTACAGATAATGTAGTAGATATCACCTGCAGTCCTATGTAACACCACAGAAAGCACAGTGATATCTCTCTGAGTGCAGATAATGTAGGAGATGTCACCTGCAGTCCTATGTAACACCACATATAACACAGTGATAACTCTCTGAGTACAGATAATGTAGTAGATATCACCTGCAGTCCTATGTAACACCACAGATAACACAGTGATAACTCTCTGAGTACAGATAATGTAGGAGATGTCACCTGCAGTCCTATGTAACACCACAGATAACACAGTGATATCTCTCTGAGTACAGATAATGCAGTAGATGTCACCTGCAGTCCTATGTAACACCACAGATAACACAGTGATAACTCTCTGAGTACAGAAAATGTAATAGATGTCACCTGCAGTCCTATGTAACACCACCGATAACACAGTGATAACTATCTGAGTACAGATAATGTAGTAGATGTCACCTGCAGTCCTATGTAACACCACAGATAACACAGTGATAACTCTCTGAGTACAGATAATGTAGTAGATGTCACCTGCAGTCCTATGTAACATCACAGATAACACAGTGATAACTCCCTGAGTACAGATAATGTAGTAGATGTCACCTGCAGTCCTATGTAACACCACAGATAACACAGTGATAACTCTCTGAGTACAGATAATGTAGTAGATGTCACCTGCAGTCCTATGTAACATCACAGATAACACAGTGATAACTCCCTGAGTACAGATAATGTAGTAGATGTCACCTGCAGTCCCATGTAACACCACAGATAACACAGTGATAACTCTCTGAGTACAGATAATGTAGTAGATGTCACCTGCAGTCCTATGTAACACCACATATAACACAGTGATAACTCTGAGTACAGATAATGTAGTAGATGTCACCTGCAGTCCTATGTAACACCACAGATAACACAGTGATAACTCTCTGAGTACAGATAATGTAGTAGATGTCACCTGCAGTCCTATGTAACACCACAGATAACACAGTGATAACTCTCTGAGTACAGATAATGTAGTAGATGTCACCTGCAGTCCTATGTAACACCACAGATAACACAGTGATAACTCTCTGAGTACAGATAATGTAGTAGATGTCACCTGCAGTCCTATGTAACACCACAGATAACACAGTGATAACTCCCTGAGTACAGATAATGTAGTAGATGTCACCTGCAGTCCCATGTAACACCACATATAACACAGTGATAACTCTCTGAGTACAGATAATGTAGTAGATGTCACCTGCAGTCCTATGTAACACCACATATAACACAGTGATAACTCTGAGTACAGATAATGTAGTAGATGTCACCTGCAGTCCTATGTAACACCACAGATAACACAGTGATAACTCTCTGAGTACAGATAATGTAGTAGATGTCACCTGCAGTCCTATGTAACACCACAGATAACACAGTGATAACTCTCTGAGTACAGATAATGTAGTAGATGTCACCTGCAGTCCTATGTAACACCACAGATAACACAGTGATAACTCTCTGAGTACAGATAATGTAGTAGATGTCACCTGCAGTCCTATGTAACACCACAGATAACACAGTGATAACTCCCTGAGTACAGATAATGTAGTAGATGTCACCTGCAGTCCCATGTAACACCACAGATAACACAGTGATAACTCTCTGAGTACAGATAATGTAGTAGATGTCACCTGCAGTCCTATGTAACACCACATATAACACAGTGATAACTCTCTGAGTACAGATAATGTAGTAGATGTCACCTGCAGTCCTATGTAACACCACAGATAACACAGTGATAACTCTCTGAGTACAGATAATGTAGTAGATGTCACCTGCAGTCCCATGTAACACCACAGATAACACAGTGATAACTCTCTGAGTACAGATAATGTAGTAGATGTCACCTGCAGTCCTATGTAACACCACAGATAACACAGTGATAACTCTCTGAGTACAGATAATGTAGTAGATGTCACCTGCAGTCCTATGTAACACCACAGATAACACAGTGATAACTCCCTGAGTACAGATAATGTAGTAGATGTCACCTGCAGTCCCATGTAACACCACAGATAACACAGTGATAACTCTCTGAGTACAGATAATGTAGTAGATGTCACCTGCAGTCCTATGTAACACCACATATAACACAGTGATAACTCTCTGAGTACAGATAATGTAGTAGATGTCACCTGCAGTCCTATGTAACACCACAGATAACACAGTGATAACTCTCTGAGTACAGATAATGTAGTAGATGTCACCTGCAGTCCCATGTAACACCACAGATAACACAGTGATAACTCTCTGAGTACAGATAATGTAGTAGATGTCACCTGCAGTCCTATGTAACACCACAGATAACACAGTGATAACTCTCTGAGTACAGATAATGTAGTAGATGTCACCTGCAGTCCTATGTAACACCACAGATAACACAGTGATAACTCTCTGAGTACAGATAATGTAGTAGATGTCACCTGCAGTCCTATGTAACATCACAGATAACACAGTGATAACTCTCTGAGTACAGATAATGTAGTAGATGTCACCTGCAGTCCTATGTAACACCACAGATAACACAGTGATAACTCCCTGAGTACAGATAATGTAGTAGATGTCACCTGCAGTCCCATGTAACACCACAGATAACACAGTGATAACTCTCTGAGTACAGATAATGTAGTAGATGTCACCTGCAGTCCTATGTAACACCACATATAACACAGTGATAACTCTCTGAGTACAGATAATGTAGTAGATGTCACCTGCAGTCCTATGTAACACCACAGATAACACAGTGATAACTCTCTGAGTACAGATAATGTAGTAGATGTCACCTGCAGTCCCATGTAACACCACAGATAACACAGTGATAACTCTCTGAGTACAGATAATGTAGTAGATGTCACCTGCAGTCCTATGTAACACCACAGATAACACAGTGATAACTCTCTGAGTACAGATAATGTAGTAGATGTCACCTGCAGTCCTATGTAACACCACAGATAACACAGTGATAAGTCTCTGAGTACAGATAATGTAGTAGATGTCACCTGCAGTCCCATGTAACACCACAGATAACACAGTGATAACTCTCTGAGTACAGATAATGTAGTAGATGTCACCTGCAGTCCTATGTAACACCACATATAACACAGTGATAACTCTCTGAGTACAGATAATGTAGTAGATGTCACCTGCAGTCCTATGTAACACCACAGATAACACAGTGATAACTCTCTGAGTACAGATAATGTAGTAGATGTCACCTGCAGTCCCATGTAACACCACAGATAACACAGTGATAACTCTCTGAGTACAGATAATGTAGTAGATGTCACCTGCAGTCCTATGTAACACCACAGATAACACAGTGATAACTCTCTGAGTACAGATAATGTAGTAGATGTCACCTGCAGTCCTATGTAACACCACAGATAACACAGTGATAACTCCCTGAGTACAGATAATGTAGTAGATGTCACCTGCAGTCCCATGTAACACCACAGATAACACAGTGATAACTCTCTGAGTACAGATAATGTAGTAGATGTCACCTGCAGTCCTATGTAACACCACATATAACACAGTGATAACTCTCTGAGTACAGATAATGTAGTAGATGTCACCTGCAGTCCTATGTAACACCACAGATAACACAGTGATAACTCTCTGAGTACAGATAATGTAGTAGATGTCACCTGCAGTCCCATGTAACACCACAGATAACACAGTGATAACTCTCTGAGTACAGATAATGTAGTAGATGTCACCTGCAGTCCTATGTAACACCACAGATGACCTCACAGTCTTATATCTATATATAGTCTGTTACCGTTTCCTCTTCTCTCATCTCTGACTCCCTCACTTCTTTCTCGGCTCTGAATAGTTTGGAGAGTTTTCAGGGTTCCTCCTCTTTTCTCTCCTGTCTGTGACTTCATAGACCCCACCAGCCTGCTGGTCAGATGTACAGTACCGACCAAAAGTTTGGACACACCTTCTCATTTAAAGATTTTTCTGTATTTTCATGACTATGAAAATTGTACATTCACACTGAAGGCATCAAAACTATGAATTACCACATGTGGAATTATATACTTAACAAAAAAGTGTGAAACAACTGAAAATATGTCTTATACTCTAGGTTCTTCACAGTAGCCACCTTTTGCTTTGATGACTGCTTTGCATACTCTTGGCATTCTCTTGATGAGCTTCAAGAGGTAGTCACCGGAAATGGTCTTCATTTCACAGGTGTGCCCTGTCAGGTTTAATAAGTGGGATTTCTTGCCTTATAAATGGGGTTGGGACCATCAGTTGTGTTGTGCAGAAGTCAGGTGGATACACAGCTGATAGTCCTACTGAATAGACTGTTAGAATTTGTATTATGGCAAGAAAAAAGCAGCTAAGTAAAGAAAAACGAGTGGCCATCATTACTTTAAGAAATGAAGGTCAGTCAGTCCGAAAAATTGGGAAAACTTTGAAAGTGTCACCAAGTGCAGTTGCAAAAACCATCAAGCGCTACAAAGAAACTGGCTCACATGAGGATCGCCCCAGGAAAGGAAGACCAAGAGTCACCTCTGCTTCTGAGGATAAGTTTATCCGAGTCACCAGCCTCAGAAATCGCAGGTTAACAGCAGCTCAGATTAGAGACCAGGTCAATGCCACACAGAGTTCTAGCAGCAGACACATCTCTACAACAACTGTTAAGAGGAGACTTTGTGCAGCAGGCCTTCATGGTAAAATAGCTGCTAGGAAGCCACTGCTAAGGACAGGCAACAAGCAGAAGAGACTTGTTTGGGCTAAAGAACACAAGGAATGGACCTTAAACCAGTGGAAATCTGTGCTTTGGTCTGATGAGCCCAAATTTGAGATCTTTGGCTCCAACCACCGTGTCTTTGTGCGACGCAGAAAAGGTGAACGGATGGACTCTACATGCCTGGTTCCCACCGTGAAGCATGGAGGAGGAGGTGTGATGGTGTGGGGGGGCTTTGCTGGTGACACTGTTGGGGATTTATTCATAATTGAAGGCATACTGAACCAGCATGGCTACCACAGCATCTTGCAGCGGCATGCTATTCCATCCGGTTTGCGTTTAGTTGGACCATCATTTATTTTTCAACAGGACAATGACCCCAAACATCTCCAGGCTGTGTAAGGGCTATTTGACCAAGAAGGAGAGTGATGGGGGGCTACGCCAGATGACCTGGCCTCCACAGTCACCAGACCTGAACCCAATCGAGATGGTTTGGGGTGAGCTGGACCGCAGAGTGAAGGCAAAAGGGCCAACAAGTGCTAAGCATCTCTGGGAACTCCTTCAAGATTGCTGGAAGACCATTTCCAGTGACTACCTCTTGAAGCTCATCAAGAGAATGCCAAGAGTGTGCAAAGCAGTCATCAAAGCAAAAGGTGGCTACTCTGAAGACCCTAGAATATAAGACATATTTTCAGTAGTTTCACACTTTTTTGTTAAGTATATAATTCCACATGTGGTAATTCATAGTTTTGATGCCTTCAGTGTGAATGTACAATTTTCAAAGTCATGAAAATACAGAAAAATCTTTAAACGAGAAGGTGTGTCCAAACTTTTGGTCTGTACTGTATATAATCTCTGCAGCATTCTAGATAAAGACAGAAGTGTCCCCATAAAGACTAAAGATAAAATATATAAATGTCATTGAAAACACAACAATAAATATTAGTCAGAATTACAGAATAACAAACATGCTCATATTGTTACTGAACAACCCGCGACACCAATCTAATGTTACGATAATATAAATACACTAGCTATTGAAGCCATTCTACGCCCGGGCGGCGAGCATTTTTATTGGTATATGGTCTCCCATCCTGGTATTTGTGCTGCCCCCATCATGGTATTTGTGCTGCCCCCATCCTATCCTGGTATGCATGCCCCCCCTCATCCCAATCCTGGTATGCATGGTACCCCTCATCCTGGTATACATGGCACCCCTCATCCCAATTCTGGTATGTATGGCCTCCTCATCCCTCAATCCTGGTATGCATGGCACCCTCATCCCTATCCTGGTATGCATGGCACTCCTCATCTCCCAATCCTGGTATGCACGGCACCCCATCCCTTATCCTTGTATGCATGGTACCCCTCATCCCTATTCTGGTATGCATAGTACCCCTCATCCCTATTCTGGTATGCATGGCACCCCTCACCCCCAAATCCTGTTATGCATGGTCCCCTCACCCCCCAATCCTGGTATGCATGGTCCCCTCATCCCCCAATCCTGATTCGCATGGTCCCCTCACCCCCCAATCCTGGTATGCATGGTCCCCTCACCCCCAATCCTGGTATGCATGGTCCCCTCACCCACCAATCCCGGTATGCATGGTCCCCTCCCCCACTCATCCTGGTATGTATGGTACTCCTCATCCTGGTATGCATGGCACCCTATTCCTCATCCTGGTTTGCATGGTCCCCTCACCCCACAATCCTGATATGCATTGTCCCCTCCTCACCACCAATCCTGGTATGCATGGCACCCCTCAATCCTGGTATGCATGGCACCCGTCATCCTCCAATCCTGGTATGCATGGCACCCGTCATCCTCCAATCCTGGTATGCATGGTCCCCCCCTTACCCACCAATCCTGGTATGCATGGCACCCCTCAATCCTGGTATGTATGGCCCCCTCATCCCTATCCTGGTATGCATGACACTCCTCATCCCCCAATCCTGGTTTGTACGGCACCCCATCCTTTATCCTGGTATGCATGGTACCCCTCATCCCTATTCTGGTCTGCATAATACCCCTCATCCCTATTCTGATATGCATGGTACCCCTCATCCCAATTCTGGTATGCATGATACCCCTCATCCCTATTCTTGTATGTATGGTACTCCTCAGCCTGGTATGCATGGCACCCCATCCATCATCCTGGTATGCATGATACCCCTCATCCCTATTCTTGTATGTATGGTACCCTCAGCCTGGTATGCATGGCACCCCATCCATCATCCTGGTATGCATGGTACCCCTCATCCCTATTCTAGTATGCATGGCACCCCTCATCCCTAGTGCTGGTATGCATGGCACCCCTCACCCCCCAATCCTGGTATGCATGGTCCCCTCACCCCCAATCCTGGTATGCATGGCACCCCTCATCCCCAGTACTGGTATACATGGCACCCCTCACCCCCCAATCCTGGTATGCGTGGTCCCCTCACCCCCCAATCCTGGTATGCATGGTCCCCTCACCCCCCAATCCTGGTATGCATGATCCCCTCACCCCCCAATCCTGATATGCATGGTCCCCCCCTCACCCACCAATCCTGGTATGCAGGGTACCCCTCATCCCCCAATCCTGGTATGCATGACACCCCTCAATCCTGGTATGTATGGTACCCCTCACCCCTCAATCCTGGTATGTATGGTACCCCTCATCCCCCAATCCTGGTATGCATGGCACCCGTCATCCCCCAATCCTGGTATGCATGGCAGCCGTCATCCCCCAATCCTGGTATGCATAGTACCCCTAAGCCCCCAATCCTGATATGCATGGTCCCCCCCTCACCTACCAATCCTGGTATGCAGGGTACCCCTCATCCCCCAATCCTGGTATGCATGGCACCCCTCAATCTTGGTATGTATGGTACCCCTCATCCCCCAATCCTGGTATGAATGGCACCTGTCATCCCCCAATCCTGGTATGCATGGCACCCCTCATCCCCCAATCCTGATATGTGCATGGCCCCCTCATCCCTTTCACGCTGCACACATACAAAAAAATAAACACTTCTCACCTTTCTTCCCTGTGCTTGAGCGCTGCTGAGTCCTGTTCTGCCGGAGGCCGGGGGAGGAGTGCGGCGCCGGAATACGTACGTGCCCATACCGCGCTGTCCGGCGCCATTTTGTTAATGACACACTGCAAATGTGTCTTCAGTAAAATGGCGCCTGATAGCGCTATGCGCATGCGCTGATTCCGACACCTCATTCCTGCCCCGGTCTCCAGCGAGAAGAGAGGCGCCCCAGCAACGGTCAGGTAAGTATGTAAGTATGGCGCCGAAGATTGCGGTATATGTTCAGTGTCTACACATACCACGATCCGGTGCCATACACTCCTGTAACGGCTCCATGCGTTCTTCTGTCTGGAGCCAGAGTCTGTGCAGTCTATAAAGGCTTCAGACAGAGACACGCATCCCCCGCTATATTATAGATATAAAGGGGACAAATACCACCACACCATGACCAGATCCCATATTACCACCACAAAGTGACCAAATAATACCACATACAAGGAACACATACCACATCCTGTATATATAGACTGCACAGTACCACTCCTCCTGTCCTGTATATATACACTGCACAGTACCACTCCCCCTGTCCTGTATATATACACTGCACAGTACCACTCCTCCTGTCCTGTATATATACACTGCACAGTACCACTCCCCCTGTCCTGTATATATACACTGCACAGTACAGCTCCTCCTGTCCTGTATATATACACTGCACAGTACCACTCCCCCTGTCCTGTATATATACACTGCACAGTACCACTCCTCCTGTCCTGTATATATAGACTGCACAGTACCACTCCTCCTGTCCTGTATATATACACTGCACAGTACCACTCCCCCTGTCCTGTATATATACACTGCACAGTACCACTCCTCCTGTCCTGTATATATAGACTGCACAGTACCACTCCTCCTGTCCTGTATATATACACTGCACAGTACCACTCCCCCTGTCCTGTATATATACACTGCACAGTACCACTCCTCCTGTCCTGTATATATACACTGCACAGTACCACTCCTCCTGTCCTGTATATATACACTGCACAGTACCACTCCTCCTGTCCTGTATATATACACTGCACAGTACCACTCCTCCTGTCCTGTATATATACACTGCACAGTACCACTCCTCCTGTCCTGTATATATACACTGCACAGTACCACTCCTCCTGTCCTGTTTATATACACTGCACAGTACCACTCCTCCTGTCCTGTATATATACACTGCACAGTACCACTCCTCCTGTCCTGTTTATATACACTGCACAGTACCACTCCTCCTGTCCTGTATATATACACTGCACAGTAGTACTTCTCCTGTCCTGTGTATATACACTGCACAGTACCACTTCTCCTGTCCTGTATATATACACTGCACAGTACAGCTCCTCCTGTCCTGTATATATACACTGCACAGTACCACTCCTCCTGTCCTGTATATATACACTGCACAGTACCACTCCTCCTGTCCTGTATATATACACTGCACAGTACCACTCCTCCTGTCCTGTATATATACACTGCACAGTAGTACTTCTCCTGTCCTGTGTATATACACTGCACAGTACCACTTCTCCTGTCCTGTATATATACACTGCACAGTACAGCTCCTCCTGTCCTGTATATATACACTGCACAGTACCACTCCTCCTGTCCTGTATATATACACTGCACAGTACCACTCCTCCTGTCCTGTATATATACACTGCACAGTACCACTCCTCCTGTCCTGTATATATACACTGCACAGTACCACTTCTCCTGTCCTGTATATATACACTGCACAGTACCACTCCTCCTGTCCTGTATATATACACTGCACAGTGCCACTCCTCCTGTCCTGTATATATACACTGCACAGTACCACTCCTCCTGTCCTGTATATATACACTGCACAGTACAGCTCCTCCTGTCCTGTTTATATACACTGCACAGTACCACTCCTCCTGTCCTGTATATATACACTGCACAGTAGTACTTCTCCTGTCCTGTGTATATACACTGCACAGTACCACTTCTCCTGTCCTGTATATATACACTGCACAGTACAGCTCCTCCTGTCCTGTATATATACACTGCACAGTACCACTCCTCCTGTCCTGTATATATACACTGCACAGTACCACTCCTCCTGTCCTGTATATATACACTGCACAGTACCACTCCTCCTGTCCTGTATATATACACTGCACAGTAGTACTTCTCCTGTCCTGTGTATATACACTGCACAGTACCACTTCTCCTGTCCTGTATATATACACTGCACAGTACCACTCCTCCTGTCCTGTATATATACACTGCACAGTGCCACTCCTCCTGTCCTGTATATATACACTGCACAGTACCACTCCTCCTGTCCTGTATATATACACTGCACAGTACCACTTCTCCTGTCCTGTATATATACACTGCACAGTACCACTCCTCCTGTCCTGTATATATACACTGCACAGTGCCACTCCTCCTGTCCTGTATATATACACTGCACAGTACCACTCCTCCTGTCCTGTATATATACACTGCACAGTACCACTCCTCCTGTCCTGTATATATACACTGCACAGTACCACTCCTCCTGTCCTGTATATATACACTGCACAGTACCACTCCTCCTGTCCTGTATATATACACTGCACAGTACCACTTCTCCTGTCCTGTATATATACACTGCACAGTACCACTCCTCCTGTCCTGTATATATACACTGCACAGTGCCACTCCTCCTGTCCTGTATATATACACTGCACAGTGCCACTCCTCCTGTCCTGTATATATACACTGCACAGTACAGCTCCTCCTGTCCTGTATATATACACTGCACAGTACCACTTCTCCTGTCCTGTATATATACACTGCACAGTGCCACTCCTCCTGTCCTGTATATATACACTGCACAGTGCCACTCCTCCTGTCCTGTATATATACACTGCACAGTACCACTTCTCCTGTCCTGTATATATACACTGCACAGTACCACTTCTCCTGTCCTGTATATATACACTGCACAGTACCACTCCTCCTGTCCTGTATATATACACTGCACGGTACCACTCCTCCTGTCCTGTATATATACACTGCACAGTACCACTCCTCCTGTCCTGTATATATACACTGCACAGTACCACTCCTCCTGTCCTGTATATATACACTGCACAGTACCACTCCTCCTGTCCTGTATATATACACTGCACAGTACCACCCCTCCTGTCCTGTATATATACACTGCACAGTACAGCTCCTCCTGTCCTGTATATATACACTGCACAGTGCCACTCCTCCTGTCCTGTATATATACACTGCACAGCACCACTCCTCCTGTCCTGTATATATACACTGCACAGTACCACTCCTCCTGTCCTGTATATATACACTGCACAGTGCCACTCCTCCTGTCCTGTATATATACACTGCACAGTGCCACTCCTCCTGTCCTGTATATATACACTGCACAGTACCACTCCTCCTGTCCTGTATATATACACTGCACAGTGCCACTCCTCCTGTCCTGTATATATACACTGCACAGCACCACTCCTCCTGTCCTGTATATATACACTGCACAGTACCACTCCACCTGTCCTGTATATATACACTGCACAGTACCACTTCTCCTGTCCTGTATATATACACTGCACAGTACCACTCCTCCTGTCCTGTATATATACACTGCACAGTGCCACTCCTCCTGTCCTGTATATATACACTGCACAGTGCCACTCCTCCTGTCCTGTATATATACACTGCACAGTACCACTCCTCCTGTCCTGTATATATACACTGCACAGTGCCACTCCTCCTGTCCTGTATATATACACTGCACAGCACCACTCCTCCTGTCCTGTATATATACACTGCACAGTACCACTCCTCCTGTCCTGTATATATACACTGCACAGTACCACTTCTCCTGTCCTGTATATATACACTGCACAGTACCACTCCTCCTGTCCTGTATATATACACTGCACAGTACCACTCCTCCTGTCCTGTATATATACACTGCACAGTGCCACTCCTCCTGTCCTGTATATATACACTGCACAGTGCCACTCCTCCTGTCCTGTATATATACACTGCACAGTGCCACTCCTCCTGTCCTGTATATATACACTGCACAGCACCACTCCTCCTGTCCTGTATATATACACTGCACAGTACCACTCCTCCTGTCCTGTATATATACACTGCACAGTGCCACTCCTCCTGTCCTGTATATATACACTGCACAGTGCCACTCCTCCTGTCCTGTATATATACACTGCACAGTACAGCTCCTCCTGTCCTGTATATATACACTGCACAGTACCACTTCTCCTGTCCTGTATATATACACTGCACAGTACCATTCCTCCTGTCCTGTATATATACACTGCACAGTGCCACTTCTCCTGTCCTGTATATATACACTGCACAGTACCACTTCTCCTGTCCTGTATATATGCACTGCACAGTACCACTCCTCCTGTCCTGTATATATACACTGCACAGTACCACTCCTCCTGTCCTGTATATATACACTGCACAGTGCCACTTCTCCTGTCCTGTATATATACACTGCACAGTACCACTTCTCCTGTCCTGTATATATACACTGCACAGTACCACTTCTCCTGTCCTGTATATATGCACTGCACAGTACCACTCCTCCTGTCCTGTATATATACACTGCACAGTACCGCTCCTCCTGTCCTGTATATATACACTGCACAGTACCACTCCTCCTGTCCTGTATATATACACTGCACAGTACCACTCCTCCTGTCCTGTATATATACACTGCACAGTGCCACTTCTCCTGTCCTGTATATATACACTGCACAGTACCACTTCTCCTGTCCTGTATATATACACTGCACAGTACCACTTCTCCTGTCCTGTATATATACACTGCACAGTACCACTCCTCCTGTCCTGTATATATACACTGCACAGTACCACTCCTCCTGTCCTGTATATATACACTGTACAGCACCACTCCTCCTGTCCTGTATATATACACTGCACAGTACCACTCCTCCTGTCCTGTATATATACACTGCACAGTACCGCTCCTCCTGTCCTGTATATATACACTGCACAGCACCACTCCTCCTGTCCTGTATATATACACTGCACAGTACCACTTCTCCTGTCCTGTATATATACACTGCACAGTACGACTCCTCCTGTCCTGTATATATACACTGCACAGTACCACTCCTCCTGTCCTGTATATATACACTGTACAGCACCACTCCTCCTGTCCTGTATATATACACTGCACAGTACCACTCCTCCTGTCCTGTATATATACACTGCACAGTACCGCTCCTCCTGTCCTGTATATATACACTGCACAGCACCACTCCTCCTGTCCTGTATATATACACTGCACAGTACCATTCCTCCTGTATATATACACTGCACAGTACCACTCCTCCTGTATATATACAGTACATGACAGAACAATAATACATTACAGGACACCGAACGTAAGAACAAAACAAGACGACAAATCACAGAAAATAGAAACAAAATAAATCACCGCAGGAATATATATATATATACAGGAAATAAATATTATAAAACCTATAAGACCCCCGGCCCAGCTTCATTCATCCTACTATATACAATCCCACACAACACTCACACCGTCCTATATACACATAAAACACCGTCCTATATACAAGATTATATACAATAAAACACTAAACCTAATATACCGTATATACAACCGGGAACTAACACTAACCTACTGGTCCCACTGCCTGACCTTAGTCACACCCTTACCGCACCTCATTCACACCACAGAAAAACAAAAATAACAATATATACAATAGTGACATGAACTATTTTTTTTTTTTTTTTATATTTTATATTTTTTTTGTAATTTTTAATATATATACATAAAACACAGCCCTACACTAACTATCCCGCCACCCCTGATCCAGCTCTGGCCACAAAGTTCAGGATTACTCCGAGCTAGGATCAGGCCCCAAAGTTTTTCCCCAGGGGGGCCTGGACCAGGCCAGATCAGTCCTCTTATCACCGCCGATGAAAACCCCCCCAAATCCCCCACCCAACCTAACTAAAACCCCCTATTATACATTATATACAATATATACAGAACACAACCTACACACTCACCATCCAAGGCTCAAGTTCGATGCCGGCAAACCTTCTATTCAGGAGACAGAAATACAAAACAAAAATCTAGGGTGAAAAGACATCGGCCCACCACCAGGATATAGGAGTACTACCGGACTAAGGCACCCTGAAGGAAAAGCCCCTCCAGAGACGGGCCGCCCTCCGGGCACCCAGTCTTTCATACTCCAGAGAACGTACCTTCACCAGGTCACCTAGGATGTTCCTACAGACTTCATCTACATGGAGGATTTTACTCTGCGTCGAGACTAAAACTCGTGCGTTCCACGTGAAATACCTCACCACTGCGCTGACTATGAATAAAGTATCTCGGTCCCTTCTCCCAAGGTCTCCAAACGCTCCATAGGCCCACCCGGCGTAGGACAGAGTAGCCAGCCGCGGCCAACCAATGGAAGCCCCCACCCTGTTGTACACCTCTGTATTAAAGGGACAATGAAGCAGGAAGTGCTCCATGCTTTCCAGCACGTTAGCACAAGCCTCACGGGGGCAATTCCTGTCCTCGGAGCTCCTGTACTTCAAATTGTCCCTCACATACAGCTTACCATGGAAGCAGCGCCAAGTCAAGTCCCAGTACTTCTCGGGGATCCTGGTAGAATTTAACAAACTCAACCCAACCTCCAGATCCCGACTTGGGCAGTCTTTGAGGGCCAATGGACTCTGAAAATGAGAAAGCAAGACCCTCATATCGAGGAGTTTCCTCGGGAGGGACCTCACCTCCCACATTCCCAGACCCCACCGGCGGATCATTTTCAGAACCGGGGTAACATAAGCCGGGAGATGCCCGTGTGGTGTGCGAAGATCCTTCAATCTTCCCCCTGTCTCCCATTCCTGGAAGAAAGGCTGAAACCATCCCTTGCAGGAGAATACCCACGGAGGAGCCCTCTCTTTCCAGAGGTTTGCCACGTTCACCTTCAAGAAAGTGTTCACTAGGAACACCACGGGGTTCACCATATTCAAACCCCCTAGTCTCCTCGTGCGGTAAGTGACCTCCCGCTTGACTAGGTTCAGTCTGTTCCCCCATAACATCTGGAAGAACAGACTGTAGACCCGTGTCCAGAGAGGCTCTGGCAAGACACAGACGCTGCCCAGGTAGATTAGCAAGGGGAGCAGGAAAGCTTTGCACAGGCCAACCCTTTCCCTCAGGGTCAAAGACCAACCCCTCCATTGGTCCACTCTTTGGGCGACACCTTTGATTCTGCCTTCCCAGTTTTTCGTGGGGTAATCACCCTGGCCGAATTCGATGCCCAGGACTTTGGCATGTTCTTGGGGTTCGGGGAGGGTGTCCGGAAGATCAAACCCGGGATCTCCGCCTCCCAGCCAGAGACTCTCACACTTATCCTGGCTGACCTTGGACCCGGATGCCTCCGAGTAGCGCTCCACTTCTGACATCACCGCTGCTGCCTCCTCTTGCGAAGAAACAAAGACGGTGACATCGTCCGCGTAGGCCACCACCCTCAGGATAGTCTCCGGCGCCGCCCCGCCCATCCGCACCCCCGCCAACGGTCTACAATCGATCCTTCTGAGGAAGGGATCGATCGCAAACGCGTAAAGCAAAGGGCTAAGAGGACAGCCCTGACGGACACCGGATCCTACCCCAAAAGGTCGTCCAATCCACCCATTCACCAGAGGGAAAGTCTCAGCCCCTGTATACAAGGTCTTAAGCCAGTCCACAAACCCTCCAGGCAGACCATACCTCAAAAGAGTGGACCATAGGTACTCGTGGTTAACCCGATCAAAGGCTTTTGCCTGATCCAGGGTCAGCAAGAACCCCTTCCAGAGGCCCGCCCTGCCTTGCTCCACGGCCTCTCGGACACCTAGAACAGCACTAAAAGTGCTACGGCCAGGAACGCAACAGTGCTGAACCTCCGAAAGGAGCCGGGGTGCAAACTTCACCAGCCTGTTGAAAAGTATCTTAGCCAAAATCTTCCTGTCCACATTGAGAAGTGCTATGGGACGCCAGTTCTCAATGCGTGACGGATC
Organism: Phyllobates terribilis; assembly: GCF_046119375.1. Classification (NCBI taxonomy): domain Eukaryota; kingdom Metazoa; phylum Chordata; class Amphibia; order Anura; family Dendrobatidae; genus Phyllobates; species Phyllobates terribilis. The sequence continues at coordinate 1,226,027,119 of NW_027362761.1, read as the reverse complement.
CTTACCCTTTGACAAAATGATCAAAGCTGACCTCCTTAATGATCTCGGCAGAGTGCCCGAGGAGAGACACTCGTTAAACACCTGAGTCAAGAGGGGGACCAAAGAGTCCCTAAAGGTCCTAAAGAACTCGGATGTTAAGCCATCCGGACCTGGCGACTTTTTGGGCCTAAGCCCATCGATCGCCAGTCACACTTCCTCTTCTTTGATCGCTTCTGCCAAATCGCCCAGCGAGAGGTCAGCCCCTGGCTCAGGAACAGATTCAGCCAGGAAAGCCGACATCCCGTCACGATCAAGCTCCCTCCTTCCCAAGAGGTGCGAGTAGTAGGAACTGACAACCTCCAAGATCCCTGATCTGGACCTTCTCAGGGACCCCGTACTGTCCACCAGCCCCGTCACTATCTTACTATTCACTGACATCTTACAGTTTCTGTAAGGGTCGGGCGAGCAGTACTTCCCGTAGTCCCTCTCGAAAACCAAAGATGCGTGCCTATCGTACTGACACCTCTTCAGCAAGGACTTCACTCTGGAGATCTCCTCGCGGCTACCTCCAGTCGAGACAAGATGCTCGAGTTTCCTCCTCAGGCTCTGATACAGGCGATCCCTGTTCAGGCTTCTGAGGTTCGAGAGCTGCCGGAAGAATCTCGCCACCCGATGTTTGAACATCTCCCACCACTCCGACTTAGTGTTACTTAGGCCCAGCAATGGTACCTGGCTCTGAAAGAATTCCTCAAAAGACCGTCTTACAGCTTCTTCCTCAAGGAGTGATGAATTCAGCTTCCAATAGCCTCTTCCCATCCGAGGAGTCTCTGTAACGTTGAGAGAAAACATAATCAAACAGTGATCGGAGAACTCCACCTCCACAACCGACAACGGCGAAGAGACGGCCTCCTCCTTCAAATAAAACCTATCTAGCCTAGACCTGCACTGACTACCTCTAAAAAAGGTGAATCCCGTGTCGCCCGGGTTGTGCCGGATGTGGACATCCACCAGGCGAGCCTCACTCACTATCCTGTTTAACGCGACGCAGTCATAAGCCAGCCGGTCTCCGGAACCTCCTCTATCACAGGATCTCGTGACATTGTTGAAATCCCCTCCGAAGACCACCTGCCGACTCGAAAATAAAAAAGGTTTGATCTTCAGGAAGAGACATTTGCGGTCCCACTTGGACTGGGAACCATAGATGTTAATGAGCCGAAGCTCTTGTCCCCCCATGGAGACATCTAGGATCAAGCATCTCCCCATTTCTAATTCGATCACTCATCTGCATTCAACCGCTGCGGTCTTAAAAAGGACCGCCACCCCGCTATACGGCTCGGCCGCAAGAGACCAGTAGGAGGGCCCATGCCTCCACTCCCGCCTTGCTTTATGCAAGGTTGATATATCGGTCAACCTGGTCTCCTGCAAAAACAAAATGTCGGCGTCAAGTTGGCCGAGAAAATGAAAGGCCGTGTACCTTGCCGCATCTGACTTTATGCTGCAAACATTAATAGTTGCCAGCGTCAACGGGGTGGGTGCCGCCATCATGATTGATTGAATTAGATAGCCTTTTTCTTCCCACCACTGACAGTCCCAACCTCTTCCTCTGATAATGACGGGTTTTTAGTGCGCTTAAGACAAACAGATTCATCCATTCTCTCCTTACATAGATTCTTGCCTCGTCTGGTGGTCCTGGGTTAGTCGTCCCCCCAGAGGGCTTTGTATTTGCCCCCCGAGAGGAAGACCCAGCCATCTCCTGAGCCCCAACCACCTTGTCCGCAACCTCCGGCCCCGGGTCCCCACTTCCCCCCTCCAGAGGGAGGTCCTGGAGAGCCCCGAACCGGTTGGAGAGATCCACCAGAGGGGGGGCGGCTGAACCCTCCAATGGCGCTTGGATCATGGCCAGAGAGTCAGAGGGGTCGCACTCCAAAGAGGCAGCTCGAGACCTGGTCCCCCTCCTACCTCTGGCCGTTTTCCTGTTACCCTTTTTCTTTTTCTGTGACCACTCCCCCTCTCCCTCATCTAGACTGTCACCAGAAGAGGGTTCCTGGGAAGACGTGGCGTCCTCTCGCTCTTCCCTTTCAAGTCTCTTGACTTCCTCGCTCAATTCACTGTCTTTAGGATCCTCAGCTGCAAGTGAAGTACCTGGGTCAGAGTTTAGGGACATTACTCCCTGCCCCCTGTCCCCACGGCGCTTCTCCTGCCGCCTGATGGTGGATGGCGGCAGCTTGCTCCTCACCGGATCCCTGCCTCCCCCGCCCCTACTGGTCCCTTCACCGGCAAGATTAGTCCCGGCTTGCGCCTGTCCCACACTCGCCGCTTTCAGGACCGCATTGGCGAAGGAACGCGGACAGCGACTGAACGGGTGACCGAGGTCACCACACAAGTTACACCTAATCCTGCGACAGGCAGCAGCAAGATGACCGAGGTCCCCACACAGTGCGCATTTCTGGGTGGTACACTGCGCACTGAAGTGTGTGGGGCTACCGCACCTGTGACAGACCTTAGGCTGCCCCCGGTAGAAAATCAAGATCCTATCCCTCCCCAAAAAGGTTGAGGAGGGGATATGGGTAACAGTGTTTCCCGAAACCTTCAATCTCACCATGAAGGTCCAGGCCCCTGACCAGATACCATGGTCATCCAGATTCTTTTCGGGAATATTGGTGACCTCTCCGTATCTACTCACCCAGGTGGTAATGTCCATACAGGAAAGCGACTCGTTACTAGTCAGAACGGTCACATTCCTGACTGAATCTTGGCGAGTTATTGCCAGGGGAAAGAGACCATGCCATTCGGGGCGACTCCGAGCCAGCTCATGGCGAGACCAGAAAAGCTCAAGGCCCTCCGGTCTCACGAAGCTGACATCGAAGTAGGAGGTCCCGTAGGGATGGATCAAGGCAAAGATGTCATATGCCGCAAAGCCCATCCCCAGCAGGAGCTCAACCACCTTCGACCTATCAGGACAGGCATCCTTGCTTACCCACTGGAGACGGACCACGTTCCTACGGTTACTCCTCTGCCCCGTTGTCGGCAGAGACCAGACAGTCTCTGCCCCTCTATCTCGGAAGGCTGAAAGACCATGTCTCTCTATCCAGAAAGACAGATCAACCTCCCTCCCCTCTACAGTGATGGAGCTCTCCCCTCTCCTCAGGGCGTCCAGGAGCTGCTGTTGCAAGTCACCATCCCCAGGGCCACCAGACGAGGGCGCACTACTACCCCCAGCACTGACAGCTTCTGAATAGCTTTGGGCTGAAGCCCCCGCCAATGCTGGGGGGGCAGCGGGACCAGCACCTACTTCCCCCCCACCAACACCAGTGCTGCTCCCACCATTCACTCCAGTACTATTCACACCATTCGCAGGACCATTACTCCCATCGTTCACTCCACTACTACTCACACCATTCGCAGGACCATTACTCCCATCATTCATTACACCACTACCCCCAACATTTGCTACACCACAACTCCCATCATTCCCACAACTCCCAGCATTCATTCCACCACTACCCCCACCATTTGCTACATCATCATTCACTGCACCACTACCCCCACCATTTGCTGCATCATCATTCACTGTACCACTAATTCCACCATTCCTACTACTCTCATCATCTGCTCCACCATTACTCTCACCATCTGCTCCACCATTACTCCCATCATTCACTGCACCACTATTTCCATTCCCTTTACTTGTCACCCCATTACCTCTGCTGTTCTCTGCACCTTCCACAGTCACCTCCATTCCTTCCTCCCTTGTGTCTGGTGTCTCTGCACTCACACCTGCTGGGCCGGGGGAGGGGAGTGTGGCACCCCAGGGGTCTGGTTTTCCACAGTAATGTAATGTTATGTCTGAGAGCAGGTGGGAGGTCCTTTGGTCAGGGATCCTGTGCATGCCACACCTCCTGCCCAGTCTTGGGAGGGGAAGAACTTCCCCTGTATAAACCCGGGGCTGAGGCAGGGTGAGTCAGACAAGGAGAGTGGAGACAAGAAGCAGCATAGGAAACAGCAGAGTTACAAGGAGTCAGGGGCTGGCAGCTGCAAAGCTCGCCCTGACTAAGAAGATTCTTTACCGGACCCGGAGTCCGAGGCTGTGGGGACTAACTCCTACCCAGCAGCAGAATCCGTCAGGCAGGGGATTTCAGGTCCTCTGGCCCAGAAGCCCGAAGGCACGGTCACACGCGTGGGACCAGCACCGCCATCGTGGAGCGGAAGCCATTAGAAGGCCCCGAGTCACCGGCCATACGGGTGAGCACCACACGGTACACTCAGGGACGTGGGCTACTTACATCAGCTTCTAGCAAGGTAGCCAGAAGAGTACAGTCAGTTTGGGAGGCCTACAACTACGCCTGGCCAGGGGAGATCCCATCTGCTCAAAGACTGACCAGGCCCCGTTTGCTAGCAAGTACTCCGGGAGGGTCTGTCGTTGTTACCAGTAAAGACCCTGAACTACACCGTACCGTCTCTGAGTGGTTCCTGCTACCCCCATCATCCACGTCAGCTGCCCTGAGGCCATACCCCTCCCGTTGGGGGTTATACTATCACGCTGCACAATCCTACCACCGGCCTCAGCGGTCTGCCCTGCAGCAGCAGCTTCCTGGCTGCACTCAACGGGTGGCGTAGTCATCAACTATTTACTACTAATAGACTGCCGTCTAGTTTGACTCCCTGGGCACGGACCGGGTCACCGCCACGAGACTACAACCCTCCACTGATCCGGCTCCGGGTAGGCTCCCGCGTGCACAACGCAGCGCGACACAGGCCCAGGGGCGCGTCAGGAGCACCTCCAGAGACTCCTTTCCATGCAGCACCACACCCGTTTCCCTTTGGTTGCTGCTGGCTTTCTGCAGGTCGTCTCCTGGAGCGCCCCGCCCCCCTACTGCAGCATTTTGGTCCTTGTTCTGGCCAGACTGTTTTCTCGGCACCTCTGCCCGCCCTGCACCCACAGACTTTGGGGTCTTAGTGTCCTTTTTGGGCGCTGGGGCACACTGCCCCCCTGTCGCAGCAGTGTGCCCAGTGTTCTTTGCAGATGTGTTTTTCACATCCTTTCCTGCCCCCCCAGCCCCGGTGATAACCGGCTTAGCCGCAGAGGGCAGGGTGGGAAACTCCACAGAACTTCCTATGTCCGGCGCTGTGAGTACCTCCACAGCCTCGCCCCCTGCATTGTTCCCCGCACAGATGGCAGCATCGCCGGACGTCCTCCTCCTCCTCTCCCCACCTTGCCTCTGCCTCGAGCCCACTGCAGAGCCCGTGCCTTTAGGTTTGGTGGGGTTTAAACAGAAGGTGGCAGGTGCAACATCAGACATTGGTACATACTTATAACTCACCACCTCCTGTGCAGCTCCTCCGGTCTTCTTCTTCCTCCTCTTCCCTGTCTCCTCCACTGGTTTGTCCTCACCGAAGGAAAACTGCGTCAGGTCCACTGGAGACTCCAGCAGTCGGATCTCCCTCAGCAGTCCTCCTTCCTCCTCCTCCCCCGACACTCCAGCCTCTGCTGTGGGAGTCCTCTGCCCTGCAGGGAGACCACTTGAGCTCCAGCTCTGCCCCTCACTGGCTCCAGCACCTGAGACTCCAGTCACCTCTTCATCCTCCTCCTCCTCTTCACTAAGGACGCCGGCTGGCGGTTCTCCTGAGGTGTTTAACCCCTTCATTTCTGAGAACCGCCGCTGGTTCTTAAACCTCTCCAGGAAGGGACCTGCGCTTTTCTCAATCCCCTCCCGGAGGAGCACTAACCTGACCACCTCGTCTCTGAGGGCTTTAACCCTCTGGGAGGTCGCGGGTCTCTCCTTGTTGGACGCCCGGGTGTTCAGGACCCGGGCCTCCCTCAGCTCCTCTTTCAGCTGGGTTAGTGCTTTGCCGGCGTCCTCGTACTCTCGCAACGTGGCGACCACTCGGGAGGAGAAGGAACTTGTGGACTCGCTGGAGCTCATCTCCCCCCAGGATCTTGCTGGGCTCTTGTTCCTGGGGCCTGGGGTGCCCCGGTCTCCCTCTCTGGGCGGGCGGTGAACAGTCTCGGGGTTGGAGCAGGTGGATGTATTCTTCCTCACCCTTCCCGATCTCCTCACTCCCTCCTGGGCCGGTTGTTGAGGCTCCTTCTCCCCCGCCGGCATAGACCGGGGGATAGGAGGCTGGGAAGCCATGCCGGCCTCCCAGTAAGCCTGCCTCTCCCTGGGGAGAAGAGAGGCAGACGAAAACCCTCCTCCTGGAAGTGCTTGAGCTCCACAGACAGCTGCTACTCTCAGCACCACTCCTCCTGTCCTGTATATATACACTGCACAGTACCACTCCTCCTGTCCTGTATATATACACTGCACAGTTCCACTCCTCCTGTCCTGTATATATACACTGCACAGTACCACTCCTCCTGTCCTGTATATATACACTGCACAGTACCACTCCTCCTGTCCTGTATATATACACTGCACAGTACCACTCCTCCTGTCCTGTATATATACACTGCACAGTACCACTCCTCCTGTCCTGTATATATACACTGCACAGTACCACTCCTCCTGTCCTGTATATATACACTGCACAGTACCACTCCTCCTGTCCTGTATATATACACTGCACAGTACCACTTCTCCTGTCCTGTATATATACACTGCACAGTACGACTCCTCCTGTCCTGTATATATACACTGCACAGTACCACTCCTCCTGTCCTGTATATATACACTGCACAGTACCACTCCTCCTGTCCTGTATATATACACTGCACAGTACCACTCCTCCTGTCCTGTATATATACACTGCACAGTACCACTCCTCCTGTCCTGTATATATACACTGCACAGTACCACTCCTCCTGTCCTGTATATATACACTGCACAGTACCACTCCTCCTGTCCTGTATATATACACTGCACAGTACCACTCCTCCTGTCCTGTATATATACACTGCACAGTACCACTCCTCCTGTCCTGTATATATACACTGCACAGTACCACTCCTCCTGTCCTGTATATATACACTGCACAGTACCACTCCTCCTGTCCTGTATATATACACTGCACAGTACCACTTCTCCTGTCCTGTATATATACACTGCACAGTACCACTCCTCCTGTCCTGTATATATACACTGCACAGTACCACTCCTCCTGTCCTGTATATATACACTGCACAGTACCACTTCTCCGGTATACTGGGTGTAATCCTCAGTATCTGTATTATTCTGCATATATACACTGCACAGTACCACTTCTCCTATCCTGTATATATGCACTGCACAGTACCACTTCTCCTGTATACTGGGTGTAATTCTCGGTATCTGTATTATTCTGTATATATACACTGCACAGTACCACTCCTCCTGTATATATGCACTGCACAGTACCACTCCTCCTGTATATATACACTGCACAGTACCACTCCTCCTGTATATATGCACTGCACAGTACCACTTCTCTTTGTCTGTGGCTGGCTTTGAGTGTGTGTATTCCCCAGCTTAGATTCTCACTGTGGTTTCTGGGCAACTCCAGCTCCTAAATTATATACAAGTGCTGGTGAGGGGGAGGCAGGGGAGTCAGGTACTGCTGCAAACTGGACACCTTAGCTGCTATTGGTAATGACTCCACTCTATAAATAATATGTATTTTGACTGTAAGGATCCCCCACCACATCTCCTCTTTTTTGGGTCTCAGGCAAAGCATGTGTGAAGTCTTTAGTTCATTTCCTGATCAGGTGATCTTAACGATTTCCAGATCCCATCCTCAGAGATCTGACAACATGGATCAGAGAACCAAAATCCTGAGTTGCAAGTCATCCTGTATTTGGTCCTTCTCCCCCTCCAGCTAGTCTCATACTGTATTTGGTTCTTCTCACCCTCCGGTTCTTCTCATACTGTATTTGGTTCTTCGCACCCTTCGGCTCTTCTCATGCTGTATTTGGTCCTTCTCACCCTCCAGTTCTTCTCATGTTGTATTTGGTTCTTCTCACCCTCCAGTTCTTCTCATGCTGTATTTGGTCCTTCTCACCCTCCGGTTCTTCTCATGCTGTATTTGGTTCTTCTCACCCTCCGGTTCTTCTCATGCTGTATTTGGTCCTTCTTACCCTCCGGTTCTTCTCATGCTGTATTTGGTTCTTCTCACCCTCTGGTTCTTCTCATTCTGTATTTGGTTCTTCTCACCCTTCGGTTCTTCTCATGTTGTATTTGGTTCTTCTCACCCTTCGGTTCTTCTCATGCTGTATTTGGTTCTTCTCACCCTCCGGTTCTTCTCATGCTGTATTTGGTTCTTCTCACCCTCCGGTTCTTCTCATGCTGTATTTGGTTCTTCTCACCCTCGGGTTCTTCTCATGCTGTATTTGGTTCTTCTCACCCTCTATTTGGTTCTTCGCACCCTTTGGTTTTTCTCATGCTGTATTTGATTCTTCTCACCCTTCGGTTCTTCTCATGCTGTATTTGGTTTTTCTCACCCTCCAGTTCTTCTCATGTTGTATTTGGTTCTTCTCATCCTCCGGTTCTTCTCATGATGTATTTGGTTCTTCGCACCCTTCGGTTCTTCTCATGCTGTATTTGGTTCTTCACACCCTCCGGTTCTTCTCATGCTGTATTTGGTTCTTCTCACCCTCCGGTTTTTCTCATGCTGTATTTCATTCTTCTCACCCTTTGGTTCTTCTCATGCTGTATTTAGTTCTTCTCACCCTCCGTTTCTTCTCATGCTGTATTTGGTTCTTTGCACCCTTTGGTTTTTCTCATGCTGTATTTGGTTCTTCGCACCCTTCGGTTCTTCTCATGATGTATTTGGTTCTTCGCACCCTTCGGCTCTTCTCATGCTGTATTTAGTTCTTCTCACCCTCCAGTTCTTCTCATGTTGTATTTGGTTCTTCTCACCCTCCGGTTCTTCTCATGATGTATTTGGTTCTTCTCACCCTCCGGTTCTTCTCATGATGTATTAGGTTCTTCTCACCCTCCGGTTCTTCTCATGCTGTATTTGGTTCTTCTCATGATGTATTTGGTTCTTCTCATGCTGTATTTGGTTCTTCTCATGATGTATTTGGTTCTTCTCACCCTCCGGTTCTTCTCATGCTGTATTTGGTTCTTCTCACCCTGCGGTTCTTCTCATGTTGTATTTGGTTCTTCTCACCCTCCGGTTCTTCTCATGCTGTATTTGGTTCTTCTCACCCTCCAGTTCTTCTCATGCTGTATTTGGTTCTTCACACCCTCCGGTTCTTCGCATGCTGTATTTGATTCTTCTCACCCTTCGGTTCTTCTCATGCTGTATTTGGTTTTTCTCACCCTCCAGTTCTTCTCATGTTGTATTTGGTTCTTCTCACCCTCCGGTTCTTCTCATGATGTATTTGGTTCTTCGCACCCTTCGGTTTTTCTCATGCTGTATTTGATTCTTCTCAACCTTCGGTTATTCTCATGCTGTATTTGATTCTTCTCACCCTTCGGTTATTTTCATGCTGTATTTTCAGTACCAGTCCTCTCCAATCCATTCTGAATGCAGCATCCAGGGTCATATTTCTGTCCAGCCGATTCACCGACGCCTCTACCCTGTGCCAGTCATTACACTGGTTACCCATTCACCACAGAATACTATACAAACTCATCTCTCTCACCCACCAAGCTCTCCACAGTTCTTCACTGCCCTATATCTCATCCCTCATTTCTGTCTATCGCCCCTCCCGTGCCATCCTTTCTACAACTGATCCTCCTTAAACCGAACCTCGCACCTCCGTCTCCAAGACGTCTCTTGTGCCGCGCCAGAATGCAGCCCCAAATGATGCAACTTATATCCAGCCCCCATATTTATAAATGTACTTTAAAAACACATCTGTTAAGACAAGCCGATCCCCTCAACTCACCAACCCAACTCTCCCCTGTCCCCTCCTAAATGTTAATCTTAATCTGCTCCTGAGTATTCATCTGTCTCCATGTCCTCCATGCTCCAATACCACACGGTAACTGCCCTTAGACGGACACTGGCGGATGACCAGGTTCTACCTATTGTGTCCCCCCTTCATTTATATATAGATTGTGAGCCGGACCCCCCAATCCCCCTGTAACTGGTGAAATGTGATACATTGTATATTGTCTGTATATGTCCTTACTTAATTGTAAAGTGCCGCAGAATATGTTGGCGCTATATAAATAAAAATTATTATAATATTATTCTTATAATCTGAGGAAGAATGATCTGTTTAATAAATGACCATAAAAAGATATAAGGGTGGTGTTCACCATTTGTCATGACAGTATTTTTATAATGGGTTTTGTATGTTTCTCCATCATGTTCATCCATACTGGGAGCAATAAATGCTTGACTCTCCGTCACAGGCTGCGCTGGCCGGTGTAAGATTAGTTGAGTCACCTCTGGACTTTCTCAAAGTTTTGCCATTCCAAAGCAAATTAAAATCGATAATTGAAAATGCAAACTTTATTAAAGGTATCAAGGAACAACTTTCATAGAGAAAGTCACAATAAATATGTCGGTGCTTACTTGTTTCACAGCCGTGTGTTCTTGATTCTGTTGTTAGAACTAACGGAATCACGAGAATAACCGGAGGGACGACCACCCTCGATTCACCTGTAGTCAACACCTCTGGGAAACGTATCCGTTGTAGAACTGGAGCGCACCATTAACTAGGACACCTCTGAATTTACTGCAGATCCTCCTGTGATGTTATTTTTAGAGATGAGCGGTGTTCGACTAGAACTGTTTGCCAATCTCAAATTCGAGCTGTTTTGGGCGGTGTTCGAGTTGTTCGACGAACCCGAACGATTTGCAAAAAATTCGGCTGTTCGAGGTTATGTTCGATAACTGTTCGTGCACCAAAAGCGTGTCCTGCATGTCTGCCGCTATTTAGAGCACCAATCATGCAGGGATTGTCTGCCACTCACTGTAATGCCACAGCCATGGTGGTTGTGGCATTACAGTGATTGCCCAAATCGATGGGAACAGTGCCAACAGTGAAACATGAAAAGCCGGCAATTCATCAGCGGCATACACCGGTACCCGACAATTTAGAATAGAAGGAATAGAGAATCACACATAGATTAGATAGAAACATGTCAGTCACATATATATGAAGTACAGTGATAGTGTTGATTACTGTACTTGTCATTTAGTATTAAAATAAAGGATTTATTATTAAAAAAATTGGCGTGGGGTTCCCCGTAATTTTAGTCTCTAGCGGAGGTTAAGCAGACGGCTGGGGCAGATGTTTGAAGCCTGGGAAGGGGGTAATACCCACGGAGCTTCCCAGGCTACTAATATCAGCCCCCAGCTGAATACGTAGCCTTTACTAGCTATTAAAATGGGGGACCCCCCAAAAAAAATGACGTTGGGTCCCCCCTAATTTAATAGCTAGCAAAGGCTAGGCAGACAGCTGGGGACTGATATTAATAGCCCAGGAAGGGAGCCATGAATATTGGCCCCCTCCCAGGCTAGAAACACCAGCCGTCAGCCGCCCCAGAAATGGTGCATTCATAGGATGCGCCAATTCTGGCACTTAGCCTCGCTCTTCCATGCTGCCCTGGTGCGGTGGCAGGGGGTAATAGGGTTGGGGTTGATGTCAGCTTATAATGCCAGCTGACATCAAGCCCAGGTTAGTAATGGAGAGGCGTCTATAAGACACCCCCATTACTAACCCCATAGTCAAAGTTAAAAAAAACACAAACACCCAGAATAAAGTCCTTTAATTGAAATAAAGACACAATTCTTTATTGTTCTAAATTAAACCATACTTACCATCACGCCCATTCCAGCTGAAGCCAACGATCTCCTGTAATAAAAGAAAAATAATAAAGCAACCTCATCCTTACCTTTCCATGGTTCCCAGGACGGCTTCAGCTCTGCTACATCGAGATGACAGGCTGGACCGCAGCAGAACGCTTCCATCCAGCCTGTCATCCCGCAGACACTGAGAAGCGCAGGCATGCTTGCGCTGCTCAGCGTCTCTCTGTGACGACATCCAGATGAGCCGAGTTCATGTCCAATGAACTCGGCTCACCTCATGCACGTCACTGACAGCGTGGGAAAATTCTCACGCTGAAGCGCTGATTGCAGGAGAATTCTCCCACGCTGTCAGTGACGTGCATGAGGTGAGCCGAGTTCATTGGACATGAACTCGGCTCATCTGGATGTCGTCACAGAGAGACGCTGAGCAGCGCAAGCATGCCTGCGCTTCTCAGTGTCTGCGGGATGACAGGCTGGATGGCAGCGTTCTGCTGCGGTCCAGCCTGTCATCTCGATGTAGCAGAGCTGAAGCCGTCCTGGGAACCATGGAAAGGTAAGGATGAGGTTGCTTTATTATTTTTCTTTTATTACAGGAGATCGTTGGCTTCAGCTGGAATGGGCGTGATGGTAAGTATGGTTTAATTTAGAACAATAAAGGATTGTGTCTTTATTTCAATTAAAGGACTTTATTCTGGGTGTTTGTGTTTTTTTTAACTTTGACTATGGGGTTAGTAATGGGGGTGTCTTATAGACGCCTCTCCATTACTAACCTGGGCTTGATGTCAGCTGGCATTATAAGCTGACATCAACCCCAACCCTATTACCCCACTGCCACCGCTACAGGGCAGCGTGGAAGAGCGAGGCTAAGTGCCAGAATTGGCGCATCCTATGAATGCGCCATTTCTGGGGCGGCTGACGGCTGGTGTTTCTAGCCTGGCAGGGGGCCAATATTCATGGCTCCCTTCCTGGGCTATTAATATCAGCCCCCAGCTGTCTGCCTAGCCTTTGCTAGCTATTAAATTAGGGGGGACCCCACGTCATTTTTTTTGGGGGGTCCCCCATTTTAATAGCTAGTAAAGGCTATGTATTCAGCTGGGGGCTGATATTAGTAGCCTGGGAAGCTCCGTGGGTATTACCCCCTTCCCAGAGACTAAAATTACGGGGAACCCCACGCCAATTTTTTTTTTTTAATAAATCCTTTATTTTAATACTAAATGACAAGTACAGTAACCAACACTATCACTGTACTTCATATATATGTGACTGACATGTTTCTATCTATCTAATCTATGTGTGATGCTCTATTCCTTCTTGTCTAAATTGTCGGGTACCGGTGTATGCCGCTGCTGAATTGTCGGGTACCGGTGTATGCTGCTGATGAATTGTCGGGTACCGGTGTATGCCGCTGCTGAATTTGCCGGCCGGCTTTTTTAAAGAGAGTGTCTTCTGAGCAGTTTGTCAGCTTTTTGACACCTTTGCAGGTGTTTTCTATGTGTTTCTATGTGTTTTTGTTTGCCTGCCATTGGTTTTAATGGTGTTCGACGGTGTTCTAAGGTGTTCGACGAACCGAACCGAACCCGAACACTACGGGGGTGGCTCAACACTAGTTATTTTATCCTAAAATAATTTTGAAATTTTGTACAAACAGTTAAAGCCTTTAAATAATAAGTGCCCCGCAGGAGGTAAAGTGATGGATACTGACATAAAGCCCTGTGGCTTCCCCTGACTGACTGGTCTGAGATGGACAACTCTTCTTTCTAGACCCACTGGTTCATTGCCAAATATCTAGTGAGTTCTAAACTATCAGAGTCCAGTCATTTCCGATCCCTGACCCCGCTGTACACTGAATAATTGTTCCTGGTGTCCAGGAGGTAACTTACCGGTCGTTAATGTCCATGACTGTATTTCCTTGATCTCGGCCTTTAGTGGTCACTGGCCTGTACCACAACTGTCTGTCAACATCATTATCCTATACCCCAAGTGTCAGTTTCCTGTACCCCAAGTATCAGTGTCAATATTCTGTACCCAGTTCGCTCCATCCACGATTGTTAACTTTTACATGCGCCAACTTACACGCAAGTCATTACCTCCACCCATCAACGCACCCGTGACGTGATTGCGGGTCCCCGATGGGTTGACATGACAGCCAGGAGTCAGCTGATGACCCCTGTGCTTGTCATTACGGACCTCCTTTAAAACCCTGCCTGTGGCCGGGCTTCAAAGAAGATCGTGGCTTCTGCTATATGCAGCGATGCTGTGATATCGCTGTGTATAGCACAAGCGATTGGACGATCGCATCTTTAAGTCCCTTAAAGGAGTTAACAAGATCAGTAAAAAAAAAAAAACGTTTTAAAAAATATGAAAAAAATAATCTCACCACTAAATGAACCGTGGCCATTATGTCAGGGATCTTCTCGTGAGCTTAGGAGAAAGTGGTAACATGGACAAGGCAGTTGATGTCCCTCTGTCATGTTGATCGCATTATAAGAGCAGGCTGGAGGCTTTATAACGGAGTAGGTGCCTTAAATCAGTCTTCTTCTGTTATCCATGGAAACCTCCAAGAAAACAACTGCGGTCATCATTGCTTTGAATCAAAGGGGCTTTACAGGCAAGGACATTGCTGCTTGTAAGATTGCCCCTAAATCAACCATTTAGCATATCATCAAAAACTTCAAAGAGGGAGGTTCAATTGCTAAGAAGAAGGTTTGAGGGCACCCAAGAGAGACCAGGACGGTCTCCCAAAGAGGATTCACTTATAGGATCTGTGCAACACCAGTGCAAAGCTTGCTCATTAATGGTAGCAGGCAGCTGTCAGTACACCTGCATGCACAGTGAAGCGAAGAGCATCATTGGACAAAAACATCAAGCACAGGCTGATATTCTGCATGGCGTACAGGGATTTTGTTGCAGTAAAGAGGGGTAACGTTATTTTTTTGATGAAGCCACTTCAGACTGTTTGGAACGTCGGGGATAATGTGTGGAGAAGAAAGGGTGATGCTGCCATGAGTCCTCTGTCTACCAACAGTAAAGCCTCCTGAGACCATTCATGTGTGGGGGCTTCTCATTCATGGGGGGGGGAGTCACTCACAATGTGGGGGGCTTCTCATTCATGGGGGGGGGAGTCACTCACAATGTGTGAGTGCTTCTCATCCATGGAGGAAATCACTCACAATGTGTGGGGGCTTCTCATACATGGGGAGGGGGGCTCACTCACAATGTGTGGGGGCTTCTCATCCTTGGAGGGGTCACTCACAATGTGTTGGGGCTTCTCATCCATGGAGGGGCTCACTCACAATGTGTGGGGGCTTCTCATCCATGGAGGGGGTCACTCACAATGTGTGGGGGCTTCTCATCCATGGAGGGCATCACTCACAATGTGTGGGGGTTTCTCATCCATGGAGGGGCTCACTTACAATGTGTGGGGACTTCTCATCCATGGAGGGGGATCACTCACAATGTGTGGGGGTTTCTCATCCATGGAGGGGATCACTCACAATGTGTGGGGGCTTCTCATCCATGGAGTGGGGCTCACTCACAATGTGTGGGGGTTTCTCATCCATGGAGGGGCTCACTTACAATGTGTGAGTGCTTCTCATCCATGGAGTGGGGCTCACTCACAATGTGTGGGGGCTTCTCATCCATGGAGGGGGTCACTCACAATGTGCGGGGGCTTCTCATCCATGGAGGGATCACTCAATGTGTGGGGGCTTCTCATCCATGGAGGGGATCACTCACAATGTGCGGAGGCTTCTCATCCATGGAGGGGATCACTCACAATGTGTGGGGGCTTCTCATCCATGGAGTGGGGCTCACTCACAATGTGTGGGGGCTTCTCATCCTTGGAGGGGTCACTCACAATGTGTTGGGGCTTCTCATCCATGGAGGGGCTCACTCACAATGTGTGGGGACTTCTCATCCATGGAGGGGATCACTCACAATGTGTGGGGGCTTCTCATCCATGGAGGGGGTCACTCACAATGTCTGGAGGCTTCTCAAGCATGTAGGGGGTCTATCACAATGTGTGGGGTTTTCTCATCCATGGGGGGGCTCACTCACAATGTGTGGGGGCTTTTCATCCATGGAGGGGTTCACTCAAAATGTCTGGGGGCTTTTCATCCATGGAGGGGCTCACTCACAATGTGTGGGGGCTTCTCATCCATGGAGGGGGTCGCTCACAATGTGTGGGGGCTTCTCTTCCATGGAGGGGCTCACTCACAATGTGTTGGGGCTTTTCATCCATAGAGGGATTCACTCACAATGTATGGGGGCTTCTCATCCATGGGGGGGGGGGCTCACTCACAATGTGTGGGGGCTTTTTATCCATAGAGGGGTTCACTCACAATGTGTGGGGGCTTTTTATCCATAGAGGGGTTCACTTACAACATAAAGAATATATAATGAAGTTAAATGTTTTAACTTTTTTTTTATTATTATTATTATTATAATTTTAGCTTTATTTTATAGTAATTTTATTTATCTGTCTTGCTTTATTTTGTACCAGCACCCGTGCTAACTTTTGGGGTTCATTTTGAGCCTTGATCCTTCAGCACATCTGTTTCCCAACTTAAAGGAAGTCTGTCCCCCCCTGGGAGATATCTGACCTCTACTATGGGCATACAGGTGATAGAAATGTAACTCTATACCTACCTGTATGGCCATAGTAGAGGTCTGATGGGAATCTGTCCCCCCTGGGAGATATCTGACCTCTACTATGGACATACAGGTGATAGAAATGTAACTCTATACCTACCTGTATGGCCATAGTAGAGGTCTGATGGGAATCTGTCCCTCCTGGGAGATATCTGACCTCTACTATGGGCATACAGGTGATAGAAATGTAACTCTATACCTACCTGTATGGCCATAGTAGAGGTCTGATGGGAGTCTGTCCCCCCTGGGAGATATCTGACCTCTACTATGGGCATACAGGTGATAGAAATGTAACTCTATACCTACCTGTATGGCCATAGTAGAGGTCTGATGGGAATCTGTCCCCCCTGGGAGATATCTGACCTCTACTATGGACATACAGGTGATAGAAATGTAACTCTATACCTACCTGTATGGCCATAGTAGAGGTCTGATGGGAATCTGTCCCTCCTGGGAGATATCTGACCTCTACTATGGGCATACAGGTGATAGAAATGTAACTCTATACCTACCTGTATGGCCATAGTAGAGGTCTGATGGGAATCTGTCCCCTCTGGGAGATATCTGACCTCTACTATGGGCACACAGGTGATAGAAATGTAACTCTATACCTACCTGTATGACCATAGTAGAGGTCTGATGGGAATCTGTCCCCCCTGGGGGATATCTGACCTCTACTATGGGCATACAGGTGATAGAAATATAACTCTATACCTACCTGTATGACCATAGTAGAGGTCTGATGGGAATCTGTCCCCCCTGGGGGATATCTGACCTCTACTATGGGCATACAGGTGATAGAAATATAACTCTATACCTACCTGTATGGCCCATAGTAGAGGTCTGATGGGAATCTGTCCCCCCTGGAGATATCTGACCTCTACTATGGGCATACAGGTGATAGAAATGTGACTCTATACCTACCTGTATGGCCATAGTAGAGGTCTGATGGGAGTCTGTCCCCCCTGGGAGATATCTGACCTCTACTATGGACATACAGGTGATAGAAATGTAACTCTATACCTACCTGTATGGCCATAGTAGAGGTCTGATGGGAGTCTGTCCCCCCTGGGGGATATCTGACCTCTACTATGGACATACAGGTGATAGAAATGTAACTCTATACCTACCTGTATGGCCATAGTAGAGGTCTGATGGGAGTCTGTCCCCCCTGGGGGATATCTGACCTCTACTATGGACATACAGGTGATAGAAATGTAACTCTATACCTACCTGTATGACCATAGTAGAGGTCTGATGGGAATCTGTCCCCCCTGGGGGATATCTGACCTCTACTATGGGCATACAGGTGATAGAAATATAACTCTATACCTACCTGTATGACCATAGTAGAGGTCTGATGGGAATCTGTCCCCCCTGGGGGATATCTGACCTCTACTATGGGCATACAGGTGATAGAAATATAACTCTATACCTACCTGTATGGCCCATAGTAGAGGTCTGATGGGAATCTGTCCCCCCTGGAGATATCTGACCTCTACTATGGGCATACAGGTGATAGAAATGTGACTCTATACCTACCTGTATGGCCATAGTAGAGGTCTGATGGGAGTCTGTCCCACCTGGGAGATATCTGACCTCTACTATGGACATACAGGTGATAGAAATGTAACTCTATACCTACCTGTATGGCCATAGTAGAGGTCTGATGGGAATCTGTCCCCCCTGGGGGATATCTGACCTCTACTATGGGCATACAGGTGATAGAAATGTAACTCTATACCTACCTGTATGGCCATAGTAGAGGTCTGATGGGAGTCTGTCCCCCCTGGGAGATATCTGACCTCTACTATGGACATACAGGTGATAGAAATGTAACTCTATACCTACCTGTATGGCCATAGTAGAGGTCTGATGGGAGTCTGTCCCCCCTGGGGGATATCTGACCTCTACTATGGGCATACAGGTTATAGAAATGTAACTCTATACCTACCTGTATGGCCCATAGTAGAGGTCTGATGGGAATCTGTCCCCCCTGGAGATATCTGACCTCTACTATGGGCATACAGGTGATAGAAATGTGACTCTATACCTACCTGTATGGCCATAGTAGAGGTCTGATGGGAGTCTGTCCCACCTGGGAGATATCTGACCTCTACTATGGACATACAGGTGATAGAAATGTAACTCTATACCTACCTGTATGGCCATAGTAGAGGTCTGATGGGAATCTGTCCCCCCTGGGAGATATCTGACCTCTACTATGGACATACAGGTGATAGAAATGTAACTCTATACCTACCTGTATGGCCATAGTAGAGGTCTGATGGGAATCTGTCCCTCCTGGGAGATATCTGACCTCTACTATGGACATACAGGTGATAGAAATGTAACTCTATACCTACCTGTATGGCCATAGTAGAGGTCTGATGGGAGTCTGTCCCCCTGGGAGATATCTGACCTCTACTATGGGCATACAGGTGATAGAAATGTAACTCTATACCTACCTGTATGGCCATAGTAGAGGTCTGATGGGAATCTGTCCCTCCTGGGAGATATCTGACCTCTACTTTGGGCCATACAGGTGATAGAAATGTAACTCTATACCTACCTGTATGGCCATAGTAGAGGTCTGATGGGAATCTGTCCCCCCTGGGAGATATCTGACCTCTACTATGGGCCATACAGGTGATAGAAATGTAACTCTATACCTACCTGTATGGCCATAGTAGAGGTCTGATGGGAATCTGTCCCCCCTGGAGATATCTGACCTCTACTATGGGCCATACAGGTGATAGAAATGTAACTCTATACCTACCTGTATGGCCATAGTAGAGGTCTGATGGGAATCTGTCCCCCCTGGGAGATATCTGACCTCTACTATGGGCCATACAGGAGGTAGAAATGTAACTCTATACCTACCTGTATGGCCATAGTAGAGGTCTGATGGGAGTCTGTCCCTCCTGGGGGATATCTGACCTCTACTATGGACATACAGGTTATAGAAATGTAACTCTATACCTACCTGTATGGCCATAGTAGAGGTCTGATGGGAGTCTGTCCCCCTGGGAGATATCTGACCTCTACTATGGGCATACAGGAGGTAGAAATGTAACTCTATACCTATCTGTATGGCCATAGTAGAGGTCTGATGGGAATCTGTCCCCCCTGGGAGATATCTGACCTCTACTATGGGCATACAGGTGATAGAAATGTAACTCTATACCTACCTGTATGGCCATAGTAGAGGTCTGATGGGAATCTGTCCCCCCTGGGAGATATCTGACCTCTACTATGGACATACAGGTGATAGAAATGTAACTCTATACCTACCTGTATGGCCCATAGTAGAGGTCTGATGGGAATCTGTCCCCCCTGGGAGATATCTGACCTCTACTTTGGGCCATACAGGTGATAGAAATGTAACTCTATACCTACCTGTATGGCCATAGTAGAGGTGTGATGGGAGTCTGTCCCTCCTGGGAGATATCTGACCTCTACTTTGGGCCATACAGGTGATAGAAATGTAACTCTATACCTACCTGTATGGCCATAGTAGAGGTCTGATGGGAATCTGTCCCCCCTGGGAGATATCTGACCTCTACTATGGGCATACAGGTGATAGAAATGTAACTCTATACCTACCTGTATGGCCATAGTAGAGGTCTGATGGGAATCTGTCCCCCCTGGGAGATATCTGACCTCTACTATGGACATACAGGTGATAGAAATGTAACTCTATACCTACCTGTATGGCCATAGTAGAGGTCTGATGGGAGTCTGTCCCTCCTGGGAGATATCTGACCTCTACTATGAGCATACAGGTGATAGAAATGTAACTCTATACCTACCTGTATTGCCATAGTAGAGGTCTGATGGGAGTCTGTCCCCCCTGGGAGATATCTGACCTCTACTATGAGCATACAGGTGATAGAAATGTAACTCTATACCTACCTGTATGGCCATAGTAGAGGTCTGATGGGAATCTGTCCCCCCTGGGGGATATCTGACCTCTACTATGGGCATACAGGTGATAGAAATGTGACTCTATACCTACCTGTATGGCCATAGTAGAGGTCTGATGGGAGTCTGTCCCCCCTGGGAGATATCTGACCTCTACTATGGCCATACAGGTGATAGAAATGTAACTCTATACCTACCTGTATGGCCATAGTAGAGGTCTGATGGGAATCTGTCCCCCCTGGGGGATATCTGACCTCTACTATGGGCATACAGGTGATAGAAATGTAACTCTATACCTACCTGTATGGCCATAGTAGAGGTCTGATGGGAGTCTGTCCCCCCTGGGGGATATCTGACCTCTACTATGGACATACAGGTGATAGAAATGTAACTCTATACCTACCTGTATGGCCATAGTAGAGGTCTGATGGGAGTCTGTCCCCCCTGGGAGATATCTGACCTCTACTATGGGCATACAGGTGATAGAAATGTAACTCTATACCTACCTGTATGGCCATAGTAGAGGTCTGATTGCTTTGTACGAGCACAGTGCCGCAGAAAACTTTCTTGTTATGTGCCGGGGGTCACTGGATCGGAAGTCTCAGTGACTCCCCGGCACCTGTGCTATAGAGCACTGCGCTCATACACACCCGGCCGGGAGGAAACAAAGTGCGGTCCATAAGAGCCGGGAGGTGAGGAAGGAAAGCGCACATCACAGCGCCCTGTTACATGCCGGGGAGGGAAAATGGTAACTAAGCTGATAGGCGGCGATTTACGGGAATAATAATCAGATAGGCGGGCATTGCTTGGCGTCCCCTGGATGCCAAGCCTGTTGAAAACCAAAAAGATAAAACTACTTTTCTCTGCAATCAGAGCCATACCTGTTTACCTCTCTATCACCTGTATGGCCCATAGTAGCGGTCTGATATCTCGCAGGGGGTGACACATTCCCTTTAAGTGTCTCACCTCGCAACACTCCTGTATTTTTTTCTAATGGCTGTCATAATATTATTTTGTATCAATGTAGTCATCATATACCACCACTAAAGACACTACAGTGTATGCGAGTCCGAAACATGTTGGACACGTTTGATTAGTCCATCTGTTTTGGATTTTAATGGAGTTTGATAATAAGGCCAAGAAGATTTTTATCCACAAGAAGTGCAGGATTTTGCTAATTTTTCTGTTGTATATCGTTGTATGCTGTTTAACCTTTTTCCCAACCCTAACTCTAGCCCCAAAGCTAGCCCTATCTCCTACTTTAGCCCCAGCCCCAACTCTAGCCCTAACTCTAGCCCTAACCCTAGCCCCAACTCTAGCCCCAACCCTAGCCCCAACTCTAGCCCTAACCCTAGCCCCAACTCTAGCCCCAACCCTAGCCCCAACTCTAGCCCTAACCCTAGCCCCAACTCTAGCCCCAACCCTAGCCCTAACCCCAACTCTAGCCCTAACCCTTGCCCTATCCCCAACTCTAGCCCTAACCCTAGCCCTATCCCCAACTCTAGCCCTAACTCTAACCCTAACCCTAGCCCCAACTCTAGCCCTAACCCTAACCCCAACTCTAGCCCTAACCCTAGCCCTATCCCCAATTCTAGCCCTAACCCTAGCCCCAACTCTAGCCCTAACCCTAGCCCTAACCCCAACTCTAGCCCTAACCGTAGCCCCAACTCTAGCCCTAACCCTAGCCCCAGCCCCAACTCTAGCCCCAACCCTAGCCCCAACTCTAGCCCTAACCCTAGCCCTAACCCCAACTCTAGCCCTAACCCTAGCCCCAACTCTAGCCCTAACCCTAGCCCTAACCCCAACTCTAGCCCTAACCGTAGCCCCAACTCTAGCCCTAACCCTAGCCCCAGCCCCAACTCTAGCCCCAACCCTAGCCCCAACTCTAGCCCTAACCCTAGCCCTAACCCCAACTCTAGCCCTAACCCTAGCCCTAACCCCAACTCTAGCCCTAACCCTAGCCCCAACTCTAGCCCTAACCCTAGCCCTAACCCCAACTCTAGCCCTAACCCTAGCCCTAACCCCAACTCTAGCCCTAACCCTAGCCCCAACTCTAGCCCTAACCCTAGCCCTAACCCCAACTCTAGCCCTAACCCTAGCCCTAACCCCAACTCTAGCCCTAACCCTAGCCCCAACTCTAGCCCTAACCCTAGCCCCAACTTTAGCCCTAACCCTAGCCCTAACCCTAGCCCCAACTCTAGCCCTAACCCTAGCCCCAACTCTAGCCCTAACCGTAGCCCCAACTCTAGCCCTAACCCTAGCCCTAGCCCTAACTCTAGCCCCAACTGTAGCCCTAGCCCCAACTCTAGCCCTAACCCTAGCCCTAGCCCAAACTCTAGCCCCAACCCTAGCCCTAACTCTAGCCCTAACCCTAGCCCTAGCCCCAACTCTAGCCCTAACTCTAGCCCTAGCCCCAACTCTAGCCCTAACCCTAGCCCTAACCCTAGCCCAAACTGTAGCCCCAACCCTAGCCCTAACTCTAGCCCTAACTCTAGGCCCAGAGCTAAACTCTAGCCCTAACCCTAGCCCCAACTCTAGCCCTAACCCTAGCCCCAACTCTAGCCCTAACCCTAGCCCCAACTCTAGCCCTAACCCTAGCCCCAACTCTAACCCCAACTCTAGCCCCAACTCTAGCCCTAACCCTAGCCCCAACTCTAGCCCCAACCCTAGCCCCAACCCTAGCCCCAACTCTAGCCCTAACCCTAGCCCCAGCCCCAACTCTAGCCCCAACCCTAGACCCAACTCTAGCCCTAACCCTAGCCCTAGCCCCAACTCTAGCCCTAACTCTAGCCCTAACCCTAGCCCTAACTCTAGCCCTAACTCTAGGCCCAGAGCTAAACTCTAGCCCTAGCCCTAGCCCCAACTCTAGCCCTAACCCTAGGCCCAGAGCTAAACTCTAGCCCTAACTCTAGCCCCAACCCTAGCCCTAAACCTAGCCCCAACTCTAGCCCTAACCCTAGCCCCAACTTTAGCCCTAACCCTAGCTCTAACCCCAACTCTAGCCCCAACTCTAGCCCTAACCCTAGCCCCAAATCTAACCCCAACTCTAGCCCCAACTCTAGCCCTAACTCTAGCCCTAACCCTAGCCCCACCTCTAGCCCTAACCCTAGCCCCAACCCTAGCCCCAACTCTAGCCCTAACCCTAGCCCCAACTCTAGCCCTAACCCTAGCCCCAACTCTAACCCCAACTCTAGTCCCAACTCTAGCCCCAACTCTAGCCCTAACCCTAGCCCCAGCTCTAGCCCTGACCCTAGCCCCAACTCTAACCCCAACTCTAGCCCCAACTCTAGCCCTAACTCTAGCCCTATCTCTAGCCCTAACCCTATCCCCAACTCTAACCCCAACTCTAGCCCCAACTCTAGCCCCAACTCTAGCCCTAACCCTAGCCATAACCCTAGCCCCAACTGTAGCCCTAACTCTAGCCCTAACCCTAGCCCCAACTCTAACTCCAACTCTAGCCCTAACCCTAGCCCCAACTCTAGCCCTAACCCTAGCCCCAACTCTAGCCCTAACTCTAGCCCTAACCCTAGCCCCAACTCTAACCCCAACTCTAGCCCCAACTCTAGCCCTAACCCTAGCCCCAACTCTAGCCCTAACTCTAGCCCTAACCCTAGCCCCAACTCTAACCCCAACTCTAGCCCTAACCCTAGCCCCAACTCTAGCCCTAACCCTAGACCCAACTCTAGCCCTAACCCTAGCCCCAACTCTAACCCCAACTCTAGCCCTAACCCTAGACCCAGCTCTAGCCCTAACTCTAGCCCTAACCCTAGCCCCATCTCTAACCCCAACTCTAGCCCTTACCCTAGCCCCAACTCTAGCCCTAACCCTAGCCCCAACTCTAACCCCAACTCTAGCCCCAACTCTAGCCCTAACTCTAGCCCTAACCCTAGCCCCAACTCTAACCCCAACTCTAGCCCCAACTCTAGCCCCAACTCTAGCCCTAACCCTAGCCCCAATTCTAACCCCAACTCTAGCCCTAACCCTAGCCCCAACTCTAGCCCTAACCCTAGACCCAACTCTAGCCCTAACCCTAGCCCCAACTCTAACCCCAACTCTAGCCCCAACTCTAGCCCTATCTCTAGTTTGCAAATAGTGTAAATGCATAAAATCAACTCTTGTTAATAAATTCAGTGTTGAGTGGTGGAGGTTCGGTGTCATAGCCCTGTTCTCTGCCTGTCATTATCCTCATTCCTCCTCCGCTTTGCTCTCAGGAATGATTTGACCTATGACCCCAGAGTAGAGAATTCGGCAGCCCCCTGATCCTGGCTGAACACTCATTTCTCCATGGAGGAATTTGCAGGACCCTTATGTAAACAGCAGAAGATGATGAAAGAGTAGTGAGGAGGAGGTCGGCAGTGTCAGCCACATAGAAGGACTTAACCCCTTCTCTGCCAGTAATGGGGTCACTCAGAGTTTACATCCCAATCTTGTGATCATAGTTCTCCAGTAATATTCTCACACTCCGGACCGATAGATGATTGATTACAGTAATTGTGATGGAATATTAATAATTAATGCAGCTTGAGGTGACATCAGTCCCAGAATTGTGCCCTTAGGAAGTCGCGGTCCGCTCCCATACAGGATTGCTCTGCAGCGTTGGGGCTGCGCACAGTTTCCTCTTAGGAAGTCGTTGCCTGGTGGCATTTGTCCGGCTGCCCGTTCCCAACCATTACACCCATTTCCTTCATAGGTGAAGCACAGGGAGCGACGTCTGATCTCTGCCTAGTGGAACTCTGCTGCGGAGGAGTCACATCGGATCATATACACATACAAGTTATTCTCAAAAGTTTACACACCCTGGCAGAATTTTTCCTTTCTTGACCTTGTTTCAGAGAATATGAATGATAACAAAAAAACATTTTCTCCACTCATGGTTACTGGTTGGGTGAAGCCATTTATTGTCAAACTACTGTGTTTTCTCTTTTTAAATCTTAATGACAACCAAAAATATCCAAATGACCCTGATCAAAAGTTCACATACCCTGGTGATTTTGGCCTGATAACATGCACAGAATTTGACACAAATGGGTTTGAATGGCTACTAAAGGTTACATCCTCACCTGTGACCTGTTTGCTTGTAATCAGTGGGTGTGCATAAAAGCTGAGTGAGTTTCTGGGATCCAGACAGACTCTTGCATCTTTCATCCAGCCACTGACATTTCTGGATTGTGAGTCATGGGGAAAGCAAAAGAATTGTCAATGGATCTACGGGAAAAGGTAGTAGAACTGTATAACACAGGAAAGGGATAGAAAAAAATATCCAAGGAATTGATAATGCCAGTCAGCAGCGTTCAAACTGTGATTAACAAATGGAAAATCAGGGGCTCTGTAAAAACCAAACCACGGTCAGGTAGACCAACAAAAATTTCGGCCACAACTGCCATGAAAATTGTTCGGGATGCAAAGAAAAACCCACAAATAACATCAGCTGAAATTCAGGACTATCTGAAAACTAGTGGTGTGGTTGTTTCAAGATGCGCAATAAGGAGGCACTTGAAGAAAAATGGGCTGCATGGTCGAGTCGCCAGAATAAAGCCATTACTGCGCAAATGCCACAAAGTATCTCTCTTACAATACACCAGACTGCACAGAGACAAGTCTCAAAATTTCTGGAGCAAGGTAATTTGGAGTGATGAGACCAAAATTGAACTTTTTGGCCACAACCATAAACGTTACATTTGGAGAGAGGTCAACAAGGCCTATGATGAAAGGAACACCATTCCTACAGTAAAGCACGGGGGTGGATCACTGATGTTTTGGAGATGTGCGAGCTACAGGAAACTTAGTAAAAGTTGAAGGAAAGATGAATGCAGCACGTTATCAGCAAATACTGGAGGCAAATTTGCACTCATCAGCCCTGAAGCTGCGCATGGGACGTACTAGGATGTTCCAACATGACAACGATCCAACACACAAGGCCAAGTCGACCTGTCATTGGCTACAGCAGAACAAAGTGAAGGTTCTGGAGTGGCCATCTCAGTCTCCTGACCTCAATATCATTGAGCCACTCTGGGGAGATCTCGAGCGCAGTTCATGCTAGACAGCCCAGGAATTTACAGGAACTGGAGGCTTTTTGCCAAGAAGAATGGGCAGCTTTACCATCTGAGAATAAAGAACCTCATCCACAACTACCACAAAAGACTTCAAGCTGTCATTCATGGTAGAGGGAGAGGGGGCAATACACGGTGCTAAGAACTGGGGTATGGGAACTTTTGATCAGAGTCATTTGGATGTTTTTGGTTGTCATTACGATTTAAAACACAGTAGTTTGACAATAAATGGCTTCACCCATCCAATCACCATGAGGGGAGAAAAAGTTTTTTTGTTATCATTCATATTCTCTGAAACAAGGCCAAGAAAATAAAAATTCTGCCGGGGTATGTAAACTTTTGAGCACAACTGTATGTGGTGATATGCGCCCCTGCTGTGGAGGAGTCATTTGTGATATATGCTGATAATATCTAGGTCCTGTTTTCACACTCTCTGTTATACCGGCTCCATAGTTCTTAACCATCAGAGACCGAGTATATATACATACAGTGTGTGTGTGTCTATAATATAACGGGAGATGCGTCTCTGTCTGAAGCCTTTATAGACTGCGCATGCGTGACGCGCCTGCACACTCTGGCTCCAGGCAGAAGAACGCATGGAGCCGTTACAGGTAAGAGGAGTGTATGGTGCCGAAGATCACGGTATGTGTAGACACTGAACGCGTACCACGATATCAGGCGCCATACTTGCATACTTACCTCACCGGGAGGA
Organism: Phyllobates terribilis; assembly: GCF_046119375.1. Taxonomy (NCBI): domain Eukaryota; kingdom Metazoa; phylum Chordata; class Amphibia; order Anura; family Dendrobatidae; genus Phyllobates; species Phyllobates terribilis. The sequence continues at coordinate 1,226,000,122 of NW_027362761.1, read as the reverse complement.
GCGTTGCCGTGGTGCCTCTGTTCGGTCCGGAGGCCGGGGGAGGAGTGAGGCATCGGAATCGGCGCATGCGCATAGCGCTATCCATTTTACTGAAGACACATTTGCAGTGTGTCTTCGGCGCCGAACAGCGCAGTATGGGCACGCGCGTACTCCGGCGCCGCACTCCTCCCCTGGCCTCTGGCAGAACAGAGCACAGCAGCGCTGGAGCACAGGGAAGAAACGTGAGTATAAGTGTTTATTTTTTTGCATGTGTGCAGCGTGATGGGGATGAGAGGTGCTATACATACCAGGATTGGGGGGTGAGGGGACCATACATACCAGGATTGGAGATGAGGGGAGCCATGCATACCAGGATTGGGGATGAGGGGAGCCATGCATACCAGGATTGGGGATGAGGGGAGCCATGCATACCAGGATTGGGGATGAGGGGAGTCATGCATACCAGGATAGGGATGAGGCGTGCCATGCATGCCAGGATTGGGGATGAGGGGTTCCATGCATACCAGGATTGGGGATGAGGGGTTCCATGCATACCAGGATTGGGGATGAGGGGGCCATGCATACCAGGATTGGGGATGAGGGGTTCCATGCATACCAGGATTGGGGATGAGGGGTGCCATGCATACCAGGATTGGGGATGAGGAGTGCCATGCATACCAGGATTGGGGATGAGGGGTTCCATGCATACCAGGATTGGGGATGAGGGGTGCCATGCATACCAGGATTGGAGGATGAGGGGTACCATACATACCAGGATTGGGGATGAGGGGAGCCATGCATACCAAGATTGGGGATGAGGGGAGCCATGCATACCAAGATTGGGGATGAGGGGAGGCATGCATACCAGGATTGGGGATGAGGGGTGCCATGCATACCAGGATTGGGGATGAGGAGTGCCATGCATACCAGGATTGGGGATGAGGGGTTCCATGCATACCAAGATTGGGGATGAGGGGTGCCATGCATACCAGGATTGGAGGATGAGGGGTACCATACATACCAGGATTGGGGATGAGGGGAGCCATGCATACCAAGATTGGGGATGAGGGGAGGCATGCATACCAGGATTGGGGATGAGGGGTGCCATGCATACCAGGATTGGGGATGAGGAGTGCTATGCATACCAGGATTGGGGATGAGGGGTTCCATGCATACCAGGATTGGGGATGAGGGGTGCCATGCATACCAGGATTGGAGGATGAGGGGTACCATACATACCAGGATTGGGGATGAGGGGAGCCATGCATACCAAGATTGGGGATGAGGGGAGGCATGCATACCAAGATTGGGGATGAGGGGAGGCATGCATACCAGGATTGGGGATGAGGGGTTCCATTCATACCAGGATAGGATGGGGCCAACACATAACAGGATGGCGGAACAGGATTGGGGAGCAGCATCTCGGGCGTAGAACGGGTTCAATAGCTAGTATATATATATAGATAGATAGATAATTATATAAGAGGTCATCTGACATTGCCCATTATGGCGTACCCTGTATACAGCTGTATCTGTGTGTGGTGCTGGAGACGTCGGAGGTCCCGGGCTCTGTGCCCACATGTCCAGCTCCGTCTCTGGAAACCATTATGTCTCTGGAACAATATAATTACCAGTGCGGAGCTCGTATTCCCAGTGCAAGACGCTAAATTTACCCAGAGGAGCCCCCAACGTCTGCATCCAGAGCAGAGCACGGCTGACATGTGCCCAGGGGGGCACAGAGAGGAGTGGTGCCATAGCAGACTGGACCCCCGTGGTCAGGGCTCCGGCCTCCACATACCCACCCGTGTCAGCAATCAGCTTGTGTCCACAGCCCGGACCCGAGTGGGACTGAGATTCAGCTCTGACCGTGAAATATGTCAGTGGGTTGTGGCCGATCCCTGCGTCACCGAATAATACCGATATACATAAATAATCACCAGACTATTACTGCACAGATACAGTATATCAACATCAATATTACCAATAACACCGCTAGGATAAATAATACCGCCGGATAATAACCGTCGTATAGTAACTGAATAACCTCCATACAGTAATAGTGCCCCCTCTGTACCTCCATACAGTAATAGTGCCCCCTCTGTACCTCCATACAGTAACAGTGCCCCCTCTGTACCTCCATACAGTAACAGTGCCCCCTCTGTACCTCCATACAGTAATAGTGCCCCCTCGGCGCCTCCATACAATAATAGTGCCCCCTCTGTGCTCCATACAGTAATAGTGTCCCCTCTGTCCTCCATACAGTAATAGTGCCCCCTCTGTGCCCCCATATAGTAAGTGTGCCCCCTCTGTGCCCCCATATAGTAATAGTGCCCCATACAGTAATAGTGCCCCTCTGTGCCTCTATACAGTAATAGTGCCCCCTCTGTGCCCCCATATAGTAAGTGCCCCCTCTGTGCCTCCATACAGTAATAGTGCCCCCTCTGTGCCCCCATATAGTAATAGTGCCCCCTCTGTGCCCCCATATAGTAATAGTGCCCCCTCTGTGCCCCATATAGTAAGTGCCCCCTCTGTGCCTCCATACAGTAATAGTGCCCCCTCTGTGCCCCCATATAGTAATAGTGCCCCCTCTGTGCCCCCATATAGCAATAGTGTCCCCTCTGTGCCTCCATACAGTAATAGTGCCCCCTCTGTTCCCCCATATAGTAAGTACCCCCTCTGAGCCTCCATACAGTAATAGTGCCCCCATATAGTAATAGTGCCCCCTCTGTGCCCCATATAGTAATAGTGCCCCCTCTGTGCCTCCATACAGTAATAGTGCCCCCTCTGTGCCCCCATATAGTAATAGTGCCCCCTCTGTGCCCCCATAGAGTAATAGTGCCCCCTCTGTGCCCCCATATAGTAATAGTGCCCCCATACAGTAATAGTGCCCCCTCTGTGCCTCCATACGGTAACAGTGCCCCCTCTGTACCTCCATACAGTAACAGTGCCCCCTCTGTACCTCCATACAGTAACAGTGCCCCCTCTGTGTCCCCATATAGTAATAGTGCCCCCTCTCTGCCCCCATATAGTAATAGTGCCCCCTCTGTGCCTCCATGCAGTAATAGTGCCCCCTCTGTACCTCCATACAGTAATAGTGCCACCTCTGTACCTCCATACAGTAATAGTGCCCCCTCTGTACCTCCATACATTAATAGTGCCACCTCTGTACCTCCATACAGTAATAGTGCCCCCTCTGTACCTCCATACAGTAATAGTGCCCCCCTCTGTACCTCCATACAGTAATAGTGCCACCTCTGTACCTCCATATAGTAATAGTGCCCCCTCTGTACCTCCATACAGTAATAGTGCCACCTCTGTACCTCCATACAGTAATAGTGCCACCTCTGTACCTCCATACAGTAATAGTGCCCCCATATAGTAATAGTGCCCCCTCTGTGTCCCCATATAGTAATAGTACCCCCTCTGTGCCTCTATACAGTAAGTGCCCACATACATTAATAGTGCCCCCTCTGTGCCTCCGTGTAGTAACAGTGCCCCCTCTGTGCCTCCATGTAGTAACAGTGCCCCCTCTGTACCTCCATACAGTAACAGTGCCCCCTCTGTGCTCCATATAGTAATAGTGCCCCCTCTGTGCCTCCAAATAGTAATAGTGCCCCCTCTGTGCCCCCATACAGTAATAGTGCCCCCTCTGTGCCTCCATACAGTAATAGTGCCCCCTCTGTGCCTCCGTGTAGTAATAGTGCCCCCTCTGTGCTCCATATAGTAATAGTGCCCCCTCTGTGCTCCATATAGTAACAGTGCCCCCTCTGTGCTCCATATAGTAATAGTGCCCCCTCTGTGCCTCCAAATAGTAATAGTGCCCCCTCTGTGCCCCCATACAGTAATAGTGCCCCCTCTGTACCTCCAAATAGTAATCGTGCCTCCTCTGTGTCCCCATATAGTAATAGTACCATCTCTGTGTCTCTATACAGTAATAGTGCCCCCATACATTAATAGTGCCCCCTCTGTGCCCCCATACATTAATAGTGCCCCCTCTGTGCCTCCATGTAGTAACAGTGCCCCCTCTGTACCTCCATACAGTAACAGTGCCCCCACACTTGCAGTGTATATATAACAGTACCACCCATTGTATCCACATAATATCTCCTGATCACAGTGCCCCCTGCTGGCAGTCATGGACACTGACGGCTCCTAGTCCGGGGGTGCTGTGAATGGATTCGATCGTCTCCACATAAGACACCAGGAACCTTCATTGGTGATTTGGGGACTATAACTCCCATCATGTCCTGTGAGATGAAGCAGCCGGAGTTACTGGTGGGGGCAGTAATTACACGGTGACCCCTGACCGCCCTGCTGCACAAACACTTCTGTAATGTAGAAGTTGTCCCCCCATCTCGTCTGCTGGTGGGGGTGGCAAACCAATTAAAGGGCCGGTGCAGCCCCCAGAACATCCAGCGTCCTCAGCTTCTTACACACATTGTGTTCTCATTTCTGGGATTAGACACATTATTTATTCCCAGAGAATACACAGCTGAAGGTTTGTTACATTTGGATCCAATTCTAGACAATACTGTGACCTTAAAGGGGCATTCCCATCACTAAGACCCCACCTATTCTGTAAATGGGGGTCCGTAGGTCCCATCCCACCAATGGAGGTGACAGATGGACTTGTCATCCAGTCAGACAGTGATGTCCGCCTTAGTTAACCCCTGGGGGGTTATAAGAGCTGCACTGATCCTAGTCCTGCTAGTTTGTTACAATGTGTCAGGGCAGCTGTAGACCGGATGTTCAGCGTCACAGGGCAGCTGTACACCGGATGTTCAGCGTCACAGGGCAGCTGTACACCGGATGTTCAGCGTCACAGGGCAGCTGTAGACCGGATGTTCAGCGTCACAGGGCAGCTGTAGACCGGATGTTCAGCGTCACAGGGCAGCTGTAGACCGGATGTTCAGCGTCACAGGGCAGCTGTAGACCGGATGTTCAGCGTCACAGAAAACCGCTGAGACAAAAATATCACAAAATTACAGAATTTTACGTTAAGTCTCTTTTCCTTAGGGCTGATACCCAAATATGTGACAAAAAATAACGCTCCGATTTCTTGACCCAAAAAGCGGACGAGTGCCATGCGATTTTCTCACCCAGCATCCGTGTGATATCCGCGTGACATCTGTGTGACATCTGTGTGACATCCGTGTGACATCCGTGTGACATCCGCGTGACATCCGCGTGACATCCGATTTCAATGCGATTTTAACATGGGCTTTTACATAGGGGAAATTGTCTCGGTCATTTACACATAGTTTTCTATGGAAATTTCCATCACTACATATATAACTGTGTATATACGCTGTAGGGTTCGGTATAACTATGTATATACACTGTAGGGTTTGGTATAACTATGTATATACACTGTAGGGTTCGGTATAACTGTGTATATACACTGTAGGGTTCGGTATAACTATGTATATACACTGTAGGGTTCGGTATAACTATGTATATACACTGTAGGGTTAGGTATAACTATGTATATACACTGTGGGGTTTGGTATAACTGTGTATATACACTGTGGGGTTTGGTATAACTGTGTATATACACTGTGGGGTTTGGTATAACTGTGTATATACACTGTAGGGTTTGGTATAACTGTGTATATACACTGTGGGGTTTGGTATAACTGTGTATATACACTGTAGGGTTTGGTATAACTGTGTATATACACTGTGGGGTTTGGTATAACTATGTATATACACTGTAGGGTTCGGTATAACTATGTATATACACTGTAGGGTTCGGTATAACTGTGTATATACACTGTGGGGTTTGGTATAACTGTGTATATACACTGTGGGGTTCGGTATAACTGTGTATATACACTGTAGGGTTCGGTATAACTGTGTATATACACTGTAGGGTTCGGTATAACTGTGTATATACACTGTAGGGTTCGGTATAACTGTGTATATACACTGTAGGGTTCGGTATAACTGTGTATATACACTGTAGGGTTCGGTATAACTGTGTATATACACTGTAGGGTTCGGTATAACTGTGTATATACACTGTAGGGTTCGGTATAACTATGTATATACACTGTAGGGTTTGGTATAACTGTGTATATACACTGTAGGGTTCGGTATAACTATGTATATACACTGTAGGGTTTGGTATAACTGTGTATATACACTGTAGGGTTCGGTATAACTGTGTATATACACTGTAGGGTTAGGTATAACTGTGTATATACACTGTAGGGTTCGGTATAACTGTGTATATACACTGTAGGGTTCGGTATAACTGTGTATATACACTGTGGGGTTTGGTATAACTGTGTATATACACTGTAGGGTTTGGTATAACTGTGTATATACACTGTAGGGTTCGGTATAACTGTGTATATACACTGTAGGGTTTGGTATAACTGTGTATATACGCTGTAGGGTTTGGTATAACTGTGTATATACACTGTAGGGTTCGGTATAACTGTGTATATACACTGTAGGGTTCGGTATAACTGTGTATATACATTGTGGGGTTCGGTATAACTGTGTATATACACTGTAGGGTTCGGTATAACTGTGTATATACACTGTAGGGTTCTGTATAACTGTGTATATACACTGTGGGGTTTGGTATAACTGTGTATATACACTGTAGGGTTCGGTATAACTATGTATATACACTGTAGGGTTTGGTATAACTGTGTATATACACTGTAGGGTTCGGTATAACTATGTATATACACTGTAGGGTTTGGTATAACTATGTATATACACTGTAGGGTTCGGTATAACTGTGTATATACACTGTGGGGTTTGGTATAACTGTGTATATACACTGTAGGGTTCGGTATAACTGTGTATATACACTGTAGGGTTCGGTATAACTGTGTATATACACTGTAGGGTTTGGTATAACTGTGTATATACACTGTGGGGTTTGGTATAACTATGTACATACACTGTAGGGTTTGGTATAACTATGTATATACACTGTAGGGTTCGGTATAACTATGTATATACACTGTAGGGTTCGGTATAACTGTGTATATACACTGTAGGGTTCGGTATAACTGTGTATATACACTGTAGGGTTCGGTATAACTATGTATATACACTGTAGGGTTTGGTATAACTGTGTATATACACTGTAGGGTTAGGTATAACTGTGTATATACACTGTAGGGTTCGGTATAACTGTGTATATACACTGTAGGGTTTGGTATAACTGTATATACACTGGAGGGTTAGGTATAACTGTGTATATACACTGTAGGGTTCGGTATAACTGTGTATATACACTGTAGGGTTCGGTATAACTGTGTATATACGCTGTAGGGTTTGGTATAACTATGTATATACGCTGTAGGGTTTGGTATAACTGTGTATATACACTGTAGGGTTCGGTATAACTGTGTATATACACTGTAGGGTTCGGTATAACTGTGTATATACACTGTAGGGTTCGGTATAACTGTGTATATACACTGTAGGGTTCGGTATAACTGTGTATATACACTGTAGGGTTCGGTATAACTATGTACATACACTGTAGGGTTCGGTATAACTATGTACATACACTGTAGGGTTCGGTATAACTGTGTATATACACTGTAGGGTTCGGTATAACTGTGTATATACACGGTAGGGTTCGGTATAACTATGTATATACACTGTAGGGTTCGGTATAACTGTGTATATACACTGTAGGGTTCGGTATAACTGTGTATATACACTGTGGGGTTTGGTATAACTATGTATATACACTGTAGGGTTTGGTATAACTGTGTATATACACTGTAGGGTTCGGTATAACTGTGTATATACACTGTGGGGTTTGGTATAACTGTGTATATACACTGTAGGGTTCGGTATAACTGTGTATATACACTGTAGGGTTCGGTATAACTGTGTATATACACTGTAGGGTTCGGTATAACTGTGTATATACACTGTAGGGTTCGGTATAACTGTGTATATACACTGTAGGGTTTGGTATAACTGTGTATATACACTGTAGGGTTCGGTATAACTATGTATATACACTGTAGGGTTCGGTATAACTGTGTATATACACTGTAGGGTTTGGTATAACTATGTATATACACTGTAGGGTTTGGTATAACTGTGTATATACACTGTAGGGTTCGGTATAACTGTGTATATACACTGTAGGGTTTGGTATAACTATGTATATACACTGTAGGGTTCGGTATAACTGTGTATATACACTGTAGGGTTCGGTATAACTGTGTATATACACTGTAGGGTTCGGTATAACTGTGTATATACACTGTGGGGTTTGGTATAACTGTGTATATACACTGTAGGGTTTGGTATAACTGTGTATATACACTGTAGGGTTAGGTATAACTGTGTATATACACTGTAGGGTTCGGTATAACTGTGTATATACACTGTAGGGTTTGGTATAACTATGTATATACGCTGTAGGGTTTGGTATAACTATGTATATACACTGTAGGGTTAGGTATAACTGTGTATATACACTGTAGGGTTCGGTATAACTGTGTATATACACTGTGGGGTTTGGTATAACTGTGTATATACACTGTAGGGTTAGGTATAACTGTGTATATACACTGTGGGGTTTGGTATAACTGTGTATATACACTGTAGGGTTCGGTATAACTGTGTATATACACTGTGGGGTTTGGTATAACTGTGTATATACACTGTAGGGTTAGGTATAACTGTGTATATACACTGTAGGGTTCGGTATAACTGTGTATATACACTGTGGGGTTTGCTATAACTGTGTATATACACTGTAGGGTTAGGTATAACTGTGTATATACACTGTGGGGTTTGGTATAACTGTGTATATACACTGTAGGGTTCGGTATAACTATGTATATACACTGTAGGGTTAGGTATAACTGTGTATATACACTGTAGGGTTCGGTATAACTGTGTATATACACTGTGGGGTTTGGTATAACTGTGTATATACACTGTAGGGTTAGGTATAACTGTGTATATACACTGTGGGGTTTGGTATAACTGTGTATATACACTGTAGGGTTAGGTATAACTGTGTATATACACTGTAGGGTTCGGTATAACTGTGTATATACACTGTAGGGTTCGGTATAACTGTGTATATACACTGTGGGGTTTGGTATAACTGTGTATATACACTGTAGGGTTTGGTATAACTGTGTATATACACTGTAGGGTTAGGTATAACTGTGTATATACACTGTAGGGTTCGGTATAACTGTGTATATACACTGTAGGGTTTGGTATAACTGTGTATATACACTGTAGGGTTTGGTATAACTATGTATATACACTGTAGGGTTCGGTATAACTGTGTATATACACTGTAGGGTTCGGTATAACTGTGTATATACACTGTAGGGTTTGGTATAACTATGTATATACACTGTAGGGTTTGGTATAACTGTGTATATACACTGTAGGGTTTGGTATAACTATGTATATACACTGTAGGGTTCGGTATAACTGTGTATATACACTGTAGGGTTAGGTATAACTGTGTATATACACTGTAGGGTTCGGAATAACTGTGTATATACGCTGTAGGGTTTGGTATAACTATGTATATACGCTGTAGGGTTTGGTATAACTGTGTATATACGCTGTAGGGTTTGGTATAACTGTGTATATACACTGTAGGGTTCGGTATAACTATGTATATACACTGTAGGGTTTGGTATAACTATGTATATACACTGTAGGGTTCGGTATAACTGTGTATATACACTGTGGGGTTTGGTATAACTGTGTATATACACTGTGGGGTTTGGTATAACTGTGTATATACACTGTAGGGTTCGGTATAACTGTGTATATACACTGTAGGGTTCGGTATAACTGTGTATATACACTGTAGGGTTCGGTATAACTGTGTATATACACTGTAGGGTTCGGTATAACTGTGTATATACACTGTAGGGTTCGGTATAACTATGTATATACACTGTAGGGTTTGGTATAACTGTGTATATACACTGTAGGGTTTGGTATAACTGTGTATATACACTGTAGGGTTCGGTATAACTATGTATATACACTGTAGGGTTTGGTATAACTATGTATATACACTGTAGGGTTTGGTATAACTGTGTATATACACTGTGGGGTTTGGTATAACTATGTACATACACTGTAGGGTTTGGTATAACTATGTATATACACTGTAGGGTTCGGTATAACTATGTATATACACTGTAGGGTTCGGTATAACTGTGTATATACACTGTAGGGTTCGGTATAACTGTGTATATACACTGTAGGGTTCGGTATAACTATGTATATACACTGTAGGGTTTGGTATAACTGTGTATATACACTGTAGGGTTTGGTATAACTGTGTATATACACTGTGGGGTTTGGTATAACTATGTACATACACTGTAGGGTTTGGTATAACTATGTATATACACTGTAGGGTTCGGTATAACTATGTATATACACTGTAGGGTTCGGTATAACTGTGTATATACACTGTAGGGTTCGGTATAACTGTGTATATACACTGTAGGGTTCGGTATAACTGTGTATATACACTGTAGGGTTCGGTATAACTATGTATATACACTGTAGGGTTCGGTATAACTATGTATATACACTGTAGGGTTAGGTATAACTGTGTATATACACTGTAGGGTTCGGTATAACTGTGTATATACACTGTAGGGTTTGGTATAACTGTGTATATACACTGTAGGGTTCGGTATAACTGTGTATATACACTGTAGGGTTCGGTATAACTGTGTATATACACTGTAGGGTTCGGTATAACTGTGTATATACACTGTGGGGTTTGGTATAACTGTGTATATACACTGTAGGGTTTGGTATAACTGTGTATATACACTGTAGGGTTAGGTATAACTGTGTATATACACTGTAGGGTTCGGTATAACTGTGTATATACGCTGTAGGGTTTGGTATAACTGTGTATATACGCTGTAGGGTTTGGTATAACTGTGTATATACACTGTAGGGTTCGGTATAACTGTGTATATACACTGTAGGGTTAGGTATAACTGTGTATATACACTGTAGGGTTCGGTATAACTGTGTATATACACTGTAGGGTTTGGTATAACTATGTATATACACTGTAGGGTTCGGTATAACTGTGTATATACACTGTAGGGTTCGGTATAACTGTGTATATACACTGTAGGGTTCGGTATAACTATGTATATACACTGTAGGGTTTGGTATAACTATGTATATACACTGTAGGGTTCGGTATAACTGTGTATATACACTGTAGGGTTCGGTATAACTGTGTATATACACTGTAGGGTTCAGTATAACTGTGTATATACACTGTAGGGTTAGGTATAACTGTGTATATACACTGTAGGGTTCGGTATAACTGTGTATATACACTGTAGGGTTTGGTATAACTATGTATATACACTGTAGGGTTCGGTATAACTGTGTATATACACTGTAGGGTTCGGTATAACTGTGTATATACACTGTAGGGTTTGGTATAACTGTGTATATACACTGTGGGGTTTGGTATAACTATGTATATACACTGTAGGGTTCGGTATAACTGTGTATATACACTGTAGGGTTCGGTATAACTATGTATATACACTGTAGGGTTCGGTATAACTGTGTATATACACTGTAGGGTTAGGTATAACCGTGTATATACACTGTAGGGTTCGGTATAACTGTGTATATACGCTGTAGGGTTCGGTATAACTGTGTATATACACTGTAGGGTTTGGTATAACTATGTATATACGCTGTAGGGTTTGGTATAACTGTGTATATACACTGTAGGGTTCGGTATAACTGTGTATATACACTGTAGGGTTAGGTATAACTGTGTATATACACTGTAGGGTTCGGTATAACTGTGTATATACACTGTAGGGTTCGGTATAACTGTGTATATACACTGTAGGGTTCGGTATAACTGTGTATATACACTGTAGGGTTCGGTATAACTATGTACATACACTGTAGGGTTCGGTATAACTGTGTATATACACGGTAGGGTTCGGTATAACTATGTATATACACTGTAGGGTTTGGTATAACTATGTATATACACTGTAGGGTTCGGTATAACTGTGTATATACACTGTAGGGTTCGGTATAACTGTGTATATACACTGTAGGGTTCGGTATAACTATGTACATACACTGTAGGGTTCGGTATAACTGTGTATATACACGGTAGGGTTCGGTATAACTATGTATATACACTGTAGGGTTTGGTATAACTATGTATATACACGGTAGGGTTCGGTATAACTATGTATATACACTGTAGGGTTTGGTATAACTATGTATATACACTGTAGGGTTCGGTATAACTGTGTATATACACTGTGGGGTTCGGTATAACTATGTATATACACTGTAGGGTTCGGTATAACTGTGTATATACACTGTGGGGTTCGGTATAACTGTGTATATACACGGTAGGGTTCGGTATAACTATGTATATACACTGTAGGGTTTGGTATAACTATGTATATACACTGTAGGGTTCGGTATAACTATGTATATACACTGTAGGGTTTGGTATAACTATGTATATACACTGTAGGGTTCGGTATAACTGTGTATATACACTGTGGGGTTCGGTATAACTATGTATATACACGGTAGGGTTTGGTATAACTATGTATATACACTGTAGGGTTCGGTATAACTGTGTATATACACTGTAGGGTTCGGTATAACTATGTATATACACTGTGGGGTTTGGTATAACTATGTATATACACTGTAGGGTTCGGTATAACTGTGTATATACACTGTGGGGTTTGGTATAACTATGTATATACACTGTAGGGTTTGGTATAACTGTGTATATACACTGTAGGGTTCGGTATAACTGTGTATATACACTGTGGGGTTTGGTATAACTGTGTATATACACTGTAGGGTTCGGTATAACTGTGTATATACACTGTAGGGTTCGGTATAACTGTGTATATACACTGTAGGGTTCGGTATAACTGTGTATATACACTGTAGGGTTCGGTATAACTGTGTATATACGCTGTAGGGTTCGGTATAACTATGTATATACACTGTAGGGTTCGGTATAACTGTGTATATACACTGTAGGGTTCGGTATAACTGTGTATATACACTGTGGGGTTTGGTATAACTATGTATATACACTGTAGGGTTCGGTATAACTGTGTATATACACTGTAGGGTTCGGTATAACTATGTACATACACTGTAGGGTTTGGTATAACTGTGTATATACACTGTAGGGTTCGGTATAACTGTGTATATACACTGTAGGGTTCGGTATAACTGTGTATATACACTGTAGGGTTCGGTATAACTGTGTATATACGCTGTAGGGTTCGGTATAACTATGTATATACACTGTAGGGTTCGGTATAACTGTGTATATACGCTGTAGGGTTTGGTATAACTGTGTATATACGCTGTAGGGTTCGGTATAACTGTGTATATACACTGTAGGGTTTGGTATAACTGTGTATATACACTGTAGGGTTTGGTATAACTGTGTATATACACTGTAGGGTTCGGTATAACTGTGTATATACACTGTAGGGTTCGGTATAACTGTGTATATACACTGTAGGGTTTGGTATAACTGTGTATATACACTGTAGGGTTTGGTATAACTATGTATATACACTGCAGGGTTTGGTATAACTGTGTATATACACTGTAGGGTTCGGTATAACTGTGTATATACGCTGTAGGGTTCGGTATAACTGTGTATATACGCTGTAGGGTTAGGTATAACTGTGTATATACACTGTAGGGTTTGGTATAACTGTGTATATACACTGTGGGGTTTGGTATAACTGTGTATATACACTGTAGGGTTTGGTATAACTGTGTATATACACTGTAGGGTTTGGTATAACTATGTATATACACTGTAGGGTTTGGTATAACTATGTATATACACTGTAGGGTTAGGTATAACTGTGTATATACACTGTAGGGTTCGGTATAACTGTGTATATACACTGTAGGGTTCGGTATAACTGTGTATATACACTGTAGGGTTCGGTATAACTATGTATATACACTGTAGGGTTCGGTATAACTGTGTACATACACTGTAGGGTTCGGTATAACTATGTACATACACTGTAGGGTTCGGTATAACTATGTATATACACTGTAGGGTTTGGTATAACTATGTATATACACTGTAGGGTTTGGTATAACTATGTATATACACTGTAGGGTTTGGTATAACTATGTATATACACTGTAGGGTTTGGTATAACTATGTATATACACTGTAGGGTTCGGTATAACTGTGTATATACACTGTAGGGTTCGGTATAACTGTGTATATACACTGTAGGGTTCGGTATAACTGTGTATATACACTGTAGGGTTCGGTATAACTGTGTATATACACTGTAGGGTTCGGTATAACTGTGTATATACACTGTAGGGTTCGGTATAACTATGTACATACACTGTAGGGTTCGGTATAACTATGTACATACACTGTAGGGTTCGGTATAACTGTGTATATACACTGTAGGGTTCGGTATAACTGTGTATATACACTGTAGGGTTCGGTATAACTATGTATATACACTGTAGGGTTTGGTATAACTATGTATATACACTGTAGGGTTTGGTATAACTATGTATATACACTGTAGGGTTTGGTATAACTATGTATATACACTGTAGGGTTCGGTATAACTGTGTATATACACTGTAGGGTTCGGTATAACTGTGTATATACACTGTAGGGTTCGGTATAACTGTGTATATACACTGTAGGGTTCGGTATAACTGTGTATATACACTGTAGGGTTCGGTATAACTGTGTATATACACTGTAGGGTTCGGTATAACTATGTACATACACTGTAGGGTTCGGTATAACTATGTACATACACTGTAGGGTTTGGTATAACTGTGTATATACACTGTAGGGTTCGGTATAACTGTGTATATACACTGTAGGGTTCGGTATAACTATGTACATACACTGTAGGGTTCGGTATAACTATGTATATACACTGTAGGGTTCGGTATAACTGTGTATATACACTGTAGGGTTCGGTATAACTGTGTATATACACTGTAGGGTTCGGTATAACTATGTACATACACTGTAGGGTTCGGTATAACTATGTATATACACTGTAGGGTTCGGTATAACTATGTATATACACTGTAGGGTTTGGTATAACTATGTATATACACTGTAGGGTTTGGTATAACTGTGTATATACACTGTAGGGTTCGGTATAACTCTGTATATACGCTGTAGGGTTCGGTATAACTATGCACATACGCTGTAGGGTTCGGTATAACTGTGTATATACACTGTAGGGTTCGGTATAACTGTGTATATACACTGTAGGGTTCGGTATAACTGTGTATATACACTGTGGGGTTTGGTATAACTGTGTATATACACTGTAGGGTTCGGTATAACTGTATATACACTGTAGGGTTTGGTATAACTATGTATATACACTGTAGGGTTTGGTATAACTGTGTATATACACTGTAGGGTTCGGTATAACTGTGTATATACACTGTAGGGTTTGGTATAACTATGTATATACACTGTAGGGTTTGGTATAACTGTGTATATACACTGTAGGGTTCGGTATAACTGTGTATATACACTGTAGGGTTCGGTATAACTGTGTATATACACTGTAGGGTTCGGTATAACTGTGTATATACACTGTAGGGTTCGGTATAACTGTGTATATACACTGTGGGGTTTGGTATAACTATGTATATACACTGTAGGGTTCGGTATAACTGTGTATATACACTGTAGGGTTCGGTATAACTGTGTATATACACTGTAGGGTTTGGTATAACTGTGTATATACACTGTAGGGTTCGGTATAACTGTGTATATACACTGTGGGGTTTGGTATAACTATGTATATACACTGTAGGGTTTGGTATAACTATGTATATACACTGTAGGGTTTGGTATAACTGTGTATATACACTGTGGGGTTTGGTATAACTGTGTATATACACTGTAGGGTTTGGTATAACTGTGTATATACACTGTAGGGTTCGGTATAACTGTGTATATACACTGTAGGGTTCGGTATAACTGTGTATATACACTGTAGGGTTTGGTATAACTATGTATATACACTGTAGGGTTAGGTATAACTATGTATATACACTGTGGGGTTTGGTATAACTGTGTATATACACTGTGGGGTTTGGTATAACTATGTATATACACTGTAGGGTTAGGTATAACTATGTATATACACTGTGGGGTTTGGTATAACTGTGTATATACACTGTAGGGTTCGGTATAACTGTGTATATACACTGTGGGGTTTGGTATAACTATGTATATACACTGTAGGGTTTGGTATAACTGTGTATATACACTGTGGGGTTTGGTATAACTGTGTATATACACTGTGGGGTTTGGTATAACTGTGTATATACACTGTAGGGTTTGGTATAACTATGTATATACACTGTAGGGTTTGGTATAACTGTGTATATACACTGTGGGGTTTGGTATAACTGTGTATATACACTGTAGGGTTTGGTATAACTGTGTATATACACTGTGGGGTTTGGTATAACTGTGTATATACACTGTGGGGTTTGGTATAACTATGTATATACACTGTAGGGTTCGGTATAACTATGCATATACACTGTAGGGTTCGGTATAACTGTGTATATACACTGTGGGGTTTGGTATAACTGTGTATATACACTGTGGGGTTTGGTATAACTGTGTATATACACTGTAGGGTTTGGTATAACTGTGTATATACACTGTGGGGTTTGGTATAACTGTGTATATACACTGTAGGGTTCGGTATAACTATGTATATACACTGTAGGGTTCGGTATAACTATGCATATACACTGTAGGGTTCGGTATAACTGTGTATATACACTGTAGGGTTCGGTATAACTGTGTATATACACTGTAGGGTTTGGTATAACTGTGTATATACACTGTAGGGTTCGGTATAACTGTGTATATACACTGTAGGGTTCGGTATAACTATGTATATACACTGTAGGGTTTGGTATAACTATGTATATACACTGTGGGGTTTGGTATAACTATGTATATACACTGTAGGGTTCGGTATAACTGTGTATATACACTGTAGGGTTCGGTATAACTGTGTATATACACTGTGGGGTTTGGTATAACTATGTATATACACTGTAGGGTTTGGTATAACTGTGTATATACACTGTAGGGTTTGGTATAACTGTGTATATACACTGTAGGGTTCGGTATAACTATGTACATACACTGTAGGGTTCGGTATAACTATGTATATACACTGTAGGGTTAGGTATAACTGTGTATATACACTGTAGGGTTTGGTATAACTATGTATATACACTGTAGGGTTCGGTATAACTGTGTATATACACTGTAGGGTTAGGTATAACTATGTATATACACTGTAGGGTTCGGTATAACTGTGTATATACACTGTAGGGTTTGGTATAACTATGTATATACACTGTAGGGTTAGGTATAACTATGTATATACACTGTAGGGTTCGGTATAACTATGTATATACGCTGTAGGGTTCGGTATAACTGTGTATATACACTGTAGGGTTCGGTATAACTGTGTATATACACTGTAGGGTTCGGTATAACTATGTATATACACTGTAGGGTTAGGTATAACTGTGTATATACACTGTAGGGTTCGGTATAACTGTGTATATACACTGTAGGGTTAGGTATAACTATGTATATACACTGTAGGGTTCGGTATAACTGTGTATATACACTGTAGGGTTTGGTATAACTATGTACATACACTGTAGGGTTCGGTATAACTGTGTATATACACTGTAGGGTTCGGTATAACTATGTATATACACTGTAGGGTTAGGTATAACTATGTATATACACTGTAGGGTTCGGTATAACTATGTATATACGCTGTAGGGTTCGGTATAACTGTGTATATACACTGTAGGGTTCGGTATAACTGTGTATATACACTGTAGGGTTCGGTATAACTATGTATATACACTGTAGGGTTCGGTATAACTATGTATATACACTGTGGGGTTCGGTATAACTGTGTATATACACTGTAGGGTTCGGTATAACTATGTATATACACTGTGGGGTTTGGTATAACTGTGTATATACACTGTGGGGTTTGGTATAACTGTGTATATACACTGTGGGGTTTGGTATAACTATGTATATACACTGTGGGGTTCGGTATAACTATGTATATACACTGTAGGGTTCGGTATAACTATGTATATACACTGTGGGGTTTGGTATAACTGTGTATATACACTGTGGGGTTTGGTATAACTATGTATATACACTGTAGGGTTAGGTATAACTATGTATATACACTGTAGGGTTCGGTATAACTATGTATATACACTGTAGGGTTAGGTATAACTATGTATATACACTGTAGGGTTAGGTATAACTATGCATATACACTGTAGGGTTTGGTATAACTGTGTATATACACTGTAGGGTTCGGTATAACTGTGTATATACACTGTAGGGTTCGGTATAACTGTGTATATACACTGTAGGGTTCGGTATAACTGTGTATATACACTGTAGGGTTCGGTATAACTGTGTATATACGCTGTAGGGTTCGGTATAACTGTGTATATACACTGTAGGGTTCGGTATAACTGTGTATATACGCTGTAGGGTTTGGTATAACTGTGTATATACGCTGTAGGGTTCGGTATAACTGTGTATATACGCTGTAGGGTTTGGTATAACTGTGTATATACACTGTAGGGTTCGGTATAACTGTGTATATACACTGTAGGGTTCGGTATAACTATGTATATACACTGTAGGGTTCGGTATAACTGTGTATATACGCTGTAGGGTTCGGTATAACTGTGTATATACGCTGTAGGGTTCGGTATAACTGTGTATATACACTGTAGGGTTCGGTATAACTGTGTATATACACTGTAGGGTTCGGTATAACTGTGTATATACACTGTAGGGTTCGGTATAACTGTGTATATACGCTGTAGGGTTTGGTATAACTGTGTATATACACTGTAGGGTTCGGTATAACTGTGTATATACACTGTAGGGTTCGGTATAACTATGTACATACACTGTAGGGTTCGGTATAACTGTGTATATACACTGTGGGGTTCGGTATAACTATGTATATACACTGTAGGGTTCGGTATAACTGTGTATATACACTGTAGGGTTCGGTATAACTGTGTATATACACTGTAGGGTTCGGTATAACTGTGTATATACACTGTAGGGTTTGGTATAACTATGTATATACACTGTAGGGTTCGGTATAACTGTGTATATACACTGTAGGGTTCGGTATAACTGTGTATATACACTGTGGGGTTTGGTATAACTGTGTATATACACTGTAGGGTTTGGTATAACTGTGTATATACACTGTAGGGTTTGGTATAACTGTGTATATACACTGTAGGGTTTGGTATAACTGTGTATATACACTGTAGGGTTCGGTATAACTCTGTATATACACTGTAGGGTTCGGTATAACTGTGTATATACACTGTAGGGTTCGGTATAACTGTGTATATACACTGTAGGGTTTGGTATAACTATGTATATACACTGTAGGGTTTGGTATAACTATGTATATACACTGTAGGGTTTGGTATAACTGTGTATATACACTGTAGGGTTTGGTATAACTGTGTATATACACTGTAGGGTTTGGTATAACTATGTATATACACTGTAGGGTTCGGTATAACTGTGTATATACACTGTAGGGTTTCGTATAACTGTGTATATACACTGTAGGGTTTGGTATAACTGTGTATATACACTGTAGGGTTCGGTATAACTGTGTATATACGCTGTAGGGTTTGGTATAACTGTGTATATACGCTGTGGGGTTTGGTATAACTATGTATATACACTGTAGGGTTCGGTATAACTGTGTATATACACTGTAGGGTTCGGTATAACTATGTATATACACTGTAGGGTTTGGTATAACTATGTATATACACTGTAGGGTTCGGTATAACTGTGTATATACACTGTAGGGTTTGGTATAACTGTGTATATACACTGTAGGGTTCGGTATAACTGTGTATATACACTGTAGGGTTCGGTATAACTGTGTATATACACTGTAGGGTTCGGTATAACTATGTATATACACTGTAGGGTTTGGTATAACTATGTATATACACTGTAGGGTTCGGTATAACTGTGTATATACACTGTAGGGTTTGGTATAACTGTGTATATACACTGTAGGGTTCGGTATAACTCTGTATATACGCTGTAGGGTTCGGTATAACTGTGTATATACACTGTGGGGTTTGGTATAACTGTGTATATACACTGTAGGGTTTGGTATAACTATGTACATACACTGTAGGGTTTGGTATAACTATGTATATACACTGTAGGGTTCGGTATAACTGTGTATATACACTGTAGGGTTTGGTATAACTATGTATATACACTGTAGGGTTCGGTATAACTGTGTATATACACTGTAGGGTTCGGTATAACTGTGTATATACACTGTAGGGTTCGGTATAACTATGCATATACGCTGTAGGGTTCGGTATAACTGTGTATATACACTGTAGGGTTCGGTATAACTGTGTATATACACTGTAGGGTTCGGTATAACTATGTACATACATTGTAGGGTTCGGTATAACTGTGTATATACACTGTAGGGTTCGGTATAACTGTGTATATACACTGTAGGGTTCGGTATAACTATGCATATACGCTGTAGGGTTCGGTATAACTGTGTATATACACTGTAGGGTTCGGTATAACTGTGTATATACACTGTAGGGTTCGGTATAACTATGTACATACATTGTAGGGTTCGGTATAACTGTGTATATACACTGTAGGGTTTGGTATAACTATGTATATACACTGTGGGGTTTGGTATAACTGTGTATATACACTGTAGGGTTCGGTATAACTGTGTATATACACTGTAGGGTTTGGTATAACTGTGTATATACACTGTAGGGTTCGGTATAACTGTGTATATACACTGTAGGGTTCGGTATAACTGTGTATATACACTGTAGGGTTCGGTATAACTGTGTATATACACTGTGGGGTTCGGTATAACTGTGTATATACACTGTAGGGTTTGGTATAACTATGTATATACACTGTAGGGTTTGGTATAACTGTGTATATACACTGTAGGGTTCGGTATAACTGTGTATATACACTGTAGGGTTCGGTATAACTGTGTATATACACTGTAGGGTTCGGTATAACTGTGTATATACACTGTAGGGTTCGGTATAACTGTGTATATACACTGTGGGGTTTGGTATAACTATGTATATACACTGTAGGGTTCGGTATAACTGTGTATATACACTGTAGGGTTCGGTATAACTGTGTATATACACTGTAGGGTTCGGTATAACTGTGTATATACACTGTAGGGTTTGGTATAACTGTGTATATACACTGTAGGGTTCGGTATAACTATGTATATACACTGTAGGGTTCGGTATAACTGTGTATATACACTGTAGGGTTCGGTATAACTGTGTATATACACTGTAGGGTTCGGTATA
This sequence comes from Phyllobates terribilis, assembly GCF_046119375.1. Lineage (NCBI taxonomy): Eukaryota > Metazoa > Chordata > Amphibia > Anura > Dendrobatidae > Phyllobates > Phyllobates terribilis. The sequence goes on along the minus strand of NW_027362761.1, from coordinate 1,225,978,609 downwards.
ACTGTGTATATACACTGTAGGGTTTGGTATAACTGTGTATATACACTGTGGGGTTTAGTATAACTATGTATATACACTGTAGGGTTTGGTATAACTGTGTATATACACTGTAGGGTTCGGTATAACTGTGTATATACACTGTAGGGTTCGGTATAACTGTGTATATACACCGTAGGGTTCGGTATAACTGTGTATATACACTGTGGGGTTTGGTATAACTATGTATATACACTGTAGGGTTCGGTATAACTGTGTATATACACTGTAGGGTTCGGTATAACTGTGTATATACACTGTGGGGTTTGGTATAACTATGTATATACACTGTAGGGTTCGGTATAACTGTGTATATACACTGTAGGGTTCGGTATAACTGTGTATATACACTGTGGGGTTTGGTATAACTGTGTATATACACTGTAGGGTTCGGTAAAACTGTGTATATACACTGTGGGGTTTGGTATAACTATGTATATACACTGTAGGGTTCGGTATAACTGTGTATATACACTGTAGGGTTCGGTATAACTATGTATATACACTGTAGGGTTTGGTATAACTATGTATATACACTGTAGGGTTTGGTATAACTGTGTATATACACTGTAGGGTTCGGTATAACTGTGTATATACACTGTAGGGTTCGGTATAACTGTGTATATACACTGTAGGGTTTGGTATAACTGTGTATATACGCTGTAGGGTTCGGTATAACTGTGTATATACACTGTAGGGTTCGGTATAACTGTGTATATACACTGTAGGGTTCGGTATAACTGTGTATATACACTGTAGGGTTCGGTATAACTATGTATATACACTGTAGGGTTCGGTATAACTGTGTATATACACTGTAGGGTTCGGTATAACTGTGTATATACGCTGTAGGGTTCGGTATAACTGTGTATATACACTGTAGGGTTCGGTATAACTGTGTACATACACTGTAGGGTTCGGTATAACTATGTATATACACTGTAGGGTTAGGTATAACTATGTATATACACTGTAGGATTAGGTATAACTATGTATATACAGTCATGGCCAAAAGTATTGAGAATGAGACAAATAGTAATTTTTCCAAAGTTTACTGCTTCATTTTTTGTAATGGCAATTTGCATATACTCCTGAATGTCAAAGAGTGATCAGCTTAACAGCAATTACTGTTCTTGCAAAGTCAATATTTGCCCAGAAAATGAACTTTAACCCCCAAAACACATTTCAACATCATTGCAGTCCTGCCTTAAAAGGAGCAGCTAACATCGTTTTAGTGATTGATCCATTAACACAGGTGTGGGTGTTGATGAGGACAGGGCTGGCGATCAATCAGTCATGATTAAGTAAGAATGACATCACTGGACACTTTAAAAGGAGGCTGGTTCTTGGTATTATTGTTTCTCTTCAGTTAACCATGGTTATCTCTAAAGAAACACGTGCAGCCATCATTGCACTGCACAAAAATGGCCTAACAGGGAAGAGTATCGCAGCTACAAAGATTGCACCTCAGTCAACAATCTATCGCATTATCAAGAACTTCAAGGAGAGAGCTTCCATTGTTGTCAAAAAGGCTCCAGGGCGCCCAAGAAAGACCAGCAAGCGCCAGGACCGTATCTTAAAACTGTTTCAGCTGCGGGATCGGACTACCAGCAGTGCCGAGCTTGCTCAGGAATGGCAGCAGGCTGGTGTGAGTGCTTCTGCACGCACTGTGAGGCGGAGACTCTTTGAGCAAGGGCTGGTTTCAAGGAGGGCAGCAAAGAAGCCACTTCTCTCCAGAAAAAACATCAGGGACCGACTGATATTCTGCAAAAGGTACAGGGAGTGGACTGCTGAGGACTGGGGCAAAGTCATTTTCTCTGATGAATCCCCTTTTCGATTGTTTGGGACATCTGGAAAACAGCTTATTCGGAGAAGAAGAGGTGAGCGCTACCACCAGTCTTGTCTCATGCCAACTGTAAAGCATCCTGAAACCATTCATGTGTGGGGTTGCTTCTCAGCCAAGGGAATCGGCTCACTCACAGTCTTGCCTAAAAACACAGCCATGAATAAAGAATGGTACCAGAATGTCCTCCAAGAGCAACTTCTCCCAACCGTCCAAGAGCAGTTTGGCGCCCAACAATGCCTTTTCCAGCATGATGGAGCACCTTGCCATAAAGCAAAGGTGATAACTAAATGGCTCATGGAACAAAACATAGAGATTTTGGGTCCATGGCCTGGAAACTCCCCAGATCTTAATCCCATTGAGAACTTGTGGTCAATCATCAAGAGACGGGTGGACAAACAAAAACCAACAAATTCTGGCAAAATGCAAGCATTGATTATGCAAGAATGGACTGCTATCAGTCAGGATTTGGTCCAAAAGTTGATTGAGAGCAGCCAGGGAGAATTACAGAGGTCTTGAAGAAGAAGGGGCAACACTGCAAATATTGACTCATTCTAACTGTCAATAGAACCTATTGGTCCTCATAATATGATTGCAATTATATTTCTGTATGTGATAGAAACATCAGACAAACACTAATAAAAACCAGAGGCCAGCAGATCATGGGAAAAGATCATTTTGGTGTCATTCTCAAAACTTTTGGCCATGACTGTACAGCCCCTGCTGTTATACACGGCCCCCGCTGTTATATACACGGCCCCGACCATTATATGTGGCCCCCACTGTCATATACAGCGTCCATCACTATACAGCCCCTGCTGTTATATACACGGCCCCGACCATTATATGTGGCCCCCACCGTCATATACAGCGTCCATCACTATACAGCCCCTGCTGTTATATACACTGTAGGGTTCGGTATAACTGTGTATATACACTGTAGGGTTCGGTATAACTGTGTATATACACTGTGGGGTTCGGTATAACTATGTATATACACTGTAGGGTTCGGTATAACTATGTATATACGCTGTAGGGTTCGGTATAACTGTGTATATACACTGTAGGGTTCGGTATAACTGTGTATATACACTGTAGGGTTCGGTATAACTGTGTATATACGCTGTAGGGTTTGGTATAACTGTGTATATACACTGTAGGGTTCGGTATAACTGTGTATATACACTGTAGGGTTCGGTATAACTATGTATATACGCTGTAGGGTTCGGTATAACTATGTATATACGCTGTAGGGTTCGGTATAACTGTGTATATACACTGTAGGGTTCGGTATAACTATGTATATACGCTGTAGGGTTCGGTATAACTATGTATATACACTGTAGGGTTCGGTATAACTATGTATATACACTGTAGGGTTTGGTATAACTGTGTATATACACTGTAGGGTTCGGTATAACTATGTATATACGCTGTAGGGTTCGGTATAACTATGTATATACGCTGTAGGGTTCGGTATAACTGTGTATATACACTGTAGGGTTCGGTATAACTGTGTATATACACTGTAGGGTTCGGTATAACTATGTATATACGCTGTAGGGTTCGGTATAACTATGTATATACGCTGTAGGGTTCGGTATAACTGTGTATATACACTGTAGGGTTCGGTATAACTATGTATATACACTGTAGGGTTCGGTATAACTGTGTATATACACTGTAGGGTTCGGTATAACTATGTATATACACTGTAGGGTTCGGTATAACTGTGTATATACACTGTAGGGTTCGGTATAACTATGTATATACACTGTAGGGTTCGGTATAACTGTGTATATACACTGTAGGGTTCGGTATAACTATGTATATACACTGTAGGGTTCGGTATAACTGTGTATATACACTGTGGGGTTTGGTATAACTGTGTATATACACTGTAGGGTTTGGTATAACTGTGTATATACACTGTAGGGTTAGGTATAACTATGTATATACACTGTACGGTTCGGTATAACGGTGTATATACACTGTAGGGTTCGGTATAACTGTGTACATACGCTGTAGGGTTTGGTATAACTGTGTATATACACTGTGGGGTTTGGTATAACTGTGTATATACACTGTAGGGTTTGGTATAACTATGTATATACACTGTAGGGTTCGGTATAACTATGTATATACACTGTAGGGTTCGGTATAACTGTGTATATACACTGTAGGGTTCGGTATAACTGTGTATATACACTGTAGGGTTCGGTATAACTGTGTATATACACTGTAGGGTTCGGTATAACTATGTATATACGCTGTAGGGTTCGGTATAACTATGTATATACACTGTAGGGTTCGGTATAACTATGTATATACACTGTAGGGTTCGGTATAACTGTGTATATACGCTGTAGGGTTCGGTATAACTGTGTATATACGCTGTAGGGTTTGGTATAACTGTGTATATACACTGTAGGGTTCGGTATAACTATGTATATACACTGTAGGGTTCGGTATAACTGTGTATATACGCTGTAGGGTTCGGTATAACTGTGTATATACACTGTAGGGTTCGGTATAACTGTGTATATACACTGTAGGGTTCGGTATAACTATGTATATACACTGTAGGGTTCGGTATAACTGTGTATATACGCTGTAGGGTTCGGTATAACTGTGTATATACACTGTAGGGTTCGGTATAACTGTGTATATACGCTGTAGGGTTCGGTATAACTATGTATATACACTGTAGGGTTCGGTATAACTGTGTATATACACTGTAGGGTTCGGTATAACTGTGTATATACACTGTAGGGTTCGGTATAACTATGTATATACACTGTAGGGTTCGGTATAACTGTGTATATACGCTGTAGGGTTCGGTATAACTGTGTATATACACTGTAGGGTTTGGTATAACTGTGTATATACACTGTAGGGTTCGGTATAACTATGTATATACACTGTAGGGTTCGGTATAACTGTGTATATACACTGTAGGGTTCGGTATAACTATGTATATACACTGTAGGGTTCGGTATAACTGTGTATATACACTGTAGGGTTCGGTATAACTATGTATATACACTGTAGGGTTCGGTATAACTGTGTATATACACTGTAGGGTTCGGTATAACTATGTATATACACTGTAGGGTTCGGTATAACTGTGTATATACACTGTGGGGTTTGGTATAACTGTGTATATACACTGTAGGGTTTGGTATAACTGTGTATATACACTGTAGGGTTAGGTATAACTATGTATATACACTGTACGGTTCGGTATAACGGTGTATATACACTGTAGGGTTCGGTATAACTGTGTACATACGCTGTAGGGTTTGGTATAACTGTGTATATACACTGTGGGGTTTGGTATAACTGTGTATATACACTGTAGGGTTTGGTATAACTATGTATATACACTGTAGGGTTCGGTATAACTATGTATATACACTGTAGGGTTCGGTATAACTGTGTATATACACTGTAGGGTTCGGTATAACTGTGTATATACACTGTAGGGTTCGGTATAACTGTGTATATACACTGTAGGGTTCGGTATAACTATGTATATACGCTGTAGGGTTCGGTATAACTATGTATATACACTGTAGGGTTCGGTATAACTATGTATATACACTGTAGGGTTCGGTATAACTGTGTATATACGCTGTAGGGTTCGGTATAACTGTGTATATACGCTGTAGGGTTTGGTATAACTGTGTATATACACTGTAGGGTTCGGTATAACTATGTATATACACTGTAGGGTTCGGTATAACTGTGTATATACGCTGTAGGGTTCGGTATAACTGTGTATATACGCTGTAGGGTTTGGTATAACTGTGTATATACACTGTAGGGTTCGGTATAACTCTGTATATACACTGTAGGGTTCGGTATAACTATGCATATACGCTGTAGGGTTCGGTATAACTGTGTATATACACTGTAGGGTTCGGTATAACTGTGTATATACACTGTAGGGTTCGGTATAACTATGTATATACACTGTAGGGTTCGGTATAACTGTGTATATACGCTGTAGGGTTCGGTATAACTATGTATATACGCTGTAGGGTTCGGTATAACTATGTATATACACTGTAGGGTTCGGTATAACTATGTATATACACTGTAGGGTTCGGTATAACTGTGTATATACGCTGTAGGGTTCGGTATAACTGTGTATATACGCTGTAGGGTTTGGTATAACTGTGTATATACACTGTAGGGTTCGGTATAACTATGTATATACACTGTAGGGTTCGGTATAACTATGTATATACACTGTAGGGTTCGGTATAACTGTGTATATACACTGTAGGGTTTGGTATAACTGTGTATATACACTGTAGGGTTCGGTATAACTATGTATATACACTGTAGGGTTCGGTATAACTATGTATATACACTGTAGGGTTCGGTATAACTGTGTATATACACTGTAGGGTTCGGTATAACTCTGTATATACACTGTAGGGTTCGGTATAACTGTGTATATACGCTGTAGGGTTCGGTATAACTGTGTATATACACTGTAGGGTTCGGTATAACTGTGTATATACACTGTAGGGTTCGGTATAACTGTGTATATACACTGTAGGGTTCGGTATAACTGTGTATATACACTGTAGGGTTCGGTATAACTGTGTATATACACTGTAGGGTTCGGTATAACTGTGTATATACACTGTAGGGTTCGGTATAACTGTGTATATACACTGTAGGGTTCGGTATAACTATGTATATACACTGTAGGGTTCGGTATAACTGTGTATATACACTGTAGGGTTCGGTATAACTGTGTATATACACTGTAGGGTTCGGTATAACTGTGTATATACACTGTAGGGTTCGGTATAACTATGTATATACACTGTAGGGTTTGGTATAACTATGTATATACACTGTAGGGTTTGGTATAACTGTGTATATACACTGTAGGGTTCGGTATAACTGTGTATATACACTGTAGGGTTCGGTATAACTGTGTATATACGCTGTAGGGTTCGGTATAACTGTGTATATACACTGTAGGGTTTGGTATAACTGTGTATATACGCTGTAGGGTTCGGTATAACTGTGTATATACACTGTAGGGTTTGGTATAACTGTGTATATACACTGTAGGGTTCGGTATAACTGTGTATATACACTGTAGGGTTTGGTATAACTATGTATATACACTGTAGGGTTTGGTATAACTGTGTATATACACTGTAGGGTTCGGTATAACTGTGTATATACACTGTAGGGTTCGGTATAACTGTGTATATACACTGTAGGGTTTGGTATAACTATGTATATACACTGTAGGGTTCGGTATAACTGTGTATATACACTGTAGGGTTCGGTATAACTGTGTATATACACTGTAGGGTTCGGTATAACTGTGTATATACGCTGTAGGGTTCGGTATAACTGTGTATATACACTGTAGGGTTTGGTATAACTGTGTATATACGCTGTAGGGTTCGGTATAACTGTGTATATACACTGTAGGGTTTGGTATAACTGTGTATATACACTGTAGGGTTCGGTATAACTGTGTATATACACTGTAGGGTTTGGTATAACTATGTATATACACTGTAGGGTTTGGTATAACTGTGTATATACACTGTAGGGTTCGGTATAACTGTGTATATACACTGTAGGGTTCGGTATAACTGTGTATATACACTGTAGGGTTCGGTATAACTGTGTATATACACTGTAGGGTTCGGTATAACTATGTATATACGCTGTAGGGTTCGGTATAACTATGTATATACGCTGTAGGGTTCGGTATAACTGTGTATATACACTGTAGGGTTCGGTATAACTGTGTATATACACTGTAGGGTTCGGTATAACTATGTATATACACTGTAGGGTTCGGTATAACTGTGTATATACACTGTAGGGTTCGGTATAACTATGTATATACACTGTAGGGTTCGGTATAACTATGTATATACACTGTAGGGTTCGGTATAACTATGTATATACACTGTAGGGTTCGGTATAACTATGTATATACACTGTAGGGTTCGGTATAACTATGTATATACACTGTAGGGTTCGGTATAACTATGTATATACGCTGTAGGGTTCGGTATAACTATGTATATACACTGTAGGGTTCGGTATAACTGTGTATATACACTGTAGGGTTCGGTATAACTATGTATATACACTGTAGGGTTCGGTATAACTGTGTATATACACTGTAGGGTTCGGTATAACTATGTATATACACTGTAGGGTTCGGTATAACTATGTATATACACTGTAGGGTTCGGTATAACTGTGTATATACACTGTGGGGTTTGGTATAACTGTGTATATACACTGTAGGGTTCGGTATAACTATGTATATACACTGTAGGGTTCGGTATAACTATGTATATACACTGTAGGGTTCGGTATAACTATGTACATACACTGTAGGGTTTGGTATAACTGTGTATATACACTGTAGGGTTCGGTATAACTGTGTATATACACTGTAGGGTTAGGTATAACTATGTATATACACTGTAGGGTTAGGTATAACTATGTATATACACTGTAGGGTTAGGTATAACTATGTATATACACTGTAGGGTTCGGTATAACTATGTATATACACTGTAGGGTTTGGTATAACTGTGTATATACACTGTAGGGTTCGGTATAACTATGTATATACACTGTAGGGTTCGGTATAACTATGTATATACGCTGTAGGGTTCGGTATAGCTGTGTATATACACTGTAGGGTTCGGTATAACTATGTATATACACTGTAGGGTTCGGTATAACTGTGTATATACACTGTAGGGTTCGGTATAACTATGTATATACACTGTAGGGTTCGGTATAACTGTGTATATACACTGTAGGGTTCGGTATAACTATGTATATACACTGTAGGGTTCGGTATAACTATGTATATACACTGTAGGGTTCGGTATAACTGTGTATATACACTGTGGGGTTTGGTATAACTGTGTATATACACTGTAGGGTTCGGTATAACTATGTATATACACTGTAGGGTTCGGTATAACTATGTATATACACTGTAGGGTTCGGTATAACTATGTACATACACTGTAGGGTTTGGTATAACTGTGTATATACACTGTAGGGTTCGGTATAACTGTGTATATACACTGTAGGGTTAGGTATAACTATGTATATACACTGTAGGGTTAGGTATAACTATGTATATACACTGTAGGGTTAGGTATAACTATGTATATACACTGTAGGGTTCGGTATAACTATGTATATACACTGTAGGGTTTGGTATAACTGTGTATATACACTGTAGGGTTCGGTATAACTGTGTATATACACTGTAGGGTTAGGTATAACTATGTATATACACTGTAGGGTTAGGTATAACTATGTATATACACTGTACGGTTCGGTATAACTATGTATATACACTGTAGGGTTCGGTATAACTGTGTATATACACTGTAGGGTTTGGTATAACTATGTATATACACTGTAGGGTTCGGTATAACTATGTATATACACTGTAGGGTTAGGTATAACTATGTATATACACTGTAGGGTTAGGTATAACTATGTATATACACTGTACGGTTCGGTATAACGGTGTATATACACTGTAGGGTTCGGTATAACTGTGTATATACACTGTAGGGTTCGGTATAACTGTGTACATACGCTGTAGGGTTTGGTATAACTGTGTATATACACTGTGGGGTTTGGTATAACTGTGTATATACACTGTAGGGTTTGGTATAACTATGTATATACACTGTAGGGTTCGGTATAACTATGTATATACACTGTAGGGTTCGGTATAACTGTGTATATACACTGTAGGGTTCGGTATAACTGTGTATATACACTGTAGGGTTCGGTATAACTGTGTATATACGCTGTAGGGTTCGGTATAACTATGTATATACGCTATAGGGTTCGGTATAACTATGTATATACACTGTAGGGTTCGGTATAACTATGTATATACACTGTAGGGTTCGGTATAACTGTGTATATACGCTGTAGGGTTCGGTATAACTGTGTATATACACTGTAGGGTTCGGTATAACTATGTATATACACTGTAGGGTTCGGTATAACTGTGTATATACACTGTAGGGTTTGGTATAACTATGTATATACACTGTAGGGTTTGGTATAACTGTGTATATACACTGTAGGGTTCGGTATAACTGTGTATATACACTGTAGGGTTCGGTATAACTCTGTATATACACTGTAGGGTTCGGTATAACTATGCATATACGCTGTAGGGTTCGGTATAACTGTGTATATACACTGTAGGGTTCGGTATAACTGTGTATATACACTGTAGGGTTCGGTATAACTATGTATATACACTGTAGGGTTCGGTATAACTGTGTATATACACTGTAGGGTTCGGTATAACTGTGTATATACACTGTAGGGTTTGGTATAACTATGTATATACACTGTAGGGTTCGGTATAACTGTGTATATACACTGTGGGGTTTGGTATAACTGTGTATATACACTGTAGGGTTCGGTATAACTGTGTATATACACTGTAGGGTTTGGTATAACTATGTATATACACTGTAGGGTTTGGTATAACTGTGTATATACACTGTAGGGTTCGGTATAACTGTGTATATACACTGTAGGGTTCGGTATAACTGTGTATATACACTGTAGGGTTCGGTATAACTGTGTATATACACTGTGGGGTTCGGTATAACTGTGTATATACACTGTAGGGTTCGGTATAACTGTGTATATACACTGTAGGGTTCGGTATAACTGTGTATATACACTGTAGGGTTCGGTATAACTGTGTATATACACTGTAGGGTTCGGTATAACTGTGTATATACACTGTAGGGTTCGGTATAACTGTGTATATACACTGTAGGGTTCGGTATAACTGTGTATATACACTGTAGGGTTCGGTATAACTATGTATATACACTGTAGGGTTTGGTATAACTATGTATATACACTGTAGGGTTTGGTATAACTGTGTATATACACTGTAGGGTTCGGTATAACTGTGTATATACACTGTAGGGTTCGGTATAACTGTGTATATACACTGTAGGGTTTGGTATAACTGTGTATATACGCTGTAGGGTTCGGTATAACTGTGTATATACGCTGTAGGGTTCGGTATAACTGTGTATATACACTGTAGGGTTCGGTATAACTGTGTATATACACTGTAGGGTTCGGTATAACTATGTATATACACTGTAGGGTTCGGTATAACTGTGTATATACACTGTAGGGTTAGGTATAACTATGTATATACACTGTAGGGTTCGGTATAACTGTGTATATACACTGTAGGGTTCGGTATAACTGTGTATATACACTGTAGGGTTCGGTATAACTGTGTATATACACTGTAGGGTTCGGTATAACTGTGTATATACACTGTAGGGTTCGGTATAACTGTGTATATACGCTGTAGGGTTCGGTATAACTGTGTATATACACTGTAGGGTTCGGTATAACTGTGTACATACACTGTAGGGTTCGGTATAACTATGTATATACACTGTAGGGTTAGGTATAACTATGTATATACACTGTAGGGTTAGGTATAACTATGTATATACAGTCATGGCCAAAAGTATTGAGAATGAGACAAATAGTAATTTTTCCAAAGTTTACTGCTTCATTTTTTGTAATGGCAATTTGCATATACTCCTGAATGTCAAAGAGTGATCAGCTTAACAGCAATTACTGTTCTTGCAAAGTCAATATTTGCCCAGAAAATGAACTTTAACCCCCAAAACACATTTCAACATCATTGCAGTCCTGCCTTAAAAGGAGCAGCTAACATCGTTTTAGTGATTGATCCATTAACACAGGTGTGGGTGTTGATGAGGACAGGGCTGGCGATCAATCAGTCATGATTAAGTAAGAATGACATCACTGGACACTTTAAAAGGAGGCTGGTTCTTGGTATTATTGTTTCTCTTCAGTTAACCATGGTTATCTCTAAAGAAACACGTGCAGCCATCATTGCACTGCACAAAAATGGCCTAACAGGGAAGAGTATCGCAGCTACAAAGATTGCACCTCAGTCAACAATCTATCGCATTATCAAGAACTTCAAGGAGAGAGCTTCCATTGTTGTCAAAAAGGCTCCAGGGCGCCCAAGAAAGACCAGCAAGCGCCAGGACCGTATCTTAAAACTGTTTCAGCTGCGGGATCGGACTACCAGCAGTGCCGAGCTTGCTCAGGAATGGCAGCAGGCTGGTGTGAGTGCTTCTGCACGCACTGTGAGGCGGAGACTCTTTGAGCAAGGGCTGGTTTCAAGGAGGGCAGCAAAGAAGCCACTTCTCTCCAGAAAAAACATCAGGGACCGACTGATATTCTGCAAAAGGTACAGGGAGTGGACTGCTGAGGACTGGGGCAAAGTCATTTTCTCTGATGAATCCCCTTTTCGATTGTTTGGGACATCTGGAAAACAGCTTATTCGGAGAAGAAGAGGTGAGCGCTACCACCAGTCTTGTCTCATGCCAACTGTAAAGCATCCTGAAACCATTCATGTGTGGGGTTGCTTCTCAGCCAAGGGAATCGGCTCACTCACAGTCTTGCCTAAAAACACAGCCATGAATAAAGAATGGTACCAGAATGTCCTCCAAGAGCAACTTCTCCCAACCGTCCAAGAGCAGTTTGGCGCCCAACAATGCCTTTTCCAGCATGATGGAGCACCTTGCCATAAAGCAAAGGTGATAACTAAATGGCTCATGGAACAAAACATAGAGATTTTGGGTCCATGGCCTGGAAACTCCCCAGATCTTAATCCCATTGAGAACTTGTGGTCAATCATCAAGAGACGGGTGGACAAACAAAAACCAACAAATTCTGGCAAAATGCAAGCATTGATTATGCAAGAATGGACTGCTATCAGTCAGGATTTGGTCCAAAAGTTGATTGAGAGCAGCCAGGGAGAATTACAGAGGTCTTGAAGAAGAAGGGGCAACACTGCAAATATTGACTTGCTGCATTAACTCATTCTAACTGTCAATAGAACCTATTGGTGCTCATAATATGATTGCAATTATATTTCTGTATGTGATAGAAACATCAGACAAACACTAATAAAAACCAGAGGCCAGCAGATCATGGGAAAAGATCATTTTGGTGTCATTCTCAAAACTTTTGGCCATGACTGTACAGCCCCTGCTGTTATACACGGCCCCCGCTGTTATATACACGGCCCCGACCATTATATGTGGCCCCCACTGTCATATACAGCGTCCATCACTATACAGCCCCTGCTGTTATATACACGGCCCCGACCATTATATGTGGCCCCCACCGTCATATACAGCGTCCATCACTATACAGCCCCCGCTGTTATATACACTGTAGGGTTCGGTATAACTATGTATATACACTGTAGGGTTCGGTATAACTGTGTATATACACTGTAGGGTTCGGTATAACTATGTATATACGCTGTAGGGTTCGGTATAACTATGTATATACGCTGTAGGGTTCGGTATAACTGTGTATATACACTGTAGGGTTCGGTATAACTGTGTATATACACTGTAGGGTTCGGTATAACTATGTATATACGCTGTAGGGTTCGGTATAACTATGTATATACGCTGTAGGGTTCGGTATAACTGTGTATATACACTGTAGGGTTCGGTATAACTATGTATATACACTGTAGGGTTCGGTATAACTGTGTATATACACTGTAGGGTTCGGTATAACTATGTATATACACTATAGGGTTCGGTATAACTGTGTATATACACTGTAGGGTTCGGTATAACTATGTATATACACTGTAGGGTTCGGTATAACTATGTATATACACTGTAGGGTTCGGTATAACTGTGTATATACACTGTGGGGTTTGGTATAACTGTGTATATACACTGTAGGGTTCGGTATAACTGTGTATATACGCTGTAGGGTTAGGTATAACTATGTATATACACTGTAGGGTTCGGTATAACTATGTATATACACTGTAGGGTTCGGTATAACTGTGTATATACACTGTAGGGTTCGGTATAACTATGTATATACACTATAGGGTTCGGTATAACTGTGTATATACACTGTAGGGTTCGGTATAACTATGTATATACACTGTAGGGTTCGGTATAACTATGTATATACGCTGTAGGGTTAGGTATAACTGTGTATATACACTGTGGGGTTTGGTATAACTATGTATATACGCTGTAGGGTTCGGTATAACTGTGTATATACACTGTAGGGTTCGGTATAACTATGTATATACGCTGTAGGGTTAGGTATAACTGTGTATATACACTGTGGGGTTTGGTATAACTATGTATATACGCTGTAGGGTTCGGTATAACTGTGTATATACACTGTAGGGTTCGGTATAACTATGTATATACACTGTAGGGTTCGGTATAACTATGTATATACACTGTAGGGTTCGGTATAACTGTGTATATACACTGTGGGGTTTGGTATAACTGTGTATATACACTGTAGGGTTCGGTATAACTATGTATATACACTGTAGGGTTCGGTATAACTATGTACATACACTGTAGGGTTCGGTATAACTATGTACATACACTGTAGGGTTCGGTATAACTATGTACATACACTGTAGGGTTCGGTATAACTGTGTATATACACTGTAGGGTTCGGTATAACTATGTATATACACTGTAGGGTTCGGTATAACTATGTACATACACTGTAGGGTTCGGTATAACTATGTATATACACTGTAGGGTTCGGTATAACTGTGTATATACACTGTGGGGTTTGGTATAACTGTGTATATACACTGTAGGGTTCGGTATAACTATGTACATACACTGTAGGGTTCGGTATAACTATGTATATACACTGTGGGGTTTGGTATAACTGTGTATATACACTGTAGGGTTCGGTATAACTATATACATACACTGTAGGGTTCGGTATAACTATGTATATACACTGTAGGGTTCGGTATAACTGTGTATATACACTGTAGGGTTCGGTATAACTATGTATATACACTGTAGGGTTCGGTATAACTATGTATATACACTGTGGGGTTCGGTATAACTGTGTATATACACTGTGGGGTTTGGTATAACTGTGTATATACACTGTAGGGTTCGGTATAACTATGTACATACACTGTAGGGTTCGGTATAACTATGTATATACACTGTGGGGTTTGGTATAACTGTGTATATACACTGTAGGGTTCGGTATAACTATGTACATACACTGTAGGGTTCGGTATAACTATGTACATACACTGTAGGGTTCGGTATAACTATGTATATACACTGTGGGGTTCGGTATAACTGTGTATATACACTGTGGGGTTTGGTATAACTGTGTATATACACTGTAGGGTTCGGTATAACTATGTACATACACTGTAGGGTTCGGTATAACTATGTATATACACTGTGGGGTTTGGTATAACTGTGTATATACACTGTAGGGTTCGGTATAACTATGTATATACACTGTGGGGTTTGGTATAACTGTGTATATACACTGTAGGGTTCGGTATAACTATGTACATACACTGTAGGGTTCGGTATAACTATGTACATACACTGTAGGGTTCGGTATAACTATGTATATACACTGTGGGGTTCGGTATAACTGTGTATATACACTGTGGGGTTTGGTATAACTGTGTATATACACTGTAGGGTTTGGTATAACTATGTACATACACTGTAGGGTTCGGTATAACTATGTATATACACTGTGGGGTTTGGTATAACTGTGTATATACACTGTAGGGTTCGGTATAACTATGTACATACACTGTAGGGTTCGGTATAACTATGTATATACACTGTGGGGTTCGGTATAACTGTGTATATACACTGTAGGGTTTGGTATAACTATGTACATACACTGTAGGGTTCGGTATAACTATGTATATACACTGTGGGGTTTGGTATAACTGTGTATATACACTGTAGGGTTCGGTATAACTATGTACATACACTGTAGGGTTCGGTATAACTATGTACATACACTGTAGGGTTCGGTATAACTATGTATATACACTGTGGGGTTTGGTATAACTGTGTATATACACTGTAGGGTTCGGTATAACTATGTACATACACTGTAGGGTTCGGTATAACTATGTACATACACTGTAGGGTTCGGTATAACTATGTATATACACTGTAGGGTTCGGTATAACTATGTATATACACTGTAGGGTTCGGTATAACTATGTATATACACTGTGGGGTTCGGTATAACTGTGTATATACACTGTGGGGTTTGGTATAACTGTGTATATACACTGTAGGGTTCGGTATAACTATGTACATACACTGTAGGGTTCGGTATAACTATGTATATACACTGTGGGGTTTGGTATAACTGTGTATATACACTGTAGGGTTCGGTATAACTATGTACATACACTGTAGGGTTCGGTATAACTATGTATATACACTGTAGGGTTCGGTATAACTATGTATATACACTGTAGGGTTCGGTATAACTATGTATATACACTGTGGGGTTCGGTATAACTGTGTATATACACTGTGGGGTTCGGTATAACTGTGTATATACACTGTGGGGTTTGGTATAACTATGTATATACACTGTAGGGTTCGGTATAACTGTGTATATACACTGTGGGGTTTGGTATAACTGTGTATATACACTGTAGGGTTCGGTATAACTATGTATATACACTGTAGGGTTCGGTATAACTATGTATATACACTGTAGGGTTCGGTATAACTATGTATATACACTGTGGGGTTCGGTATAACTATGTATATACACTGTGGGGTTTGGTATAACTGTGTATATACACTGTAGGGTTCGGTATAACTCTGTATATACACTGTAGGGTTCGGTATAACTATGTATATACACTGTAGGGTTCGGTATAACTATGTATATACACTGTAGGGTTCGGTATAACTATGTATATACACTGTAGGGTTCGGTATAACTGTGTATATACACTGTAGGGTTCGGTATAACTGTGTATATACACTGTGGGGTTTGGTATAACTGTGTATATACACTGTAGGGTTCGGTATAACTCTGTATATACACTGTAGGGTTCGGTATAACTATGTATATACACTGTAGGGTTCGGTATAACTATGTATATACACTGTAGGGTTCGGTATAACTGTGTATATACACTGTGGGGTTTGGTATAACTGTGTATATACACTGTAGGGTTCGGTATAACTATGTATATACACTGTAGGGTTAGGTATAACTATGTATATACACTGTAGGGTTAGGTATAACTATGTATATACACTGTACGGTTCGGTATAACGGTGTATATACACTGTAGGGTTCGGTATAACTGTGTATATACACTGTAGGGTTCGGTATAACTGTGTATATACACTGTAGGGTTTGGTATAACGATGTATATACACTGTAGGGTTCGGTATAACTATGTATATACACTGTAGGGTTCGGTATAACTATGTATATACACTGTAGGGTTCGGTATAACTGTGTATATACACTGTAGGGTTCGGTATAACTGTGTATATACACTGTGGGGTTTGGTATAACTATGTATATACACTGTAGGGTTCGGTATAACTATGTATATACACTGTAGGGTTCGGTATAACTGTGTATATACACTGTAGGGTTTGGTATAACTATGTACATACACTGTAGGGTTCGGTATAACTATGTATATACACTGTAGGGTTCGGTATAACTGTGTATATACGCTGTAGGGTTCGGTATAACTATGTATATACACTGTAGGGTTTGGTATAACTATGTATATACACTGTAGGGTTCGGTATAACTATGTATATACACTGTAGGGTTTGGTATAACTATGTATATACACTGTAGGGTTCGGTATAACTATGTATATACACTGTAGGGTTCGGTATAACTGTGTATATACACTGTAGGGTTTGGTATAACTATGTACATACACTGTAGGGTTCGGTATAACTATGTATATACACTGTAGGGTTCGGTATAACTGTGTATATACGCTGTAGGGTTCGGTATAACTGTGTATATACACTGTAGGGTTCGGTATAACTATGTATATACACTGTAGGGTTCGGTATAACTGTGTATATACGCTGTAGGGTTCGGTATAACTATGTATATACGCTGTAGGGTTCGGTATAACTATGTATATACACTGTAGGGTTCGGTATAACTATGTATATACACTGTAGGGTTCGGTATAACTGTGTATATACGCTGTAGGGTTCGGTATAACTGTGTATATACGCTGTAGGGTTTGGTATAACTGTGTATATACACTGTAGGGTTCGGTATAACTATGTATATTCACTGTAGGGTTCGGTATAACTATGTATATACACTGTAGGGTTCGGTATAACTGTGTATATACACTGTAGGGTTCGGTATAACTCTGTATATACACTGTAGGGTTCGGTATAACTATGTATATACACTGTAGGGTTCGGTATAACTGTGTATATACACTGTAGGGTTCGGTATAACTGTGTATATACACTGTAGGGTTCGGTATAACTGTGTATATACACTGTGGGGTTTGGTATAACTGTGTATATACACTGTAGGGTTCGGTATAACTGTGTATATACACTGTAGGGTTTGGTATAACTATGTATATACACTGTAGGGTTTGGTATAACTGTGTATATACACTGTAGGGTTCGGTATAACTGTGTATATACACTGTAGGGTTCGGTATAACTGTGTATATACACTGTAGGGTTCGGTATAACTGTGTATGTACACTGTGGGGTTTGGTATAACTGTGTATATACACTGTGGGGTTTGGTATAACTGTGTATATACACTGTAGGGTTCGGTATAACTGTGTATATACACTGTAGGGTTTGGTATAACTATGTATATACACTGTAGGGTTTGGTATAACTGTGTATATACACTGTAGGGTTCGGTATAACTATGTATATACACTGTAGGGTTCGGTATAACTGTGTATATACACTGTAGGGTTCGGTATAACTGTGTATATACACTGTAGGGTTTGGTATAACTATGTATATACACTGTAGGGTTCGGTATAACTGTGTATATACACTGTAGGGTTCGGTATAACTGTGTATATACACTGTAGGGTTAGGTATAACTGTGTATATACACTGTAGGGTTCGGTATAACTATGTATATACACTGTGGGGTTCGGTATAACTGTGTATATACACTGTGGGGTTCGGTATAACTGTGTATATACACTGTAGGGTTTGGTATAACTATGTATATACACTGTAGGGTTCGGTATAACTGTGTATATACACTGTAGGGTTCGGTATAACTGTGTATATACACTGTAGGGTTCGGTATAACTATGTATATACACTGTAGGGTTCGGTATAACTGTGTATATACACTGTAGGGTTCGGTATAACTGTGTATATACACTGTAGGGTTAGGTATAACTGTGTATATACACTGTAGGGTTCGGTATAACTATGTATATACACTGTGGGGTTCGGTATAACTGTGTATATACACTGTGGGGTTCGGTATAACTGTGTATATACACTGTAGGGTTTGGTATAACTATGTATATACACTGTAGGGTTCGGTATAACTGTGTATATACACTGTAGGGTTCGGTATAACTGTGTATATACACTGTAGGGTTCGGTATAACTGTGTATATACACTGTAGGGTTCGGTATAACTGTGTATATACACTGTGGGGTTCGGTATAACTGTGTATATACACTGTAGGGTTCGGTATAACTATGTATATACGCTGTAGGGTTCGGTATAACTGTGTATATACACTGTAGGGTTCGGTATAACTATGTATATACACTGTAGGGTTCGGTATAACTGTGTATATACACTGTAGGGTTCGGTATAACTATGTATATACACTGTGGGGTTCGGTATAACTGTGTATATACACTGTGGGGTTCGGTATAACTGTGTATATACACTGTAGGGTTTGGTATAACTGTGTATATACACTGTGGGGTTCGGTATAACTGTGTATATACACTGTAGGGTTAGGTATAACTATGTATATACACTGTAGGGTTTGGTATAACTATGTACATACACTGTAGGGTTCGGTATAACTATGTATATACACTGTGGGGTTTGGTATAACTGTGTATATACACTGTGGGGTTTGGTATAACTGTGTATATACACTGTAGCGTTCGGTATAACTGTGTATATACACTGTAGGGTTTGGTATAACTATGTATATACACTGTAGGGTTTGGTATAACTGTGTATATACACTGTAGGGTTCGGTATAACTGTGTATATACACTGTAGGGTTCGGTATAACTGTGTATATACACTGTAGGGTTAGGTATAACTGTGTATATACACTGTAGGGTTCGGTATAACTATGTATATACACTGTGGGGTTCGGTATAACTGTGTATATACACTGTGGGGTTCGGTATAACTGTGTATATACACTGTAGGGTTTGGTATAACTATGTATATACACTGTAGGGTTCGGTATAACTGTGTATATACACTGTAGGGTTCGGTATAACTGTGTATATACACTGTAGGGTTCGGTATAACTGTGTATATACACTGTAGGGTTAGGTATAACTGTGTATATACACTGTAGGGTTCGGTATAACTATGTATATACACTGTGGGGTTCGGTATAACTGTGTATATACACTGTGGGGTTCGGTATAACTGTGTATATACACTGTAGGGTTTGGTATAACTGTGTATATACACTGTGGGGTTCGGTATAACTGTGTATATACACTGTAGGGTTAGGTATAACTATGTATATACACTGTAGGGTTTGGTATAACTATGTATATACACTGTAGGGTTCGGTATAACTATGTATATACACTGTAGGGTTCGGTATAACTGTGTATATACACTGTAGGGTTCGGTATAACTGTGTATATACACTGTAGGGTTCGGTATAACTGTGTATATACACTGTAGGGTTCGGTATAACTGTGTATATACACTGTGGGGTTTGGTATAACTGTGTATATACACTGTAGGGTTCGGTATAACTGTGTATATACACTGTAGGGTTCGGTATAACTGTGTATATACACTGTAGGGTTCGGTATAACTGTGTATATACACTGTAGGGTTCGGTATAACTGTGTATATACACTGTAGGGTTCGGTATAACTGTGTATATACACTGTAGGGTTCGGTATAACTGTGTAAATACACTGTAGGGTTTGGTATAACTATGTATATACGCTGTAGGGTTTGGTATAACTGTGTATATACGCTGTAGGGTTCGGTATAACTATGTATATACACCGTAGGGTTCGGTATAACTGTGTATATACACTGTAGGGTTCGGTATAACTATGTATATACACCGTAGGGTTCGGTATAACTGTGTATATACACCGTATGGTTTGGTATAACTGTGTATATACACTGTAGGGTTTGGTATAACTGTGTATATACACTGTAGGGTTTGGTATAACTGTGTATATACACTGTAGGGTTTGGTATAACTGTGTATATACACTGTAGGGTTTGGTATAACTGTGTATATACACTGTAGGGTTTGGTATAACTATGTATATACACTGTAGGGTTTGGTATAACTGTGTATATACACTGTAGGGTTTGGTATAACTATGTATATACACTGTAGGGTTCGGTATAACTGTGTATATACGCTGTAGGGTTTGGTATAACTGTGTATATACACTGTAGGGTTTGGTATAACTATGTATATACACTGTAGGGTTTGGTATAACTGTGTATATACACTGTAGGGTTTGGTATAACTATGTATATACACTGTAGGGTTCGGTATAACTGTGTATATACGCTGTAGGGTTTGGTATAACTGTGTATATACGCTGTAGGGTTCGGTATAACTATGTATATACACCGTAGGGTTCGGTATAACTGTGTATATACACTGTAGGGTTCGGTATAACTATGTATATACACTGTAGGGTTTGGTATAACTGTGTATATACACTGTAGGGTTTGGTATAACTGTGTATATACACCGTAGGGTTCGGTATAACTATGTATATACACCGTAGGGTTCGGTATAACTGTGTATATACACTGTAGGGTTCGGTATAACTGTGTATATACACTGTAGGGTTCGGTATAACTGTGTATATACACTGTAGGGTTCGGTATAACTGTGTATATACACCGTAGGGTTCGGTATAACTATGTATATACACCGTAGGGTTCGGTATAACTGTGTATATACACTGTAGGGTTCGGTATAACTGTGTATATACACTGTAGGGTTCGGTATAACTATGTATATACACTGTGGGGTTCGGTATAACTGTGTATATACACTGTGGGGTTCGGTATAACTGTGTATATACACTGTAGGGTTTGGTATAACTATGTATATACACTGTAGGGTTCGGTATAACTGTGTATATACACTGTAGGGTTCGGTATAACTGTGTATATACACTGTAGGGTTCGGTATAACTGTGTATATACACTGTAGGGTTAGGTATAACTGTGTATATACACTGTAGGGTTCGGTATAACTATGTATATACACTGTGGGGTTCGGTATAACTGTGTATATACACTGTGGGGTTCGGTATAACTGTGTATATACACTGTAGGGTTTGGTATAACTGTGTATATACACTGTGGGGTTCGGTATAACTGTGTATATACACTGTAGGGTTAGGTATAACTATGTATATACACTGTAGGGTTTGGTATAACTATGTATATACACTGTAGGGTTCGGTATAACTATGTATATACACTGTAGGGTTCGGTATAACTGTGTATATACACTGTAGGGTTCGGTATAACTGTGTATATACACTGTAGGGTTCGGTATAACTGTGTATATACACTGTAGGGTTCGGTATAACTGTGTATATACACTGTGGGGTTTGGTATAACTGTGTATATACACTGTAGGGTTCGGTATAACTGTGTATATACACTGTAGGGTTCGGTATAACTGTGTATATACACTGTAGGGTTCGGTATAACTGTGTATATACACTGTAGGGTTCGGTATAACTGTGTATATACACTGTAGGGTTCGGTATAACTGTGTAAATACACTGTAGGGTTTGGTATAACTGTGTATATACACTGTGGGGTTTGGTATAACTGTGTATATACGCTGTAGGGTTTGGTATAACTGTGTATATACGCTGTAGGGTTCGGTATAACTATGTATATACACTGTGGGGTTTGGTATAACTGTGTATATACACTGTAGGGTTTGGTATAACTGTGTATATACACTGTGGGGTTTGGTATAACTGTGTATATACGCTGTAGGGTTTGGTATAACTGTGTATATACGCTGTAGGGTTCGGTATAACTGTGTATATACACTGTGGGGTTTGGTATAACTGTGTATATACGCTGTAGGGTTTGGTATAACTGTGTATATACGCTGTAGGGTTCGGTATAACTATGTATATACACCGTAGGGTTCGGTATAACTGTGTATATACACTGTAGGGTTCGGTATAACTATGTATATACACCGTAGGGTTCGGTATAACTGTGTATATACACCGTATGGTTTGGTATAACTGTGTATATACACTGTAGGGTTTGGTATAACTGTGTATATACACTGTAGGGTTTGGTATAACTGTGTATATACACTGTAGGGTTTGGTATAACTATGTATATACACTGTAGGGTTCGGTATAACTGTGTATATACGCTGTAGGGTTTGGTATAACTGTGTATATACGCTGTAGGGTTCGGTATAACTATGTATATACACCGTAGGGTTCGGTATAACTGTGTATATACACTGTAGGGTTCGGTATAACTATGTATATACACTGTAGGGTTTGGTATAACTGTGTATATACACTGTAGGGTTTGGTATAACTGTGTATATACACCGTAGGGTTCGGTATAACTATGTATATACACCGTAGGGTTCGGTATAACTGTGTATATACACTGTAGGGTTCGGTATAACTGTGTATATACACTGTAGGGTTCGGTATAACTGTGTATATACACTGTAGGGTTCGGTATAACTGTGTATATACACCGTAGGGTTCGGTATAACTATGTATATACACCGTAGGGTTCGGTATAACTGTGTATATACACTGTAGGGTTCGGTATAACTGTGTATATACACTGTAGGGTTCGGTATAACTGTGTATATACACTGTAGGGTTCGGTATAACTGTGTATATACACTGTAGGGTTCGGTATAACTGTGTATATACACTGTAGGGTTCGGTATAACTGTGTATATACACTGTAGGGTTCGGTATAACTGTGTATATACACTGTGGGGTTTGGTATAACTGTGTATATACACTGTGGGGTTTGGTATAACTGTGTATATACACTGTAGGGTTCGGTATAACTGTGTATATACACTGTGGGGTTCGGTATAACTGTGTATATACACTGTAGGGTTTGGTATAACTATGTACATACACTGTAGGGTTTGGTATAACTGTGTATATACACTGTAGGGTTCGGTATAACTATGTATATACACTGTAGGGTTTGGTATAACTATGTACATACACTGTAGGGTTTGGTATAACTGTGTATATACACTGTAGGGTTCGGTATAACTATGTATATACACTGTAGGGTTCGGTATAACTGTGTATATACACTGTAGGGTTTGGTATAACTATGTATATACACTGTAGGGTTTGGTATAACTGTGTATATACACTGTGGGGTTTGGTATAACTGTGTATATACACTGTGGGGTTTGGTATAACTGTGTATATACACTGTAGGGTTCGGTATAACTGTGTATATACACTGTGGGGTTTGGTATAACTGTGTATATACACTGTAGGGTTCGGTATAACTGTGTATATACACTGTAGGGTTCGGTATAACTGTGTATATACACTGTAGGGTTTGGTATAACTATGTACATACACTGTAGGGTTCGGTATATCTGTGTATATACACTGTGGGGTTTGGTATAACTGTGTATATACACTGTAGGGTTCGGTATAACTGTGTATATACACTGTGGGGTTCGGTATAACTGTGTATATACACTGTAGGGTTCGGTATAACTATGTATATACACTGTAGGGTTCGGTATAACTATGTATATACACTGTAGGGTTCGGTATAACTATGTATATACACTGTGGGGTTTGGTATAACTGTGTATATACACTGTGGGGTTTGGTATAACTGTGTATATACACTGTAGGGTTCGGTATAACTGTGTATATACACTGTAGGGTTCGGTATAACTATGTATATACACTGTAGGGTTTGGTATAACTATGTACATACACTGTAGGGTTTGGTATAACTGTGTATATACACTGTAGGGTTCGGTATAACTGTGTATATACACTGTAGGGTTCGGTATAACTATGTATATACACTGTAGGGTTTGGTATAACTATGTACATACACTGTAGGGTTTGGTATAACTGTGTATATACACTGTAGGGTTCGGTATAACTATGTATATACACTGTAGGGTTCGGTATAACTATGTATATACACTGTGGGGTTTGGTATAACTGTGTATATACACTGTGGGGTTCGGTATAACTGTGTATATACACTGTAGGGTTCGGTATAACTATGTATATACACTGTAGGGTTTGGTATAACTATGTACATACACTGTAGGGTTTGGTATAACTGTGTATATACACTGTAGGGTTCGGTATAACTGTGTATATACACTGTAGGGTTTGGTATAACTGTGTATATACACTGTAGGGTTCGGTATAACTGTGTATATACACTGTAGGGTTCGGTATAACTATGTACATACACTGTAGGGTTCGGTATAACTGTGTATATACACTGTAGGGTTCGGTATAACTGTGTATATACACTGTAGGGTTTGGTATAACTGTGTATATACACTGTAGGGTTCGGTATAACTGTGTATATACACTGTAGGGTTCGGTATAACTGTGTATATACACTGTAGGGTTCGGTATAACTGTGTATATACACTGTAGGGTTCGGTATAACTGTGTATATACACTGTAGGGTTCGGTATAACTGTGTATATACACTGTGGGGTTTGGTATAACTGTGTATATACACTGTAGGGTTAGGTATAACTGTGTATATACACTGTAGGGTTCGGTATAACTGTGTATATACACTGTAGGGTTCGGTATAACTGTGTATATACACTGTAGGGTTCGGTATAACTGTGTATATACACTGTAGGGTTCGGTATAACTTTGTATATACACTGTGGGGTTTGGTATAACTGTGTATATACACTGTAGGGTTCGGTATAACTATGTATATACACTGTAGGGTTCGGTATAACTATGTATATACACTGTAGGGTTCGGTATAACTATGTATATACACTGTGGGGTTTGGTATAACTGTGTATATACACTGTAGGGTTCGGTATAACTGTGTATATACACTGTGGGGTTCGGTATAACTGTGTATATACACTGTAGGGTTCGGTATAACTATGTATATACACTGTAGGGTTTGGTATAACTATGTACATACACTGTAGGGTTTGGTATAACTGTGTATATACACTGTAGGGTTCGGTATAACTGTGTATATACACTGTAGGGTTTGGTATAACTGTGTATATACACTGTAGGGTTCGGTATAACTGTGTATATACACTGTAGGGTTTGGTATAACTGTGTATATACACTGTGGGGTTTGGTATAACTGTGTATATACACTGTAGGGTTCGGTATAACTGTGTATATACACTGTGGGGTTCGGTATAACTGTGTATATACACTGTAGGGTTCGGTATAACTATGTATATACACTGTAGGGTTTGGTATAACTATGTACATACACTGTAGGGTTTGGTATAACTGTGTATATACACTGTAGGGTTTGGTATAACTGTGTATATACACTGTAGGGTTTGGTATAACTGTGTATATACACTGTAGGGTTCGGTATAACTGTGTATATACACTGTAGGGTTCGGTATAACTGTGTATATACACTGTAGGGTTCGGTATAACTGTGTATATACACTGTAGGGTTTGGTATAACTGTGTATATACACTGTAGGGTTCGGTATAACTGTGTATATACACTGTAGGGTTCGGTATAACTGTGTATATACACTGTAGGGTTCGGTATAACTGTGTATATACACTGTAGGGTTCGGTATAACTGTGTATATACACTGTAGGGTTCGGTATAACTGTGTATATACACTGTGGGGTTTGGTATAACTGTGTATATACACTGTAGGGTTAGGTATAACTGTGTATATACACTGTAGGGTTCGGTATAACTGTGTATATACACTGTAGGGTTCGGTATAACTGTGTATATACACTGTAGGGTTCGGTATAACTGTGTATATACACTGTAGGGTTCGGTATAACTGTGTATATACACTGTAGGGTTCGGTATAACTTTGTATATACACTGTGGGGTTTGGTATAACTGTGTATATACACTGTGGGGTTTGGTATAACTGTGTATATACACTGTAGGGTTCGGTATAACTGTGTATATACACTGTAGGGTTCGGTATAACTGTGTATATACACTGTAGGGTTCTGTATAACTGTGTATATACACTGTGGGGTTCGGTATAACTGTGTATATACACTGTAGGGTTCGGTATAACTGTGTATATACACTGTGGGGTTCGGTATAACTGTGTATATACACTGTAGGGTTCAATATAACTGTGTATATACACTGTAGGGTTCGGTATAACTATGTATATACACTGTAGGGTTCGGTATAACTGTGTATATACACTGTAGGGTTCGGTATAACTGTGTATATACACTGTAGGGTTCGGTATAACTATGTATATACACTGTAGGGTTCGGTATAACTATGTATATACACTGTAGGGTTCGGTATAACTGTGTATATACACTGTAGGGTTAGGTATAACTATGTATATACACTGTAGGGTTTGGTATAACTGTGTATATACACTGTAGGGTTAGGTATAACTGTGTATATACACTGTAGGGTTCGGTATAACTGTGTATATACACTGTGGGGTTCGGTATAACTGTGTATATACACTGTAGGGTTTGGTATAACTATGTATATACGCTGTAGGGTTCAATATAACTGTGTATATACACTGTAGGGTTCGGTATAACTATGTATATACACTGTAGGGTTCGGTATAACTGTGTATATACACTGTAGGGTTCGGTATAACTGTGTATATACACTGTAGGGTTCGGTATAACTATGTATATACACTGTAGGGTTCGGTATAACTGTGTATATACACTGTGGGGTTTGGTATAACTGTGTATATACACTGTAGGGTTTGGTATAACTATGTATATACGCTGTAGGGTTCAATATAACTGTGTATATACACTGTAGGGTTCGGTATAACTGTGTATATACACTGTGGGGTTCGGTATAACTGTGTATATACACTGTAGGGTTTGGTATAACTATGTATATACGCTGTAGGGTTCAATATAACTGTGTATATACACTGTAGGGTTCGGTATAACTATGTATATACACTGTAGGGTTCGGTATAACTGTGTATATACACTGTAGGGTTCGGTATAACTGTGTATATACACTGTAGGGTTCGGTATAACTATGTATATACACTGTAGGGTTCGGTATAACTGTGTATATACACTGTAGGGTTCGGTATAACTGTGTATATACACTGTAGGGTTCGGTATAACTATGTATATACACTGTAGGGTTCGGTATAACTATGTATATACACTGTGGGGTTTGGTATAACTATGTATATACACTGTAGGGTTCGGTATAACTGTGTATATACACTGTAGGGTTCAGTATAACTATGTATATACACTGTAGGGTTCGGTATAACTGTGTATATACACTGTGGGGTTTGGTATAACTATGTATATACACTGTAGGGTTTGGTATAACTGTGTATATACACTGTAGGGTTCGGTATAACTATGTATATACACTGTAGGGTTCGGTATAACTGTGTATATACACTGTAGGGTTTGGTATAACTGTGTATATACACTGTAGGGTTCGGTATAACTGTGTATATACACTGTAGGGTTTGGTATAACTGTGTATATACACTGTGGGGTTTGGTATAACTGTGTATATACACTGTAGGGTTCGGTATAACTGTGTATATACACTGTGGGGTTCGGTATAACTGTGTATATACACTGTAGGGTTCGGTATAACTATGTATATACACTGTAGGGTTTGGTATAACTATGTACATACACTGTAGGGTTTGGTATAACTGTGTATATACACTGTAGGGTTTGGTATAACTGTGTATATACACTGTAGGGTTTGGTATAACTGTGTATATACACTGTAGGGTTCGGTATAACTGTGTATATACACTGTAGGGTTCGGTATAACTGTGTATATACACTGTAGGGTTCGGTATAACTGTGTATATACACTGTAGGGTTTGGTATAACTGTGTATATACACTGTAGGGTTCGGTATAACTGTGTATATACACTGTAGGGTTCGGTATAACTGTGTATATACACTGTAGGGTTCGGTATAACTGTGTATATACACTGTAGGGTTCGGTATAACTGTGTATATACACTGTAGGGTTCGGTATAACTGTGTATATACACTGTGGGGTTTGGTATAACTGTGTATATACACTGTAGGGTTAGGTATAACTGTGTATATACACTGTAGGGTTCGGTATAACTGTGTATATACACTGTAGGGTTCGGTATAACTGTGTATATACACTGTAGGGTTCGGTATAACTGTGTATATACACTGTAGGGTTCGGTATAACTGTGTATATACACTGTAGGGTTCGGTATAACTTTGTATATACACTGTGGGGTTTGGTATAACTGTGTATATACACTGTGGGGTTTGGTATAACTATGTATATACACTGTAGGGTTCGGTATAACTGTGTATATACACTGTAGGGTTCGGTATAACTGTGTATATACACTGTAGGGTTCTGTATAACTGTGTATATACACTGTGGGGTTCGGTATAACTGTGTATATACACTGTAGGGTTCGGTATAACTGTGTATATACACTGTGGGGTTCGGTATAACTGTGTATATACACTGTAGGGTTCAATATAACTGTGTATATACACTGTAGGGTTCGGTATAACTATGTATATACACTGTAGGGTTCGGTATAACTGTGTATATACACTGTAGGGTTCGGTATAACTGTGTATATACACTGTAGGGTTCGGTATAACTATGTATATACACTGTAGGGTTCGGTATAACTATGTATATACACTGTAGGGTTCGGTATAACTGTGTATATACACTGTAGGGTTAGGTATAACTATGTATATACACTGTAGGGTTTGGTATAACTGTGTATATACACTGTAGGGTTCGGTATAACTGTGTATATACACTGTAGGGTTCGGTATAACTGTGTATATACACTGTGGGGTTCGGTATAACTGTGTATATACACTGTAGGGTTTGGTATAACTATGTATATACGCTGTAGGGTTCAATATAACTGTGTATATACACTGTAGGGTTCGGTATAACTATGTATATACACTGTAGGGTTCGGTATAACTGTGTATATACACTGTAGGGTTCGGTATAACTGTGTATATACACTGTAGGGTTCGGTATAACTATGTATATACACTGTAGGGTTCGGTATAACTGTGTATATACACTGTGGGGTTTGGTATAACTGTGTATATACACTGTAGGGTTCGGTATAACTATGTATATACACTGTAGGGTTCGGTATAACTATGTATATACACTGTAGGGTTCGGTATAACTGTGTATATACACTGTGGGGTTTGGTATAACTATGTATATACACTGTGGGGTTTGGTATAACTATGTATATACACTGTAGGGTTCGGTATAACTGTGTATATACACTGTAGGTTTCGGTATAACTATGTATATACACTGTAGGGTTTGGTATAACTGTGTATATACACTGTGGGGTTTGGTATAACTATGTATATACACTGTGGGGTTTGGTATAACTGTGTATATACACTGTGGGGTTTGGTATAACCATGTATATACACTGTAGGGTTCGGTATAACTGTGTATATACACTGTAGGGTTCGGTATAACTGTGTATATACACTGTAGGGTTAGGTATAACTGTGTATATACACTGTGGGGTTTGGTATAACTGTGTATATACACTGTGGGGTTTGGTATAACTGTGTATATACACTGTGGGGTTTGGTATAACCATGTATATACACTGTAGGGTTCGGTATAACTGTGTATATACACTGTAGGGTTTGGTATAACTATGTATATACACTGTAGGGTTCGGTATAACTGTGTATATACACTGTAGGGTTAGGTATAACTATGTATATACACTGTAGGGTTCGGTATAACTATGTATATACACTGTAGGGTTTGGTATAACTGTGTATATACACTGTGGGGTTCGGTATAACTGTGTATATACACTGTGGGGTTCGGTATAACTGTGTATATACACTGTGGGGTTCGGTATAACTGTGTATATACACTGTGGGGTTCGGTATAACTGTGTATATACACTGTAGGGTTAGGTATAACTATGTATATACACTGTAGGGTTTGGTATAACTGTGTATATACACTGTAGGGTTCGGTATAACTATGTATATACACTGTAGGGTTCGGTATAACTGTGTATATACACTGTAGGGTTCGGTATAACTGTGTATATACACTGTGGGGTTTGGTATAACTGTGTATATACGCTGTAGGGTTCGGTATAACTGTGTATATACACTGTAGGGTTTGGTATAACTATGTATATACACTGTAGGGTTCGGTATAACTGTGTATATACACTGTAGGGTTCGGTATAACTGTGTATATACACTGTAGGGTTCGGTATAACTGTGTATATACGCTGTAGGGTTCGGTATAACTGTGTATATACACTGTAGGGTTCGGTATAACTGTGTATATACACTGTAGGGTTTGGTATAACTATGTATATACACTGTGGGGTTTGGTATAACTATGTATATACACTGTAGGGTTCGGTATAACTATGTATATACACTGTAGGGTTCGGTATAACTGTGTATATACACTGTAGGGTTCGGTATAACTGTGTATATACACTGTAGGGTTCGGTATAACTATGTATATACACTGTGGGGTTCGGTATAACTGTGTATATACACTGTAGGGTTTGGTATAACTATGTATATACACTGTGGGGTTTGGTATAACTATGTATATACACTGTAGGGTTCGGTATAACTATGTATATACACTGTAGGGTTTGGTATAACTGTGTATATACACTGTAGGGTTAGGTATAACTGTGTATATACACTGTAGGGTTTGGTATAACTGTGTATATACGCTGTAGGGTTCGGTATAACTGTGTATATACACTGTGGGGTTAGGTATAACTGTGTATATACACTGTAGGGTTTGGTATAACTGTGTATATACACTGTAGGGTTAGGTATAACTGTGTATATACACTGTAGGGTTAGGTATAACTATGTATATACACTGTAGGGTTCGGTATAACTGTGTATATACACTGTAGGGTTCGGTATAACTATGTATATACACTGTAGGGTTTGGTATAACTATGTATATACACTGTAGGGTTTGGTATAACTATGTATATACACTGTAGGGTTTGGTATAACTATGTATATACACTGTAGGGTTTGGTATAACTATGTATATACACTGTAGGGTTAGGTATAACTATGTATATACACTGTAGGGTTTGGTATAACTATGTATATACACTGTAGGGTTTGGTATAACTATGTACATACACTGTAGGGTTTGGTATAACTGTGTATATACACTGTAGGGTTTGGTATAACTATGTACATACACTGTAGGGTTTGGTATAACTGTGTATATACACTGTAGGGTTCGGTATAACTGTGTATATACACTGTGGGGTTTGGTATAACTATGTATATACACTGTAGGGTTCGGTATAACTGTGTATATACACTGTAGGGTTTGGTATAACTATGTACATACACTGTAGGGTTTGGTATAACTGTGTATATACACTGTAGGGTTCGGTATAACTGTGTATATACACTTTCGGGTTCGGTATAACTATGTATATACACTGTAGGGTTTGGTATAACTATGTATATACACTGTAGGGTTCGGTATAACTGTGTATATACACTGTAGGGTTCGGTATAACTGTGTATATACACTGTAGGGTTCGGTATAACTGTGTATATACACTGTAGGGTTCGGTATAACTGTGTATATACACTGTAGGGTTCGGTATAACTATGTATATACACTGTAGGGTTTGGTATAACTATGTACATACACTGTAGGGTTTGGTATAACTGTGTATATACACTGTAGGGTTCGGTATAACTGTGTATATACACTGTAGGGTTTGGTATAACTGTGTATATACACTGTAGGGTTCGGTATAACTGTGTATATACACTGTAGGGTTCGGTATAACTATGTACATACACTGTAGGGTTCGGTATAACTGTGTACATACACTGTAGGGTTCGGTATAACTGTGTATATACACTGTAGGGTTTGGTATAACTGTGTATATACACTGTAGGGTTCGGTATAACTGTGTATATACACTGTAGGGTTCGGTATAACTGTGTATATACACTGTAGGGTTCGGTATAACTGTGTATATACACTGTAGGGTTCGGTATAACTGTGTATATACACTGTAGGGTTCGGTATAACTTTGTATATACACTGTGGGGTTTGGTATAACTGTGTATATACACTGTAGGGTTCGGTATAACTATGTATATACACTGTAGGGTTCGGTATAACTATGTATATACACTGTAGGGTTCGGTATAACTATGTATATACACTGTGGGGTTTGGTATAACTGTGTATATACACTGTGGGGTTTGGTATAACTGTGTATATACACTGTAGGGTTCGGTATAACTGTGTATATACACTGTGGGGTTCGGTATAACTGTGTATATACACTGTAGGGTTCGGTATAACTATGTATATACACTGTAGGGTTTGGTATAACTATGTACATACACTGTAGGGTTTGGTATAACTGTGTATATACACTGTAGGGTTCGGTATAACTGTGTATATACACTGTAGGGTTTGGTATAACTGTGTATATACACTGTAGGGTTCGGTATAACTGTGTATATACACTGTAGGGTTCGGTATAACTGTGTATATACACTGTGGGGTTTGGTATAACTGTGTATATACACTGTAGGGTTCGGTATAACTGTGTATATACACTGTGGGGTTCGGTATAACTGTGTATATACACTGTAGGGTTCGGTATAACTATGTATATACACTGTAGGGTTTGGTATAACTATGTACATACACTGTAGGGTTTGGTATAACTGTGTATATACACTGTAGGGTTTGGTATAACTGTGTATATACACTGTAGGGTTTGGTATAACTGTGTATATACACTGTAGGGTTCGGTATAACTGTGTATATACACTGTAGGGTTCGGTATAACTGTGTATATACACTGTAGGGTTCGGTATAACTGTGTATATACACTGTAGGGTTTGGTATAACTGTGTATATACACTGTAGGGTTCGGTATAACTGTGTATATACACTGTAGGGTTCGGTATAACTGTGTATATACACTGTAGGGTTCGGTATAACTGTGTATATACACTGTAGGGTTCGGTATAACTGTGTATATACACTGTAGGGTTCGGTATAACTGTGTATATACACTGTGGGGTTTGGTATAACTGTGTATATACACTGTAGGGTTAGGTATAACTGTGTATATACACTGTAGGGTTCGGTATAACTGTGTATATACACTGTAGGGTTCGGTATAACTGTGTATATACACTGTAGGGTTCGGTATAACTGTGTATATACACTGTAGGGTTCGGTATAACTGTGTATATACACTGTAGGGTTCGGTATAACTTTGTATATACACTGTGGGGTTTGGTATAACTGTGTATATACACTGTGGGGTTTGGTATAACTATGTATATACACTGTAGGGTTCGGTATAACTGTGTATATACACTGTAGGGTTCGGTATAACTGTGTATATACACTGTAGGGTTCTGTATAACTGTGTATATACACTGTGGGGTTCGGTATAACTGTGTATATACACTGTAGGGTTCGGTATAACTGTGTATATACACTGTGGGGTTCGGTATAACTGTGTATATACACTGTAGGGTTCAATATAACTGTGTATATACACTGTAGGGTTCGGTATAACTATGTATATACACTGTAGGGTTCGGTATAACTGTGTATATACACTGTAGGGTTCGGTATAACTGTGTATATACACTGTAGGGTTCGGTATAACTATGTATATACACTGTAGGGTTCGGTATAACTATGTATATACACTGTAGGGTTCGGTATAACTGTGTATATACACTGTAGGGTTAGGTATAACTATGTATATACACTGTAGGGTTTGGTATAACTGTGTATATACACTGTAGGGTTAGGTATAACTGTGTATATACACTGTAGGGTTCGGTATAACTGTGTATATACACTGTGGGGTTCGGTATAACTGTGTATATACACTGTAGGGTTTGGTATAACTATGTATATACGCTGTAGGGTTCAATATAACTGTGTATATACACTGTAGGGTTCGGTATAACTATGTATATACACTGTAGGGTTCGGTATAACTGTGTATATACACTGTAGGGTTCGGTATAACTGTGTATATACACTGTAGGGTTCGGTATAACTATGTATATACACTGTAGGGTTCGGTATAACTGTGTATATACACTGTGGGGTTTGGTATAACTGTGTATATACACTGTAGGGTTTGGTATAACTATGTATATACGCTGTAGGGTTCAATATAACTGTGTATATACACTGTAGGGTTCGGTATAACTGTGTATATACACTGTGGGGTTCGGTATAACTGTGTATATACACTGTAGGGTTTGGTATAACTATGTATATACGCTGTAGGGTTCAATATAACTGTGTATATACACTGTAGGGTTCGGTATAACTATGTATATACACTGTAGGGTTCGGTATAACTGTGTATATACACTGTAGGGTTCGGTATAACTGTGTATATACACTGTAGGGTTCGGTATAACTATGTATATACACTGTAGGGTTCGGTATAACTGTGTATATACACTGTAGGGTTCGGTATAACTGTGTATATACACTGTAGGGTTCGGTATAACTATGTATATACACTGTAGGGTTCGGTATAACTATGT
Source organism: Phyllobates terribilis (assembly GCF_046119375.1). Classification (NCBI taxonomy): domain Eukaryota; kingdom Metazoa; phylum Chordata; class Amphibia; order Anura; family Dendrobatidae; genus Phyllobates; species Phyllobates terribilis. The sequence continues at coordinate 1,225,942,698 of NW_027362761.1, read as the reverse complement.
ATATACACTGTGGGGTTTGGTATAACTATGTATATACACTGTAGGGTTCGGTATAACTGTGTATATACACTGTAGGGTTCAGTATAACTATGTATATACACTGTAGGGTTCGGTATAACTGTGTATATACACTGTGGGGTTTGGTATAACTATGTATATACACTGTAGGGTTTGGTATAACTGTGTATATACACTGTAGGGTTCGGTATAACTATGTATATACACTGTAGGGTTCGGTATAACTGTGTATATACACTGTAGGGTTTGGTATAACTGTGTATATACACTGTAGGGTTCGGTATAACTGTGTATATACACTGTAGGGTTCGGTATAACTGTGTATATACACTGTGGGGTTTGGTATAACTGTGTATATACACTGTAGGGTTCGGTATAACTGTGTATATACACTGTGGGGTTCGGTATAACTGTGTATATACACTGTAGGGTTCGGTATAACTATGTATATACACTGTAGGGTTTGGTATAACTATGTACATACACTGTAGGGTTTGGTATAACTGTGTATATACACTGTAGGGTTTGGTATAACTGTGTATATACACTGTAGGGTTTGGTATAACTGTGTATATACACTGTAGGGTTCGGTATAACTGTGTATATACACTGTAGGGTTCGGTATAACTGTGTATATACACTGTAGGGTTCGGTATAACTGTGTATATACACTGTAGGGTTCGGTATAACTGTGTATATACACTGTAGGGTTCGGTATAACTGTGTATATACACTGTAGGGTTCGGTATAACTGTGTATATACACTGTAGGGTTCGGTATAACTGTGTATATACACTGTGGGGTTTGGTATAACTGTGTATATATACTGTGGGGTTTGGTATAACTGTGTATATACACTGTAGGGTTAGGTATAACTGTGTATATACACTGTAGGGTTCGGTATAACTGTGTATATACACTGTAGGGTTCGGTATAACTGTGTATATACACTGTAGGGTTCGGTATAACTGTGTATATACACTGTAGGGTTCGGTATAACTGTGTATATACACTGTGGGGTTTGGTATAACTGTGTATATACACTGTGGGGTTTGGTATAACTATGTATATACACTGTAGGGTTCGGTATAACTTTGTATATACACTGTGGGGTTTGGTATAACTGTGTATATACACTGTGGGGTTTGGTATAACTATGTATATACACTGTAGGGTTCGGTATAACTGTGTATATACACTGTAGGGTTCGGTATAACTGTGTATATACACTGTAGGGTTCTGTATAACTGTGTATATACACTGTGGGGTTCGGTATAACTGTGTATATACACTGTAGGGTTCGGTATAACTGTGTATATACACTGTAGGGTTCGGTATAACTGTGTATATACACTGTGGGGTTCGGTATAACTGTGTATATACACTGTAGGGTTCAATATAACTGTGTATATACACTGTAGGGTTCGGTATAACTATGTATATACACTGTAGGGTTCGGTATAACTGTGTATATACACTGTAGGGTTCGGTATAACTGTGTATATACACTGTAGGGTTCGGTATAACTATGTATATACACTGTAGGGTTCGGTATAACTATGTATATACACTGTAGGGTTCGGTATAACTGTGTATATACACTGTAGGGTTAGGTATAACTATGTATATACACTGTAGGGTTTGGTATAACTGTGTATATACACTGTAGGGTTAGGTATAACTGTGTATATACACTGTAGGGTTCGGTATAACTGTGTATATACACTGTGGGGTTCGGTATAACTGTGTATATACACTTTAGGGTTTGGTATAACTATGTATATACGCTGTAGGGTTCAATATAACTGTGTATATACACTGTAGGGTTCGGTATAACTATGTATATACACTGTAGGGTTCGGTATAACTGTGTATATACACTGTAGGGTTCGGTATAACTGTGTATATACACTGTAGGGTTCGGTATAACTATGTATATACACTGTAGGGTTCGGTATAACTGTGTATATACACTGTGGGGTTTGGTATAACTGTGTATATACACTGTAGGGTTTGGTATAACTATGTATATACGCTGTAGGGTTCAATATAACTGTGTATATACACTGTAGGGTTCGGTATAACTGTGTATATACACTGTGGGGTTCGGTATAACTGTGTATATACACTGTAGGGTTTGGTATAACTATGTATATACGCTGTAGGGTTCAATATAACTGTGTATATACACTGTAGGGTTCGGTATAACTATGTATATACACTGTAGGGTTCGGTATAACTGTGTATATACACTGTAGGGTTCGGTATAACTGTGTATATACACTGTAGGGTTCGGTATAACTATGTATATACACTGTAGGGTTTGGTATAACTGTGTATATACACTGTAGGGTTCGGTATAACTGTGTATATACACTGTAGGGTTCGGTATAACTATGTATATACACTGTAGGGTTCGGTATAACTATGTATATACACTGTGGGGTTTGGTATAACTATGTATATACACTGTAGGGTTCGGTATAACTGTGTATATACACTGTAGGGTTCAGTATAACTATGTATATACACTGTAGGGTTCGGTATAACTGTGTATATACACTGTGGGGTTTGGTATAACTATGTATATACACTGTAGGGTTTGGTATAACTGTGTATATACACTGTAGGGTTCGGTATAACTATGTATATACACTGTAGGGTTCGGTATAACTGTGTATATACACTGTAGGGTTTGGTATAACTGTGTATATACACTGTAGGGTTCGGTATAACTGTGTATATACACTGTAGGGTTCGGTATAACTGTGTATATACACTGTAGGGTTCGGTATAACTATGTATATACACTGTAGGGTTCGGTATAACTGTGTATATACACTGTGGGGTTTGGTATAACTGTGTATATACACTGTAGGGTTCGGTATAACTATGTATATACACTGTAGGGTTCGGTATAACTATGTATATACACTGTAGGGTTCGGTATAACTGTGTATATACACTGTGGGGTTTGGTATAACTATGTATATACACTGTGGGGTTTGGTATAACTATGTATATACACTGTAGGGTTCGGTATAACTGTGTATATACACTGTAGGTTTCGGTATAACTATGTATATACACTGTAGGGTTTGGTATAACTGTGTATATACACTGTGGGGTTTGGTATAACTATGTATATACACTGTGGGGTTTGGTATAACTGTGTATATACACTGTAGGGTTCGGTATAACTGTGTATATACACTGTAGGGTTAGGTATAACTGTGTATATACACTGTGGGGTTTGGTATAACTGTGTATATACACTGTGGGGTTTGGTATAACTGTGTATATACACTGTGGGGTTTGGTATAACCATGTATATACACTGTAGGGTTCGGTATAACTGTGTATATACACTGTAGGGTTTGGTATAACTATGTATATACACTGTAGGGTTCGGTATAACTGTGTATATACACTGTAGGGTTAGGTATAACTATGTATATACACTGTAGGGTTCGGTATAACTATGTATATACACTGTAGGGTTTGGTATAACTGTGTATATACACTGTGGGGTTCGGTATAACTGTGTATATACACTGTGGGGTTCGGTATAACTGTGTATATACACTGTAGGGTTAGGTATAACTATGTATATACACTGTAGGGTTTGGTATAACTGTGTATATACACTGTAGGGTTCGGTATAACTATGTATATACACTGTAGGGTTCGGTATAACTGTGTATATACACTGTAGGGTTCGGTATAACTATGTATATACACTGTAGGGTTTGGTATAACTGTGTATATGCACTGTAGGGTTTGGTATAACTGTGTATATACACTGTAGGGTTCGGTATAACTGTGTATATACACTGTAGGGTTCGGTATAACTGTGTATATACACTGTGGGGTTTGGTATAACTGTGTATATACGCTGTAGGGTTCGGTATAACTGTGTATATACACTGTAGGGTTTGGTATAACTATGTATATACACTGTAGGGTTCGGTATAACTGTGTATATACACTGTAGGGTTCGGTATAACTGTGTATATACACTGTAGGGTTCGGTATAACTGTGTATATACGCTGTAGGGTTCGGTATAACTGTGTATATACACTGTAGGGTTCGGTATAACTGTGTATATACACTGTAGGGTTTGGTATAACTATGTATATACACTGTGGGGTTTGGTATAACTATGTATATACACTGTAGGGTTCGGTATAACTATGTATATACACTGTAGGGTTCGGTATAACTGTGTATATACACTGTAGGGTTCGGTATAACTGTGTATATACACTGTAGGGTTCGGTATAACTATGTATATACACTGTGGGGTTCGGTATAACTGTGTATATACACTGTAGGGTTTGGTATAACTATGTATATACACTGTGGGGTTTGGTATAACTATGTATATACACTGTAGGGTTCGGTATAACTATGTATATACACTGTAGGGTTTGGTATAACTGTGTATATACACTGTAGGGTTAGGTATAACTGTGTATATACACTGTAGGGTTTGGTATAACTGTGTATATACGCTGTAGGGTTCGGTATAACTGTGTATATACACTGTAGGGTTAGGTATAACTGTGTATATACACTGTAGGGTTAGGTATAACTATGTATATACACTGTAGGGTTCGGTATAACTGTGTATATACACTGTAGGGTTCGGTATAACTATGTATATACACTGTAGGGTTTGGTATAACTATGTATATACACTGTAGGGTTTGGTATAACTATGTATATACACTGTAGGGTTTGGTATAACTATGTATATACACTGTAGGGTTTGGTATAACTATGTATATACACTGTAGGGTTAGGTATAACTATGTATATACACTGTAGGGTTTGGTATAACTATGTATATACACTGTAGGGTTTGGTATAACTATGTACATACACTGTAGGGTTTGGTATAACTGTGTATATACACTGTAGGGTTTGGTATAACTATGTACATACACTGTAGGGTTTGGTATAACTGTGTATATACACTGTAGGGTTCGGTATAACTGTGTATATACACTGTGGGGTTTGGTATAACTATGTATATACACTGTAGGGTTCGGTATAACTGTGTATATACACTGTAGGGTTTGGTATAACTATGTACATACACTGTAGGGTTTGGTATAACTGTGTATATACACTGTAGGGTTCGGTATAACTGTGTATATACACTTTCGGGTTCGGTATAACTATGTATATACACTGTAGGGTTTGGTATAACTATGTATATACACTGTAGGGTTCGGTATAACTGTGTATATACACTGTAGGGTTCGGTATAACTGTGTATATACACTGTAGGGTTCGGTATAACTGTGTATATACACTGTAGGGTTCGGTATAACTGTGTATATACACTGTAGGGTTCCGTATAACTATGTATATACACTGTAGGGTTTGGTATAACTATGTATATACACTGTAGGGTTCGGTATAACTGTGTATATACACTGTGGGGTTTGGTATAACTATGTATATACACTGTAGGGTTTGGTATAACTATGTACATACACTGTAGGGTTTGGTATAACTATGTATATACACTGTAGGGTTCGGTATAACTGTGTATATACACTGTAGGGTTCGGTATAACTGTGTATATACACTGTAGGGTTCGGTATAACTGTGTATATACACTGTAGGGTTCCGTATAACTATGTATATACACTGTAGGGTTTGGTATAACTGTGTATATACACTGTAGGGTTTGGTATAACTATGTATATACACTGTAGGGTTTGGTATAACTATGTATATACACTGTAGGGTTTGGTATAACTGTGTATATACACTGTAGGGTTTGGTATAACTGTGTATATACACTGTAGGGTTTGGTATAACTATGTATATACACTGTAGGGTTTGGTATAACTATGTATATACACTGTAGGGTTCGGTATAACTATGTATATACACTGTAGGGTTTGGTATAACTATGTATATACACTGTAGGGTTCGGTATAACTATGTATATACACTGTAGGGTTTGGTATAACTATGTATATACACTGTAGGGTTTGGTATAACTATGTATATACACTGTAGGGTTCGGTATACTATGTATATACACTGTAGGGTTTGGTATAACTGTGTATATACACTGTAGGGTTTGGTATAACTGTGTATATACACTGTAGGGTTTGGTATAACTATGTATATACACTGTAGGGTTTGGTATAACTATGTATATACACTGTAGGGTTCGGTATACTATGTATATACACTGTAGGGTTTGGTATAACTGTGTATATACACTGTAGGGTTTGGTATAACTGTGTATATACACTGTAGGGTTTGGTATAACTATGTATATACACTGTAGGGTTTGGTATAACTATGTATATACACTGTAGGGTTCGGTATAACTATGTATATACACTGTAGGGTTTGGTATAACTATGTATATACACTGTAGGGTTCGGTATAACTATGTATATACACTGTAGGGTTTGGTATAACTCTGTATATACACTGTAGGGTTCGGTATAACTGTGTATATACACTGTAGGGTTCGGTATAACTATGTATATACACTGTAGGGTTCGGTATACTATGTATATACACTGTAGGGTTTGGTATAACTGTGTATATACACTGTAGGGTTCGGTATAACTGTGTATATACACTGTAGGGTTCGGTATAACTATGTATATACACTGTAGGGTTTGGTATAACTATGTATATACACTGTAGGGTTCGGTATAACTATGTATATACACTGTAGGGTTTGGTATAACTATGTATATACACTGTAGGGTTCGGTATAACTATGTATATACACTGTAGGGTTTGGTATAACTATGTATATACACTGTAGGGTTCGGTATACTATGTACATACACTGTAGGGTTTGGTACTCACTCGGCTGGTTTATTTTGACAGCATAAACCGTTCATGAAGCAAACACAAAACAACCTTTACCGGCACAAAAAGCTATAACAGAGCCAAACTTAAAATAACAAGTCCATATACCGCCCAGCCTCAGCCGCTTATATGAAGAGCTTTTCCTGGACCTCAGCAGGGTCTCAGCGGGCCTCCTCAGCAGGGTCTCAGCGGGCCTCCTCAGCAGGGTCTCAGCAGGCCTCCTCAGCAGGGTCTCAGCAGGCCTCCTCAGCAGGGTCTCAGCGGGCCTCCTCAGCAGGGTCTCAGCGGGCCTCCTCAGCAGGGTCTCAGCGGGCCTCCTCAGCAGGCCTCCTCAGCAGGGTCTCAGCGGGCCTCCTCAGCAGGGTCTCAGCGGGCCTCCTCAGCAGGGTCTCAGTGGGCCTCCTCAGCAGGGTCTCAGCGGGCCTCCTCAGCAGGTTCTCAACAGGCCTCCTCAGCAAGGTCTCAGCAGGCCTCCTCAGCAGGTTCTCAACAGGCCTCCTCAGCAGGGTCTCGGCAGGCCTCCTCAGCAGGGTCTCAGCAGGCCTCCTCAGCAAGGTCTGTTCACCTTGCACAACACACAGACCGACTGAGACAGGCGCTGCTGCCTCAAATCAGCCTTGCAAGACCTGGACTGGAGGTAAGTGAGCAGCTGATCCCCCCCCCCAGCTCTTTCAGCTGCTCGTAAAACCCGGCCCTATGATCCGGGCCCATTAAACGCCTCCCAGCACTATGTGTGCTGGAGCCTGCTTTTCCGAGTCCTACATCACCAAGGCTTGGCAAATTGGGGACACATACCTCCAGTCCATGACCTGTCCGGCTGCAGCCTTACATACCCATCCCCCCTCTGCCCAAAGCTAGAAGGCTTGGCACTCTGTGCCAACATACAATAAACCCTTGACAGGGCATCAGCATTCCCATGTTGTTTCCCAGGCCTATTCTCCACCTGAAAACTAGGGCTAGGAACCACCTAGCTACCTGGGCATTGTTCCCCTTCTTTTCTCGCATCCACCTCAGTGGGGCATGGTCTGACACTAACCTGAACCTTCTACCCAGCAGGTAATACCTTAGAGTGTCCAACACCCACTTGATGGCTAAACATTCTTTTTCCACTATGGAGTAGTTCTTCTCACACGTGGAAAGCTTCCGACTGAGGTACATTACAGGGTGTTCCTCTCCATTAATCTCCAGGGACAAGACTGCTCCCAGTCCGACATCCGATGCGTCTGTCTGGACCACAAACTCCTTGGAGAAGTTGGGCACCACCAAGACTGGCTGTTTACAGAGGGCCAGTTTTAATTCCTGGATGGCAGCTTCAGCTTCGGGGACCACTTAGCCATAGCCGACTCAGTCTCTTTCAGAAGATCCGTCAGCGGGGCTGCTATCAGGGCAAAGTTAGGGACAAATCTTCGATAGTAGCCCACGATGCCTAGAAATGCCCTGACCTGCTTCTTCGAGAGGGGCTGTGGTCAGCTCTGGATCGCCTCGACCTTATTTATTTGTGGTTTTATTTCCCCTCTACCAACCACGTACCCTAGGTACTTGGCTTCCTCCATCCCCGTAGCACATTTCTTCGTGTTGATGGTAAAGCCCACCTTTCTTAGGGCGTTAAGTATGGCTTGAACTTTTGCCAAGGTGACTTTCCCAGTCCTGGCTGAATATGACGATGTTATCTAGGTAGGCCGCTGCATACTTTTTGTGGGGTGCTAAGATCCAGTCCATGGCTCTCTGGAAGGTGGCCGGAGCTCTCTGCAACCCAAACGGCATCCTGACGTATTGATAACATCCATCAGCCGTCGAGAAGGCTGTCTTCTCCTTGGCCTCTTTGGACAGGGGAATTTGCCAGTATCCTTTGGTGAGGTCCAGGGTGGTGATGTACTGAGCAGGTCCTAGCCTTTCAATAAATTAATCTACCCTAGGCATTGGGTAGGCGTCGAACTTCGAGACCTCGTTCAGCTTCCTATAGTCATTGGAAAACCGCCATTCTCCATCTGGTTTCGGCACAAAGACTATGGGACTGGACCAGCCACTCTTGGACTCTTCAATGACTCCCAGGTTAAGCATTTCCTTAACTTCTTTCGAGATCACCTCTCTGCAGGGCTCTGAGATCCGGGACAGTTTTAGGTTGACGCGAACATGAGTACCTCATGCTCTATGACCTGAGTGAGTCATGGCAACTCCGAAAACAAGTCTTTATTTCGCTGTAGCAACTCTTTGCACTGTTGCTTTTGGGCACGAGACAGCGACTCTGCCACCTTGACCTCTTTCACAGCAGCTTCAACCACTAAACACGGAGCTTCCACCGGCTCCCTATCTCGCCATGGCTTAATCAAGTTGACATGGTACGCCTGGTAGGGCTTCCTTCCAACTTTATAGCTGACCTCGCCAACCTTTTTAACTATTTCGTAGGGGCCCTGCCACTATGCCAGGAATTTGCTCTCCACTGTAGGTACCAGCACCAGTACCTGATCCCCAAGGTTGAAGTGTCTCACTCTTGCCGATCTATTTTACACCCTAGATTGTGCCTCTTGCGCTTTGAGGAGATGCTCTTTCATGATGGGCATCATCCTGGAAATTCTCTCTTGCATTTGGGTCATGTGTTCGATTACACTCTGGTAGGGTGTATACTCCGCTTCCCAGGTCTCCTTTATCACATTCAGGAGTCCTCGGGGGTGTCGGCCATACCACAGTCCAAAAGGGGAGAATTCAGTAGAGGACTGTGGTACCTCGCTGATGGGAGAAGAGAAGGTACGGCAGTAGGTAGTCCCAGTCCTTCTCTACGACCTTCTTTAACATGGCCTTCAAGGTTTTGTTGAACCTTTCCACCAAGCTGTCCGTCTGTGGGTGGTAGACTGAGGTCCGTTGTGATTTGCAGAGTTTTGCACAATTCTCTCATCACCTTTGACATAAATGGGGTCCCTTGATCTGTTAGGATCTCCTTAGGTAACCACGTCCTAGAAAAAATATGGACCAACTTCTGGGCTATACACTTGGAGGAGTTACGTAGCGGCGCAGCCTACGGATACTGTGTAACGTAGTCGAGTACCATCAGGATATACCGATGCCCTCTGGTGGACTTGACCAGGGGCCTCACCAGATCCATGGCTATACGATCAAACGGCACCTCAATGATAGGTTATGGCACTAAAGGGCTCCGAAGGTGTGTCACCAGGGAGGTCAGCTGGCAGGTGGGACAGGACCTACAATAGTTCACAATTTTTCGATGACAACCGGGCCAAAAGAACCTCTGGAGGATTTGTTCCTGTGTTTTTTCTACCCCCAGATGACCACCTAACACATGTGCATGGGCCTTGTCTAATACCTTGCGCCTGTATGTCCCCGGCACCAGTAACTGCTCGACGAGCTCCCCTCTCACCTTGGTGACTCGGTATAGAACGTCCCCGTTGAAGGCAAAGTATGGGTATCTGGTGTCACCCCCGGCTCTTGAGCAACACTGTTAAGTACAGGCACAGTATCAAATGCCCCTTTAAGAGTTAAATCCTTGAGTTGGGCAGTTCCAAACTTTCCCTCGGACACCTCCAGCTCGGGGATATTGGCCTCAGGGGATGCTGCCCCATCCTCATTGCCCACAAACACACACATGGGAAACTCGCTGGTTAGGGCCTTATTCAGTGGTAATCTGAATGTCATCCGACAACCAGGTGTCACCGCTTTCCCCCACATGTCCCAGAATAATGCAAAGTCACGTCCAATTATTATCGCTTGCAACAAGTCTTTAACGACCCCCACTTCGTGAGCTGTGGTGCCACAGTCCGTGTTTACATCCACCCGGGCAACAGGGTAGTTTTTAGTGGTCCCATGGATACACCGGACACCCACCACCTTCCCAGGATGAAATGGCTTACATTAGTGTTGTATTTACACCACTTTTATGACTTGAATCATGCTGAATTTTTTGGCCGTGTACCCTTACCATCAAGCTCCACTCTCTTTTTGAAAAGTTGGCGGACCTGGCCGGGACTGGTGTAAGAAAAAGCCAAAAAGGCACAAACATTTTTGCATAATTTTTTACACTAGAATTTTGGCAAAAACTATTTGAGTCAATGTGTGTGGTGGGTCCAGCAGAGTGTGCGGGGAGAAGCTGACGGGGGGGCAGCTTCGGGGACTAGTCATCTCAGTCTCATGTACCCTCTTCAAAGTATGTTTTCTCTGAAAGACCGCAGCTTTTGCAGTAAAAGCTCATTCAGTCCGATTTTTGAGTGCGATGGGTGCGTGATATTCTCGGATTGCGCTGGTATCTGTGATAGTCTACGGGGACATTCAAACTTTTTCCTCAGACTGAGAAATCCGCAGAAAATCCGTCAGATCAAAATCAGCAATGCAAGTCAAAGGGTCCATGAACAACAACAAAAAAAATCGGACCGCACGATCATCATCATCATCGTCATACCTTTTCCGGTACATATAATGTATAGATTTATTTTTAATATTTTTTGTTGTGGGAGAGGGGAAGAAGATGCCTCCACAACTATGTATTATACATGTGCGCGTGCATCGTATCTATATTACATCAAGATTGACTGTGGTATCTGAGGGGGGTAAAGTGCTGTTATAGGGGGACGCACTAGCAAGTGACGCTGCAGTCACAGGACCTGTAACTAAACCAGTCCATGGAAAACACAACTTACAGCAAGTCCTGAAGGTATATAGATATCACTGAATGCTGGGTAGTGCTATTGCCGCAGTGGTTACGATTTTATCACTGATGTGGCTATTGATTGACTGCAGCGGTCACGTGACCATCAGGCCGTAATAGGAATTGAGAACACCAGTGGGGCACATGGGTAGCGGTTCTGGGAAACTACAGGGTTTCTGTAAGTATATATCATTTCTTTGTAATTTCAGGCCACAAAGACATACAAAGGTGCAAGGAGAGATTATATATAGTCTGCCCAGCCAAGTGCCCCCTCCCCCACACACAGTCTGCCCAGCCAAGTGCCCCCTCCCCCACACACAGTGTGCCCAGCCAAGTGCCCCCTCCCCCACACACAGTCTGCCCAGCCAAGTGCCCCCTCCCCCACACACAGTGTGCACAGCCAAGTGCCCCCTCCCCCACACACAGTGTGCCCAGCCAAGTGCCCTCTCCCCCACACACAGTCTGCCCAGCCAAGTGCTCCCTCCCCCACACACAGTCTGCCCAGCCAAGTGCCCCCTCCCCCACACACAGTGTGCACAGCCAAGTGCCCCCTCCCCCACACACAGTGTGCCCAGCCAAGTGCCCTCTCCCCCACACACAGTCTGCCCAGCCAAGTGCTCCCTCCCCCACACACAGTCTGCCCAGCCAAGTGCCTCCCTCCCCCACACACAGTCTGCCCAGCCAAGTGCCTCCCTCCCCCACACACAGTGTGCACAGCCAAGTGCTCCCTCCCCCACACACAGTGTGCACAGCCAAGTGCCCCCTCCCCCACACACAGTGTGCACAGCCAAGTGCCCCCTCCCCCACACACACAGTGTGCACAGCCAAGTGCCCCCTCCCCCACACACAGTGTGCACAGCCAAGTGCCCCCTCCCCCACACACACAGTGTGCACAGCCAAGTGCTCCCTCCCCCACACACACAGTGTGCACAGCCAAGTGCTCCCTCCCCCACACACACACAGTGTGCACAGCCAAGTGCCCCCTCCCCCCACACACACAGTGTGCCCAGCCAAGTGCACCCTCCCCCACACACACAGTGTGCACAGCCAAGTGCTCCCTCCCCCACACACACAGTGTGCACAGCCAAGTGCACCCTCCCCCACACACACAGTGTGCACAGCCAAGTGCCCCCTCCCCCCACACACACAGTGTGCACAGCCAAGTGCCCCCTCCCCCCACACACACAGTGTGCACAGCCAAGTGCCCCCTCCCCCCACACACACAGTGTGCACAGCCAAGTGCCTCCCTCCCCCACACACAGTCTGCCCAGCCAAGTGCCTCCCTCCCCCCACACACAGTGTGCACAGCCAAGTGCCCTCTCCCCCACACACAGTGTGCACAGCCAAGTGCTCCCTCCCCCCACACACAGTGTGCCCAGCCAAGTGCCCCCTCCCCCACACACAGTCTGCCCAGCCAAGTGCCTCCCTCCCCCACACACAGTCTGCCCAGCCAAGTGCCTCCCTCCCCCACACACAGTGTGCACAGCCAAGTGCTCCCTCCCCCCACACACAGTGTGCACAGCCAAGTGCCCCCTCCCCCACACACACAGTGTGCACAGCCAAGTGCTCCCTCCCCCACACACACAGTGTGCACAGCCAAGTGCTCCCTCCCCCACACACACAGTGTGCACAGCCAAGTGCTCCCTCCCCCACACACACAGTGTGCCCAGCCAAGTGCCCCCTCCCCCACACACAGTGTGCACAGCCAAGTGCTCCCTCCCCCACACACAGTGTGCACAGCCAAGTGCCCCCTCCCCCACACACAGTGTGCACAGCCAAGTGCCCCCTCCCCCACACACAGTGTGCACAGCCAAGTGCCCCCTCCCCCACACACAGTCTGCCCAGCCAAGTGCTCCCTCCCCCACACACAGTGTGCACAGCCAAGTGCCCCCTCCCCCACACACAGTGTGCCCAGCCAAGTGCTCCCTCCCCCACACACAGTGTGCCCAGCCAAGTGCCCCCTCCCCCACACACAGTGTGCACAGCCAAGTGCCCCCTCCCCCACACACAGTGTGCCCAGCCAAGTGCTCCCTCCCCCACACACAGTGTGCACAGCCAAGTGCCCCCTCCCCCACACACAGTGTGCCCAGCCAAGTGCCCCCTCCCCCACACACAGTGTGCACAGCCAAGTGCCCCCTTCCCCACACACAGTGTGCACAGCCAAGTGCCCCCTTCCCCACACACAGTGTGCCCAGCCAAGTGCCCCCTCCCCCACACACAGTGTGCACAGCCAAGTGCTCCCTCCCCCACACACACAGTGTGCACAGCCAAGTGCCCCCTCCCCCGCACACACTGTGCACAGCCAAGTGCTCCCTCCCCCCACACACAGTGTGCCCAGCCAAGTGCCCCCTCCCCCACACACAGTCTGCCCAGCCAAGTGCCCCCTCCCCCGCACACAGTGTGCCCAGCCAAGTGCCCCCTCCCCCACACACACAGTGTGCACAGCCAGGTGCTCCCTCCCCCCACACACAGTGTGCCCAGCCAAGTGCCCCCTCCCCCACACACAGTGTGCCCAGCCAAGTGCCCCCTCCCCCACACACAGTCTGCCCAGCCAAGTGCTCCCTCCCTCACACACAGTCTGCACAGCCAAGTGCCCCCCCACCCCACACACAGTGTGCACAGCCAAGTGCCCCCTCCCCCACACACAGTCTGCCCAGCCAAGTGCCTCCTCCCCCACACACAGTGTGCCCAGCCAAGTGCCTCCTCCCCCACACACAGTGTGCCCAGCCAAGTGCACCCTCCCCCCACACACACAGTGTGCACAGCCAAGTGCTCCCTCCCCCACACAGTGTGCACAGCCAAGTGCCCCCTCCCCCGCACACACAGTGTGCCCAGCCAAGTGCTCCCTCCCCCCACACACACAGTGTGCCCAGCCAAGTGCTCCCTCCCCCACACACACAGTGTGCACAGCCAAGTGCCCCCTCCCCCGCACACACAGTGTGCCCAGCCAAGTGCCCCCTCCCCCGCACACACAGTGTGCACAGCCAAGTGCCCCCTCCCCCGCACACACAGTGTGCCCAGCCAAGTGCTCCCTCCCCCGCACACACAGTGTGCACAGCCAAGTGCCCCCTCCCCCCCACACACAGTGTGCCCAGCCAAGTGCTCCCTCCCCCGCACACACAGTGTGCACAGCCAAGTGCCCCCTCCCCCGCACACACAGTGTGCCCAGCCAAGTGCTCCCTCCCCCGCACACACAGTGTGCACAGCCAAGTGCTCCCTCCCCCACACACACAGTGTGCCCAGCCAAGTGCCCCCTCCCCCCACACAGTGTGCCCAGCCAAGTGCTCCCTCCCCCCACACACACAGTGTGCCCAGCCAAGTGCTCCCTCCCCCACACACAGTGTGCACAGCCAAGTGCCCCCTCCCCCCACACACACAGTGTGCACAGCCAAGTGCCCCCTCCCCCGCACACAGTGTGCCCAGCCAAGTGCTCCCTCCCCCCACACACACAGTGTGCACAGCCAAGTGCCCCCTCCCCCGCACACACAGTGTGCCCAGCCAAGTTCTCCCTCCCCCCACACACAGTGTGCCCAGCCAAGTGCTCCCTCCCCCACACACACAGTGTGCACAGCCAAGTGCCCCCTCCCCCCACACACAGTGTGCACAGCCAAGTGCCCCCACCCCCACACAGTGTGCACAGCCAAGTGCTCCCTCCCCCACACACACAGTGTGCACAGCCAAGTGCTCCCTCCCACACACACAGTGTGCACAGCCAAGTGCCCCCTCCCCCCCACACACAGTGTGCACAGCCAAGTGCTCCCTCCCCCACACACACAGTGTGCACAGCCAAGTGCTCCCTCCCCCACACACACAGTGTGCACAGCCAAGTGCTCCCTCCCCCACACACACAGTGTGCACAGCCAAGTGCTCCCTCCCCCACACACACAGTGTGCACAGCCAAGTGCCCCCTCCCCCCCACACACAGTGTGCACAGCCAAGTGCTCCCTCCCCCACACACACAGTGTGCACAGCCAAGTGCTCCCTCCCCCACACACACAGTGTGCACAGCCAAGTGCTCCCTCCCCCCACACACACAGTGTGCCCAGCCAAGTGCCCCCTCCCCCGCACACACAGTGTGCACAGCCAAGTGCTCCCTCCCCCACACACACAGTGTGCACAGCCAAGTGCTCCCTCCCCCACACACACAGTGTGCCCAGCCAAGTGCTCCCTCCCCCACACACAGTGTGCACAGCCAAGTGCTCCCTCCCTCACACACACAGTGTGCACAGCCAAGTGCTCCCTCCCCCGCACACACAGTGTTCACAGCCAAGTGCTCCCCCCCCCCCCACACACAGTGTGCACAGCCAAGTGCTCCCTCCCCCACACAGTGTGCACAGCCAAGTGCTCCCCCCACCCACACACAGTGTGCCCAGCCAAGTTCTCCCTCCCCCCACACACACAGTGTGCCCAGCCAAGTGCCCCCTCCCCCGCACACACAGTGTGCACAGCCAAGTGCTCCCCCCCCCACACACAGTGTGCACAGCCAAGTGCTCCCTCCCCCCACACACAGTGTGCACAGCCAAGTGCTCCCCCCCCCACACACAGTGTGCACAGCCAAGTGCTCCCTCCCTCACACACACAGTGTGCACAGCCAAGTGCCCCCTCCCCCGCACACACAGTGTGCCCAGCCAAGTGCCCCCTCCCCCCACACACAGTGTGCACAGCCAAGTGCTCCCCCCACCCACACACACAGTGTGCACAGCCAAGTGCTCCCTCCCCACACACAGTGTGCCCAGCCAAGTGCTCCCTCCCCCACACACACAGTGTGCACAGCCAAGTGCCCCCTCCCCCCACACACAGTGTGCACAGCCAAGTGCTCCCCCCACCCACACACACAGTGTGCACAGCCAAGTGCTCCCCCCCCACACACAGTGTGCCCAGCCAAGTGCTCCCTCCCCCACACACACAGTGTGCCCAGCCAAGTGCTCCCTCCCCCACACACAGTGTGCACAGCCAAGTGCTCCCTCCCTCACACACACAGTGTGCACAGCCAAGTGCTCCCTCCCCCGCACACACAGTGTTCACAGCCAAGTGCTCCCCCCCCCACACACACAGTGTGCACAGCCAAGTGCTCCCTCCCCCACACAGTGTGCACAGCCAAGTGCTCCCCCCACCCACACACAGTGTGCCCAGCCAAGTTCTCCCTCCCCCCACACACAGTGTGCCCAGCCAAGTGCCCCCTCCCCCGCACACACAGTGTGCACAGCCAAGTGCTCCCCCCCCCACACACAGTGTGCACAGCCAAGTGCTCCCTCCCTCACACACACAGTGTGCACAGCCAAGTGCTCCCTCCCCCGCACACACAGTGTGCCCAGCCAAGTGCTCCCTCCCCCACACACACAGTGTGCACAGCCAAGTGCTCCCTCCCTCACACACACAGTGTGCACAGCCAAGTGCTCCCTCCCCCGCACACACAGTGTGCCCAGCCAAGTGCCCCCTCCCCCCACACACAGTGTGCACAGCCAAGTGCTCCCCCCACCCACACACAGTGTGCCCAGCCAAGTTCTCCCTCCCCCCACACACACAGTGTGCCCAGCCAAGAGCCCCCTCCCCCGCACACACAGTGTGCCCAGCCAAGTGCCCCCTCCCCCGCACACACAGTGTGCACAGCCAAGTGCTCCCCCCCCACACACAGTGTGCCCAGCCAAGTTCTCCCTCCCCCCACACACACAGTGTGCACAGCCAAGTGCCCCCTCCCCCCACACACAGTGTGCACAGCCAAGTGCTCCCCCCCCACACAGTGTGCCCAGCCAAGTTCTCCCTCCCCCCACACACACAGTGTGCACAGCCAAGTGCTCCCCCCCCACACACAGTGTGCCCAGCCAAGTTCTCCCTCCCCCCACACACACAGTGTACACAGCCAAGTGCCCCCTCCCCCACACACACAGTGTGCCCAGCCAAGTGCCCCCTCCCCCGCACACACAGTGTGCACAGCCAAGTGCTCCCCCCCCACACACAGTGTGCCCAGCCAAGTGCTCCCTCCCCCACACACACAGTGTGCACAGCCAAGTGCCCCCTCCCCCGCACACACAGTGTGCCCAGCCAAGTGCCCCCTCCCCCGCACACACAGTGTGCACAGCCAAGTGCTCCCCCCCCCACACACAGTGTGCCCAGCCAAGTGCTCCCTCCCCCACACACACAGTGTGCACAGCCAAGTGCCCCCTCCCCCGCACACACAGTGTGCCCAGCCAAGTGCTCCCTCCCCCACACACACAGTGTGCACAGCCAAGTGCTCCCTCCCCCACACACACAGTGTGCACAGCCAAGTGCCCCCTCCCCCGCACACACAGTGTGCCCAGCCAAGTGCTCCCTCCCCCACACACACAGTGTGCACAGCCAAGTGCTCCCCCCCCCACACACAGTGTGCCCAGCCAAGTGCTCCCTCCCCCACACACACAGTGTGCACAGCCAAGTGCCCCCTCCCCCGCACACACAGTGTGCCCAGCCAAGTGCTCCCTCCCCCACACACACAGTGTGCACAGCCAAGTGCTCCCCCCCCCACACACAGTGTGCCCAGCCAAGTGCTCCCTCCCCCACACACACAGTGTGCACAGCCAAGTGCTCCCCCCCCCACACACAGTGTGCACAGCCAAGTGCCCCCTCCCCCGCACACAGTGTGCACAGCCAAGTGCCCCCTCCCCCACACACAGTGTGCACAGCCAAGTGCCCCCTCCCCCACACACAGTGTGCACAGCCAAGTGCCCCATCCCCCCCCACACACAGTGTGCACAGCCAAGTGCCCCCTCCCCCACACACACAATGTGCCCAGCCAAGTGCTCCCTCCCCCCACACACAGTGTGCACAGCCAAGTGCCCCCCCACCCCACACACAGTGTGCACAGCCAAGTGCTCCCTCCCCCACACACACAGTGTGCACAGCCAAGTGCCCCCCCCCACACACACAGTGTGCACAGCCAAGTGCCCCCTCCCCCACACACACAGTGTGCACAGCCAAGTGCCCCCCCCCCACACACACAGTGTGCCCAGCCAAGTGCCCCCTCCCCCACACACACAATGTGCACAGCCAAGTACCCCCTCCCCCGCACACAGTGTGCCCAGCCAAGTGCTCCCTCCCCCGCACACACACAGTGTGCCCAGCCAAGTGCCCCCTCCCCCCACACACAGTGTGCCCAGCCAAGTGCCCCCTCCCCCCACACACACAGTGTGCCCAGCCAAGTGCTCCCTCCCCCACACACAGTGTGCACAGCCAAGTGCCCCCTCCCCCCACACACACAGTGTGCACAGCCAAGTGCACCCTCCCCCACACACAGTGTGCACAGCCAAGTGCCCCCTCCCCCCACACACACAGTGTGCACAGCCAAGTGCACCCTCCCCCACACACAGTGTGCCCAGCCAAGTGCTCCCTCCCCCACACACACAGTGTGCACAGCCAAGTGCCCCCTCCCCCGCACACACAGTGTGCCCAGCCAAGTGCCCCCTCCCCCGCACACACAGTGTGCACAGCCAAGTGCCCCCTCCCCCGCACACACAGTGTGCCCAGCCAAGTGCTCCCTCCCCCACACACACAGTGTGCCCAGCCAAGTGCCCCCTCCCCCCACACAGTGTGCCCAGCCAAGTGCTCCCTCCCCCCACACACACAGTGTGCCCAGCCAAGTGCTCCCTCCCCCACACACAGTGTGCACAGCCAAGTGCCCCCTCCCCCCACACACACAGTGTGCACAGCCAAGTGCCCCCTCCCCCGCACACAGTGTGCCCAGCCAAGTGCTCCCTCCCCCGCACACAGTGTGCCCAGCCAAGTGCTCCCTCCCCCCACACACACAGTGTGCACAGCCAAGTGCTCCCCCCCCACACACAGTGTGCCCAGCCAAGTGCTCCCTCCCCCACACACACAGTGTGCACAGCCAAGTGCTCCCCCCCCCACACACAGTGTGCACAGCCAAGTGCCCCCTCCCCCGCACACACAGTGTGCACAGCCAAGTGCCCCCTCCCCCACACACAGTGTGCACAGCCAAGTGCCCCCTCCCCCACACACAGAGTGCACAGCCAAGTGCCCCATCCCCCCCCACACACAGTGTGCACAGCCAAGTGCCCCCTCCCCCACACACACAATGTGCCCAGCCAAGTGCTCCCTCCCCCCACACACAGTGTGCACAGCCAAGTGCCCCCCCACCCCACACACAGTGTGCACAGCCAAGTGCTCCCTTCCCCACACACACAGTGTGCACAGCCAAGTGCCCCCCCCCCACACACACAGTGTGCACAGCCAAGTGCCCCCTCCCCCACACACACAGTGTGCACAGCCAAGTGCCCCCCCCCCACACACACAGTGTGCCCAGCCAAGTGCCCCCTCCCCCACACACACAATGTGCACAGCCAAGTACCCCCTCCCCCGCACACAGTGTGCCCAGCCAAGTGCTCCCTCCCCCGCACACACACAGTGTGCCCAGCCAAGTGCCCCCTCCCCCCACACACAGTGTGCCCAGCCAAGTGCCCCCTCCCCCCACACACACAGTGTGCCCAGCCAAGTGCTCCCTCCCCCACACACAGTGTGCACAGCCAAGTGCCCCCTCCCCCCACACACACAGTGTGCACAGCCAAGTGCACCCTCCCCCACACACAGTGTGCACAGCCAAGTGCCCCCTCCCCCCACACACACAGTGTGCCCAGCCAAGTGCTCCCTCCCCCACACACACAGTGTGCACAGCCAAGTGCCCCCTCCCCCGCACACACAGTGTGCCCAGCCAAGTGCCCCCTCCCCCGCACACACAGTGTGCACAGCCAAGTGCCCCCTCCCCCGCACACACAGTGTGCCCAGCCAAGTGCTCCCTCCCCCACACACACAGTGTGCCCAGCCAAGTGCCCCCTCCCCCCACACAGTGTGCCCAGCCAAGTGCTCCCTCCCCCCACACACACAGTGTGCCCAGCCAAGTGCTCCCTCCCCCACACACAGTGTGCACAGCCAAGTGCCCCCTCCCCCCACACACACAGTGTGCACAGCCAAGTGCCCCCTCCCCCGCACACAGTGTGCCCAGCCAAGTGCTCCCTCCCCCCACACACACAGTGTGCACAGCCAAGTGCCCCCTCCCCCGCACACACAGTGTGCACAGCCAAGTGCCCCCTCCCCCGCACACACAGTGTGCCCAGCCAAGTTCTCCCTCCCCCCACACACACAGTGTGCCCAGCCAAGTGCTCCCTCCCCCCCACACACAGTGTGCCCAGCCAAGTGCTCCCTCCCCCACACACACAGTGTGCACAGCCAAGTGCCCCCTCCCCCCACACACAGTGTGCACAGCCAAGTGCCCCCACCCCCACACACAGTGTGCACAGCCAAGTGCTCCCTCCCCCACACACACAGTGTGCACAGCCAAGTGCTCCCTCCCCCCCACACACAGTGTGCACAGCCAAGTGCCCCCTCCCCCACACACACAGTGTGCACAGCCAAGTGCACCCTCCCCCACACACAGTGTGCACAGCCAAGTGCCCCCTCCCCCACACACACAGTGTGCACAGCCAAGTGCACCCTCCCCCACACACAGTGTGCACAGCCAAGTGCCCCCTCCCCCCACACACACAGTGTGCACAGCCAAGTGCCCCCTCCCCCGCACACAGTGTGCCCAGCCAAGTGCTCCCTCCCCCCACACACACAGTGTGCACAGCCAAGTGCCCCCTCCCCCGCACACACAGTGTGCCCAGCCAAGTTCTCCCTCCCCCCACACACACAGTGTGCCCAGCCAAGTGCTCCCTCCCCCCCACACACAGTGTGCCCAGCCAAGTGCTCCCTCCCCCACACACACAGTGTGCACAGCCAAGTGCCCCCTCCCCCCACACACAGTGTGCACAGCCAAGTGCCCCCACCCCCACACACAGTGTGCACAGCCAAGTGCTCCCTCCCCCACACACACAGTGTGCACAGCCAAGTGCTCCCTCCCCCCCACACACAGTGTGCACAGCCAAGTGCCCCCTCCCCCACACACACAGTGTGCACAGCCAAGTGCTCCCTCCCCCACACACACAGTGTGCACAGCCAAGTGCTCCCTCCCCCACACACACAGTGTGCACAGCCAAGTGCTCCCTCCCCCACACACACAGTGTGCACAGCCAAGTGCTCCCTCCCCCACACACACAGTGTGCACAGCCAAGTGCTCCCTCCCCCACACACACAGTGTGCACAGCCAAGTGCTCCCTCCCCCCACACACACAGTGTGCCCAGCCAAGTGCCCCCTCCCCCGCACACACAGTGTGCACAGCCAAGTGCTCCCCCCCCACACACAGTGTGCCCAGCCAAGTGCTCCCTCCCCCACACACAGTGTGCCCAGCCAAGTTCTCCCTCCCCCCACACACACAGTGTGCCCAGCCAAGTGCCCCCTCCCCCGCACACACAGTGTGCACAGCCAAGTGCTCCCCCCCCACACACAGTGTGCCCAGCCAAGTGCTCCCTCCCTCACACACACAGTGTGCACAGCCAAGTGCTCCCCCCACCCACACACAGTGTGCCCAGCCAAGTTCTCCCTCCCCCACACACACAGTGTGCCCAGCCAAGTGCCCCCTCCCCCGCACACACAGTGTGCCCAGCCAAGTGCCCCCTCCCCCGCACACACAGTGTGCACAGCCAAGTGCTCCCCCCCCCACACACAGTGTGCACAGCCAAGTGCTCCCTCCCCCACACACACAGTGTGCCCAGCCAAGTGCTCCCTCCCCCACACACAGTGTGCACAGCCAAGTGCCCCCTCCCCCGCACACACAGTGTGCACAGCCAAGTGCCCCCTCCCCCACACACAGTGTGCACAGCCAAGTGCCCCATCCCCCCCCACACACAGTGTGCACAGCCAAGTGCCCCCTCCCCCACACACACAATGTGCCCAGCCAAGGGCTCCCTCCCCCCACACAGTGTGCACAGCCAAGTGCTCCCCCCCCACACACAGTGTGCACAGCCAAGTGCCCCCTCCCCCACACACACAGTGTGCACAGCCAAGTGCCCCCTCCCCCACACACACAATGTGCACAGCCAAGTACCCCCTCCCCCGCACACACAGTGTGCCCAGCCAAGTACCCCCTCCCCCGCACACACAGTGTGCCCAGCCAAGTGCCCCCTCCCCCCCACACAGTGTGCCCAGCCAAGTGCCCCCTCCCCCACACACACAGTGTGCACAGCCAAGTGCTCCCTCCCCCCACACACACAGTGTGCCCAGCCAAGTGCCCCCTCCCCCGCACACACAGTGTGCACAGCCAAGTGCTCCCCCCCACACACAGTGTGCCCAGCCAAGTGCCCCCTCCCTCACACACACAGTGTGCACAGCCAAGTGCTCCCTCCCCCACACACACAGTGTGCCCAGCCAGGTGCTCCCTCCCCCACACACAGTGTGCACAGCCAAGTGCTCCCTCCCTCACACACACAGTGTGCACAGCCAAGTGCTCCCTCCCCCGCACACACAGTGTGCACAGCCAAGTGCTCCCCCCACCCACACACAGTGTGCCCAGCCAAGTTCTCCCTCCCCCCACACACACAGTGTGCCCAGCCAAGTGCCCCCTCCCCCGCACACACAGTGTGCACAGCCAAGTGCCCCCTCCCCCGCACACACAGTGTGCACAGCCAAGTGCTCCCCCCCCACACACAGTGTGCCCAGCCAAGTTCTCCCTCCCCCCACACACACAGTGTGCACAGCCAAGTGCCCCCTCCCCCCACACACAGTGTGCACAGCCAAGTGCTCCCCCCCCCACACAGTGTGCCCAGCCAAGTTCTCCCTCCCCCCACACACACAGTGTGCACAGCCAAGTGCTCCCCCCCCACACACAGTGTGCCCAGCCAAGTTCTCCCTCCCCCCACACACACAGTGTACACAGCCAAGTGCCCCCTCCCCCACACACACAGTGTGCCCAGCCAAGTGCCCCCTCCCCCGCACACACAGTGTGCACAGCCAAGTGCTCCCCCCCCACACACAGTGTGCCCAGCCAAGTGCTCCCTCCCCCACACACACAGTGTGCACAGCCAAGTGCCCCCTCCCCCGCACACACAGTGTGCCCAGCCAAGTGCCCCCTCCCCCGCACACACAGTGTGCACAGCCAAGTGCTCCCCCCCCACACACAGTGTGCACAGCCAAGTGCCCCCTCCCCCGCACACACAGTGTGCCCAGCCAAGTGCTCCCTCCCCCACACACACAGTGTGCACAGCCAAGTGCCCCCTCCCCCGCACACACAGTGTGCCCAGCCAAGTGCTCCCTCCCCCACACACACAGTGTGCACAGCCAAGTGCTCCCTCCCCCACACACACAGTGTGCACAGCCAAGTGCCCCCTCCCCCGCACACACAGTGTGCCCAGCCAAGTGCTCCCTCCCCCACACACAGTGTGCACAGCCAAGTGCTCCCCCCCCCACACACAGTGTGCCCAGCCAAGTGCTCCCTCCCCCACACACACAGTGTGCACAGCCAAGTGCCCCCTCCCCCGCACACACAGTGTGCCCAGCCAAGTGCTCCCTCCCCCACACACACAGTGTGCACAGCCAAGTGCTCCCCCCCCACACACAGTGTGCCCAGCCAAGTGCTCCCTCCCCCACACACACAGTGTGCACAGCCAAGTGCTCCCCCCCCCACACACAGTGTGCACAGCCAAGTGCCCCCTCCCCCGCACACACAGTGTGCACAGCCAAGTGCCCCCTCCCCCACACACAGTGTGCACAGCCAAGTGCCCCCTCCCCCACACACAGTGTGCACAGCCAAGTGCCCCATCCCCCCCCACACACAGTGTGCACAGCCAAGTGCCCCCTCCCCCACACACACAATGTGCCCAGCCAAGTGCTCCCTCCCCCCACACAGTGTGCACAGCCAAGTGCTCCCCCCCCACACACAGTGTGCACAGCCAAGTGCCCCCTCCCCCACACACACAGTGTGCACAGCCAAGTGCTCCCTCCCCCCACACAGTGTGCACAGCCAAGTGCCCCCTCCCCCACACACACAGTGTGCACAGCCAAGTGCCCCCTCCCCCACACACACAATGTGCACAGCCAAGTACCCCCTCCCCCGCACACACAGTGTGCCCAGCCAAGTGCCCCCTCCCCCCCACACAGTGTGCCCAGCCAAGTGCCCCCTCCCCCACACACACAGTGTGCACAGCCAAGTGCCCCCTCCCCCCACACACAGTGTGCCCAGCCAAGTGCTCCCTCCCCCACACACACAGTGTGCACAGCCAAGTGCTCCCCCCCCCACACACAGTGTGCCCAGCCAAGTGCTCCCTCCCCCACACACACAGTGTGCACAGCCAAGTGCTCCCTCCCCCCACACACAGTGTGCACAGCCAAGTGCCCCCCCCACCCCACACACAGTGTGCACAGCCAAGTGCTCCCTCCCCCACACACACAGTGTGCACAACCAAGTGCCCCCCCCCCACACACAGTGTGCACAGCCAAGTGCCCCCTCCCCCACACACACAATGTGCACAGCCAAGTACCCCCTCCCCCGCACACAGTGTGCCCAGCCAAGTGCTCCCTCCCCCGCACACACACAGTGTGCCCAGCCAAGTGCCCCCTCCCCCCACACACAGTGTGCCCAGCCAAGTGCCCCCTCCCCCCACACACACAGTGTGCCCAGCCAAGTGCTCCCTCCCCCACACACAGTGTGCACAGCCAAGTGCCCCCTCCCCCCACACACAGTGTGCACAGCCAAGTGCACCCTCCCCCACACACAGTGTGCACAGCCAAGTGCCCCCTCCCCCCACACACACAGTGTGCACAGCCAAGTGCACCCTCCCCCCACACACACAGTGTGCACAGCCAAGTGCTCCCTCCCCCACACAGTGTGCACAGCCAAGTGCCCCCTCCCCCGCACACACAGTGTGCCCAGCCAAGTGCTCCCTCCCCCCACACACACAGTGTGCCCAGCCAAGTGCTCCCTCCCCCACACACACAGTGTGCACAGCCAAGTGCCCCCTCCCCCGCACACACAGTGTGCCCAGCCAAGTGCCCCCTCCCCCGCACACACAGTGTGCACAGCCAAGTGCCCCCTCCCCCGCACACACAGTGTGCCCAGCCAAGTGCTCCCTCCCCCACACACACAGTGTGCCCAGCCAAGTGCCCCCTCCCCCCACACAGTGTGCCCAGCCAAGTGCTCCCTCCCCCACACACAGTGTGCACAGCCAAGTGCCCCCTCCCCCCACACACACAGTGTGCACAGCCAAGTGCCCCCTCCCCCGCACACAGTGTGCCCAGCCAAGTGCTCCCTCCCCCCACACACACAGTGTGCACAGCCAAGTGCCCCCTCCCCCGCACACACAGTGTGCCCAGCCAAGTTCTCCCTCCCCCCACACACACAGTGTGCCCAGCCAAGTGCTCCCTCCCCCCCACACACAGTGTGCCCAGCCAAGTGCTCCCTCCCCCACACACACAGTGTGCACAGCCAAGTGCCCCCTCCCCCCCACACACAGTGTGCCCAGCCAAGTGCCCCCTCCCCCACACACACAGTGTGCACAGCCAAGTGCCCCCTCCCCCCACACACAGTGTGCACAGCCAAGTGCCCCCACCCCCACACACAGTGTGCACAGCCAAGTGCTCCCTCCCCCACACACACAGTGTGCACAGCCAAGTGCTCCCTCCCCCCCACACACAGTGTGCACAGCCAAGTGCTCCCTCCCCCCCACACACAGTGTGCACAGCCAAGTGCTCCCTCCCCCACACACACAGTGTGCACAGCCAAGTGCTCCCTCCCCCACACACACAGTGTGCACAGCCAAGTGCTCCCTCCCCCACACACACAGTGTGCACAGCCAAGTGCTCCCTCCCCCCACACACAGTGTGCACAGCCAAGTGCTCCCTCCCCCCACACACAGTGTGCCCAGCCAAGTGCCCCCTCCCCCCACACACAGTGTGCACAGCCAAGTGCCCCCTCCCCCCACACACAGTGTGCACAGCCAAGTGCCCCCTCCCCCACACACACAGTGTGCACAGCCAAGTGCTCCCTCCCCCCACACACACAGTGTGCCCAGCCAAGTGCCCCCTCCCCCGCACACACAGTGTGCACAGCCAAGTGCTCCCCCCCCACACACAGTGTGCCCAGCCAAGTGCTCCCTCCCCCACACACACAGTGTGCCCAGCCAAGTTCTCCCTCCCCCCACACACACAGTGTGCCCAGCCAAGTGCCCCCTCCCCCGCACACACAGTGTGCACAGCCAAGTGCTCCCCCCCCACACACAGTGTGCCCAGCCAAGTGCTCCCTCCCTCACACACACAGTGTGCACAGCCAAGTGCTCCCTCCCCCGCACACACAGTGTGCACAGCCAAGTGCTCCCCCCACCCACACACAGTGTGCCCAGCCAAGTTCTCCCTCCCCCCACACACACAGTGTGCCCAGCCAAGTGCCCCCTCCCCCGCACACACAGTGTGCACAGCCAAGTGCCCCCTCCCCCGCACACACAGTGTGCACAGCCAAGTGCCCCCTCCCCCGCACACACAGTGTGCACAGCCAAGTGTTCCCCCCCCCACACACAGTGTGCCCAGCCAAGTGCTCCCTCCCCCACACACACAGTGTGCACAGCCAAGTGCCCCCTCCCCCGCACACACAGTGTGCACAGCCAAGTGCCCCCTCCCCCACACACAGTGTGCACAGCCAAGTGCCCCATCCCCCCCCCACACACAGTGTGCACAGCCAAGTGCCCCCTCCCCCACACACACAATGTGCCCAGCCAAGGGCTCCCTCCCCCCACACAGTGTGCACAGCCAAGTGCTCCCCCCCCACACACAGTGTGCACAGCCAAGTGCCCCCTCCCCCACACACACAGTGTGCACAGCCAAGTGCCCCCTCCCCCACACACACAATGTGCACAGCCAAGTACCCCCTTCCCCGCACACACAGTGTGCCCAGCCAAGTGCCCCCTCCCCCCCACAGTGTGCCCAGCCAAGTGCCCCCTCCCCCACACACACAGTGTGCACAGCCAAGTGCCCCCTCCCCCCACACACAGTGTGCCCAGCCAAGTGCTCCCTCCCCCACACACACAGTGTGCACAGCCAAGTGCTCCCCCCCCACACACAGTGTGCCCAGCCAAGTGCTCCCCCCCCACACACAGTGTGCCCAGCCAAGTGCTCCCCCCCACACACACAGTGTGCACAGCCAAGTGCTCCCTCCCCCCACACACAGTGTGCACAGCCAAGTGCCCCCTCCCCCCACACACAGTGTGCACAGCCAAGTGCCCCCCCCCCACACACACAGTGTGCCCAGCCAAGTGCTCCCTCCCCCACACACACAGTGTGCACAGCCAAGTGCTCCCCCCCCACACACAGTGTGCCCAGCCAAGTGTTCCCTCCCCCCACACACAGTGTGCACAGCCAAGTGCCCCCTCCCCCCACACACAGTGTGCACAGCCAAGTGCCCCCTCCCCCCACACACAGTGTGCACAGCCAAGTGCCCCCTCCCCCCACACACAGTGTGCACAGCCAAGTGCCCCCTTCCCCACACACAGTGTGCACAGCCAAGTGCTCCCTCCCCCACACACACAGTGTGCACAGCCAAGTGCCCCCTCCCCCGCACACACTGTGCACAGCCAAGTGCTCCCTCCCCCCACACACAGTGTGCCCAGCCAAGTGCCCCCTCCCCCACACACAGTCTGCCCAGCCAAGTGCCCCCTCCCCCGCACACAGTGTGCCCAGCCAAGTGCCCCCTCCCCCACACACACAGTGTGCACAGCCAAGTGCTCCCTCCCCCACACACACAGTGTGCACAGCCAAGTGCTCCCTCCCCCCACACACAGTGTGCCCAGCCAAGTGCCCCCTCCCCCACACACAGTGTGCCCAGCCAAGTGCCCCCTCCCCCACACACAGTCTGCCCAGCCAAGTGCTCCCTCCCTCACACACAGTGTGCACAGCCAAGTGCCTCCTCCCCCACACACAGTGTGCCCAGCCAAGTGCCTCCTCCCCCACACACAGTGTGCCCAGCCAAGTGCCTCCTCCCCCACACACAGTGTGCCCAGCCAAGTGACCCCTCCCCCACACACAGTGTGCACAGCCAAGTGCCCCCTCCCCCACACACAGTGTGCCCAGCCAAGTGCTCCCTCCCCCGCACACACACAGTGTGCCCAGCCAAGTGCCCCCTCCCCCCACACACACAGTGTGCCCAGCCAAGTGCCCCCTCCCCCCACACACACAGTGTGCCCAGCCAAGTGCTCCCTCCCCCACACACAGTGTGCACAGCCAAGTGCCCCCTCCCCCACACACACAGTGTGCCCAGCCAAGTGCTCCCTCCCCCACACACAGTGTGCACAGCCAAGTGCCCCCTCCCCCACACACACAGTGTGGCCAGCCAAGTTCTCCCTCCCCCACACACAGTGTGCACAGCCAAGTGCTCCCTCCCCCCCACACACACAGTGTGCACAGCCAAGTGCCCCCTCCCCCCACACACACAGTGTGCACAGCCATGTGCCCCCTCCCCCGCACACACAGTGTGCCCAGCCAAGTGCCCCCTCCCCCACACACAGTGTGCCCAGACAAGTGACTCCTCCCCCACACACAGTGTGCCCAGCCAAGTGCTCCCTCCCCCGCACAGTGTGCCCAGCCAAGTGCTCCCTCCCCCACACACAGTGTGCCCAGCCAAGTGCTCCCTCCCCCACACACAGTGTGCACAGCCAAGTGCTCCCTCCCCCACACACAGTGTGCCCAGACAAGTGCTCCCTCCCCCACACACAGTGTGCACAGCCAAGTGCTCCCTCCCCCACACACAGTGTGCCCAGCCAAGTGCTCCCACCCCCACACACAGTGTGCCCAGCCAAGTGCCCCCTCCCCCACACACAGTGTGCACAGCCAAGTGCCCCCTCCCCCACACACAGTCTGCCCAGCCAAGTGCCTCCTCCCCCACACACAGTGTGCACAGCCAAGTGCCCCCTCCCCCCACACACACAGTGTGCCCAGCCAAGTGCCTCCTCCCCCACACACAGTCTGCCCAGCCAAGTGCCTCCTCCCCCACACACAGTGTGCACAGCCAAGTGCCCCCTCCCCCACACACAGTGTGCCCAGCCAAGTGCCCCCTCCCCCACACACAGTGTGCCCAGCCAAGTGCTCCCTCCCCCGCACACACACAGTGTGCCCAGCCAAGTGCCCCCTCCCCCCACACACACAGTGTGCCCAGCCAAGTGCTCCCTCCCCCACACACAGTGTGCACAGCCAAGTGCCCCCTCCCCCCACACACACAGTGTGCACAGCCAAGTGCACCCTCCCCCCACACACACAGTGTGCACAGCCAAGTGCTCCCTCCCCCACACAGTGTGCACAGCCAAGTGCCCCCTCCCCCGCACACACAGTGTGCCCAGCCAAGTGCTCCCTCCCCCCACACACACAGTGTGCCCAGCCAAGTGCTCCCTCCCCCACACACACAGTGTGCACAGCCAAGTGCCCCCTCCCCCGCACACACAGTGTGCCCAGCCAAGTGCCCCCTACCCCGCACACACAGTGTGCACAGCCAAGTGCCCCCTCCCTCACACACAGTGTGCCCAGCCAAGTGCTCCCTCCCCCACACACACAGTGTGCCCAGCCAAGTGCCCCCTCCCCCCACACAGTGTGCCCAGCCAAGTGCTCCCTCCCCCCACACACACAGTGTGCCCAGCCAAGTGCTCCCTCCCCCACACACAGTGTGCACAGCCAAGTGCCCCCTCCCCCCACACACACAGTGTGCACAGCCAAGTGCCCCCTCCCCCGCACACAGTGTGCCCAGCCAAGTGCCCCCCTCCCCCCACACACACAGTGTGCACAGCCAAGTGCCCCCTCCCCCGCACACACAGTGTGCCCAGCCAAGTTCTCCCTCCCCCCACACACACAGTGTGCCCAGCCAAGTGCTCCCCCCCCCACACACAGTGTGCCCAGCCAAGTGCTCCCCCCCCCCACACACAGTGTGCCCAGCCAAGTGCCCCCTCCCCCACACACAGTGTGCACAGCCAAGTGCTCCCTCCCCCACACACACAGTGTGCACAGCCAAGTGCCCCCTCCCCCCACACACAGTGTGCACAGCCAAGTGCCCCCACCCCCACACACAGTGTGCACAGCCAAGTGCTCCCTCCCCCCACACACACAGTGTGCCCAGCAAAGTGCCCCCTCCCCCACACACACAGTGTGCACAGCCAAGTGCTCCCTCCCACACACACACAGTGTGCACAGCCAAGTGCCCCCTCCCCCCCACACACAGTGTGCACAGCCAAGTGCTCCCTCCCCCACACACACAGTGTGCACAGCCAAGTGCCCCCTCCCCCCACACACAGTGTGCACAGCCAAGTGCCCCCACCCCCACACACAGTGTGCACAGCCAAGTGCTCCCTCCCCCACACACACAGTGTGCCCAGCCAAGTGCCCCCTCCCCCACACACACAGTGTGCACAGCCAAGTGCTCCCTCCCACACACACACAGTGTGCACAGCCAAGTGCCCCCTCCCCCCCACACACAGTGTGCACAGCCAAGTGCTCCCTCCCCCACACACACAGTGTGCACAGCCAAGTGCTCCCTCCCCCACACACACAGTGTGCACAGCCAAGTGCTCCCTCCCCCCACACACACAGTGTGCCCAGCCAAGTGCCCCCTCCCCCGCACACACAGTGTGCACAGCCAAGTGCTTCCCCCCCCACACACAGTGTGCCCAGCCAAGTGCTCCCCCCCACACACACACAGTGTGCCCAGCCAAGTGCTCCCTCCCCCGCACACACAGTGTGCCCAGCCAAGTGCTCCCTCCCCCGCACACACAGTGTGCCCAGCCAAGTGCCCCCTCCCCCGCACACACAGTGTGCACAGCCAAGTGCCCCCTCCCCCGCACACACAGTGTGCACAGCCAAGTGCCCCCTCTCCCCACACACACAGTGTGCACAGCCAAGTGCTCCCTCCCCCACACACACAGTGTGCACAGCCAAGTGCCCCCTCCCCCACACACACAGTGTGCACAGCCAAGTGCTCCCTCCCCCACACACACAGTGTGCCCAGCCAAGTGCCCCCTCCCCCGCACACACAGTGTGCCCAGCCAAGTGCTCCCTCCCCCACACACAGTGTGCACAGCCAAGTGCCCCCTCCCCCACACACACAATGTGCCCAGCCAAGTGCTCCCTCCCCCACACACACAGTGTGCACAGCCAAGTGCCCCCTCCCCCCACACACAGTGTGCACAGCCAAGTGCCCCCTCCCCCACACACAGTGTGCACAGCCAAGTGCTCCCTCCCCCACACACACAGTGTGCACAGCCAAGTGCCCCCTCCCCCACACACACAATGTGCCCAGCCAAGTGCTCCCTCCCCCACACACACAGTGTGCACAGCCAAGTGCCCCCTCCCCCCACACACAGTGTGCACAGCCAAGTGCCCCCTCCCCCCACACACAGTGTGCACAGCCAAGTGCCCCCTCCCCCACACACAGTGTACACAGCCAAGTGCCCCCTCCCCCACACACAGTCTGCCCAGCCAAGTGCTCCCTCCCCCACACACAGTGTGCACAGCCAAGTGCCCCCTCCCCCACACACAGTGTGCCCAGCCAAGTGCTCCCTCCCCCACACACAGTGTGCACAGCCAAGTGCCCCCTCCCCCACACACAGTGTGCCCAGCCAAGTGCTCCCTCCCCCACACACAGTGTGCACAGCCAAGTGCCCCCTTCCCCACACACAGTCTGCCCAGCCAAGTGCCCCCTCCCCCACACACAGTGTGCACAGCCAAGTGCTCCCTCCCCCACACACACAGTGTGCACAGCCAAGTGCCCCCTCCCCCGCACACACTGTGCACAGCCAAGTGCTCCCTCCCCCCACACACAGTGTGCCCAGCCAAGTGCCCCCTCCCCCACACACAGTCTGCCCAGCCAAGTGCCCCCTCCCCCGCACACAGTGTGCCCAGCCAAGTGCCCCCTCCCCCACACACACAGTGTGCACAGCCAAGTGCTCCCTCCCCCACACACACAGTGTGCACAGCCAAGTGCTCCCTCCCCCCACACACAGTGTGCCCAGCCAAGTGCCCCCTCCCCCACACACAGTGTGCCCAGCCAAGTGCCCCCTCCCCCACACACAGTCTGCCCAGCCAAGTGCTCCCTCCCTCACACACAGTCTGCACAGCCAAGTGCCCCCCCACCCCACACACAGTGTGCACAGCCAAGTGCCCCCTCCCCCACACACAGTCTGCCCAGCCAAGTGCCTCCTCCCCCACACACAGTGTGCCCAGCCAAGTGCCTCCTCCCCCACACACAGTGTGCCCAGCCAAGTGACCCCTCCCCCACACACAGTGTGCACAGCCAAGTGCCCCCTCCCCCACACACAGTGTGCCCAGCCAAGTGCTCCCTCCCCCGCACACACACAGTGTGCCCAGCCAAGTGCCCCCTCCCCCCACACACACAGTGTGCCCAGCCAAGTGCCCCCTCCCCCCACACACACAGTGTGCCCAGCCAAGTGCTCCCTCCCCCACACACAGTGTGCACAGCCAAGTGCCCCCTCCCCCACACACACAGTGTGCCCAGCCAAGTGCTCCCTCCCCCACACACAGTGTGCAAAGCCAAGTGCCCCCTCCCCCCACACACACAGTGTGGCCAGCCAAGTGCTCCCTCCCCCACACACAGTGTGCACAGCCAAGTGCTCCCTCCCCCCCACACACACAGTGTGCACAGCCAAGTGCCCCCTCCCCCCACACACACAGTGTGCACAGCCAAGTGCCCCCTCCCCCGCACACACAGTGTGCCCAGCCAAGTGCCCCCTCCCCCACACACAGTGTGCCCAGACAAGTGACTCCTCCCCCACACACAGTGTGCCCAGCCAAGTGCTCCCTCCCCCGCACAGTGTGCCCAGCCAAGTGCTCCCTCCCCCACACACAGTGTGCCCAGCCAAGTGCTCCCTCCCCCACACACAGTGTGCACAGCCAAGTGCTCCCTCCCCCACACACAGTGTGCCCAGCCAAGTGCTCCCTCCCCCACACACAGTGTGCACAGCCAAGTGCTCCCTCCCCCACACACAGTGTGCCCAGCCAAGTGCTCCCACCCCCACACACAGTGTGCCCAGCCAAGTGCCCCCTCCCCCACACACAGTGTGCACAGCCAAGTGCCCCCTCCCCCACACACAGTCTGCCCAGCCAAGTGCCTCCTCCCCCACACACAGTGTGCACAGCCAAGTGCCCCCTCCCCCCACACACACAGTGTGCCCAGCCAAGTGCCTCCTCCCCCACACACAGTCTGCCCAGCCAAGTGCCTCCTCCCCCACACACAGTGTGCACAGCCAAGTGCCCCCTCCCCCACACACAGTGTGCCCAGCCAAGTGCTCCCTCCCCCGCACACACACAGTGTGCCCAGCCAAGTGCCCCCTCCCCCCACACACAGTGTGCACAGCCAAGTGCCCCCTCCCCCGCACACACAGTGTGCCCAGCCAAGTGCTCCCTCCCCCCACACACACAGTGTGCCCAGCCAAGTGCTCCCTCCCCCACACACACAGTGTGCACAGCCAAGTGCCCCCTCCCCCGCACACACAGTGTGCCCAGCCAAGTGCCCCCTCCCCCGCACACACAGTGTGCCCAGCCAAGTGCCCCCTCCCCCGCACACACAGTGTGCCCAGCCAAGTGCCCCCTCCCCCGCACACACAGTGTGCACAGCCAAGTGCCCCCTCCCCCGCACACACAGTGTGCCCAGCCAAGTGCCCCCTCCCCCGCACACACAGTGTGCACAGCCAAGTGCTCCCTCCCCCACACAGTGTGCACAGCCAAGTGCCCCCTCCCCCGCACACACAGTGTGCCCAGCCAAGTGCTCCCTCCCCCCACACACACAGTGTGCCCAGCCAAGTGCTCCCTCCCCCACACACACAGTGTGCACAGCCAAGTGCCCCCTCCCCCGCACACACAGTGTGCCCAGCCAAGTGCCCCCTCCCCCGCACACACAGTGTGCACAGCCAAGTGCCCCCTCCCTCACACACGGTGTGCCCAGCCAAGTGCTCCCTCCCCCACACACACAGTGTGCCCAGCTAAGTGCCCCCTCCCCCCACACAGTGTGCCCAGCCAAGTGCTCCCTCCCCCCACACACACAGTGTGCCCAGCCAAGTGCTCCCTCCCCCACACACAGTGTGCACAGCCAAGTGCCCCCTCCCCCCACACACACAGTGTGCACAGCCAAGTGCCCCCTCCCCCGCACACAGTGTGCCCAGCCAAGTGCTCCCTCCCCCCACACACACAGTGTGCACAGCCAAGTGCCCCCTCCCCCGCACACACAGTGTGCCCAGCCAAGTTCTCCCTCCCCCCACACACACAGTGTGCCCAGCCAAGTGCTCCCTCCCCCCCACACACAGTGTGCCCAGCCAAGTGCTCCCTCCCCCACACACACAGTGTGCACAGCCAAGTGCCCCCTCCCCCCACACACAGTGTGCACAGCCAAGTGCCCCCACCCCCACACACAGTGTGCACAGCCAAGTGCTCCCTCCCCCACACACACAGTGTGCCCAGCCAAGTGCCCCCTCCCCCACACACACAGTGTGCACAGCCAAGTGCTCCCTCCCACACACACACAGTGTGCACAGCCAAGTGCCCCCTCCCCCCCACACACAGTGTGCACAGCCAAGTGCCCCCTCCCCCGCACACACAGTGTGCCCAGCCAAGTGCTCCCTCCCCCCACACACACAGTGTGCACAGCCAAGTGCTCCCTCCCCCACACACACAGTGTGCACAGCCAAGTGCTCCCTCCCCCACACACACAGTGTGCACAGCCAAGTGCTCCCTCCCCCACACACACAGTGTGCACAGCCAAGTGCTCCCTCCCCCACACACACAGTGTGCACAGCCAAGTGCTCCCTCCCCCACACACACAGTGTGCCCAGCCAAGTGCCCCCTCCCCCACACACACAGTGTGTCCAGCCAAGTGCCCCCTCCCCCGCACACACAGTGTGCACAGCCAAGTGCTCCCCCCCCCACACACAGTGTGCCCAGCCAAGTGCTCCCTCCCCCACACACACAGTGTGCACAGCCAAGTGCCCCCTCCCCCCCACACACAGTGTGCCCAGCCAAGTGCTCCCTCCCCCACACACACAGTGTGCACAGCCAAGTGCCCCCTCCCCCGCACACACAGTGTGCACAGCCAAGTGCCCCCTCCCCCGCACACACAGTGTGCACAGCCAAGTGCCCCCTCCCCCACACACAGTGTGCACAGCCAAGTGCCCCATCCCCCCACACACACAGTGTGCACAGCCAAGTGCCCCCTCCCCCACACACACAATGTGCCCAGCCAAGTGCTCCCTCCCCCCACACAGTGTGCACAGCCAAGTGCTCCCCCCCCCACACACAGTGTGCACAGCCAAGTGCCCCCTCCCCCACACACACAGTGTGCACAGCCAAGTGCCCCCTCCCCCACACACACAATGTGCACAGCCAAGTACCCCCTCCCCCGCACACACAGTGTGCCCAGCCAAGTGCCCCCCCCCACACAGTGTGCCCAGCCAAGTGCCCCCTCCCCCACACACACAGTGTGCACAGCCAAGTGCCCCCTCCCCCCACACACAGTGTGCCCAGCCAAGTGCTCCCTCCCCCACACACACAGTGTGCACAGCCAAGTGCTCCCCCCCCCACACACAGTGTGCCCAGCCAAGTGCTCCCTCCCCCACACACACAGTGTGCACAGCCAAGTGCTCCCTCCCCCGCACACAGTGTGCCCAGCCAAGTGCTCCCTCCCCCCCACACACAGTGTGCACAGCCAAGTGCTCCCTCCCCCACACACAGTGTGCCCAGCCAAGTGCCCCCTCCCCCGCACACACAGTGTGCACAGCCAAGTGCTCCCTCCCCCACACAGTGTGCACAGCCAAGTGCTCCCTCCCCCACACACAGTGTGCACAGCCAAGTGCTCCCCCCCCCACACACACAGTGTGCCCAGCCAAGTGCCCCCTCCCCCCCACACAGTGTGCCCAGCCAAGTGCCCCCTCCCCCACACACACAGTGTGCACAGCCAAGTGCCCCCTCCCCCCACACACAGTGTGCCCAGCCAAGTGCTCCCTCCCCCACACAGTGTGCCCAGCCAAGTACCCCCTCCCCCGCACACACAGTGTGCCCAGCCAAGTGCTCCCTCCCCCCCACACACAGTGTGCACAGCCAAGTGCTCCCTCCCCCCACACACACACAGTGTGCACAGCCAAGTGCCCCCTCCCCCGCACACACAGTGTGCACAGCCAAGTGCTCCCCCCCCACACACAGTGTGCACAGCCAAGTGCTCCCTCCCCCACACACACAGTGTGCACAGCCAAGTGCTCCCTCCCCCCCACACACAGTGTGCCCAGCCAAGTGCTCCCTCCCCCACACACAGTGTGCACAGCCAAGTGCCTCCTCCCCCACACACAGTGTGCACAGCTAAGTGCCCCCTCCCCCACACACAGTGTGCCCAGCCAAGTGCTCCCTCCCCCACACACAGTGTGCACAGCCAAGTGCCTCCTCCCCCACACACAGTGTGCACAGCTAAGTGCCCCCTCCCACACACACAGTGTGCACAGCCAAGTGCCCCCTCCCCCACACACAGTGTGCCCAGCCAAGTGCCCCCTCCCCCACACACACAGTGTGCACAGCCAAGTGCCCCTCCCCCCACACACAGTGTGCACAGCCAAGTGCCCCCTCCCCCACACACACAGTGTGCACAGCCAAGTGCCCCCTCCCCCACACACACAGTTTGCACAGCCAAGTGCTCCCTCCCCCCACACAGTGTGCACAGCCAAGTGCCCCCTCCCCCACACACACAGTGTGCACAGCCAAGTGCCCCCTCCCCCACACACAGTGTGCCCAGCCAAGTGCCCCCTCCCCCACACACACACAGTGTGCACAGCCAAGTGCCCCCTCCCCCACACACAGTGTGCCCAGCCAAGTGCCCCCTCCCACACACACACACAGTGTGCACAGCCAAGTGCCCCCTCCCCCCACACACAGTGTGCACAGCCAAGTGCCCCCTCCCCCACACACACAGTGTGCACAGCCAAGTGCTCCCTCCCCCACACACAGTGTGCCCAGCCAAGTGCCCCCTCCCCCGCACACACAGTGTGCACAGCCAAGTGCCCCCTCCCCCACACACACAGTCTGCACAGCCAAGTGCCCCCTCCCCCACACACACAGTGTGCACAGCCAAGTGCCCCCTCCCCCACACACAGTGTGCACAGCCAAGTGCCCCCTCCCCCCACACACAGTGTGCACAGCCAAGTGCGCCCTCCCCCCACACAGTGTGCACAGCCAAGTGCCCCCTCCCCCGCACACAGTGTGCACAGCCAAGTGCTCCCTCCCTCACACACAGTGTGCCCAGCCAAGTGCCCCCTCCCCCACACACAGTGTGCCCAGCCAAGTGCCCCCTCCCCCCACACACACAGTGTGCACAGCCAAGTGCCCCCTCCCCCGCACACAGTGTGCACAGCCAAGTGCTCCCTCCCTCACACACAGTGTGCCCAGCCAAGTGCTCCCTCCCCCGCACACACAGTGTGCCCAGCCAAGTGCCCCCTCCCCCACACACAGTGTGCCCAGCCAAGTGCCCCCTCCCCCCACACACACAGTGTGCCCAGCCAAGTGCTCCTTCCCCCACACACAGTGTGCACAGCCAAGTGCCCCCTCCCCCCACACACACAGTGTGCCCAGCCAAGTGCTCCTTCCCCCACACACAGTGTGCCCAGCCAAGTGCTCCCTCCCCCGCACACACAGAGTGTGCCCAGCCAAGTGCCCCCTCCCCCCACACACACAGTGTACACAGCCAAGTGCTCCTTCCCCCACACACAGTGTG
The DNA here is from genome assembly GCF_046119375.1 of Phyllobates terribilis. Taxonomy (NCBI): domain Eukaryota; kingdom Metazoa; phylum Chordata; class Amphibia; order Anura; family Dendrobatidae; genus Phyllobates; species Phyllobates terribilis. The sequence continues at coordinate 1,225,904,522 of NW_027362761.1, read as the reverse complement.
CACAGCCAAGTGCCCCCTCCCCCCACACACACAGTGTGCCCAGCCAAGTGCTCCTTCCCCCACACACAGTGTGCACAGCCAAGTGCCCCCTCCCCCCACACACACAGTGTGCCCAGCCAAGTGCTCCTTCCCCCACACACAGTGTGCCCAGCCAAGTGCTCCCTCCCCCACACACACACAGTGTGCACAGCCAAGTGCTCCCTCCCCCACACAGTGTGCACAGCCAAGTGCCCCCTCCCCCGCACACACAGTGTGCCCAGCCAAGTGCTCCCTCCCCCCACACACACAGTGTGCCCAGCCAAGTGCTCCCTCCCCCACACACACAGTGTGCACAGCCAAGTGCCCCCTCCCCCGCACACACAGTGTGCACAGCCAAGTGCTCCCTCCCCCCACACACACAGTGTGCCCAGCCAAGTGCTCCCTCCCCCCCACACACAGTGTGCCCAGCCAAGTGCTCCCTCCCCCACACACACACAGTGTGCACAGCCAAGTGCTCCCTCCCCCACACAGTGTGCACAGCCAAGTGCCCCCTCCCCCGCACACACAGTGTGCCCAGCCAAGTGCTCCCTCCCCCCACACACACAGTGTGCCCAGCCAAGTGCTCCCTCCCCCACACACACAGTGTGCACAGCCAAGTGCCCCCTCCCCCGCACACACAGTGTGCACAGCCAAGTGCTCCCTCCCTCACACACAGTGTGCCCAGCCAAGTGCTCCCTCCCCCCCACACACAGTGTGCCCAGCCAAGTGCCCCCTCCCCCCACACACACAGTGTGCACAGCCAAGTGCCCCCTCCCCCGCACACATAGTGTGCACAGCCAAGTGCTCCCTCCCCCGCACACACAGTGTGCCCAGCCAAGTGCTCCCTCCCCCCACACACAGTGTGCACAGCCAAGTGCCCCCTCCCCCCACACACAGTGTGCACAGCCAAGTTCTCCCTCCCCCCACACACACAGTGTGCCCAGCCAAGTGCTCCCTCCCCCACACACACAGTGTGCACAGCCAAGTGCCCCCTCCCCCCACACACAGTGTGCACAGCCAAGTGCCCCCACCCCCACACACAGTGTGCACAGCCAAGTGCCCCCTCCCCCACACACACAGTGTGCCCAGCCAAGTGCTCCCTCCCACACACACACAGTGTGCCCAGCCAAGTGCTCCCTCCCCCCCACACACAGTGTGCCCAGCCAAGTGCCCCCTCCCCCCACACACAGTGTGCACAGCCAAGTGCTCCCTCCCCCCACACACACACAGTGTGCACAGCCAAGTGCTCCCTCCCCCCCACACACAGTGTGCACAGCCAAGTGCTCCCTCCCCCCACACACACACAGTGTGCACAGCCAAGTGCCCCCTCCCCCGCACACACAGTGTTCACAGCCAAGTGCTCCCCCCCCCACACACAGTGTGCCCAGCCAAGTGCTCCCCCCCCCACACACAGTGTGCCCAGCCAAGTGCCCCCTCCCCCCACACACAGTGTGCACAGCCAAGTGCTCCCTCCCCCCACACACACACAGTGTGCCCAGCCAAGTGCTCCCTCCCCCCCACACACAGTGTGCACAGCCAAGTGCTCCCTCCCCCCACACACACACAGTGTGCACAGCCAAGTGCCCCCTCCCCCGCACACACAGTGTTCACAGCCAAGTGCTCCCCCCCCACACACACAGTGTGCCCAGCCAAGTGCTCCCTCCCCCCATACACAGTGTGCACAGCCAAGTGCTCCCTCCCCCCCCACACAGTGTGCACAGCCAAGTGCCCCCTCCCCCGCACACACAGTGTGCACAGCCAAGTGCTCCCTCCCTCACACACAGTGTGCCCAGCCAAGTGCCCCCTCCCCCACACACACAGTGTGCACAGCCAAGTGCTCCCTCCCCCACACACAGTGTGCACAGCCAAGTGCTCCCTCCCCCACACACAGTGTGCCCAGCCAAGTGCTCCCTCCCCCACACACAGTGTGCCCAGCCAAGTGCCCCCTCCCCCCACACACAGTGTGCCCAGCCAAGTGCTCCCTCCCCCCACACACACAGTGTGCACAGCCAAGTGCCCCCTCCCCCACACACAGTGTGCCCAGCCAAGTGCTCCCTCCCCCCACACACACAGTGTGCACAGCCAAGTGCCCCCTCCCCCACACACAGTGTGCACAGCCAAGTGCCCCCTCCCCCGCACACACAGTGTGCACAGCCAAGTGCCCCCTCCCCCACACACACAGTGTGCACAGCCAAGTGCCCCCTCCCCCACACACACAGTGTGCACAGCCAAGTGCCCCCTCCCCCACACACACAGTCTGCACAGCCAAGTGCCCCCTCCCCCCACACACAGTGTGCACAGCCAAGTGCCCCCTCCCCCACACACAGTGTGCACAGCCAAGTGCCCCCTCCCCCACACACACAGTCAGCACAGCCAAGTGCCCCCTCCCCCACACACACAGTGTGCACAGCCAAGTGACCCCTCCCCCACACACACAGTGTGCACAGCCAAGTGCCCCCTCCCCCCACACACAGTGTGCACAGCCAAGTGCCCCCTCCCCCCATACACAGTGTACACAGCCAAGTGCCCCCTCCCCCCACACACAGTGTGCCCAGCCAAGTGCCCCCTCTCACACACACAGTGTGCACAGCCAAGTGCCCCCTCCCCCCACACACAGTGTGCACAGCCAAGTGCTCCCTCCCCCACACACACAGTGTGCACAGCCAAGTGCTCCCTCCCCCACACACACAGTGTGCACAGCCAAGTGCTCCCTCCCCCACACACACAGTGTGCACAGCCAAGTGCTCCCTCCCCCACACACACAGTGTGCCCAGCCAAGTGCTCCCTCCCCCGCACACACACAGTGTGCCCAGCCAAGTGCCCCCTCCCCCCACACACCGTGTGCCCAGCCAAGTGCCCCCTCCCCCCACACACACAGTGTGCACAGCCAAGTGCCCCCTCCCCCACACACAGTGTGCCCAGCCAAGTGCCCCCTCCCCCCACACACACAGTGTGCCCAGCCAAGTGCTCCTTCCCCCACACACAGTGTGCACAGCCAAGTGCACCCTCCCCCCACACACACAGTGTGCACAGCCAAGTGCTCCCTCCCCCACACAGTGTGCACAGCCAAGTGCCCCCTCCCCCGCACACACAGTGTGCCCAGCCAAGTGCTCCCTCCCCCCACACACACAGTGTGCCCAGCCAAGTGCTCCCTCCCCCACACACACAGTGTGCACAGCCAAGTGCCCCTCCCCCGCACACACAGTGTGCACAGCCAAGTGCCCCCTCCCCCGCACACACAGTGTGCCCAGCCAAGTGCTCCCTCCCCCCACACACACAGTGTGCCCAGCCAAGTGCTCCCTCCCCCACACACACAGTGTGCCCAGCCAAGTGCCCCCTCCCCCCACACAGTGTGCCCAGCCAAGTGCTCCCTCCCCCCACACACACAGTGTGCCCAGCCAAGTGCTCCCTCCCCCACACACAGTGTGCACAGCCAAGTGCCCCCTCCCCCCACACACACAGTGTGCACAGCCAAGTGCCCCCTCCCCCGCACACATAGTGTGCACAGCCAAGTGCTCCCTCCCCCCACACACACAGTGTGCACAGCCAAGTGCCCCCTCCCCCGCACACACAGTGTGCCCAGCCAAGTGCCCCCTCCCCCCACACACAGTGTGCACAGCCAAGTGCCCCCACCCCCACACACAGTGTGCACAGCCAAGTGCTCCCTCCCCCACACACACAGTGTGCCCAGCCAAGTGCTCCCTCCCACACACACACAGTGTGCCCAGCCAAGTGCTCCCTCCCCCCCACACACAGTGTGCCCAGCCAAGTGCTCCCTCCCCCCACACACACACAGTGTGCACAGCCAAGTGCCCCCTCCCCCGCACACACAGTGTTCACAGCCAAGTGCTCCCCCCCCACACACAGTGTGCCCAGCCAAGTGCTCCCTCCCCCCCACACACAGTGTGCACAGCCAAGTGCTCCCTCCCCCACACACAGTGTGCCCAGCCAAGTGCCCCCTCCCCCCACACACAGTGTGCCCAGCCAAGTGCTCCCTCCCCCCACACACACAGTGTGCCCAGCCAAGTGCCCCCTCCCCCACACACAGTGTGCCCAGCCAAGTGCCCCCTCCCCCGCACACACAGTGTGCACAGCCAAGTGCCCCCTCCCCCGCACACACAGTGTGCACAGCCAAGTGCCCCCTCCCCCACACACACAGTGTGCACAGCCAAGTGCCCCCTCCCCCACACACAGTGTGCACAGCCAAGTGCCCCCTCCCCCACACACACAGTCTGCACAGCCAAGTGCCCCCTCCCCCACACACAGTGTGCACAGCCAAGTGCCCCCTCCCCCCACACACACAGTGTGCACAGCCAAGTGCCCCCTCCCCCACACACAGTGTGCACAGCCAAGTGCCCCCTCCCCCACACACACAGTGTGCACAGCCAAGTGCCCCCTCCCCCACACACAGTGTGCACAGCCAAGTGCCCCCTCCCCCACACACACAGTGTGCACAGCCAAGTGCCCCCTCCCCCACACACACAGTGTGCACAGCCAAGTGCCCCCTCCCCCCACACACAGTGTGCCCAGCCAAGTGCCCCCTCCCCCACACACAGTCTGCACAGCCAAGTGCCCCCTCCCCCACACACACAGTGTGCACAGCCAAGTGCCCCCTCCCCCACACACAGTGTGCACAGCCAAGTGCCCCCTCCCCCACACACACAGTGTGCACAGCCAAGTGCCCCCTCCCCCACACACAGTGTGCACAGCCAAGTGCCCCCTCCCCCACACAGTGTGCACAGCCAAGTGCCCCCTCCCTCACACACAGTCTGCCCAGCCAAGTGCCCCCTCCCCCACACACACAGTCTGCACAGCCAAGTGCCCCCTCCCCCACACACACAGTGTGCACAGCCAAGTGCCCCCTCCCCACACACAGTGTGCACAGCCAAGTGCCCCATCCCCCCCCACACACAGTGTGCACAGCCAAGTGCCCCCTCCCCCACACACACAATGTGCCCAGCCAAGTGCTCCCTCCCCCCACACAGTGTGCACAGCCAAGTGCTCCCCCCCCACACACAGTGTGCACAGCCAAGTGCCCCCTCCCCCACACACACAGTGTGCACAGCCAAGTGCCCCCTCCCCCACACACACAATGTGCACAGCCAAGTACCCCCTCCCCCGCACACACAGTGTGCCCAGCCAAGTGCCCCCTCCCCCCCACACAGTGTGCCCAGCCAAGTGCCCCCTCCCCCACACACACAGTGTGCACAGCCAAGTGCCCCCTCCCCCCACACACAGTGTGCCCAGCCAAGTGCTCCCTCCCCCACACACACAGTGTGCACAGCCAAGTGCTCCCCCCCCCACACACAGTGTGCCCAGCCAAGTGCTCCCTCCCCCACACACACAGTGTGCACAGCCAAGTGCTCCCTCCCCCCACACACAGTGTGCACAGCCAAGTGCCCCCCCCCACCCCACACACAGTGTGCACAGCCAAGTGCTCCCTCCCCCACACACACAGTGTGCACAACCAAGTGCCCCCCCCCACACACAGTGTGCACAGCCAAGTGCCCCCTCCCCCACACACACAATGTGCACAGCCAAGTACCCCCTCCCCCGCACACAGTGTGCCCAGCCAAGTGCTCCCTCCCCCGCACACACACAGTGTGCCCAGCCAAGTGCCCCCTCCCCCCACACACAGTGTGCCCAGCCAAGTGCCCCCTCCCCCCACACACACAGTGTGCCCAGCCAAGTGCTCCCTCCCCCACACACAGTGTGCACAGCCAAGTGCCCCCTCCCCCCACACACACAGTGTGCACAGCCAAGTGCACCCTCCCCCACACACAGTGTGCACAGCCAAGTGCCCCCTCCCCCCACACACACAGTGTGCACAGCCAAGTGCACCCTCCCCCCACACACACAGTGTGCACAGCCAAGTGCTCCCTCCCCCACACAGTGTGCACAGCCAAGTGCCCCCTCCCCCGCACACACAGTGTGCCCAGCCAAGTGCTCCCTCCCCCCACACACAGTGTGCCCAGCCAAGTGCTCCCTCCCCCACACACACAGTGTGCACAGCCAAGTGCCCCCTCCCCCGCACACACAGTGTGCCCAGCCAAGTGCCCCCTCCCCCGCACACACAGTGTGCACAGCCAAGTGCCCCCTCCCCCGCACACACAGTGTGCCCAGCCAAGTGCTCCCTCCCCCACACACACAGTGTGCCCAGCCAAGTGCCCCCTCCCCCCACACAGTGTGCCCAGCCAAGTGCTCCCTCCCCCACACACAGTGTGCACAGCCAAGTGCCCCCTCCCCCCACACACACAGTGTGCACAGCCAAGTGCCCCCTCCCCCGCACACAGTGTGCCCAGCCAAGTGCTCCCTCCCCCCACACACACAGTGTGCACAGCCAAGTGCCCCCTCCCCCGCACACACAGTGTGCCCAGCCAAGTTCTCCCTCCCCCCACACACACAGTGTGCCCAGCCAAGTGCTCCCTCCCCCCACACACAGTGTGCCCAGCCAAGTGCTCCCTCCCCCACACACACAGTGTGCACAGCCAAGTGCCCCCTCCCCCCCACACACAGTGTGCCCAGCCAAGTGCTCCCTCCCCCACACACACAGTGTGCACAGCCAAGTGCCCCCTCCCCCCACACACAGTGTGCACAGCCAAGTGCCCCCACCCCCACACACAGTGTGCACAGCCAAGTGCTCCCTCCCCCACACACACAGTGTGCACAGCCAAGTGCTCCCTCCCCCCCACACACAGTGTGCACAGCCAAGTGCTCCCTCCCCCACACACACAGTGTGCACAGCCAAGTGCTCCCTCCCCCACACACACAGTGTGCACAGCCAAGTGCTCCCTCCCCCCACACACAGTGTGCACAGCCAAGTGCTCCCTCCCCCCACACACAGTGTGCCCAGCCAAGTGCCCCCTCCCCCCACACACAGTGTGCACAGCCAAGTGCCCCCTCCCCCCACACACAGTGTGCACAGCCAAGTGCCCCCTCCCCCACACACACAGTGTGCACAGCCAAGTGCTCCCTCCCCCCACACACACAGTGTGCCCAGCCAAGTGCCCCCTCCCCCGCACACACAGTGTGCACAGCCAAGTGCTCCCCCCCCACACACAGTGTGCCCAGCCAAGTGCTCCCTCCCCCACACACACAGTGTGCCCAGCCAAGTTCTCCCTCCCCCCACACACACAGTGTGCCCAGCCAAGTGCCCCCTCCCCCGCACACACAGTGTGCACAGCCAAGTGCTCCCCCCCCACACACTGTGTGCCCAGCCAAGTGCTCCCTCCCTCACACACACAGTGTGCACAGCCAAGTGCTCCCTCCCCCGCACACACAGTGTGCACAGCCAAGTGCTCCCCCCACCCACACACAGTGTGCCCAGCCAAGTTCTCCCTCCCCCACACACACAGTGTGCCCAGCCAAGTGCCCCCTCCCCCGCACACACAGTGTGCACAGCCAAGTGCCCCCTCCCCCGCACACACAGTGTGCACAGCCAAGTGCCCCCTCCCCCGCACACACAGTGTGCACAGCCAAGTGTTCCCCCCCCCACACACAGTGTGCCCAGCCAAGTGCTCCCTCCCCCACACACACAGTGTGCACAGCCAAGTGCCCCCTCCCCCGCACACACAGTGTGCACAGCCAAGTGCCCCCTCCCCCACACACAGTGTGCACAGCCAAGTGCCCCATCCCCCCCCCACACACAGTGTGCACAGCCAAGTGCCCCCTCCCCCACACACACAATGTGCCCAGCCAAGGGCTCCCTCCCCCCACACAGTGTGCACAGCCAAGTGCTCCCCCCCCACACACAGTGTGCACAGCCAAGTGCCCCCTCCCCCACACACACAGTGTGCACAGCCAAGTGCCCCCTCCCCCACACACACAATGTGCACAGCCAAGTACCCCCTCCCCCGCACACACAGTGTGCCCAGCCAAGTGCCCCCTCCCCCCCACAGTGTGCCCAGCCAAGTGCCCCCTCCCCCCCACAGTGTGCCCAGCCAAGTGCCCCCTCCCCCACACACACAGTGTGCACAGCCAAGTGCCCCCTCCCCCCACACACAGTGTGCCCAGCCAAGTGCTCCCTCCCCCACACACACAGTGTGCACAGCCAAGTGCTCCCCCCCCCACACACAGTGTGCCCAGCCAAGTGCTCCCCCCCACACACACAGTGTGCACAGCCAAGTGCTCCCTCCCCCCACACACAGTGTGCACAGCCAAGTGCCCCCTCCCCCCACACACAGTGTGCACAGCCAAGTGCCCCCCCCCCACACACACAGTGTGCCCAGCCAAGTGCTCCCTCCCCCACACACACAGTGTGCACAGCCAAGTGCTCCCCCCCCACACACAGTGTGCCCAGCCAAGTGCTCCCTCCCCCCACACACAGTGTGCACAGCCAAGTGCCCCCTCCCCCCACACACAGTGTGCACAGCCAAGTGCCCCCTCCCCCCACACACAGTGTGCACAGCCAAGTGCCCCCTCCCCCCACACACAGTGTGCACAGCCAAGTGCCCCCTTCCCCACACACAGTGTGCACAGCCAAGTGCTCCCTCCCCCACACACACAGTGTGCACAGCCAAGTGCCCCCTCCCCCGCACACACTGTGCACAGCCAAGTGCTCCCTCCCCCCACACACAGTGTGCCCAGCCAAGTGCCCCCTCCCCCACACACAGTCTGCCCAGCCAAGTGCCCCCTCCCCCGCACACAGTGTGCCCAGCCAAGTGCCCCCTCCCCCACACACACAGTGTGCACAGCCAAGTGCTCCCTCCCCCACACACACAGTGTGCACAGCCAAGTGCTCCCTCCCCCCACACACAGTGTGCCCAGCCAAGTGCCCCCTCCCCCACACACAGTGTGCCCAGCCAAGTGCCCCCTCCCCCACACACAGTCTGCCCAGCCAAGTGCTCCCTCCCTCACACACAGTGTGCACAGCCAAGTGCCTCCTCCCCCACACACAGTGTGCCCAGCCAAGTGCCTCCTCCCCCACACACAGTGTGCCCAGCCAAGTGCCTCCTCCCCCACACACAGTGTGCCCAGCCAAGTGACCCCTCCCCCACACACAGTGTGCACAGCCAAGTGCCCCCTCCCCCACACACAGTGTGCCCAGCCAAGTGCTCCCTCCCCCGCACACACACAGTGTGCCCAGCCAAGTGCCCCCTCCCCCCACACACACAGTGTGCCCAGCCAAGTGCCCCCTCCCCCCACACACACAGTGTGCCCAGCCAAGTGCTCCCTCCCCCACACACAGTGTGCACAGCCAAGTGCCCCCTCCCCCACACACACAGTGTGCCCAGCCAAGTGCTCCCTCCCCCACACACAGTGTGCCCAGCCAAGTGCCCCCTCCCCCCACACACAGTGTGCACAGCCAAGTGCCCCCTCCCCCACACACACAGTGTGGCCAGCCAAGTTCTCCCTCCCCCACACACAGTGTGCACAGCCAAGTGCTCCCTCCCCCCACACACACAGTGTGCACAGCCAAGTGCCCCCTCCCCCCACACACACAGTGTGCACAGCCATGTGCCCCCTCCCCCGCACACACAGGGTGCCCAGCCAAGTGCCCCCTCCCCCACACACAGTGTGCCCAGACAAGTGACTCCTCCCCCACACACAGTGTGCCCAGCCAAGTGCTCCCTCCCCCGCACAGTGTGCCCAGCCAAGTGCTCCCTCCCCCACACACAGTGTGCCCAGCCAAGTGCTCCCTCCCCCACACACAGTGTGCACAGCCAAGTGCTCCCTCCCCCACACACAGTGTGCCCAGACAAGTGCTCCCTCCCCCACACACAGTGTGCACAGCCAAGTGCTCCCTCCCCCACACACAGTGTGCCCAGCCAAGTGCTCCCACCCCCACACACAGTGTGCCCAGCCAAGTGCCCCCTCCCCCACACACAGTGTGCACAGCCAAGTGCCCCCTCCCCCACACACAGTCTGCCCAGCCAAGTGCCTCCTCCCCCACACACAGTGTGCACAGCCAAGTGCCCCCTCCCCCCACACACACAGTGTGCCCAGCCAAGTGCCTCCTCCCCCACACACAGTCTGCCCAGCCAAGTGCCTCCTCCCCCACACACAGTGTGCACAGCCAAGTGCCCCCTCCCCCACACACAGTGTGCCCAGCCAAGTGCCCCCTCCCCCACACACAGTGTGCCCAGCCAAGTGCTCCCTCCCCCGCACACACACAGTGTGCCCAGCCAAGTGCCCCCTCCCCCCACACACACAGTGTGCCCAGCCAAGTGCTCCCTCCCCCACACACAGTGTGCACAGCCAAGTGCCCCCTCCCCCCACACACACAGTGTGCACAGCCAAGTGCACCCTCCCCCCACACACACAGTGTGCACAGCCAAGTGCTCCCTCCCCCACACAGTGTGCACAGCCAAGTGCCCCCTCCCCCGCACACACAGTGTGCCCAGCCAAGTGCTCCCTCCCCCCACACACACAGTGTGCCCAGCCAAGTGCTCCCTCCCCCACACACACAGTGTGCACAGCCAAGTGCCCCCTCCCCCGCACACACAGTGTGCCCAGCCAAGTGCCCCCTACCCCGCACACACAGTGTGCCCAGCCAAGTGCTCCCTCCCCCACACACAGTGTGCCCAGCCAAGTGCTCCCTCCCCCACACACAGTGTGCACAGCCAAGTGCTCCCTCCCCCACACACAGTGTGCCCAGACAAGTGCTCCCTCCCCCACACACAGTGTGCACAGCCAAGTGCTCCCTCCCCCACACACAGTGTGCCCAGCCAAGTGCTCCCACCCCCACACACAGTGTGCCCAGCCAAGTGCCCCCTCCCCCACACACAGTGTGCACAGCCAAGTGCCCCCTCCCCCACACACAGTCTGCCCAGCCAAGTGCCTCCTCCCCCACACACAGTGTGCACAGCCAAGTGCCCCCTCCCCCCACACACACAGTGTGCCCAGCCAAGTGCCTCCTCCCCCACACACAGTCTGCCCAGCCAAGTGCCTCCTCCCCCACACACAGTGTGCACAGCCAAGTGCCCCCTCCCCCACACACAGTGTGCCCAGCCAAGTGCCCCCTCCCCCACACACAGTGTGCCCAGCCAAGTGCTCCCTCCCCCGCACACACACAGTGTGCCCAGCCAAGTGCCCCCTCCCCCCACACACACAGTGTGCCCAGCCAAGTGCTCCCTCCCCCACACACAGTGTGCACAGCCAAGTGCCCCCTCCCCCCACACACACAGTGTGCACAGCCAAGTGCACCCTCCCCCCACACACACAGTGTGCACAGCCAAGTGCTCCCTCCCCCACACAGTGTGCACAGCCAAGTGCCCCCTCCCCCGCACACACAGTGTGCCCAGCCAAGTGCTCCCTCCCCCCACACACACAGTGTGCCCAGCCAAGTGCTCCCTCCCCCACACACACAGTGTGCACAGCCAAGTGCCCCCTCCCCCGCACACACAGTGTGCCCAGCCAAGTGCCCCCTCCCTCACACACAGTGTGCCCAGCCAAGTGCTCCCTCCCCCACACACACAGTGTGCCCAGCCAAGTGCCCCCTCCCCCCACACAGTGTGCCCAGCCAAGTGCTCCCTCCCCCCACACACACAGTGTGCCCAGCCAAGTGCTCCCTCCCCCACACACAGTGTGCACAGCCAAGTGCCCCCTCCCCCCACACACACAGTGTGCACAGCCAAGTGCCCCCTCCCCCGCACACAGTGTGCCCAGCCAAGTGCCCCCCTCCCCCCACACACACAGTGTGCACAGCCAAGTGCCCCCTCCCCCGCACACACAGTGTGCCCAGCCAAGTTCTCCCTCCCCCCACACACACAGTGTGCCCAGCCAAGTGCTCCCCCCCCCCACACACAGTGTGCCCAGCCAAGTGCTCCCCCCCCCCACACACAGTGTGCCCAGCCAAGTGCCCCCTCCCCCACACACAGTGTGCACAGCCAAGTGCTCCCTCCCCCACACACACAGTGTGCACAGCCAAGTGCCCCCTCCCCCCACACACAGTGTGCACAGCCAAGTGCCCCCACCCCCACACACAGTGTGCACAGCCAAGTGCTCCCTCCCCCACACACACACAGTGTGCCCAGCAAAGTGCCCCCTCCCCCACACACACAGTGTGCACAGCCAAGTGCTCCCTCCCACACACACACAGTGTGCACAGCCAAGTGCCCCCTCCCCCCCACACACAGTGTGCACAGCCAAGTGCTCCCTCCCCCACACATACAGTGTGCACAGCCAAGTGCCCCCTCCCCCCACACACAGTGTGCACAGCCAAGTGCCCCCACCCCCACACACAGTGTGCACAGCCAAGTGCTCCCTCCCCCACACACACAGTGTGCCCAGCCAAGTGCCCCCTCCCCCACACACACAGTGTGCACAGCCAAGTGCTCCCTCCCACACACACACAGTGTGCACAGCCAAGTGCCCCCTCCCCCCCACACACAGTGTGCACAGCCAAGTGCTCCCTCCCCCACACACACAGTGTGCACAGCCAAGTGCTCCCTCCCCCACACACACAGTGTGCACAGCCAAGTGCTCCCTCCCCCCACACACACAGTGTGCCCAGCCAAGTGCCCCCTCCCCCGCACACACAGTGTGCACAGCCAAGTGCTTCCCCCCCCACACACAGTGTGCCCAGCCAAGTGCTCCCCCCCACACACACACAGTGTGCCCAGCCAAGTGCTCCCTCCCCCGCACACACAGTGTGCCCAGCCAAGTGCTCCCTCCCCCGCACACACAGTGTGCCCAGCCAAGTGCCCCCTCCCCCGCACACACAGTGTGCACAGCCAAGTGCCCCCTCCCCCACACACAGTGTGCACAGCCAAGTGCCCCCTCTCCCCACACACACAGTGTGCACAGCCAAGTGCTCCCTCCCCCACACACACAGTGTGCACAGCCAAGTGCCCCCTCCCCCACACACACAGTGTGCACAGCCAAGTGCTCCCTCTCCCACACACACAGTGTGCCCAGCCAAGTGCCCCCTCCCCCGCACACACAGTGTGCCCAGCCAAGTGCTCCCTCCCCCACACACAGTGTGCACAGCCAAGTGCCCCCTCCCCCACACACACAATGTGCCCAGCCAAGTGCTCCCTCCCCCACACACACAGTGTGCACAGCCAAGTGCCCCCTCCCCCCACACACAGTGTGCACAGCCAAGTGCCCCCTCCCCCACACACAGTGTGCACAGCCAAGTGCTCCCTCCCCCACACACACAGTGTGCACAGCCAAGTGCCCCCTCCCCCACACACACAATGTGCCCAGCCAAGTGCTCCCTCCCCCACACACAGTGTGCACAGCCAAGTGCCCCCTCCCCCCACACACAGTGTGCACAGCCAAGTGCCCCCTCCCCCCACACACAGTGTGCACAGCCAAGTGCCCCCTCCCCCACACACAGTGTACACAGCCAAGTGCCCCCTCCCCCACACACAGTCTGCCCAGCCAAGTGCTCCCTCCCCCACACACAGTGTGCACAGCCAAGTGCCCCCTCCCCCACACACAGTGTGCCCAGCCAAGTGCTCCCTCCCCCACACACAGTGTGCACAGCCAAGTGCCCCCTCCCCCACACACAGTGTGCCCAGCCAAGTGCTCCCTCCCCCACACACAGTGTGCACAGCCAAGTGCCCCCTTCCCCACACACAGTCTGCCCAGCCAAGTGCCTCCTCCCCCACACACAGTGTGCACAGCCAAGTGCCCCCTCCCCCACACACAGTGTGCCCAGCCAAGTGCTCCCTCCCCCGCACACACACAGTGTGCCCAGCCAAGTGCCCCCTCCCCCCACACACAGTGTGCACAGCCAAGTGCCCCCTCCCCCGCACACACAGTGTGCCCAGCCAAGTGCTCCCTCCCCCCACACACACAGTGTGCCCAGCCAAGTGCTCCCTCCCCCACACACACAGTGTGCACAGCCAAGTGCCCCCTCCCCCGCACACACAGTGTGCCCAGCCAAGTGCCCCCTCCCCCGCACACACAGTGTGCCCAGCCAAGTGCCCCCTCCCCCGCACACACAGTGTGCCCAGCCAAGTGCCCCCTCCCCCGCACACACAGTGTGCACAGCCAAGTGCCCCCTCCCCCGCACACACAGTGTGCCCAGCCAAGTGCCCCCTCCCCCGCACACACAGTGTGCACAGCCAAGTGCTCCCTCCCCCACACAGTGTGCACAGCCAAGTGCCCCCTCCCCCGCACACACAGTGTGCCCAGCCAAGTGCTCCCTCCCCCCACACACACAGTGTGCCCAGCCAAGTGCTCCCTCCCCCACACACACAGTGTGCACAGCCAAGTGCCCCCTCCCCCGCACACACAGTGTGCCCAGCCAAGTGCCCCCTCCCCCGCACACACAGTGTGCACAGCCAAGTGCCCCCTCCCTCACACACGGTGTGCCCAGCCAAGTGCTCCCTCCCCCACACACACAGTGTGCCCAGCTAAGTGCCCCCTCCCCCCACACAGTGTGCCCAGCCAAGTGCTCCCTCCCCCCACACACACAGTGTGCCCAGCCAAGTGCTCCCTCCCCCACACACAGTGTGCACAGCCAAGTGCCCCCTCCCCCCACACACACAGTGTGCACAGCCAAGTGCCCCCTCCCCCGCACACAGTGTGCCCAGCCAAGTGCTCCCTCCCCCCACACACACAGTGTGCACAGCCAAGTGCCCCCTCCCCCGCACACACAGTGTGCCCAGCCAAGTTCTCCCTCCCCCCACACACACAGTGTGCCCAGCCAAGTGCTCCCTCCCCCCCACACACAGTGTGCCCAGCCAAGTGCTCCCTCCCCCACACACACAGTGTGCACAGCCAAGTGCCCCCTCCCCCCACACACAGTGTGCACAGCCAAGTGCCCCCACCCCCACACACAGTGTGCACAGCCAAGTGCTCCCTCCCCCACACACACAGTGTGCCCAGCCAAGTGCCCCCTCCCCCACACACACAGTGTGCACAGCCAAGTGCTCCCTCCCACACACACACAGTGTGCACAGCCAAGTGCCCCCTCCCCCCCACACACAGTGTGCACAGCCAAGTGCCCCCTCCCCCGCACACACAGTGTGCCCAGCCAAGTGCTCCCTCCCCCCACACACACAGTGTGCACAGCCAAGTGCTCCCTCCCCCACACACACAGTGTGCACAGCCAAGTGCTCCCTCCCCCACACACACAGTGTGCACAGCCAAGTGCTCCCTCCCCCACACACACAGTGTGCACAGCCAAGTGCTCCCTCCCCCACACACACAGTGTGCACAGCCAAGTGCTCCCTCCCCCACACACACAGTGTGCCCAGCCAAGTGCCCCCTCCCCCACACACACAGTGTGTCCAGCCAAGTGCCCCCTCCCCCGCACACACAGTGTGCACAGCCAAGTGCTCCCCCCCCCACACACAGTGTGCCCAGCCAAGTGCTCCCTCCCCCACACACACAGTGTGCACAGCCAAGTGCCCCCTCCCCCCCACACACAGTGTGCCCAGCCAAGTGCTCCCTCCCCCACACACACAGTGTGCACAGCCAAGTGCCCCCTCCCCCGCACACACAGTGTGCACAGCCAAGTGCCCCCTCCCCCACACACAGTGTGCACAGCCAAGTGCCCCATCCCCCCACACACACAGTGTGCACAGCCAAGTGCCCCATCCCCCCACACACACAGTGTGCACAGCCAAGTGCCCCCTCCCCCACACACACAATGTGCCCAGCCAAGTGCTCCCTCCCCCCACACAGTGTGCACAGCCAAGTGCTCCCCCCCCCACACACAGTGTGCACAGCCAAGTGCCCCCTCCCCCACACACACAGTGTGCACAGCCAAGTTCCCCCTCCCCCACACACACAATGTGCACAGCCAAGTACCCCCTCCCCCGCACACACAGTGTGCCCAGCCAAGTGCCCCCCCCCACACAGTGTGCCCAGCCAAGTGCCCCCTCCCCCACACACACAGTGTGCACAGCCAAGTGCCCCCTCCCCCCACACACAGTGTGCCCAGCCAAGTGCTCCCTCCCCCACACACACAGTGTGCACAGCCAAGTGCTCCCCCCCCCACACACAGTGTGCCCAGCCAAGTGCTCCCTCCCCCACACACACAGTGTGCACAGCCAAGTGCTCCCTCCCCCGCACACAGTGTGCCCAGCCAAGTGCTCCCTCCCCCCCACACACAGTGTGCACAGCCAAGTGCTCCCTCCCCCACACACAGTGTGCCCAGCCAAGTGCCCCCTCCCCCGCACACACAGTGTGCACAGCCAAGTGCTCCCTCCCCCACACAGTGTGCACAGCCAAGTGCTCCCTCCCCCACACACAGTGTGCACAGCCAAGTGCTCCCCCCCCCACACACACAGTGTGCCCAGCCAAGTGCCCCCTCCCCCCCACACAGTGTGCCCAGCCAAGTGCCCCCTCCCCCACACACACAGTGTGCACAGCCAAGTGCCCCCTCCCCCCACACACAGTGTGCCCAGCCAAGTGCTCCCTCCCCCACACAGTGTGCCCAGCCAAGTACCCCCTCCCCCGCACACACAGTGTGCCCAGCCAAGTGCTCCCTCCCCCCCACACACAGTGTGCACAGCCAAGTGCTCCCTCCCCCCACACACACACAGTGTGCACAGCCAAGTGCCCCCTCCCCCGCACACACAGTGTGCACAGCCAAGTGCTCCCCCCCCACACACAGTGTGCACAGCCAAGTGCTCCCTCCCCCACACACACAGTGTGCACAGCCAAGTGCTCCCTCCCCCCCACACACAGTGTGCCCAGCCAAGTGCTCCCTCCCCCACACACAGTGTGCACAGCCAACTGCCTCCTCCCCCACACACAGTGTGCACAGCTAAGTGCCCCCTCCCCCACACACAGTGTGCCCAGCCAAGTGCTCCCTCCCCCACACACAGTGTGCACAGCCAAGTGCCTCCTCCCCCACACACAGTGTGCACAGCTAAGTGCCCCCTCCCACACACACAGTGTGCACAGCCAAGTGCCCCCTCCCCCACACACAGTGTGCCCAGCCAAGTGCCCCCTCCCCCACACACACACAGTGTGCACAGCCAAGTGCCCCTCCCCCCACACACAGTGTGCACAGCCAAGTGCCCCCTCCCCCACACACACAGTGTGCACAGCCAAGTGCCCCCTCCCCCACACACACAGTTTGCACAGCCAAGTGCTCCCTCCCCCCACACAGTGTGCACAGCCAAGTGCCCCCTCCCCCACACACACAGTGTGCACAGCCAAGTGCCCCCTCCCCCACACACAGTGTGCCCAGCCAAGTGCCCCCTCCCCCACACACACACAGTGTGCACAGCCAAGTGCCCCCTCCCCCACACACAGTGTGCCCAGCCAAGTGCCCCCTCCCACACACACACACAGTGTGCACAGCCAAGTGCCCCCTCCCCCCACACACAGTGTGCACAGCCAAGTGCCCCCTCCCCCACACACACAGTGTGCACAGCCAAGTGCTCCCTCCCCCACACACAGTGTGCCCAGCCAAGTGCCCCCTCCCCCGCACACACAGTGTGCACAGCCAAGTGCCCCCTCCCCCACACACACAGTCTGCACAGCCAAGTGCCCCCTCCCCCACACACACAGTGTGCACAGCCAAGTGCCCCCTCCCCCACACACAGTGTGCACAGCCAAGTGCCCCCTCCCCCCACACACAGTGTGCACAGCCAAGTGCGCCCTCCCCCCACACAGTGTGCACAGCCAAGTGCCCCCTCCCCCGCACACAGTGTGCACAGCCAAGTGCTCCCTCCCTCACACACAGTGTGCCCAGCCAAGTGCCCCCTCCCCCACACACAGTGTGCCCAGCCAAGTGCCCCCTCCCCCCACACACACAGTGTGCACAGCCAAGTGCCCCCTCCCCCGCACACAGTGTGCACAGCCAAGTGCTCCCTCCCTCACACACAGTGTGCCCAGCCAAGTGCTCCCTCCCCCGCACACACACAGTGTGCCCAGCCAAGTGCCCCCTCCCCCACACACAGTGTGCCCAGCCAAGTGCCCCCTCCCCCCACACACACAGTGTGCCCAGCCAAGTGCTCCTTCCCCCACACACAGTGTGCACAGCCAAGTGCCCCCTCCCCCCACACACACAGTGTGCCCAGCCAAGTGCTCCTTCCCCCACACACAGTGTGCCCAGCCAAGTGCTCCCTCCCCCGCACACACAGAGTGTGCCCAGCCAAGTGCCCCCTCCCCCCACACACAGTGTGCCCAGCCAAGTGCCCCCTCCCCCCACACACACAGTGTACACAGCCAAGTGCTCCTTCCCCCACACACAGTGTGCACAGCCAAGTGCCCCCTCCCCCCACACACACAGTGTGCCCAGCCAAGTGCTCCTTCCCCCACACACAGTGTGCACAGCCAA
Source organism: Phyllobates terribilis (assembly GCF_046119375.1). Classification (NCBI taxonomy): domain Eukaryota; kingdom Metazoa; phylum Chordata; class Amphibia; order Anura; family Dendrobatidae; genus Phyllobates; species Phyllobates terribilis. Next base: position 1,225,886,311 of record NW_027362761.1, on the reverse strand, counting down.
GTGCCCCCTCCCCCCACACACACAGTGTGCCCAGCCAAGTGCTCCTTCCCCCACACACAGTGTGCCCAGCCAAGTGCTCCCTCCCCCACACACACACAGTGTGCACAGCCAAGTGCTCCCTCCCCCACACAGTGTGCACAGCCAAGTGCCCCCTCCCCCGCACACACAGTGTGCCCAGCCAAGTGCTCCCTCCCCCCACACACACAGTGTGCCCAGCCAAGTGCTCCCTCCCCCACACACACAGTGTGCACAGCCAAGTGCCCCCTCCCCCGCACACACAGTGTGCACAGCCAAGTGCTCCCTCCCCCCACACACACAGTGTGCCCAGCCAAGTGCTCCCTCCCCCCCACACACAGTGTGCCCAGCCAAGTGCTCCCTCCCCCACACACACACAGTGTGCACAGCCAAGTGCTCCCTCCCCCACACAGTGTGCACAGCCAAGTGCCCCCTCCCCCGCACACACAGTGTGCCCAGCCAAGTGCTCCCTCCCCCCACACACACAGTGTGCCCAGCCAAGTGCTCCCTCCCCCACACACACAGTGTGCACAGCCAAGTGCCCCCTCCCCCGCACACACAGTGTGCACAGCCAAGTGCTCCCTCCCTCACACACAGTGTGCCCAGCCAAGTGCTCCCTCCCCCCCACACACAGTGTGCCCAGCCAAGTGCCCCCTCCCCCCACACACACAGTGTGCACAGCCAAGTGCCCCCTCCCCCGCACACATAGTGTGCACAGCCAAGTGCTCCCTCCCCCGCACACACAGTGTGCCCAGCCAAGTGCTCCCTCCCCCCACACACAGTGTGCACAGCCAAGTGCCCCCTCCCCCCACACACAGTGTGCACAGCCAAGTTCTCCCTCCCCCCACACACACAGTGTGCCCAGCCAAGTGCTCCCTCCCCCACACACACAGTGTGCACAGCCAAGTGCCCCCTCCCCCCACACACAGTGTGCACAGCCAAGTGCCCCCACCCCCACACACAGTGTGCACAGCCAAGTGCCCCCTCCCCCACACACACAGTGTGCCCAGCCAAGTGCTCCCTCCCACACACACACAGTGTGCCCAGCCAAGTGCTCCCTCCCCCCCACACACAGTGTGCCCAGCCAAGTGCCCCCTCCCCCCACACACAGTGTGCACAGCCAAGTGCTCCCTCCCCCCACACACACACAGTGTGCACAGCCAAGTGCTCCCTCCCCCCCACACACAGTGTGCACAGCCAAGTGCTCCCTCCCCCCACACACACACAGTGTGCACAGCCAAGTGCCCCCTCCCCCGCACACACAGTGTTCACAGCCAAGTGCTCCCCCCCCCACACACAGTGTGCCCAGCCAAGTGCTCCCCCCCCACACACAGTGTGCCCAGCCAAGTGCCCCCTCCCCCCACACACAGTGTGCACAGCCAAGTGCTCCCTCCCCCCACACACACACAGTGTGCCCAGCCAAGTGCTCCCTCCCCCCCACACAGTGTGCACAGCCAAGTGCTCCCTCCCCCCACACACACACAGTGTGCACAGCCAAGTGCCCCCTCCCCCGCACACACAGTGTTCACAGCCAAGTGCTCCCCCCCCACACACACAGTGTGCCCAGCCAAGTGCTCCCTCCCCCCCATACACAGTGTGCACAGCCAAGTGCTCCCTCCCCCCCACACAGTGTGCACAGCCAAGTGCCCCCTCCCCCGCACACACAGTGTGCACAGCCAAGTGCTCCCTCCCTCACACACAGTGTGCCCAGCCAAGTGCCCCCTCCCCCACACACACAGTGTGCACAGCCAAGTGCTCCCTCCCCCACACACAGTGTGCACAGCCAAGTGCTCCCTCCCCCACACACAGTGTGCCCAGCCAAGTGCTCCCTCCCCCACACACAGTGTGCCCAGCCAAGTGCCCCCTCCCCCCACACACAGTGTGCCCAGCCAAGTGCTCCCTCCCCCCACACACACAGTGTGCACAGCCAAGTGCCCCCTCCCCCACACACAGTGTGCCCAGCCAAGTGCTCCCTCCCCCCACACACACAGTGTGCACAGCCAAGTGCCCCCTCCCCCACACACAGTGTGCACAGCCAAGTGCCCCCTCCCCCGCACACACAGTGTGCACAGCCAAGTGCCCCCTCCCCCACACACACAGTGTGCACAGCCAAGTGCCCCCTCCCCCACACACACAGTGTGCACAGCCAAGTGCCCCCTCCCCCACACACACAGTCTGCACAGCCAAGTGCCCCCTCCCCCACACACACAGTGTGCACAGCCAAGTGCCCCCTCCCCCACACACAGTGTGCACAGCCAAGTGCCCCCTCCCCCACACACACAGTCAGCACAGCCAAGTGCCCCCTCCCCCACACACACAGTGTGCACAGCCAAGTGACCCCTCCCCCACACACACAGTGTGCACAGCCAAGTGCCCCCTCCCCCCACACACAGTGTGCACAGCCAAGTGCCCCCTCCCCCCATACACAGTGTACACAGCCAAGTGCCCCCTCCCCCCACACACAGTGTGCCCAGCCAAGTGCCCCCTCTCACACACACAGTGTGCACAGCCAAGTGCCCCCTCCCCCCACACACAGTGTGCACAGCCAAGTGCTCCCTCCCCCACACACACAGTGTGCACAGCCAAGTGCTCCCTCCCCCACACACACAGTGTGCACAGCCAAGTGCTCCCTCCCCCACACACACAGTGTGCACAGCCAAGTGCTCCCTCCCCCACACACACAGTGTGCCCAGCCAAGTGCTCCTTCCCCCACACACAGTGTGCCCAGCCAAGTGCTCCCTCCCCCGCACACACACAGTGTGCCCAGCCAAGTGCCCCCTCCCCCCACACACCGTGTGCCCAGCCAAGTGCCCCCTCCCCCCACACACACAGTGTGCACAGCCAAGTGCCCCCTCCCCCACACACAGTGTGCCCAGCCAAGTGCCCCCTCCCCCCACACACACAGTGTGCCCAGCCAAGTGCTCCTTCCCCCACACACACAGTGTGCACAGCCAAGTGCTCCCTCCCCCACACAGTGTGCACAGCCAAGTGCTCCCTCCCCCACACAGTGTGCACAGCCAAGTGCTCCCTCCCCCCACACACACAGTGTGCCCAGCCAAGTGCTCCCTCCCCCACACACACAGTGTGCACAGCCAAGTGCCCCTCCCCCGCACACACAGTGTGCACAGCCAAGTGCCCCCTCCCCCGCACACACAGTGTGCCCAGCCAAGTGCTCCCTCCCCCCACACACAGTGTGCCCAGCCAAGTGCTCCCTCCCCCACACACACAGTGTGCCCAGCCAAGTGCCCCCTCCCCCCACACAGTGTGCCCAGCCAAGTGCTCCCTCCCCCCACACACACAGTGTGCCCAGCCAAGTGCTCCCTCCCCCACACACAGTGTGCACAGCCAAGTGCCCCCTCCCCCCACACACACAGTGTGCACAGCCAAGTGCCCCCTCCCCCGCACACATAGTGTGCACAGCCAAGTGCTCCCTCCCCCCACACACACAGTGTGCACAGCCAAGTGCCCCTTCCCCCGCACACACAGTGTGCCCAGCCAAGTGCCCCCTCCCCCCACACACAGTGTGCACAGCCAAGTGCCCCCACCCCCACACACAGTGTGCACAGCCAAGTGCTCCCTCCCCCACACACACAGTGTGCCCAGCCAAGTGCTCCCTCCCACACACACACAGTGTGCCCAGCCAAGTGCTCCCTCCCCCCCACACACAGTGTGCCCAGCCAAGTGCTCCCTCCCCCCACACACACACAGTGTGCACAGCCAAGTGCCCCCTCCCCCGCACACACAGTGTTCACAGCCAAGTGCTCCCCCCCCACACACAGTGTGCCCAGCCAAGTGCTCCCTCCCCCCCACACACAGTGTGCACAGCCAAGTGCTCCCTCCCCCACACACAGTGTGCCCAGCCAAGTGCCCCCTCCCCCCACACACAGTGTGCCCAGCCAAGTGCTCCCTCCCCCCACACACACAGTGTGCCCAGCCAAGTGCCCCCTCCCCCACACACAGTGTGCCCAGCCAAGTGCCCCCTCCCCCGCACACACAGTGTGCACAGCCAAGTGCCCCCTCCCCCGCACACACAGTGTGCACAGCCAAGTGCCCCCTCCCCCACACACACAGTGTGCACAGCCAAGTGCCCCCTCCCCCACACACAGTGTGCACAGCCAAGTGCCCCCTCCCCCACACACACAGTCTGCACAGCCAAGTGCCCCCTCCCCCACACACAGTGTGCACAGCCAAGTGCCCCCTCCCCCCACACACACAGTGTGCACAGCCAAGTGCCCCCTCCCCCACACACAGTGTGCACAGCCAAGTGCCCCCTCCCCCACACACAGTGTGCACAGCCAAGTGCCCCCTCCCCCACACACAGTGTGCACAGCCAAGTGCCCCCTCCCCCACACACACAGTGTGCACAGCCAAGTGCCCCCTCCCCCACACACACAGTGTGCACAGCCAAGTGCCCCCTCCCCCCACACACAGTGTGCCCAGCCAAGTGCCCCCTCCCCCACACACAGTCTGCACAGCCAAGTGCCCCCTCCCCCACACACACAGTGTGCACAGCCAAGTGCCCCCTCCCCCACACACAGTGTGCACAGCCAAGTGCCCCCTCCCCCACACACACAGTGTGCACAGCCAAGTGCCCCCTCCCCCACACACAGTGTGCACAGCCAAGTGCCCCCTCCCCCACACAGTGTGCACAGCCAAGTGCCCCCTCCCTCACACACAGTCTGCCCAGCCAAGTGCCCCCTCCCCCACACACACAGTCTGCACAGCCAAGTGCCCCCTCCCCCACACACACAGTGTGCACAGCCAAGTGACCCCTCCCCCACACACACAGTGTGCACAGCCAAGTGCCCCCTCCCCCACACACAGTGTGCACAGCCAAGTGCCCCCTCCCCCCACACACAGTGTACACAGCCAAGTGCCCCCTCCCCCACACACAGTGTGCCCAGCCAAGTGCCCCCTCTCACACACACAGTGTGCACAGCCAAGTGCCCCCTCCCCCCACACACAGTGTGCACAGCCAAGTGCTCCCTCCCCCACACACACAGTGTGCACAGCCAAGTGCCCCCTCCCCCGCACACACAGTGTGCACAGCCAAGTACCCCCTCCCCCGCACACAGTGTGCACAGCCAAGTGCCCCCTCCCCCGCACACACAGTGTGCACAGCCAAGTACCCCCTCCCCCGCACACAGTGTGCACAGCCAAGTGCCCCCTCCCCCGCACACACAGTGTGCACAGCCAAGTGCTCCCCGCCCCCACACACAGTGTGCCCAGCCAAGTGCTCCCTCCCCCACACACACAGTGTGCACAGCCAAGTGCCCCCTCCCCCACACACACAATGTGCACAGCCAAGTACCCCCTCCCCCGCACACACAGTGTGCCCAGCCAAGTGCTCCCTCCGCCCCACACACAGTGTGCCCAGCCAAGTGCTCCCTCCCCCCCCACACACACAGTGTGCACAGCCAAGTGCCCCCTCCCCCGCACACACAGTGTGCACAGCCAAGTGCTCCCTCCCCCCCACACACAGTGTGCCCAGCCAAGTGCTCCCTCCCCCACACACACAGTGTGCACAGCCAAGTGCCCCCTCCCCCACACACAGTGTGCACAGCCAAGTGCCCCCTCCCCCACACACAGTGTGCCCAGCCAAGTGCCCCCTCCCCCGCACACACAGTGTGCACAGCCAAGTGCTCCCTCCCCCCCACACACAGTGTGCCCAGCCAAGTGCTCCCTCCCCCACACACACAGTGTGCACAGCCAAGTGCCCCCTCCCCCACACACAGTGTGCACAGCCAAGTGCCCCCTCCCCCACACACAGTGTGCCCAGCCAAGTGCCCCCTCCCCCACACACACAGTGTGCCCAGCCAAGTGCCCCCTCCCCCACACACACAGTGTGCACAGCCAAGTGCCCCCTCCCCCACACACACAGTGTGCACAGCCAAGTGCTCCCTCCCCCACACACACAGTGTGCCCAGCCAAGTGCCCCCTCCCCCACACACACAGTGTGCACAGCCAAGTGCCCCCTCCCCCACACACACAGTGTGCACAGCCAAGTGCCCCCTCCCCCACACACAGTGTGCCCAGCCAAGTGCCCCCTCCCCCCCCCACACACAGTGTGCACAGCCAAGTGCCCCCTCCCCCCACACACAGTGTGCCCAGCCAAGTGCCCCCTCCCCCCACACACACAGTGTGCACAGCCAAGTGCTCCCTCCCCCACACAGTGTGCACAGCCAAGTGCCCCCTCCCCCGCACACACAGTGTGCCCAGCCAAGTGCCCCCTCCCCCCCACACACAGTGTGCCCAGCCAAGTGCCCCCTCCCCCCACACACACAGTGTGCACAGCCAAGTGCTCCCTCCCCCACACAGTGTGCACAGCCAAGTGCCCCCTCCCCCGCACACACAGTGTGCCCAGCCAAGTGCCCCCTCCCCCCCACACACAGTGTGCACAGCCAAGTGCCCCCTCCCCCACACACACAGTGTGCACAGCCAAGTGCCCCCTCCCCCCACACACAGTGTGCACAGCCAAGTGCCCCCTCCCCCACACACACAGTGTGCACAGCCAAGTGCCCCCTCCCCCGCACACACAGTGTGCTCAGCCAAGTGCCCCCTCCCCCCCACACACAGTGTGCACAGCCAAGTGCCCCCTCCCCCACACACACAGTGTGCACAGCCAAGTGCCCCCTCCCCCCACACACAGTGTGCACAGCCAAGTGCCCCCTCCCCCACACACACAGTGTGCACAGCCAAGTGCCCCCTCCCCCACACACACAGTGTGCACAGCCAAGTGCCCCCTCCCCCACACACACACAGTGTGCTCAGCCAAGTGCCCCCTCCCCCCCACACACAGTGTGCCCAGCCAAGTGCTCCCTCCCACACACACAGTGTGCACAGCCAAGTGCCCCCTCCCCCACACACACAGTGTGCACAGCCAAGTGCCCCCTCCCCCGCACACACAGTGTGCCCAGCCAAGTGCCCCCTCCCCCCCACACACAGTGTGCACAGCCAAGTGCCCCCTCCCACACACACACAGTGTGCTCAGCCAAGTGCCCCCTCCCCCCCACACACAGTGTGCCCAGCCAAGTGCTCCCTCCCACACACACAGTGTGCACAGCCAAGTGCCCCCTCCCCCACACACACAGTGTGCACAGCCAAGTGCCCCCTCCCCCGCACACACAGTGTGCCCAGCCAAGTGCCCCCTCCCCCCCACACACAGTGTGCACAGCCAAGTGCCCCCTCCCACACACACACAGTGTGCCCAGCCAAGTGCTCCCTCCCACACACACAGTGTGCACAGCCAAGTGCCCCCCTCCCACACACACACAGTGTGCACAGCCAAGTGTCCCCTCCCCCACACACAGTGTGCCCAGCCAAGTGCCCCCCTGCCCCACACACAGTCTGCACAGCCAAGTGCCCCCTCCCCCACACACAGTGTGCCCAGCCAAGTGCTCCCTCCCCCACACACAGTGTGCACAGCCAAGTGCCCCCTCCCCCCACACACAGTGTGCCCAGCCAAGTGCCCCCCTCCCACACACACAGTGTGCCCAGCCAAGTGCCCCCTCCCCCGCACACACAGTGTGCACAGCCAAGTGCCCCCTCCCCCACACACACAGTGTGCACAGCCAAGTGCCCCCTCCCCCACACACAGTGTGCACAGCCAAGTGCCCCCTCCCCCCACACACAGTGTGCCCAGCCAAGTGCCCCCCTCCCACACACACAGTGTGCACAGCCAAGTGCCCCCCCCCCCACACACAGTGTGCACAGCCAAGTGCCCCCTCCCCCACACACAGTGTGCACAGCCAAGTGCCCCCTCCCCCACACAAAGTGTGCCCAGCCAAGTGCCCCCTCCCCCCACACACAGTGTGCCCAGCCAAGTGCCCCCCTCCCACACACACAGTGTGCCCAGCCAAGTGCCCCCTCCCCCGCACACACAGTGTGCACAGCCAAGTGCCCCCTCCCCCACACACACAGTGTGCACAGCCAAGTGCCCCCTCCCCCACACACAGTGTGCACAGCCAAGTGCCCCCTCCCCCGCACACACAGTGTGCACAGCCAAGTGCCCCCTCCCCCACACACAGTGTGCACAGCCAAGTGCTCCCTCCCCCACACACAGTGTGCACAGCCAAGTGCCCCCTCCCCCTCACACACAGTGTGCACAGCCAAGTGCCCCCTCCCCCTCACACACAGTGTGCACAGCCAAGTGCCCCCTCCCCCACACACAGTCTGCACAGCCAAGTGCCCCCTCCCACACACACACACAGTGTGCACAGCCAAGTGCCCCCTCCCCCACACACAGTGTGCACAGCCAAGTGCCCCCTCCCCCCACACACAGTGTGCACAGCCAAGTGCCCCTCCCCCACACACAGTGTGCACAGCCAAGTGCCCCCTCCCCCACACACAGTCTGCACAGCCAAGTGCCCCCTCCCCCACACACAGTGTGCCCAGCCAAGTGCTCCCTCCCCCGCACACAGTGTGCACAGCCAAGTGCCCCCTCCCCCGCACACAGTGTGCACAGCCAAGTGCCCCCTCCCCCACACACACAGTGTGCACAGCCAAGTGCCCCCTCCCACACACACAGTCTGCACAGCCAAGTGCCCCCTCCCCCACACACAGTGTGCCCAGCCAAGTGCTCCCTCCCCCACACACACACAGTGTGCACAGCCAAGTGCCCCCTCCCCCACACACACAGTGTGCACAGTCAAGTGCCCCCTCCCCCACACACAGTGTGCACAGCCAAGTGCCCCCTCCCCCACACACACAGTGTGCACAGCCAAGTGCTCCCTCCCCCCACACACAGTGTGCACAGCCAAGTGCCCCCTCCCCCCCACACACACAGTGTGCACAGCCAAGTGCCCCCTCCCCCACACACACAGTGTGCCCAGCCAAGTGCTCCCTCCCCCACACACACACAGTGTGCACAGCCAAGTGCCCCCTCCCCCACACACACAGTGTGCACAGTCAAGTGCCCCCTCCCCCACACACACAGTGTGCACAGCCAAGTGCCCCCTCCCCCACACACACAGTGTGCACAGTCAAGTGCCCCCTCCCCCCACACAGTGTGCACAGTCAAGTGCCCCCTCCCCCACACACAGTTTGCACAGCCAAGTGCCCCCTCCCCCCCACACACAGTGTGCACAGCCAAGTGCCCCCTCCCCCCACACACAGTGTGCACAGCCAAGTGCTCCCTCCCCCCACACACAGTGTGCACAGCCAAGTGCCCCCTCCCCCCCACACACACAGTGTGCACAGTCAAGTGCCCCCTCCCCCACACACAGTGTGCACAGCCAAGTGCCCCCTCCCCCACACACACAGTGTGCCCAGCCAAGTGCCCCCTCCCACACACACACACAGTGTGCACAGCCAAGTGCCCCCTCCCCCACACACAGTGTGCACAGCCAAGTGCTCCCTCCCCCCACACACAGTGTGCACAGCCAAGTGCTCCCTCCCCGCACACACAGTGTGCACAGCCAAGTGCCCCCTCCCCCACACACACAGTGTGCCCAGCCAAGTGCCCCCTCCCCCACACACACAGTGTGCACAGCCAAATGCCCCCTCCCCCCACACACAGTGTGCACAGCCAAGTGCCCCCTCCCCCACACACACAGTGTGCCCAGCCAAGTGCCCCCTCCCCCACACACACAGTGTGCACAGCCAAGTGCCCCCTCCCCCCACACACAGTCTGCACAGCCAAGTGCCCCCTCCCCCACACACAGTGTGCACAGCCAAGTGCCCCCTCCCCCACACACACAGTGTGCCCAGCCAAGTGCCCCCTCCCCCACACACACAGTGTGCACAGCCAAGTGCTCCCTCCCCCCCACACACAGTGTGCCCAGCCAAGTGCTCCCTCCCCCCACACACAGTGTGCCCAGCCAAGTGCCCCCTCCCCCCACACAGTGTGCACAGCCAAGTGCCCCCTCCCCCCACACAGTGTGCACAGCCAAGTGCTCCCTCCCCCCACACACACAGTGTGCCCAGCCAAGTGCCCCCTCCCCCCCACACACAGTGTGCCCAGCTAAGTGCCCCCTCCCCCCACACACAGTCTGCACAGCCAAGTGCTCCCTCCCCCCACACACAGTGTGCCCAGCCAAGTGCCCCCTCCCCCCCACACACAGTGTGCCCAGCCAAGTGCCCCCTCCCCCGCACACACAGTGTGCACAGCCAAGTGCCCCCTCCCCCACACACACAGTGTGCACAGCCAAGTGCCCCCTCCCCCCACACACAGTGTGCCCAGCCAAGTGCCCCCTCCCCCCACACACAGTGTGCACAGCCAAGTGCCCCCTCCCCCACACACACAGTGTGCACAGCCAAGTACCCCCTCCCCCCACACACACAGTGTGCACAGCCAAGTGCCCCCTCCCCCCACACACAGTCTGCACAGCCAAGTGCCCCCTCCCCCGCACACACAGTGTGCACAGCCAAGTGCCCCCTCCCCCACACACACAGTGTGCACAGCCAAGTGCCCCCTCCCCCACACACACAGTGTGCACAGCCAAGTGCCCCCTCCCCCCACACACACAGTGTGCCCAGCCAAGTGCCCCCTCCCCCCACACACAGTGTGCACAGCCAAGTGCCCCCACCCCCACACACACAGTGTGCCCAGCCAAGTGCCCCCTCCCCCCACACACAGTGTGCACAGCCAAGTACCCCCTCCCCCCACACACACAGTGTGCACAGCCAAGTGCCCCCTCCCCCCACACACAGTCTGCACAGCCAAGTGCCCCCTCCCCCGCACACACAGTGTGCACAGCCAAGTGCCCCCTCCCCCACACACACAGTGTGCACAGCCAAGTGCCCCCTCCCCCACACACACAGTGTGCACAGCCAAGTGCCCCCTCCCCCCACACACAGAGTGTGCCCAGCCAAGTGCCCCCTCCCCCCACACACAGTGTGCACAGCCAAGTGCTCCCTCCCCCCCACACACAGTGTGCCCAGCCAAGTGCCCCCTCCCCCCACACACAGTGTGCCCAGCCAAGTGCCCCCTCCCCCCACACACAGTGTGCCCAGCCAAGTGCTCCCTCCCCCCACACACACAGTGTGCACAGCCAAGTGCCCCCTCCCCCCACACACACAGTGTGCACAGCCAAGTGCTCCCTCCCCCACACACACAGTGTGCACAGCCAAGTGCCCCCTCCCCCACACACACAGTGTGCACAGCCAAGTGCCCCCTCCCCCACACACAGTGTGCCCAGCCAAGTGCTCCCTCCCCCCACACACACAGTGTGCACAGCCAAGTGCCCCCTCCCCCCACACACACAGTGTGCACAGCCAAGTGCTCCCTCCCCCACACACACAGTGTGCACAGCCAAGTGCCCCCTCCCCCACACACACAGTGTGCACAGCCAAGTGCTCCCTCCCCCACACACACACTGTGCACAGCCAAGTGCCCCCTCCCCCACACACACAGTGTGCACAGCCAAGTGCCCCCTCCCCCACACACAGTGTGCACAGCCAAGTGCCCCCTCCCCCCACACACACAGTGTGCACAGCCAAGTGCCCCCTCCCCCACACACACAGTGTGCACAGCCAAGTGCCCCCTCCCCCACACACAGTGTGCACAGCCAAGTGCCCCCTCCCCCCACACACAGTGTGCACAGCCAAGTGCCCCCTCCCCCCCCACACACAGTGTGCACAGCCAAGTGCTCCCTCCCCCACACACACACTGTGCACAGCCAAGTGCCCCCTCCCCCACACACACAGTGTGCACAGCCAAGTGCCCCCTCCCCCCACACACACAGTGTGCACAGCCAAGTGCCCCCTCCCCCACACACACAGTGTGCACAGCCAAGTGCCCCCTCCCCCACACACAGTGTGCACAGCCAAGTGCCCCCTCCCCCCACACACAGTGTGCACAGCCAAGTGCCCCCTCCCCCCACACACACAGTGTGCACAGCCAAGTGCCCCCTCCCCCCACACACAGTGTGCACAGCCAAGTGCCCCCTCCCCCACACACACAGTGTGCACAGCCAAGTGCTCCCTCCCCCACACACACAGTGTGCACAGCCAAGTGCCCCCTCCCCCCACACACAGTGTGCACAGCCAAGTGCCCCCTCCCCCACACACACAGTGTGCACAGCCAAGTGCCCCCTCCCCCACACACACACAGTGTGCACAGCCAAGTGCTCCCTCCCCCACACACACAGTGTGCACAGCCAAGTGCCCCCTCCCCCACACACACAGTGTGCACAGCCAAGTGCCCCCTCCCCCACACACACAGTGTGCACAGCCAAGTGCCCCCTCCCCCACACACACAGTGTGCACAGCCAAGTGCCCCCTCCCCCCACACACACAGTGTGCACAGCCAAGTGCCCCCTCCCCCCACACACAGTGTGCCCAGCCAAGTGCCCTTCCCCCACACACACAGTGTGCCCAGCCAAGTGCCCCCTCCCCCACACACACAGTGTGCCCAGCCAAGTGCCCCCCCACACACACACAGTGTGCCCAGCCAAGTGCTCCCTCCCCCACACACACAGTGTGCACAGCCAAGTGCCCCCTCCCCCACACACACAGTGTGCACAGCCAAGTGCCCCCTCCCCCACACACACAGTGTGCACAGCCAAGTACCCCCTTCCCCCACACACAGTGTGCACAGCCAAGTGCTCCCTCCCCCACACACAGTGTGCACAGCCAAGTGCCCCCTCCCCCACACACACAGTGTGCACAGCCAAGTGCTCCCTCCCCCACACAGTGTGCACAGCCAAGTGCCCCCTCCCCCGCACACACAGTGTGCCCAGCCAAGTGCTCCCTCCCCCCACACACAGTGTGCCCAGCCAAGTGCTCCCTCCCCCACACACAGTGTGCCCAGCCAAGTGCCCCCTCCCCCCACACACACAGTGTGCACAGCCAAGTGCTCCCTCCCCCACACAGTGTGCACAGCCAAGTGCTCCCTCCCCCGCACACACAGTGTGCCCAGCCAAGTGCCCCCTCCCCCACACACAGTGTGCACAGCCAAGTGCCCCCTCCCCCACACACACAGTGTGCACAGCCAAGTGCCCCCTCCCCCACACACACAGTGTGCACAGCCAAGTACCCCCTTCCCCCACACACAGTGTGCACAGCCAAGTGCTCCCTCCCCCACACACAGTGTGCACAGCCAAGTGCACCCTCCCCCCACACACACAGTGTGCACAGCCAAGTGCTCCCTCCCCCACACAGTGTGCACAGCCAAGTGCCCCCTCCCCCGCACACACAGTGTGCCCAGCCAAGTGCTCCCTCCCCCCACACACAGTGTGCCCAGCCAAGTGCTCCCTCCCCCACACACAGTGTGCCCAGCCAAGTGCCCCCTCCCCCCACACACACAGTGTGCACAGCCAAGTGCCCCCTCCCCCACACACACAGTGTGCACAGCCAAGTGCTCCCTCCCCCACACAGTGTGCACAGCCAAGTGCTCCCTCCCCCGCACACACAGTGTGCCCAGCCAAGTGCCCCCTCCCCCACACACAGTGTGCCCAGCCAAGTGCTCCCTCCCCCGCACACACAGTGTGCCCAGCCAAGTGCCCCCTCCCCCACACACACAGTGTGCCCAGCCAAGTGCCCCCTCCCCCCACACACAGTGTGCCCAGCCAAGTGCCCCCTCCCCCACACACACAGTGTGCCCAGCCAAGTGCCCCCTCCCCCACACACACAGTGTGCCCAGCCAAGTGCCCCCTCCCCCACACACACAGTGTGCCCAGCCAAGTGCCCCCTCCCCCCACACACAGTGTGCCCAGCCAAGTGCCCCCTCCCCCACACACACAGTGTGCCCAGCCAAGTGCCCCCTCCCCCACACACACAGTGTGCCCAGCCAAGTGCCCCCTCCCCCACACACACAGTGTGCACAGCCAAGTGCCCCCTCCCCCCACACACACAGTGTGCACAGCCAAGTGCCCCCTCCCCCCACACACAGTGTGCCCAGCCAAGTGCCCCCTCCCCCGCACACAGTGTGCACAGCCAAGTGCCCCCTCCCCCGCACACAGTAGTGTGTATAGCCCTCTCTTACACATGATGTATATAGGTCCACTATTCTATTATACAGGCAATTTTCACAAAAATAAAATAAAAAATATAAACTGCTTTTTCTCTATGATGCTGAAGCTGTGGCAGCGATCTTCTCACCAGTCTTCAGAGCTCACAGGAGTCTTCTAGATGCCCCCACTAGCAGCAGAAGAGGGAGAAGGTCCGGCAGCGGCCGCCGCATGGTCTACAGCGACAGCACCAATCTACTCCAAGGTGCCAGAGAGGAGTGAGGGTGTGCAGATGGTGATCCATGGGCTCCCTGTGAAAGCATCGCAGGGAGCTCTCTGCCGGGGAAGTGTCCCTAGCTCTGCTAATCTGATTCCACAATTGCTGAAGAGGTGAGTTTATGGAGATCTGTGCAGGAGAGGTGTCACTACAGAGGAAGGAGCCAGTCTGCCACTGTGGCTGCAGATTAGCTAAACAGTGCATTGCCTACTAGCGTAAGAGGGGCCTTCCATCACTTATCAGTGTCAGCCAGCAGAAGGGCCCACCGGAGGATACACCGATTTCCCGGTGGGCCAGTCCAAGCCTGCTGAGCGCATCTGAGGGCCCTCGCTATGTTGAGGAACTGCGCTACAGGCGGGGTAGACAAAATAAGAGCAACACCGGCCTATGTTGCAGTCCATCAGTTCAGAGTTCAAAGGACACCGGGCGGCTATATAGCCAGGGGCATGACACCTTCAACAGAGGATAGAATGGGACTGATTACCCAGCTGTGAATCAGCGGCCTCCTGGGACTTTGGACGCCCACCCAGTGAGGATTTAGTCCCCTTCTTTTGGGAGCCACCCCCCTTTGGGAGCCCCAGAAAGGTGACCTAAACCCTGCTTGACCACCCAGGGAACCTTCTACCTCCCGGTTCCTTCTCTACTAGGCCCACCAGGTCATCTGCATTTTGGGGATCTCCCTGGGCAACCCAGGACTGAATTGGCTTTGGCAGAGAGTGGTTAAACCGATCCATGACGACTCACTTGACCATCTGGGCTGGGGAACAAGTCTCTGTCTGCTGCCACTTCTGGACCTGGTGCAGAAGGTCAAACATTTGTGACCGGGGAGGTTTGTCCCTGTGGAAGTCCCAGAGGTGGACTCGTTGTGCCCTGACTGCCAGGGTTGCGCCCAGCCACGCCAAGATCTCAGCCTTAAGTTTGCTATACTCCTTAGCATCCTGCGGGGCCAAATCAAAGTATGCCTTCTGTGGTTCCCTGGTCAGATATGGTGCTAGAACCTCCACCCACTGCTCTGGGGGTAGTCTCTCACTGTCCGCCACCCTCTCAAACATGGCCATGAACACCTCGATGTCATCTCCCGGAGTCATCTTTTGCAACGCCCCTCTCATGGTTTTCCTCACCTGGGTCTCGTCGCTTCAGCGTGAAGGTGGGGAGGCTGCCCTGCCACAGATCACCTTGGCTAGGAGCTCCATCTGCTGCTTGTGCTGCATCTGCTGCTGCTGTTGCCACTGCTGATGCTGCTGTTGATGCAGCTGCTGTTGCCACAGCTGCTGCTGGAGATTAGCCTGCACCAGTTGCTTTAGCACCTCCTTCGTGCTGCCGGACGACCATTGCTGGCTGGTGGCCTTCACTGAGGACATATACGGTTTTCTGTAGCAGTCACACTGGCCCTTGGGATTCGTGCCCGTGCTTCTAGCACCAATTGTAAGGTTTTCTACTCACTTGGCTGCGGTTGAGGTAGGCACAGGAAGCGTTTTCATCAGAGAATCCAGGCTGGTTTATTTTGACAGCATAAACCGCTCATGAAGCAAACACAAAACAGCCTTTTCCGGCACAAAAAGATATAACAGAACCAAACTCAAAATAACAAATCCATATACCGCCCGGCCTCAGCCGCTTATATGAAGAGCTTTTCCTGGATTCCAGCAGGGTCTGAGCAGCACATGCAAGGCTTGCTCACCTTGCACAACACACAGACCGACTGAGACAGGTGCAGCTGCCTTAAATCAGGCCTTCCAAGACCTGGACTGGAGGTAAGTAAGCAGCTGATCTCCCCCCAGCTCTTTCAGCTGCTCATAAAACCCGGCCCTATAATCCGGACCCATTAAACGCCTCTCAGCACTATGTGTGCTGGAGCCTGCTTTTCTGAGTCCTACATCACCAAGGCGGGGCACCTTGGGGACACTTACCTCTCGTCCATGACCCGTCCGGCTGCAACCTTACAACACCTATATCAATATCTATCTAAATATATATATATATATATATATATATATATATATATATATATATATATATATATGATATATGACGCGCCACCTGGGCCGTGTGGGGAACCCGGAACCGGGCCTTTTGTGGGATGCTGGGGGTTGTAGTCTCCGCATGGCCGTGACCCGGTCCGTGGCTCAGGGTGGTCAAACCGAATGGCAGTCTGTTTGTTGTATTTTAAATGTCCGACTATGCCACCCGTGGATTGCGGTCAGGATGAACCGCCGCTGCAGGGCAGACCGCTGAGGCTGATGTTGTGTGCACAGCAGAGTGTAGTACATCTCCCCACGGGAGGAGTGTAGCCTCAGGGCAGTGTATGAGGAGGATGGGGGTGATGGTGCGCGGGAATAATGACTCAGAGTCTCTGTAATGCAGTCCAGGATCTTTACTCACAGTTCATTACTCCACGTTACTCCGGCCGGCTGTAACTTCCTGCGTCGCACCGTGTTCACCAGGTGAGGGGCTCGGCCAACTCCCAGATAACTTTGGAGCATTTCACAGGACCCCCTTTGTGTGTCCTTTCTCTGGCCTGTCGTACCCCGCCAGTGACCTCGCTTCTGACCGGCTGCCTCGGGCCTTCTCTGGTAAACCTTGGTGCCAGTTTCCCTGACCCTATGTGGTGCCTTCCTAGTGGGTGTAGCGAGGGGCTGCGCCACATGAAATGTCACAGCCTCCGGTTTCTACCTGAGGGTAGTTCCCCGCCTCCACTAGTTTCGGGGACCGGTCTCCCCCTTTGGCCTGACCCTTCTACGCAGGTAGATTCGGGCGTGCGGTGGCGACTCGCCGGTCCACACCCCTAGGGTCCCTTCGTTCCTGGAGCCTCCTTCTCTCTCTCTCAGTCCTGGCAGGGCCTCACAGGCTAGGCCCGCCTCCGGAGCAGAGCTCCACAGACGCCCTGCTCTGTGACTTCTTCCCTCTGACTGAACACTGTTCTAAGATGGTGCCCACCTTTTATACCTCTCTCATCAGTGCACCCAGGAACTGCTTCCTCCCTGCTCCTGCACTACAGGGTTCCCCCTTCCTCGGTGTTCCCTCCCCCCACTCCAGCCAGGGACAGGGACTGTCGTGCTCTACTTGGAGCATATCGGTCGCCCTGCCCCCCGGAAATGTGGTGTAATGCATGCAGGTGTCAGGGTCCTGATCCACACTCCATTCTTACCTGGAAGTGAGATATCGCACATCTGGGTGAGATGCAATACCTCTGCAGTCACCGAGCCCTCGGGGTGCTACATTCCCCCCTGGTAAATCACAGCACGTCCGTGGGCTGGAGCAAAGTAAAAGACAGTTCAAAACATGCAAATTTTTAGAATGCATCAACATATAAGATTATAAACCATAATAACCCATCCCTTTATGGGAGGCAATTTTTCTTTTAGAAGTTACGGTCATCACACAAAACTTTTGACTTTCAATATGACTTTCAGCATACAAATTTAAAACGGATTTTCAAGTAGAAAACACAAAACTCTTTCAGCAGCATCATTACAACGGAGTCCTTCAGTAAGTCACAGCTCCTGCTGCGACCAGGTGTCCATGTCACCCAACAAGGTGTAAAAATAAGTGCAACAAACACCTTTAGGCATCTGTTGAGGTAGGTGTATATAAAACCAGTAGAGGGCACTTTAAGAAGTGCAACTATTTACAGAATTTGGCTGCTCCCAGTCCTCAGCCAGATAGAAAAGGATTGGCTGCTCCCAGTCCTCAGCCGGATAATTCACAGACCCTTTTCGGGTAACTTTAACAAACACATGGACAACAATCCCTAACCGGGTAAACTTTTTGGTAATCCGCAAACGGCGTGTCATGAAACTTCTTCACCCTGGCGGGTAACTATTTACAGTTCAGTCCCCAACTACTATACTTCAGTAGTGGTGCTCTCTCCGGGGAGGCTCTTGTCCACTGTAGGCTGGCCCAGCCGGGTCTTCAGCGCTGTAGGGTGAAGGACTGTTCTTTGTCTCCACCCTGTGGACATTCAGGGCATAGCAGCCCCTCTCACCTCTGTGCCTGGTGTAGATGACGTGATCACCAGGGTACAGGTTTGGGGCGCGAGCTCCCGGGATAAGCAGTTCTGGCAGGGAAACCAGGGACGGTGCAGCGCCAGCTGAATCCGGGACAGGGATATCACTCCTACCTGCTCCCGCGACCGCTTCAGCTCGGCCTATCACCTCCCGATCCATGAGAAGATTCGCCGGGGCTTGGGCGCTACCGATCACTTGCAGCGCCGACCCCGGTGTACACGGCATGGAGAACGGCATTACCGTGGCAGCGGTCGCACCTGCGGCTGAAGTTCCCTCCATCTTGGGCGTCTTCCTCCCCCCTGGTGAACCGCAGCTTACCGTCTCTTCTTTCTCCTCCGTAGGCCGCAGCTCCGCAGGCGATGGTCTGCGTTGAGGACCTGGCGTCGCGCACTGCTGACGTCAGCGCTCGCTGGGCTCCTTCCAGGACCTTGCGCAGCGTCAGCGCGTGAGGCGGGGCTTCAGATCTCGATCGCTTTCGGCGTCCACGCCCCTCTTCTTCCCTCGTGGCATCCCGAAGATGGCGCCCAGTGGCGGGAAAACGGCCGCGGATGGCGGGAAAACTTCACCACGGGAAGTATGTCAGTCTCTGAAGGCGTGCAGTACCAGGGGGTAGCGGGCACGAAATCCTGCTGACTACGCCAAAGTTGACGCGCCCCCTGGGCCGTGTGGGGAACACGGAACCGGGCCTTTTGTGGGATGCTGGGGGTTGTAGTCTCCGCGTGGCGGTGACCCGGTCCGTGGCTCAGGGTGGTCAAACCGAATGGCAGTCTGTTTGTTGTATTTTAAATGTCCCGTGGATTGCGGTCAGGATGAACCGCCGCTGCAGAGCGGACCGCTGAGGCTGGTGTTGTGGGTGCAGCAGAGTGTAGTACATCTCCCCACGGGAGGAGTGTAGCCTCAGGGCAGTGTATGCGGAGGATGGGGGTGATGGTGCGCGGGAATAATGACTCAGAGTCTCTGTAATGCAGTCCAGGATCTTTACTCACAGTTCATTACTCCACGTTACTCCGGCCGGCTGTAACTTCCTGCGTCGCACCGTGTTCACCAGGAGAGGGGCTCGGCCAACTCCCAGATAACTTTGGAGCATTTCACAGGACCCCCTTTGTGTGTCCTTTCTCTGGCCTGTCGTACCCTGCCAGTGACCTCGCTTCTGTCCGGCTGCCTTGGGCCTTCTCTGGTAAACCTTGGTGCCAGTTTCCCTGACCCTATATGGTGCCTTTCTAGCGGGTGTAGTGAGGGGCTGCGCCACATGAAATGTCACAGCCTCCGGTTTCTAACTGAGGGTAGTTCCCCGCCTCCACTAGTTTCGGGGACCGGTCTCCCCCTTTGGCCTGACCCTTCTACGCAGGTAGATTCGGGCGTGCGGTGGCGACTCGCCGGTCCACACCCCTGGGGTCCCTTCGTTCCTTGTTCCTGGAGCCTCCTTCTCTCTCTCAGTCCTGGCAGGGCCTCACAGGCTAGGCCCGCCTCCGGAGCAGAGCTCCACAGAGGCCCTGCTCTGTCACTTCTTCCCTCTGACTGAACACTGTTCTAAGATGGTGCCCACCTTTTATACCTCTCTTATCAGTGCACCCAGGAACTGCTTCCTCCCTGCTCCTGCACTACAGGGTTCCCCCTTCCTCGGTGTTCCCTCCCCCCACTCCAGCCAGAGGCAGGGACTGTCATGCTCTACTTGGAGCATATCGGTTGCCCTGCTCCCCGCCTATGTGGTGTAATGCATGCAGGTGTCGGGGTCCTGATCCACACTCCATCCTTACCTGAGAGTGAGATATCGCACATCTGGATGAGATGCAGTACCTCTGCAGCCACCGAGCCCTCGGGGTGCTACATTTATGTATATACACCTATAACAATATCAATATATATATACACACACTTAATGTACATACACAAATTCAGAAATATATATACTTTGATATAAATATGTGAGTGAGATATATATTCTGTGTTTTACATTTGTTGCTTACTGTACATGTAATTTATTGTTAAATTAAAGAATTTTATAAAAAAAAATGGCGTGGGGTCCCCCGTAAATTTTTTAACTAGCAGAGGTTAAGGAGACAGATATTTGTAGCCTGGGAAGGGGGTAATACCCACGGAGCTTCCCAGGCTATTAATATCAGCCCCCAGGTGAATACCTAGCCTTACTGGCTATTAAAATGGGGGACCCCCCAAAAAATTGACGTGGGGTCACTCTATTTTAACAGCCAGCAAAGGCTAGGCAGACAGCTGGGGGCTGATATTTATAGCCTAGGAAGTGGCCATGAATATTGGCCCCCTCTGAGGCTAGAAACAGCAGCCCTCAGTCGCCCCAGAAATGGCGCATCCACAGGATGCGCCAATTCTGGCACTTAGCCTCACTCTTCCCACTGCCCTGTAGTGGTCGCAGTGGGGTAATAGGGCTGGGGTTGATGTCAGCTTATAATGCCAGCTGAGGAGCGTATGCATGCTTGCGCACCTCAGTGACTTGCGGTGCCATCATTAAGTTGAGCCGGGTTCATGTCATATGAACTCAGTTCACCTCATTGACGTCACCGCGAGCGTGGGGAGGTTCTCACCGCACATGCGCTCCTCAGTGTCTCTGCAGGATGGCCGGCTGGATGGTCGCGTCCAGCTGCTATGTAGCCTGCCATCTAGCTGTAGCAGAGCTGGAGCCGTCGCGGGACACAAGGATGTTCCTCATGACGGAAAGGTGAGGATGAGGTTGGTTTATTATTTTATTTTTATTGCAGGTGACAAGGGATTCAGAGGAATTGGCGTGATGGTAAGTATGGTTTAATTTAGAATATTAAAGGAGTCTGTGTGTTTATTTCAAATAAAATATTTTATTCTGGGTGTTTTATTTTACATTTTACTTACACTCTGGGCTTAGTAATGGGGGCGTCTTATAGACGCCTCTCCATTACTAACCTGGGCTTGATGTCAGCAGGCATTATAAGCTGACATCAACCCCAACCCTATAACCCCACTGCCACCGCTACAGGGCAGTGGGAAGAGCGAGGCTAAGTGCCAGAATTGGCTGTCTGCATAGCCTTTGCTAGCTGTTAAAATAGGGGGACCCCACGTCAATTTTTTTTAGGGTCCCCCATTTTAATTGCCAGTAAAGGCTAAATATACAGCTAGGGGCTGATATTAATAGCCAGGGAAGCTCCACGGGTATTGCCCCCTTCCCTGGTTACAATTATCTGCCCACAGCTGTTTGCTTAATCTCTGCTGGTTAATAAAATTATGGGGGACCCCACGCCATTTTTTTTTTAATTCTTTAATTTAGCAATAAATGATGTGTACAGTAAGCAACACAGTCACTGTACTAATTATATATGTCACTGTCACCTTTCTATCTAACTATTCTATGTGTGTAGATCTATTCTCTCTATATTGTCGGGTACCGCTGTGATTTTATAGTACGCGGATAATGAATTGTCGGGTTTCAAGGAGATGGGCACTCGCCCGGTCCATATGCCGTCCGCTTTTTTTTGTTGCACCCATTGACTTGCATTGGGGCAATACGCGGCACGCTGAGATTTTTTTCTCAGTCCGATTTCAGCTGAGAAAAAAAAATGGCAGATGAGATGTCGCTCATTGATTAACATTGGTCCAAGTGCAATCTGATTTTTTATTGGATTGCACTCGTCCATTTTCCTTGTATATGAGTGTGAGCCCTTATAGTGAAAGTCACAGCACCGCAGGCCGTTACCAGTGTCAGACAATCTCAACAAGCAACGCTGCAGTGTAAAGCATGAGGAGCGGTGCACAGCTTAGCAGCCAAAATTTATAATGATCATAGTGTTTCCAAATGGATCAGAGCTGCAGTGTAAAGCATGGGGAGAGACAGATCTGTAGTCTCAGTCTCTGATCAGACAGGAGGTGGATGTCAGATTTCTAGTTTCAGATGACTGCAGGAAATATTAGCGGTATTTATCGATAGCTCTGCTACATCTGCCCCTCCATTGCTTTGGGCCGGGGCTCTATGGTGTCTTGTACAGCTGTGATGATGAGGAGACGCTCCCAGTGTTTCTATGTTCACATGTTGCAGCCATAGTGAAGATTTTTTTTGCAATCGTAGCGACAAACTCACCTCGACTGCAATGTGTGAACAGATCCCAATCCATTTCTGTACCGAGGAGATGGAGGAGGAAGAAGAGGAGGAGGAGGAGGAGGAGGAGGAGGTTGCTCCGGACATTCCTGGCTGAACATGAATATTATCCCCCAGTGTTCCTGGCATCTTTGAGTCTGGCTCCATTTATTAGTGAGGAAACGGAATGTTCTGTGATGAGGAAAAGTCATAGAGATAGAGCAGCGGTGGAAACACCGTCACAGAGCAGCGGTGGAAACGCCATCACTGACCAGAAGTGGAAACGCCATCACTGACCAGCTGTGGAAACGCCGTCACAGACCAGCGGTGGAAACGCCGTCACAGACCAGCGGTGGAAACGCCATCACTGACCAGCTGTGGAAATGCCGTCACAGACCAGCTGTGGAAACGCCATCACTGACCAGCTGTGGAAACGCCGTCACAGACCAGCGGTGGAAACGCCGTCACAGACCAGAAGTGGAAACGCCGTCACAGACCAGAAGTGGAAACTCCATCACTGACTAGCGGTGGAAACGCCGTCACTGACCAGCTGTGGAAACGCCGTCACAGACCAGCGGTGGAAACGCCGTCACAGACCAGCGGTGGAAACGCCATCACTGACCAGCTGTGGAAATGCCGTCACAGACCAGCTGTGGAGACGCCGTCACAGACCAGCTGTGGAGACGCCGTCACAGACCAGCTGTGGAAACGCCATCACTGACCAGCTGTGGAAACGCCGTCACTGACCAGCGGTGGAAACGCCGTCACAGACCAGAAGTGGAAACTCCATCACTGACAAGCGGTGGAAACGCCGTCACTGACCAGCGGTGGAAACGCCGTCACAGACCAGAAGTGGAAACTCCATCACTGACAAGCGGTGGAAACGCCGTCACTGACCAGCGGTGGAAACGACGTCACAGACCAGAAGTGGAAACGCCGTCACTGACCAGCGGTGGAAACGCCGTCACAGACCAGAAGTGGAAACTCCATCACTGACAAGCGGTGGAAACGCCGTCACTGACCAGCGGTGGAAACGACGTCACAGACCAGAGGTGGAAACGCCGTCACAGACCAGAGGTGGAAACGACGTCACAGACCAGCGGTGGAAACGACGTCACAGACCAGAGGTGGAAACGCCGTCACTGACCAGCGGTGGAAACGCCGTCATTGACCAGCTGTGGACACAGCGTCACTAATGAGCAGTAGAAACGCCATCACTGAGCAGCTATAGATTTACCATATTAGACTAGTGGTGGAAATACCATGATAGACCCGTCATAGAGAAGCTTTTAACATTCTCTGATAAACCAGCGGTGGTTATGTCAGCAGAAAATGAACTTGTTAGTCTCACGGTTGTTTTAGTGGTCGCACAATTTACTCTTTGTAGTCAGATAAGATTCTCAGGCGTGGAAGATAATTATAATTAATAATGCAGCTGGTCTTTTTTTTCCCTATTTGTTTCCTTTTCTGGGAGACTGAGTTGTGTGAAGTTTGGAGTTTTTCTGATATCAATAAATGTAGCTCTGCTGCCACCTGGTGGTGAATGGGTGCTATTGAGAATGATCGCATTCTTGATATGGTCCTGACATCTAGTGGTCATTGTGAGGAACAGCAGAATATTTACAAAACTGTAAAGAAATGAGAGTGTCTGGAGTTGGGGATTGGAGAGGAGTGTGAGCATAATGGGTGCAGGGGCTGCAATCGTACCCGGACCCTGGAGCTGAGGGGACACAAAAGGTCTTTTGGGCCCATATAAGTGGCTAGTACTGTTGCCTTGTGGCGCCGGGGTTCTGGGTTCAAATCCCACCAAGGACAAAATCTGCAAGGAGTTTGTATGTTCTCCCCCTGGGTTTCCTCCGGGTTCTCCGGTTTCCTCCCACACTCCAAAGACTTATAGAGAATCTAGATTGTGAGCCCCAATGGGGACAGCGATGATGTCTGTAAAGCGCTGTGGAATTAAAGGGGTTTTCCCCACAAACAAAAGTTGATTTTAATCAATAGATCTTGGAATAATAATAACTTCCACAATTGGATGTGATTAAATAAAATGTTCCTGTGCTGAGATAATCTTATAAATGTGCCCCTGCTGTGTACTGTGTAGGAACATGGTCTGATCATACCACATCTCCTGGGCAGGGGAGGAAGCAAAAGAGTATACAGACAGGACGGCCGGGGAGGAAGCAGAAGAGTATACAGACAGGACGGCCGGGGAGGAAGCAAAAGAGTATACAGACAGGACGGCCGGGGAGGAAGCAGAAGAGTATACAGACAGGACGGCCGGGGAGGAAGCAAAAGAGTATACAGACAGGACGGCCGGGGAGGAAGCAGAAGAGTATACAGACAGGACGGCCGGGGAGGAAGCAGAAGAGTATACAGACAGGACAGCCGGGGAGGAAGCAGAAGAGTATACAGACATTACAGCCGGGAGCGCAGCTGAGTCTTATTGTGAGGTAAAACATTTCCCTGCCTGTTTTTAAACAATTCAGTAGAAACAATGTCACTAAGCAGCGGTGGAAACGTTGTCACAGGCAAGTGGTAGAAGCACCGTCACAGACAAGCAGTAGAAACTCCGTCACAGACAAGCGGTAGGAATGCTGTCACTGACCAGCAGTGGAAACAGCGTCACTGACCAGCAGTGGAAACGCCATCAAACCAGCATTAGAAGCGCCGTCACTGACCAGCGGTAGAAACTCCGTCACTGACCAGCGGTCGAAGCGCCATCAAACCAGCAGTAGAAGCGTCGTCTTTGACCAGCGGTGGAAACTCCATCACTGACCAACAGTGGAAACACCGTCACAGACCAGCAGTGGAAACTCCGTCACTGAGCAGCGGTGGAAACGCCGTCACTGAGCAGCGGTGTAAATGCTGTCACAGACCAGCGGTGGAAACGCCATCACAGACCAGCAGTGGAAAAGCAGTCACAGACAAGCGGTAGAGACGCCATCACAGACAAGCGGTAGAAACACAGTCACTGACCAGCAGTGGAAACGCCGTCACAGACCAGCGGTGGAAATGCCATCACAGACCAGCGGTGGAAATGCCATCACAGACCAGCAGTGAAAGCGCCGTCACGGACCAGCCATGGAAACGTCATCACTGAGCAGCGGTGGAAATGCCGTCACTGACCAGTGGTGGAAATGCCATCACAGACCAGCAGTGGAAACGCCATCACAGACAAGAGGTAGAAACACAGTCACTGAGCAGAGGTGGAAACGCCATCACTGACCAGCGGTGGAAATGCTGTTACTGAGCAGCGGTAGAAACGCCATCACTGACCAGCAGTGGAAATGCCGTCACAGAGAAGCGGTAGAAACACCGTCACTGAGCAGCAGTGGAAACGCCGTCACAGATCAGTGGTGTAAAAAGCGTCACTGACCAGCGGTAGAAATGCCGTTACTGATCAGCAGTGGTAACTCCGTCACAGACAAGCAGTAGAAACACAGTCACTGACCAGCAGTGGAAACGCCGTCACAGACCAGCAGTGAAAACGCCATCACAGACAAGCGGTAGAAACGCCATCACTGACCAGCGGTGGAAACGCCGTCACTGAGCAGCAGTAGAAACGCCATCACTGACCAGCTGTAGAAACAGCGTCACTGTCCAGCGGTGGAAACGCCGTCACTGACCAGTTGTAGAAACGCCGTCACAGACAAGTGATAAAAACACCGTCACTGACCAGCGGTGGAAACGTCGTCACTGACAAGCGGTGGAAACGCCGTCACTGATCAGCGGTGGAAACAATATCACTGAGCAGCGGTGGAAACAATATCACTGAGCAGCGGTGGAAATGCCGTCACTGAGCAGCAGTGGAAACAATAACACTGAGCAGCGGTGGAAATGCCGTCACTGAGCAGCAGTGGAAACAATAACACTGAGCAGCGGTGGAAATGCCGTCACTGAGCAGCAGTGGAAACAATAACACTGAGCAGCGGTGGAAATGCCGTCACTGAGCAGCAGTGGAAACGATATCACTGAGCAGCGGTGGAAACCCCATCACTGAGCAGCGGTGGAAATGCCGTCACTGAGCAGCGGTAGAAATGCAGTCACAGACGAGCGGTAGAAACAGCGTCACTTTTCAGCGGTGGCAATGCCGTCACTGACCAGCGGTGGAAACGCCGTCACTGACCTGCGGTGGAAACGATATCACTGAGTAGCGGTGGAAACAATATCACTGAGCAGCAGTTGAAACTATATCACTGAGCAGCGGTGGAAACTATATCACTGAGCAGCGTTGGAAACGTCATCACAGACAAGTGGTTGAAACAGCGTCACTGACCAGCAGTGGAAACTCTGTCACTGACCAGTTGTAGAAACACCGTCACAGACAAGTGATAAAAACACCGTCACTGACCAGCGGTGGAAACGTCGTCACTGACAAGCGGTGGAAACGCCGTCACTGATCAGCGGTGGAAACAATATCACTGAGCAGCGGTGGAAACAATATCACTGAGCAGCGGTGGAAATGCCGTCACTGAGCAGCAGTGGAAACAATAACACTGAGCAGCGGTGGAAATGCCGTCACTGAGCAGCAGTGGAAACAATAACACTGAGCAGCGGTGGAAATGCCGTCACTGAGCAGCAGTGGAAACGATATCACTGAGCAGCGGTGGAAACCCCATCACTGAGCAGCGGTGGAAATGCCGTCACTGAGCAGCGGTAGAAATGCAGTCACAGACGAGCGGTAGAAACAGCGTCACTTTTCAGCGGTGGCAATGCCGTCACTGACCAGCGGTGGAAACGCCGTCACTGACCTGCGGTGGAAACGATATCACTGAGTAGCGGTGGAAACAATATCACTGAGCAGCAGTTGAAACTATATCACTGAGCAGCGGTGGAAACTATATCACTGAGCAGCGTTGGAAACGTCATCACAGACAAGTGGTTGAAACAGCGTCACTGACCAGTGGTGGAAACGCCATCACTGACCAGCAGTGGAAACTCTGTCACTGATCAGCGGTGCAAACACCGTCACTGAGCAGCGGTGGAAACAATATCACTGAGCAGCGGTGGAAACCCTGTCACTGAGCAGTGGTGGAAACGATAACACTGACCAGCGGTGGAAACGCCGTCACAGACAAGCGGTGGAAATGATATCACTGAACAGCGGTGGAAACTATATCACTGAGCAGTGGTGGAAACGCCGTCACTGAGCAGCATTGGAAACGCCATCACAGACAAGTGGTTGAAACAGCGTCACTGACCAGCGGTAGAAACAGCGTCACTGAGCAGCGGTGGCAACGCCATCATTAACCAGCGGTGGAAACGCCATCACTGACCAGTGGTGGAAACGCCATTACTGGCCAGCGGTGGAATCGCCGTCACAGACAAGCGGTAGAGACGCCGTCACTGAGCAGTATGGAAACTGCGTCACTGACAAGTGGTAGAAACGCCATTAATGAGCAGCGGTGGAAATGATATCACTGAACAGCGGTGGAAACGCCGTCACAGACCAGCGTTGGAAACACTGTCACAGACAAGCAGTAGAAGCACAGTCACTGAGCAGCGGTGGAAATGCCGTCACAGAGCAGCTATAGATATACCATACTAGCTAATGAGCCCATTCTACGCCCGGGTGGCGAGCATTTTTATTGGTATATGGTCTCCCATGCTGGAATGTGCTGCCCGCATCCTGGTATTTGTGCTGCCCGCATCCTGGTATTTGTGCTCCCCAATCCTGTTCCCCCATCCTGTTATGTACTGCCCTCATCCCTATCCTGGTATGCATGGTACGCCTCATCCCCAATCCTGTATGCATGGCACCCCTCCCCCCGTAATCCTGGTATGCATGGCACCCCTCCCCCCGTAATTCTGGTATGCATGGCACCCCTCATCCCCAATCCTGGTATGCATGGCACCCCTCATCCCCAATCCTGGCATGCATGGCACCCCTCATCCCCATTCCTGGCATGCATGGCTCCCTCATCCCTCATACTGGTATGCATGGTACCCCTCATCCCTATCCTGGTATGCATGGCACCCCACCATCCCCAATCCTGGTATGCATGGCACGCCTCATCCCTATCCTGGTATGCATGGCACCCCTCACCCCCAATGCTGGTACACATGGCACCCCTCACCCCCAATCCTGGTACGCATGGACCCCTCACCCTCAATCCTGGTACGCATGGCACCCCTCACCCCCAATCCTGGTATGCATGGCACCTCTCACCACTAATCCTGGTATGCATGGCACCCCTCATGCCTATCCTGGTATGCATGGCATGGCTCATCCCTATCCTGGTATGCATGGCACCCCTCACCTCCAATCCTGGTATGCATGGCACCCCTCATCCCCAATCCCATATGCATGGCACCCCTCACCCACAATCCTGGTATGCATGGCACCCCTCATCCCCAATCCTGGTATGCATGGCACCCCTCATCCCCAATCCTGGCATGCATGGCACCCCTCATCCCCAATCCTGGCATGCATGACACCCTCATCCCTCATCCTGGTATGCATGGTACCCCTCATCCCTATCCTGGTATACATGGTACCCCTCATCCCTTTCCTGGTATACATTGCACCCCACCATCCCCAATCCTGGTATGCATGGCATGCCTCATCCCTACCCTGGTATGCATGGCTCCCCTCACCACCTCCAATCCTGGTACGCATGGCACCCCTCACCCCCAATCCTGGTACACATGGACCCCTCACCCTCAATCCTGGTACGCATGGCACCCCTCACCCCCAATCCTGGTATGCATGGCACCTCTCACCACTAATCCTGGTATGCATGGCACCCCTCATTCCTATCCTGGTATGCATGGCATGGCTCATCCCTATCCTGGTATGCATGGCACCCCTCACCTCCAATTCTGGTATGCATGGCACCCTCATCCCCAATCCAGTATGCATGGCACCCCTCACCCACAATCCTGGTATGCATGGCACCCCTCATCCCCAATTCTGGTATGCATGGCACCCCTCATCCCCAATCCTGGCATGCATGGCACCCCTCATCCCCAATCCTGGCATGCATGGCACCCTCATCCTGGTATGCATGGCATCCCACCATCCCCAATAGTGGTATGCATGGCACCCTCCATCCCCAACCCTGGTATGCATGGCACCCCTCATTTCAAATCTGGTATACATGGCACCCCTCATCCCAATCCTGGTATGTATGATACCCCACCCCTCATCCTAGTATGCATGGCTCCCTCATCCCCAATCCTGGTATGTATGGCCCCCTCATCCCTATCCTGGTTTGCATGGCATTACTCATCCCCCAATCCTTGTATGCATGGTACCCCTCATCCCCCAATCCTGGTATATGTGGTACCCCTCATCCCGCAATCCTGGTATGTGGGGTCTCCTCACCCCCAATCCTGGTATGCATGGTCCCCTCACCCCCAATCCTGGTATGCATGGTCCCCTCATCCCAAAAATCCTGGTATGTATGGTTCTCCTCACCCCCAATGCTGGTATGCATGGTCTCCTCACCCCTCATCCTGGTATGCATGGCACACCTCACCCCCAATCTTGGTATGCATGGTCTCATCACCCCCAATCCTGGTATGCATGGCACCCCTCACCCTCAATCCTGGTATGCATGATCCTCTCATCCCCAATCCTGGTATGCATGGTCCCCTCACCCCTCATCCTGGTATGTATGGTACCCCTCACCTCCAATCCTGGTATGCATGGTCCCCGCATCCCCCACTCCTGGTATGTATGGTACTCCTCACCCCCAATCCTGGTATGCATGGTCCCCTCACCCCTCATCCTGGTATGCATGGCACCCCTCACTCCCAATCCTGGTATGCGTGGCACCCCTCACTCCCAATCCTGGTATGCGTGGCACCCCTCACTCCCAATCCTGGTATGCATGGTCCCCTCACTCCCAATCCTGGTATGCATGGCACCCTTCACCCCCAATCCTGGTATGCATGGTATCCCTCATCCCCCAATCCTGGTATGCATGGCCCCCTCACATCCCTATCCTGGTATGTATGGCCCCCTCACCCCCCAATCCTGGTATGCGTAGTACCCCTCATCCCCCTAACCCTGATATGCATGGTATCCTCTGCACACATACAAAAAAAATAAACACTTATACTCACCTTTCTTCTCTGTGCTCCAGCGCTGTGTCCTGTTCTGCCGGAGGCCGGGGGAGGAGTGTGGCGCCAGAGCACATCGCAAATGTGTCTTCAGTAAAATGGCGCCGGATAGCGCTATGCTCATGCGCCGATTCCGACGCCTTCACTTCTGCCCCGATCTCCAGCGAGAAGAGAGGCGCCGCAGCAACGCTCCTCCCGGTCAGGTAAGTATGTAAGTATGGCGCCGGATATCACGGTATGGGTTCAGTGTCTACGCATACCGTGATCTCCGGCGCCATACACTCCTCTTACCTGTAACGGCTCCATGCGTTCTTCTGTCTGGAGCCAGACTGCGCGTCGCGCATGCACAGTCTATAAAGGCTTCAGACTGAGGGACGCTTGGCCGATTATATATTATAGATTAGACTAGTGGTGGAAATACCATGATAGACCCGTCATAGAGAAGCTTTTAACATACTCTGATAGACCAGTAGTGGTTATGTCAGCATAAAATGAACTTGTTAGTCTCACGGTTGTTTTAGTGGTCGCACAATTTACTCTTTGTAGTCAGATAAGATTCTCAGGCGTGGAAGATAATTATAATTAATAATGCAGCAGGTCTTTTTTTTCCCTATTTTTTCCTTTTCTTGGAGACTGAGTTGTGTGAAGTTTGGAGTTTTTCTGATATCAATGAATGCAGCTCTGCTGCCACCTGGTGGTGAATGGGTGCTATTGAGAATGATCACATTCTTGATATAGTCCTGACATTTAGTGGTCATTGTGAGGAACAGCAGAATATTTACAAAAACTGTAAAGAAATGAGAGTGTCTGGAGTTGGGGATTGGAGAGGAGTGTGAACATAATGGGTGCAGGGGCTGAAATCGTACCCGGACCCTGGAGCTGAGGGGACATATAAGTGGCTAGCACTGTTGCCTTGTGGCACCAAGGTTCTGGGTTCAAATCCCACCAAGGACAACATCTGCAAGGAGTTTGTATGTTCTCCCCATGTTTTCGTGGGTTTCCTCCGGGTTCTCCAGTTTCTTCCTGTTGAGGGAGGGCAGTAATGACCCTTCACAGTTGACCAAGTGAGTGTTAAATTATTATGTTACAAGGTTGATTGCAATCCAATAGAAAACCAAACGGAGGCAAAGCTCTGTATGGGGGGATTCAAGAATCTCTAACCCCGTTTATTTCTACTTAGCATTTTATATTGTTTTGAGTTTATTAATATCCAATCACCTACAGCCATACTACAAGCTTGAACCAATGTTAGTACAATTATTACGGAAATACACATATGGTCATATTATTGTTAGTTCGGTGCATGGTGGAAAGTTACAAGGTCGTACATCCCGGCTCAGACTAGCTAGATAACAGGAGCATGGGGTCTCATAGAAAGTTCCTGAGAGAAAAGGTTAGTGTGGGAAAGTTGCATGTGAATCAAGAGGAAAGAAGGAAAGAATGTATGTTATGCAAAGAGTATAATGCATGATTTTGAAGCAGGCAGACAAAATGGAGTTGCCATAGCATGAATATCAATATGTCCTTTACATTTCCCCCCTAAAATTTATGTTATTATCAACAATAGAGGTGCTTTCCCAGGGTCATGGTTTGAGCCTGAGGGACATTGGTCTTCACCCAATTCTTGCCCTTGTTACCAATCGAGGCTGTTGCGTTGCGGCATGTCCATCCCCCCTTGTCCGTTGATATAATCATTAAGCTCTGATCTTCAGACGTGAGGTTGGTCGGGGCATGCGGGTAAAGGTCATCATTCCCTTGTCGTCCAGGTCCTCAATGCTGGTCACATCGGGGAGGTCCGTGTACAGCAGCACTGGATGTTGGTTGACAGCGTCCTCCTTGCTCTCTGATGACTGGCAGGTTTTCCTCATGCAAAATGGGATACAATAAAAGACTAGTTTTAGTAAGACATATATTAACAAGATGCAAGCAGCAATAAGCAACACTCCATGTAATATTCCAGCAATCCATCCACCAATCCCTTTAAACCAATTAGCAGGATTTAAAAAGGAGAACGTATCAGACCAGCAACTGTCTTTGGTCAATTCGTTATGTTTGTTATATTCCTCCCTGAGTTTCTTAATGTCTTCCATTTTAGTCTTTAACCGTATGGTAGAGTCGGGGTCAATATAGTGACAACAGGCTGGACCTATAACCTGACACATCCCTCCTTGAGCTGCTGTCAAATAGTCCAGCACTAAAGTATGTTGATTGGCCACTATAATAAGCTGATTCTGCACTGCAACAGTAGTATTAATTACTTCCAAAATATTCCAAATCGGGTCATCTAAGTAATCAGTGACTTCCACTAATTTGTCCCACATTTGTGTTACCATAGGGTAGAGGAAGACAGGACTGGCTATCTTATTGGGTATAAGCATTTGAACTAAATGAGGTCTTCCTGATGGGCGTGGGGTGTTGTCCTTGGCACGTTTATAGATGGTATGAAGAGGGATGCCTCTCATATCTACTTTACTATGGGGAATAAGATAAGTGGCTGGAGTTAGCCGGGCCAACGTACAAGTCCCCCCTACTCCGACCGGGAGCCACTTATACGCTTTATTCCCACAGACCCAATATGTGACTGATGGCAGATCCCATAAAGCAGAGTGCTGTAATACTAATTTATGCACCAAATCGATAAAGTCTGTGTTATTTGATAACATACACCATGAAGGCATTTGTCCCAGGGGGCTACAATATCCAACATCCGGATTGCCACATGTTGGATCACTAGGCTTATATTCAGAAAATACATTGCAAGGGATGTTACCAGATATTTTATAACATGTGTCATTGGTACCTTTTATAAACAGATTTGCATGTACCCATGAGTGATTATGAATGTATCTTTCCAACAATGACGGTTTAAAAGCATCTGCCGTACTAGAGGTAGCATTAAAACTGATTTGTAGACCTTCAGTTGGTATGAAGCCTAAATTAGTCAAGGAAGACTTGTTTCTGGGCACCCATTTGTTTCCATTAAGGGCCAGAAAATGTGAAATTACACCGGTGCACCACCATCAACCCGGCCACCTTGCTGCCAGCACCTGAAGGAGAGGGGAAAGAGGCTCCACCGCATGACTATCTGGAACAAATTACTGCGGAGTCAACTCCACTTGTTTTAGTAGGGGAAGTACCCTTGGATGATCCAGAACTTACGTTATATACGGATGGATCCTTTGAGATAGGGCACCAACGTCCCTTCACGGTTGACCAAGTGAGTGTCAAATTATTATGTTGATTGCGCAATCCAACAGAAAACCAAACGGAGGCACTGCTCTGTATGGGAGGATTCAGAGAATCTCTAATCTCGTTTATTTCTACTTAGCATTTTATATTGTTTTGAGTATATCAATAGCCAATCACCTACAGCCATACTACCGGCTTAAACCAATGTTAGTACAATTATTACGGAAATACACATATGGTCATATTATTGTTAGTTCGGTGCATGATGGAAATTTACAAGGTTACCCATCCCGGCTCAGACTAGCTAGATAACGGGAGCAGGGGGTCTCACAGAATGTTCTTGTGAGAAAAGGTTGGTGTGGGAAAGTTGCATGAGAAAAGAAGGAAAGAATGTATGTTATGCAAGGAGTATAATAACATGATTTTAAAGCAAGCAGACAAAATGGAGTTGCTATAGCATGAGTATCAATAGGTCCTTTACACTTGGATAGCATGAATATTAATATGTCCTTTACATATCCAGATATGCTGATACCTCTGGCAGGTTTCAGAATGGATATGCTGTCACAACTGAAGATACATTGGTAGAGGCTGCAGCCTTATCCCCCAGTATGTCAGCACAGGAAGCAGAGCTGAAAGCTCTGATTACTGCTTGTCAACAGGCCGAAGGAAAATGTGTGAATATATTTACCGACTCGAGATACGCATTTGGGATTGCACATGACTTTGGGGAGATCTGGGCAAGGAGAGGCTTTGTCACAACTGCAGGTTCTCCTGTGAAAAATGCTGAAAGCATCAGACAATTGATGGAAGCGGTACAACTTCCTAGACAGTTGGCTGTCGTAAAGGTAAAAGCTCATACCCAACAAGACGCCCCTGAAGCAAGAGGTAATGCACTTGCTGATCTCCATGCTAAGCGAGCAGCTCATCTTCCGACATCCATGTCCATGGCTGTTACGCGGCAACAGACCAAACAGCTAAATTCCGTGCCAACCCAGGATCAACCTGCAGAAGAGCATCAACCGGTCCCTCCAATCACAAAACTACGCTCCACACAGCAAAAAGTCTCTAAAGAAGAACGCCAGTCATGGAAGGAGGCTGGTGCTAAATTGATAGATGGGTTATGGAAAAAGGAACAACTGTATTGTTTACCTCGACTCCTATATCCGGCCGTTGCAGCCTGGGCCCATGGACCGGTGCATCGAGGGAAGAATCAAGCTTTGCTACTGGTACAGAAACTTTATTGGGCCCCAGGAATTTCCACCGTGTTGAGCGCACAAAACAAAGGTTGCACAATATACCAAACCTGCAACCCAGCCAGATTACAGAATGTACCGACAAAACACCTTGCTAAACCAGGGAGCTCTCGATTGGTGGTTCAGTGGTAGAATTCTCGCCTGCCACGCGGGAGGCCCGGGCCCTAAAGAAGCATCCCATACCCCCACAAATATAGCCGTACCCCAGCCCCTCAATCCGGAAACTGAGAAATTTTTACCTAAGGAGATTAAATACCCTGCACTTCCCACTGGTGGCCAGCCACCATCATATAACCCAGATGGCTGGCTTTGTAATGTGTGTTGGGCCACTAATCCAGGATGGCGTGAGATGTGCTATAATTGTGGAGCACGCAGACCCGGTGCTGCAGCACCAGCCTTCCCATTACTTAACGCTGACGGTGGGTATTATAAACCATTGCCCCCACCTGCCCCCGCCATGGTCCACACTCCATTTGGGGAGACCCAGGGTCCTCCAAATTCTACCCTATTTACCTTCTCCCAAACTGGGGGAATAGACCATGGACACGAGTACCAGGAGTTGCCGTCTGTTTTACTGAATGGTCCTTCGGAATTTTCCACTATACTGAGAATAGGAATGGGGAGTATACCGCAACAGCAAGTTGGGATCATTGTAAATGCAGCAAATGCGAGACTACAGCATGGGGGGGGGACTAGCTGCAGAAATATGTTGTCTTGGGGGACCTGCAATACAGATTGCATCCAACGATCACATTCGTGACCACGGTCCGTTAAGAGAAGGAGAGGTGATGGCTACAAGAGCCGGACAGCTATCATGTCAGTATGTTATACATGCGGTGGGACCAAGATATGATCCCCTGGATGTACCCAGGTCACAACACCTGCTTACAGAAACAATTCAGAACACCATAGAATACGCATCACAGCTTCAAGCGGCCCCAACCCTAGCCCTGCCATTTATTTCCACCGGTATCTTTGGATATCCAAAACAGGATGCGGCCAAAATAATAGTCGGGACTATAAAGCAGTATATTGCCACGCATCCAACTAAATTGAGAGAGATAAGACTCTTGGCCATCGACAGGGATCTAGTCGATTATGCTGCTCAACTAATCAAACCCACGATCAGATCCGATATCTGGTCTCCCCCAGCGTTTCCCTACCTCCGAGATCTCCCCTCAATCAGTACTCATGCTGATCTCCCCCCTGATATCCCTCCACCTCCACTCCCCCTCACAAAGTTGGAGGAAATGAAGGAGGCGGACCAGAATACCAGCCCACTCAAATATACCCCGTTCACCCCAGCACAGACTGATACTCTGTGTAATCGTCTCCCGGATCCCGAACATTCCCCCATGGCTTTTTACAGGGGCATGGCCGCAAATAGAGAGATATATTCAACAACAAGGCAGGATCTTTAACACCTGCTCCGTGTAAAAGCCGGTGAAGGATATTATCCCATGGTAGAGGCTGCTATCCCATATAACAGAGCATTAGACTCCAATACGTATGAGAGTGGGGTTGCCTTCTGTCGAGCCCTTAAAATATGGGCTCAGGATAAGTTGGCTGATCAATCCACCACCCTCACAGATGTCACTCAAGAGAAGGGAGAGTCGGTTGAGAAGTTTTATGGGCGCCTTTTGCAGGTCTATAAGGACCTTGGGTTCTCCTTACATACTAAAACTCATTGCGAGCTGTTAGTGACCGCCTTTATCCAGGGTTTACGTACTGAAATCAAGGATGCGATATTGGCTTTAAGACCAGATGTTGAGTCAGCCACCCCAGGAGATGCCCTAAAAGTAGCAAAAAGCTTCCAGAAAAGTGTCGCCCGGACCGCTTCTGCGGTTAAGCCTAAATCCAAACCTGCTGCAGTGGCAGTTGCGGCACCCACAGTACCCATAGCACAGTATCCCCCCTTGTCCCCCCAGTATCCTCCCTTACAGCCCCACTATTACGCCATGACGGTACCTGATCAGCGAGTAATGTATCGCGGGAGAAGACCAGTAACGAATTCCCGTCTTCAGTGTTGGAGGTGTGGTTGGGCAGGACACTTCCAAAGGGACTGTCACACCCCTGCTAAACCAGAGTATCCGTTCCAACGATTGCAAGTTGATCATATCACTCTCCCTAGAGCAGGACGATATGAATACTGCTTAGTGGTGGTGGATATGTTTTCCAGTTGGCCAGAAGCATTCGCCGTTCCAAACATGACTGCCAAGACTACCGCCAAGAAGCTGGTCTCTGAAGTTGTTCGCCGGTATGGAGTCCCAGAAGTTATCGAAAGTGATCAAGAACCAGCCTTTTCCTCATGCGTATATCAAGAAATATTTACCATGATCGGATCAACAGTGACGTTACATACTCCTTACCATCCACAGTCAAGTGGCAAGGTGGAGAGATTGAATGGCACACTGAAAGGGCAATTGACCAAAATGATGCAGGAGACTACGGCCCAGTGGCCTGAGCTCCTTCCCATTGCACTAGATCACATACGCACCACCCCCATAGGGAAACACAAACTGTCACCCTATGAGATACTATTTGGGTCACAACCAGCTATAGCTCGATTTACCCCACAATAGTTATCAGAAGAAACAGATCATGTTGTGCAATATGTGATTCAGCTTACCAAAGCCTTAACTAACAGCCATGCGTTAGTATCATCTTCTATTCCAGATCCAGCTGATACCCTCAAGCCTGGAGATTATGTGTATGCGAAGAGGCATGTTCGGAAACATGGACTAGAGCCATTGTATGACGGACCATATCAAGTGCTCCTGACAACCCCAACAGCAGTAAAACATGAAGGGAAGTCAACATGGATCCATGCTTCACACTGCAAACGTCAACCATCCTGAGATATTGTATGATAACGTGTATGGTTGGACTAGTCAATACCTGGAATAGACTACAACAGAGTACTGACCCTTTCAATAACAAGTTCATTACTCACCACCAGATTTTAGTACAAGAATTGAGACAATTAGAGAACAACCAGATCGGTGACTGTTAGATATGTACTCACTCATCAGTTTCAGCCGCTAGTATGCCCTTTCTAGCGGTCCCAGTCACTCTGGAAGAAATACTAAACTGGCCCAATTGTAGCGGTGCCCTTGCTAATAACGCTACTAAGTTTAGTAGATTATGGAACACTACTGTAGGTTTACCGGTAGTTGGGTGGGTGGATCTCCCCTGGTGGCAAGGAAATCTTACTGCCACTAGTAAATACCTACAATTTCTTGCCCTCCCTCAACACTCCCACACTCCAAAGACTTATAGAGAATCTAGATTGTGAGCCCCAATGGGGACAGCGATGATGTCTGTAAAGCGCTGTGGAATTAAAGGGATTTTCCCACAAACAAAAGTTGATTTTAATCAATAGATCTTGGAATAATAATAACTTCCACAATTGGATGTGTTTAAAAAAAATGTTCCTGTGCTGAGATAATCTTATAAATGTTCCCCTGTGTAATGTCTGTGTCTGACCGTGCAGGGACATGGTCTGATCATACCACAGCTCCTGGGCAGGGGAGGAAGCAAAAGAGTATACAGACAGGACGGCCGGGGAGGAAGCAGAAGAGTATACAGACAGGACGGCCGGGGAGGAAGCAGAAGAGTATACAGACAGGACGGCCGGGGAGGAAGCAGAAGAGTATACAGACAGGACAGCCGGAATCACAACTGATTCTTATTGTGAGGTAAAACATTTCCCTGCCTGTTTGTAAAAAATGCGGTAGAAACGCCGTCACTGAGCAGCATTGGAAACGCCGTCACAGACAAGCGGTGGAAACTCCATCACTGACCAATGGTGGAAACAGCATCACTAAGCAGTGGTAGAAACTCCATCATTGACCGGCGGTGGAAATGTTGTCACTGAGCAGCTTTGGAAACGCCGTAACTGAGCAGCGGTGGAAACGCCGTCACAGACCAGCGGTGGAAAAAGCGTCACTAACCGGCGGTGGAAACGCAGTCACAGACAAGCGGTAGAAACACAGTCAGTGACCAGCGGTGGAAACGCCGTCATAGTCAAGTGGTAGAAACACTGTCACTGACCAGTGGTGGAAACGCCGTCACTGACCAGTGGTGGAAACGCCGTCACTAAGCAGCGGTGGAAACGCCGACACAGACAAGCGGTAGAAATGCTGTCACTGACCAGCGGTTGAAACGCCATCACTGACCAGCGGTGGAAACGATATCACTGAGCAGCGGTGGAAACAGCGTCACTGACCAGAGGTGGAAACGCCGTCACAGACAAGCGGTAGAGACGCTATCACTGAGCAGCAGTGGACACGATATCACTGAGCAGCGGTGGAAACCCCATCACTGAGCAGCGGTGGAAACCCAGTCACTGACCAGCGGTGGAAACGACATCACTGAGCAGCGGTGGAAACGCCGTCACTGACCAGCGGTGGAAACAGCGTCACTAACCGGCGGTGGAAACGCAGTCACAGACAAGCGGTAGAAACACAGTCAGTGACCAGCGGTGGAAACGCCGTCATAGTCAAGTGGTAGAAACACTGTCACTGACCAGTGGTGGAAACGCCGTCACTGACCAGCGGTGGAAACGCCGTCACTAAGCAGCGGTGGAAACGCCGACACAGACAAGCGGTAGAAATGCTGTCACTGACCAGCGGTTGAAACGCCATCACTGACCAGCGGTGGAAACGATATCACTGAGCAGCGGTGGAAACAGCGTCACTGACCAGAGGTGGAAACGCCGTCACAGACAAGCGGTAGAGACGCTATCACTGAGCAGCAGTGGACACGATATCACTGAGCAGCGGTGGAAACCCCATCACTGAGCAGCGGTGGAAACCCAGTCACTGACCAGCGGTGGAAACGACATCACTGAGCAGCTGTAGGAACACAGTCACTGAGCAGCGGTGGAAACGCCGTCACTGAGCAGCGGTGGAAACACCATCACTGAGCAGTGGTAGAAACAGCTTCACTGACCAGCGGTGGAAACACCGTCACTGACCAGCGGTGGAAACAGCATCACTGACCAGCGGTGGCAATGCCGTCACTGACCAGTGGTGGAAACGCCGTCACTGGCCTGCGGTGGAAACGCCATCACTGGCCAGTGGTGGAAACGCCGTCACTGACCAGCAGTAGAAACACAGTCACTGAGCAGTGGTGGAAACGCCGTCATAGACAAGCGGTAGAAACACAGTCACTGAGCAGCGGTAGAGACATCGTCACTGAGCAGCGGTGGAAACGCCGTCATAGACAAGCGGTAGCAACGTCGTCACTGAGCAGCGGTGGAAACGCCGTGACAGACAAGTGGTAGAAGCGCCATCACTGAGCAGCGGTGGAAACGATATCACTGAGAAGCGGTGGAAACGCCGTCATTGACAAGCGGTGGAAACGCCGTCACTGAGCAGCGTTGGAAACGCCGTCATTGACCAGTGGTGGAAACGCTGTCACTGACCAGCGGTGGAAACACCGTCACTGACCAACGGTGGAAACGCCGTCACTGAGCTGCGGTGGAAACACCGTCACTGACCAACGGTGGAAACGCCGTCACTGACCAGCGGTGGAAACAGCGTCACAGACCAGCAGTGGAAACAGCGTCACAGATAAGATGTAGAAACACCATCACAGGCCAGCGGTGGAAACGCCGTCACAGAGCAGCGGTGGAAACGCCATCACTGAGCAGCTATAGATTTACCATATTAGACTAGTGGTGGAAATACCATGATAGACCCGTCATAGAGAAGCTTTTAACATACTCTGATAGACCAGCGGTGGTTATGTCAGCAGAAAATGAACTTGTTAGTCTCACGGTTGTTTTAGTGGTTGCACAATTTACTCATAGAATCATAGAATCATAGAATGTAGAGTTGGAAGGGACCTCCTGGGTCATCTGGTCCAACCCCCTGCTCAAAGCAGGATTCACTAGATCATCTCAGACAGATGTCTGTCCAGCCTCTGTTTGAAGACGTCCATTGAAGGGGAACTCACCACCTCTCGTGGCCGCCTGTTCCACTCATTAATCACCCTAACTGTCAAAAAGTTTTTTCTAATATCTAATCTGTGTCTCCTCCCATTTAGTTTCATCCCATTGCTTCTAGTCTTTCCTTGTGCAAATGAGAATTAAGATGATCCTTCTACAATGTGACAGCCCTTGACATATTTGTAGACAGCTATTAAGTCTCCTCTCAGTCTTCTTTTTTGCAAGCTAAACATTCCCAAATCCTGCAACCGTTCCTCATAGGACATGGTTTGCAGACCAGTCACCATTCTGGTCGCTCTTCTCTGAACTTGCTCCAGTTTGTCGATGTCTTTTTTAAAATGTGGTGCCCAAAACTGTACACAGTATTCCAGATGAGGTCTGACCAAAGAGGAGTAAAGACCGATAATGACTTCACGTGATCTAGACTGTATGCTTCTGTTAATACATCCCAGAATTGTATTTGCCTTTTTTGCTGCTGCATCACACTGTTGACTCATGTTCAGTCTATGATCTATTAGTATACCTAAGTCTTTTTCACATGTACTGTTGCTTAGTTCTATTCCTCCCATTCTGTATATGCTTTTTTCATTTTTATTGCCCAGATGTAGTACTTTGCATTTTTCCCTGTTAAAAACCATTCTGTTGTTTGCTGCCCACTGCTCCAGTTTATTTAGGTCTTTTTGAATCCTCTCTCTCTCTTCTCTAGTATTAGCTATCCCTCCTAGCTTTGTGTCATCAGCAAATTTAATCAGTTTACCCTCAATTCCTTCATCTAAATCATTGATAAAGATGTTGAACAATACAGGTCCCAGGACGGAGCCCTGTGGTACCCCACTTGAGACATTCATCCAGCTGGATGTGAAGCCATTTACAACCACCCTTTGAGTCCGATCACTAAGCCAGCTATGAATCCACCTAACAGTTGCCTGGTCCATTGCATACTTGGTCATTTTTTCAATAAGGATGGTGTGAGATACTTTGTCAAATGCTTTGCTGAAGTCAAGATATACTATATCTACAGCATTTCCCTGATCCACCCAGTCAGTGATTCTGTCATAGAAGGAAATTAAGTTAGTCTGACATGACTTGTTAGTTACAAACCCATGCTGACTCTGGTTAATCACTTCATTCTTATCCATGTACTTACATACATGTTCTTTAATAATTTGTTCAAAGATCTTTCCTGGTATAGAAGTCAGACTCACCGGCCTATAGTTCCCTGGGTCCACCTTCTTCCCCTTTTTGAAGATAGGAACAACATTTGCTCTTCTCCAGTCTTCTGGGACTTCTCCTGTTCTCCAAGAATTTTCAAAGATTATGGAGAGTGGTTCTAAAATTTCTTCTACGATCTCCTTCAGTACTCTGGGGTGTAATTCATCTGGACCTGGAGACTTGAACTCATTTATGTTAGCTAAATATTCCCTCACGATCTTTCTGTTTACAGATAACTTGGATTCTTCTATTCCTTTAAAATGACAGTGAAGATCAGTTGATGTTACATTTTCTTTCTGAGAGAAAACAGATGCAAAATAGGAATTAAAAAGTTTGGCCTTCTCAACATCCTCTCTTACCATTTCTCCATTTTCATCCTGTAAAAATCCTATAGCATCTTTGACTTTTCTTTTACTTTTGACATACCCCCAAAATCCTTTTTTGTTGCTTTTGACATCTCTTGCAAGCCTTAATTCATTGTCAGCTTTAGCTAACCTGATACGTGCCCTGCAGGATCTGCAGACTGCATTATAATCTTCTTTAGATATGCCTCCCTCTTTCCATTTAATAAACATTTCTTTCTTTCTTTTTAGCATGTGTTTAAGTTCTGTGTTCATCCATCCTGGTTTCCTTAAATGCTTCCCATTCTTCCTACTTTTCGGGATTGTTAACGATTGTGCTTTGAGAATCTCATTTTTAAAAATTTCCCATCCTTCCTGGACATTGGATCCCTCCTATTCTCTTTCTGAGTCTCTTAAAATCTGCCTTTCTAAAATCTAACCTTGAAGTTTGAGTCTTCACATGTCTTCCTCCTCTAGTTATCGAAAATTCTATAATAGCATGATCGCTGCCTCCTAGGGTCCCAGCCACCTTTACCTCCTCAACCATTTCCTCCCTGTTTATAAGGATTAGATCCAAAGTAGCAGATCCCCTTGTTTTCTCCCCTACCTTTTGGAAGATAAAGTTGTCAGCAAGAGAGGATAAGAATTTGCTTGACCTGTTAGTTTTACTTGAGAGAGATTCCCAACAAATGTCTGGATAGTTGAAATCTCCCATGACCACTACGTCATATTTTTTTGAGAACTTGGTCATTTGATACATAAATGACTACTCTTTGTAGTCAGATAAGATTCTCAGGCGTGGAAGATAATTATAATTAATAATGCAGCTGGTCTTTTTTTTCCCTATTTTTTTGCTTTTCTGGGAGACTGAGTTGTGTGAAGTTTGGAGTTTTTCTGATATCAATGAATGTAGCTCTGCTGCCACCTGGTGGTGAATGGGTGCTGTTGAGAATGATATAGAGAAAATATATATATTCTTGTACCGTGTTAGCCAGTAGATAGAAAAATATTTAGATTTGAGAGTCCTCAGTGGTTGATACCTTTTAATGGCTAACGGAAAAGATGGTAACAAATTGCAAGC
Source organism: Phyllobates terribilis (assembly GCF_046119375.1). Taxonomy (NCBI): domain Eukaryota; kingdom Metazoa; phylum Chordata; class Amphibia; order Anura; family Dendrobatidae; genus Phyllobates; species Phyllobates terribilis. Next base: position 1,225,842,949 of record NW_027362761.1, on the reverse strand, counting down.
TTTCGAGACTACTCAGGTCTCTTCATCAGGCATAGTATAAGACAAAATCTGAAGAGTCACATATTTATACACAATAAGACACATAAAAAATGCAATAGGTAAGACAGGTGATGAAATGCAGAGTTATTATGGAAGAGATAAACAGTTCTGGCTATAAATATTTTAGAAGTTAATAGATAAGGAGTGTGAAGGTTTTATTGTCCTGTGACTAGGTCCAGTGTTGTGATGGCCTCACAAGTCTGAGGAGCACATTCCTTAGTTGATGTAGAATGACATAAATCCATGCGACACATTCATTCCTGCTCTGAAAGTGTTAAAGGTCATCATCAGTTTATATTCTGAGACTCTCCTTTCTCTCTGAGATTTGAAGTTACCTTTTAATACCAGTAATTTCATGTCTTTTATGCTGTGATCAGGGGAACAAAAATGCTTGGCTACAGGCAGATCTATTCTTTTTTCTTTTATTGTGTGGCGATGATGATTCATCCTTGTTCTAAGTTTTTGCCCCGTCTCCCCTACATACAGACCCCCAGCTGGACATTTGGTGCATATAATTAAGTACACCCCATTCGATGTGATACAGCTGAACGTACCTGGGATCTTATAGTCCTGATGTGAGTTGAGGATCTTTATCTTGTCGGTGGTTTTACATTTTTTCTGGTTGCAGGGAAAAGATACCTGTAGCTGGTGGAGATGACAGGGAGCTTCTGACAATGATGCTTCTTAGATTTGGGGGCTGCCTGAAACACAGAAGTGGGGGATCTGGAAATATGGATTGTAATGGGGCATCTTTTTGTAGTAAGGGTTGTAGTTTCCGTGTAGCTCTCCTTAGCGCCTCCAGATTTGGATTGTAGGTGACTACTAGAGGCACCCGGTTGCTTTCTTGTTTGGTTTTGTAATGTAGGAGATGATTCCTTAATATTCTGGTGGCTCTTATAATCTGGTTCTCAATTGCTCTGGGATGGTCGCCCTGATTCAAAAAGGTCTTTCTGAGGCCATCAAGGTGTTTCTCTATCCATCTGGTTGGAACATATTTATAGCCAGAACTGTTTATCTCTTCCATAATAACTCTGCTTTCCATCACCTGTCTTACCTATTGCATTTTTTGTGTGTCTAATTGTGTATAAATATGTGACTCTTCAGATTTTGTGTTATACTATGCCTGATTAAGAGACCTGAGTAGTCTCGAAAGCTTGCAATTTGTTACCATCTTTTCAGTTAGCCATTAAAAGGTATCAACCACTGAGGACTCTCAAAAGTTGAGAATGATCACATTCTTGATATGGTCCTGACATCTAGTGGTCATTGTGAGGAACAGCAGAATAGTTACAAAAACTGTAAAGAAATGAGAGTGTCTGGAGTTGGGGATTGGAGAGGAGTGTGAACATAATGGGTGCAGGGGCAGCAATCGTACCCGGACCCTGGAGCTGAGGGGACACAAAAGGTATTTTGGGCCCATATAAGTGGCTAGTACTGTTGCCTTGTGGCGCCGGGGTTCTGGGTTCAAATCCCACCAAGGACAACATCTGCAAGGAGTTTGTATGTTCTCCCCGTGTTTTCATGGGTTTCCTCCGGGTTCTCCGGTTTCCTCCCACACTCCAAAGACTTATAGAGAATCTAGATTGTGAGCCCCAATGGGGACAGCGATGATGTCTGTAAAGCGCTGTGGAATTAAAGGGGTTTTCCCACAAACAAAAGTTGATTTTAATCAATAGAGCTTGGAATAATAATAACTTCCACAATTGGATGTGATTAAATAAAATGTTCCTGTGCTGAGATAATCTTATAAATGCTGTGTAATGTGTAATGTCTGTGTCTCACCGTACAGGAACATGGTCTGATCATACCACATCTCCTGGGCAGGGGAGGAAGCAAAAGAGTATACAGACAGGACGGCCGGGGAGGAAGCAGAAGAGTATACAGACAGGACGGCCGGGGAGGAAGCAGAAGAGTATACAGACAGGACGGCCGGGGAGGAAGCAGAAGAGTATACAGACAGGACAGCAGGGGAGGAAGCAGAAGAGTATACAGACAGGACAGCAGGGGAGGAAGCAGAAGAGTATACAGACAGGACAGCAGGGGAGGAAGCAGAAGAGTATACAGACAGGACAGCCGGGATCACAACTGATTCTTATTGTGACGTAAAACATTTCCATGCCTGTTTTTAAAAAATGCGGTAGAAGCAGCGTTGGAAACGCCGTCACAGACAAGCGGTGGAAACTCCATCACTGACCAATGGTGGAAACAGCATCACTAAGCAGTGGTAGAAACTCCATCATTAATCAGCGGTGGAAACGTCGTCACTGAGCAGCTGTGGAAACACCGTCACTGAGCAGCGGTAGAAACGCCACCACAGACCAGCAGTGGAAACGCCGTCACAGTCAAGCGGTAGAAACACTGTCACTGACCAGCGGTGGAAATGCCGTCACTGAGCAGCAGTGGAAACGCCGTCACAGACAAGCGGTATTAATGCTGTCACTGAAACGATATCACTGAGCAGCGGTAGAAATGCTGTCACTGAAACAATATTACTGAGCAGCGGTGGAAACCCCGTCACTGAGCAGCGGTAGAAACAGCGTCACTGACCAGAGGTGGAAAGGCCGTCACAGACAAGAGGTAGAGGCGCTATCACTGAGCAGCAGTGGACACGATATCACTGAGCAGCGGTGGAAACGACATCACTGAGCAACAGTGGAAATGCTGTCACTGACCAGCGGTGGCAATGCCGTCACTGACCAGCTGTGGAAACGCCATCACTGAGCAGCTGTAGAAACACAGTCACTGAGCAGCGGTGGAAACGCCATCACTGAGCAGCGGTAGAAACAGCGTCACTGACCAGCTGTGGAAACACCATCACTGACCAGCGGTGGAAATAGCGTCACTGACCAGCAGTAGAAACACAGTCACTGAGCAGTGGTGGAAACGCCGTCATAGACAAGCAGTAGAAACGTCGTCACTGAGCAGCGGTGGAAACGCCGTCACAGACAAGTGGTGGAAACGTTGTCATAGACAAGCGGTAGAAACGTCGACACTGAGCAGTGGTGGAAAAGCCATCACAGACAAGTGGTAGAAACGCCATCACTGAGCAGCGGTGGAAACGATATCACTGAGCAGCGGTGGAAACGCCGTCACTGAGCAGTGGTGGAAACAGCGTCACTGACCAGCGGTGGAAACAGCGTCACTGACCAGTGGTGGAAACAGCGTCACAGAGCAGCTATAGATTTACCATATTAGACTAGTGGTGGAAATACCATGATAGACCCGTCATAGAGAAGCTTTTAACATTCTCTGATAAACCAGCGGTGGTTATGTCAGCAGAAAATGAACTTCTTGGTCTCACGGTTGTTTTAGTGGTCGCACAATTTACTCTTTGTAGTCAGATAAGATTCTCAGGCGTGGAAGATAATTATAATTAATAATGCAGCTGGTCTTTTTTTTCCCTATTTGTTTCCTTTTCTGGGAGACTGAGTTGTGTGAAGTTTGGAGTTTTTCTGATATCAATAAATGTAGCTCTGCTGCCACCTGGTGGTGAATGGGTGCTGATGAGAATGATATAGAGAATATATATATATATATTCTTGTACCGTGTTAGCCAGTAGATAGAAAAATATTTAGATTTGAGAGTCCTCAGTGGTTGATACCTTTTTAGTGGCTAACTGAAAAGATGGTAACAAATTGCAAGCTTTCGAGACTACTCAGGTCTCTTCATCAGGCATAGTATACCACAAAATCTGAAGAGTCACATATTTATACACAATAAGACACATAAAAAATGCAATAGGTAAGACAGGTGATGAATATATATATATATTATGGCAAGACGACTCGCTCGGCTCTCCCGGAGGCAGACTCAGGACACACGTTTTCTGGTTACCTTCCTGCTGGTTTATTTTCTGGCATAAACTCATGCAGGGTTCCGCAGGAAGAATAAACAAGACCCCCCTGGGTTAAATGGGAAAACCAAGCAAAGTATAGCTCAGTCCATAGATGAGCGGGTTCCGCCCGCTCTCGGTAGCATAAACTGCACAGGTAACAAGCTCTGCAGCTTCCACAACACTGTCTGGAGACGTCCCTCTCCAGACCACACTCCAGAGAAAAAAAAAAAGGACTGAGCTTTTACACATTGCTCAGCCACACCCTGAGGGGAGGTAGGGGGAATGGCGTCCCGCCCTCTTTGCCATTCCCATAAAACCGCACACCCTTTAACAGAGTAAATCTACCAGCATATAACACGCTGGCAGAAAAATAAAGTAGGTCTTAGTTCACACAGGAGAGCATCCTGAGTGACACATACCTCCCCTCACATATAAAACCAGTGACTCTGTCACATATTCCCCCCCCCCCTCTGCCCAAACCAGGGGAGGAGTCCTGAGGAGATAATTTACATATTCTCACTGCATTTTAGGATAAGTGAAGAGTCTCCGCTAGAGTGTTTTTCACTGTTTTCATAACATATCAACAATAAGAACATGGAAGAGTCCAGGAGCCATTTGGTGAGCTGCATATCCTGCTACATGTTCACAGACTTGCCAGTGGAAAAGCCAAACTTCACATGCCAGAAATGCAAGCTTGTGTCCCTGTTGGAGGAAAAGTTGCGAAATCTAGAAGAGAGGTTAACTACCTTGAAAATCATTAAGGAAGGTGAAGAGTTCTTAGACAGAGCAGAATTATCTCTTCATGATTCAGAAAGAGAAGAAATTCTCACTGCACCTGAGGAAACAGAGGAATGGAAGCATGTGACCCACAGAAGCAGGAGGATCGAGAGGCAGTCAGCACCCATACTGCTCAGGAACCAGTACCAGGCTCTCACGCAGGAGAACCATGAAGAAATACAGCAAGATAAGACTTTGCCAGCAATGAATAACCTTGTAAGCCCTCAGAATCCTCCTGGATGGAGAAAGAAGAATGTTGTGAAGAAAAAACGGAGAGTGGTGGTCATGGGGGATTCCCTGTTAAGAGGAACAGAGGCCGCTATCTGCAGACCAGACATAACCTCAAGAGAAATGTGCTGTCTTCCAGGAGCAAAAATTAAAGATGTGTCTGACAGGATATCAAGACTCTTCAGACCTACAGATCACTACCCATTCCTGCTAATACATGTGGGGACAAATGACACCGCAAGAAAGGACCTGGAAACCATCTGCAGTGACTTTGAAGACTTAGGCAATAAAGTGAAAGAATTGGGAGCGCAGGTGGTCTTCTCATCCATCCTCCCAGTGGATGGCCATGGAACAATGAGGTGGAATAAGATTCTACAGGTGAACAACTGGCTACGTCGATGGTGCCGTCAACAAGGATTTGGATTTCTGGATCACGGAGTGAATTACCTATACGATGGACTACTTGCTAGAGATGGGGTGCACCTTACGAAGACTGGAAAACATGTATTTGGAAGTCGCCTTGCTACACTCATCAGGAGAGCTTTATACCAGAACAATGTGGGAAGGGAAGCAAAAGGCCAGAAAAAGCCATACAGCTGACAAATACTATTGAGATCTCTGCTACTGGAAGTGGAAAGGAAGAACAAAGACAAAAAAATCTAAATAATAAAAATATGTGAGGAAGAGAAACCAATCACAAACTAAAATGTTTTTACACAAATGCACAAAGCATGGGCAATAAACAAGGAGAATTGGAACTACTAATGCAGGAAAAGGAATATGATGTCATTGGAATCACTGAAACTTGGTGGGACGATACACATGATTGGAATAAAAGGCTTAAAGGATACAACTTATCTGCAAGAAGCAGACTTGATAAACGAGGAGGAGGTGTCGCATTGTATGTTAGAAAAGCGAATATCTGCACAGAGATTGAAGCAGAGACTGGGAGTTCTGTGGGAACTGTCTGGGTAAGAATACAAGGAGAGAACAACGGAAAGGACACCATTATAGGCATTTACTACAGGCCACCTGGGCAAGCTGAAGATATGGATGAACTCTTTATGTTTCAAATGATCAAGTTCTCCAAAAAATATGACGTAGTGGTCATGGGAGATTTCAACTATCCAGACATTTGTTGGGAATCTCTCTCAAGTAAAACTAACAGGTCAAGCAAATTCTTATCCTCTCTTGCTGACAACTTTATCTTCCAAAAGGTGGGGGAGAAAACAAGGGGATCTGCTACTTTGGATCTAATCCTTATAAACAGGGAGGAAATGGTTGAGGAGGTAAAGGTGGCTGGGACCCTCGGAGGTAGCGATCATGCTATTATAGAATTTTGGATAACTAGAGGAGGAAGACATGTGAAGACTCAAACTTCAAGGTTAGATTTCAGAAAGGCAGATTTTTAGTGACTCAGAAAGAGAATAGGAGGGATCCAATGGCTGGATGTCCTTAAGGACAAAAATGTCCAGGAAGGATGGGAAATTTTTAAAAATGAGATTCTCAAAGCACAATCGTTAACAATCCCGAAAAGTAGGAAGAATGGGAAGCATTTAAGGAAACCAGGATGGATGAACACAGAACTTAAGCACGTGCTAAAAAGAAAGAAAGAAATGTTTATCAAATGGAAAGAAGGAGGCATATCTAAAGAAGATTATAATGCAGTCTGCAGAACCTGTAGGGCACGTATCAGGTTAGCTAATGCTAACAATAAATTAAGGCTTGCAAGAGATGTCAAAAGCAATAAAAAATGATTTTGGGGGTATGTCAAAAGTAAAAGAAAAGTCAAAGATGCTATAGGATTTTTACAGGATGAAAATGGTGAAATGGTAAGAAAGGATGTTGAGAAGGCCGAACTTTTTAATTCCTATTTTGCATCTGTTTTCTCTCAGAAAGAAAATGTAACATCAACTGCTCTTCACTGTCCTATTAAAGGAATAGAAGAATCCAAGTTATCTGTAAACAGAGAGATTGTGAGGGAATATTTAGCTAACATAAATGAGTTCAAGTCTCCAGGTCCAGATGAATTACTCCCCAGAGTACTGAAGGAGATCGTAGAAGAAATTTTTGAACCACTCTCCGTAATCTTTGAAAATTCTTGGAGAACAGGAGAAGTCCCTGAAGACTGGAGAAGAGCAAATGTTGTTCCTATCTTCAAAAAGGGGAAGAAGGTGGACCCAGGGAACTATAGGCCGGTGAGTCTGACTTCTATACCAGGAAAGATCTTTGAACAAATTATTAAACAACATGTATGTAAGTACCTGGATAAGAATGAAGTGATTAACCAGAGTCAGCATGGGTTTGTAGCTAACAAGTCATGTCAGACTAACTTAATTTCCTTCTATGACAGAATCACTGACTGGGTGGATCAGGGAAATGCTGTAGATATAGTATATCTTGACTTTAGCAAAGCATTTGACAAAGTATCTCACACCATCCTTATTGAAAAAATGACCAAGTATGGAATGGACCAGGCAACTGTTAGGTGGATTCATAACTGGCTTAGTGATCGGACTCAAAGAGTGGTCATAAATGGCTTCACATCCAGTTGGATGAATGTCTCAAGTAGGGTACCACAGGGCTCTGTCCTGGGACCTGTATTGTTCAACATCTTTATCAATGATTTAGATGAAGGAACTGAGGGTAAACTGATTAAATTTGCTGATGACACAAAGCTAGGAGGGATAGCTAATACTAGAGAAGAGAGAGAGAGGATTCAAAAAGACCTAAATAAACTGGAGCAGTGGGCAGCAACCAACAGAATGGTTTATAACAGGGAAAAATGCAAAGTCCTACATCTGGGCAATAAAAATGAAAAAAGCATATACAGAATGGGAGGAATAGAGCTAAGCAACAGTACATGTGAAAAAGACTTAGGTATACTAATAGATCATAGACTGAACATGAGTCAACAGTGTGATGCAGCAGCAAAAAAGGCAAATACAATTCTGGGATGTATTAACAGAAGCATACAGTCTAGATCACGTGAAGTCATTATCGGTCTTTACTCCTCTTTGGTCAGACCTCATCTGGAATACTGCATCCAGTTTTGGGCACCACATTTTAAAAAAGACATAGACAAACTGGAGCAAGTTCAGAGAAGAGCGACCAGAATGGTGACTGGTCTTTAAACCATGTCCTATGAGGAACGGTTGCAGGATTTTGGAATGTTTAGCTTGCAAAAAAGAAGACTGAGAGGAGACTTAATAGCTGTCTACAAATATCTCAAGGGCTGTCACATTGTAGAAGGATCATCTTTATTCTCATTTGCACAAGGAAAGAAGAGAAGCAATGGGATGAAACTAAATGGGAGGAGACACAGATTAGATATTAGAAAAAACTTTTTGACAGTGAGGGTGATCAATGAGTGGAACAGGCTGCCACGAGAGGTGGTGAGTTCCCCTTCAATGGACGTCTTCAAACAGAGGCTGGACAGACATCTGTCTGAGATGATTTAGTGAATCCTGCGTTGAGCCGGGGGTTGGACCAGATGACCCAGGAGGTCCCTTCCAACTCTACCATTCTATAACTCTATGATTCTATGAATCTGGTGCAGGCTGATAATGAATCTGGTGCAGGCCGATAATGAATCTGGTGCAAGCTGATAATGAATCTGGTGCAGGCTGACAATGAATCTGGTGCAGGCTGATAATGAATCTGGTGCAGACAGATAATGAATCTGTTGCAAGCTGATAATGAATCTGGTGCAGGCAGATAATGAATCTGGTGCAGGCCGATAATGAATCTGGTGCAGGCTGATAATGAATCTAATCTGGTGCAGGCTGATAATGAATCTCGTGCAGGCCGATAATGAATCTGGTGCAGGCTGATAATTAATCTGGTGCAGACAGATAATGAATCTGGTGCAGGCCGATAATGAATCTGGTGCAGGCCGGTAATGAATCTGGTGCAGACAGATAATGAATCTGGTGCAGGCCGATATTGAATCTGGTGCAGGCCGATAATGAATCTGGTGCAGGCCGATAATGAATCTGGTGCAGGTTGATAATGAATCTGGTGCAGGCTGATAATGAATCTGGTGCAGGCGAATAATGAATCTGGTGCAGGCCGATAATCAATCTGGTGCAGGCTGATAATGACTCTGGTGCAGACAGATAATGAATCTGGTGCAAGCCGATAATGAATGTGGTGCAGGCCGATAATGAATCTGGTGCAGGTTGATAATGAATCTGGTGCAGGCCGATATTGAATGTGGTGCACGCCAATAATGAATCTGGTGCAGGCCGATAATGAATCTGGTGCAGGCCGATAATGAATCTGGTGCAGGCTGATAATGAATCTGGTGCAGGTTGATAATGAATCTGGTGCAGGTTGATAATGAATCTGGTGCAGGCTGATAATGAATGTGGTGCACGCCAATAATGAATATGGTGCACGCCGATAATGAATTACGGTGCACGCCGATAATGAATCTGGTGCAGGTTGATAATGAATCTGGTGCAGGCTGATAATGAATCTGGTGCAGGCCGATAATGAATCTGGTGCAGGTTGATAATGATTCTGGTGCAGGCCGATAATGAATCTGGTGTAGGCTGATAATGAATCTGGTGCAGGCCGATAATGAATCTGGTGCACGCCGATAACAAATGTGGTGTGCGCCGATAATGAATCTGGTGCAGTCTGATAATGAATCTGGTGCACGCCGATAATGAATCTGGTGCAGGTTGATAATGAATCTGGTGCAGGCTGATAATGAATCTGGTGCAGGCCGATAATGAATCTGGTGCAGGTTGATAATGAATCTGGTGCAGGCTGATAATGAATGTGGTGCAGGCCGATAATGAATCTGGTGCAGGTTGATAATGAATCTGGTGCAGGCTGATAATGAATGTGGTGCAGGTTGATAATGAATCTGGTGCACGCCGATAATGAATCTGGTGCAGGTTGATACTGAATTTGGTGCAGGTTGATAATGAATCTGGTGCAGGTTGATAATCTGGTGCAGGTTGATAATGAATCTGGTGCAGGCCGATAATGAATCTGGTGCAGACCGATAATGAATGTGGTGCACGCTGATAATGAATCTGGTGCAGGTTGATAATGAATGTGGTGCAGGCCGATAATGAATGTGGTGCAGGCTGATAATGAATGTAGTGCAGGCCGATAATGAATGTGGTGCAGGCTGATAATGAGTCTGGTGCAGGCCGATAATGAATCTGGTGCACGCCAATAATGAATGTGGTGCACGACGATAATGAATCTGGTGCAGGCTGATAATGAATTTGGTGCAGGTTGATAATGAATCTGGTGGAGGCTGATAATGAATCTGGTGCAGGCCGATAATGAATCTGGTGCAAGCCGATAATGAATCTGGTGCAGGCTGATAATGAATCTGGTGAAGGCCGATAATGTATTTGGTGCAGGTTGATAATGAATGTGGTGCACGATGATAATTAATCTGGTGCAGGCTGATAATGAATTTGGTGCAGGCTGATAATAAATCTGGTGCAGGCTGATAATGAATCTGGTGCAAGCCGATAATGAATCTGGTGCAGGCTGATAATGAATCTCGTGCAGGCCGATAATGAATTTGGTGCAGGTTGATAATGAATCTTGTGCAGGCCGATAATGAATCTGGTGCAGGCTGATAATGAATCTGGTACAGGCCGATAATGAATCTGGTGCAGGCTGATAATGAATCTGGTGCAGGCTGATAATGAATCTGGTGCAGGGTGATAATGAATCTGGTGCAGACAGATAATGAATCTGGTGCAGGCCGATAATGAATCTGGTGCAGGCTGATAATGAATCTGGTGCAGACAGAAAATGAATCTGGAGCAGGCCGATAATGAATCTGGTGCAGGTTGATAATGAATCTGGTGCAGGTTGATAATGAATCTGGTGCAGGTTGATACTGAATTTGGTGCAGGTTGATAATGAATCTGGTGCAGGTTGATAATCTGGTGCAGGTTGATAATGAATCTGGTGTCGGCCGATAATGAATCTGGTGCAGACCGATAATGAATGTGGTGCACGCTGATAATGAATCTGGTGCAGGTTGATAATGAATGTGGTGCAGGCCGATAATGAATGTGGTGCAGACTGATAATGAATGTAGTGCAGGCCGATAATGAATGTGGTGCAGGCTGATAATGAGACTGGTGCAGGCCGATAATGAATCTGGTGCACGCCAATAATGAATGTGGTGCACGACGATAATGAATCTGGTGCAGGCTGATAATGAATTTGGTGCAGGTTGATAATGAATCTGGTGGAGGCTGATAATGAATCTGGTGCAGGCCGATAATGAATCTGGTGCAAGCCGATAATGAATCTGGTGCAGGCTGATAATGAATCTGGTGCAGGCCGATAATGTATTTGGTGCAGGTTGATAATGAATGTGGTGCACGATGATAATGAATCTGGTGCAGGCTGATAATGAATTTGGTGCAGGTTGATAATGAACCTGGTGGAGGCTGATAATGAATCTGGTGCAGGCTGATAATAAATCTGGTGCAGGCAGATAATGAATCTGGTGCAAGCCGATAATGAATCTGGTGGAGGCTGATAATGAATCTGGTGCTGGCCGATAATGAATTTGGTGCAGGTTGATAATGAATCTGGTGCAGGCCGATAATGAATCTGGTGCAGGCTGATAATGAATCTGGTACAGGCCGATAATGAATCTGGTGCAGGCTGATAATGAATCTGGTGCAGGCTGATAATGAATCTGGTGCAGGGTGATAATGAATCTGGTGCAGACAGATAATGAATCTGGTGCAGGCCGATAATGAATCTGGTGCAGGCTGATAATGAATCTGGTGCAGACAGAAAATGAATCTGGAGCAGGCCGATAATGAATCTGGTGCAGGTTGATAATGAATCTGGTGCAGGTTGATAATGAATCTGGTGCAGGCTGATAATGAATCTGGTGCAGGCTGATAATGAATATGGTGCAGGCTGATAATGAATCTGGTGCACGCCGATAATGAATCTGGTGCAGGCTGATAATGAATCTGGTGCAGGCCGATAATGAATCTGGTGCAGGCTGATAATGAATCTGGTGCAGGTTGATAATGAATCTGGTGCAGGCTGATAATGAATCTGGTGCAGACAGATAATGAATCTGGTGCAAGCCGATAATGAATCTGGTGCAGGCTGGTAATGAATCTGGTGCAGGCCGATAATGAATGTGGTGCAGGCCGATAATGAATCTGGTGCAGGTTGATAATGAATCTGGTGCACGCCGATAATGAATCTGGTGCAGGTTTATAATGAATTTGGTGCAGGTTGATAATGAATCTGGTGCAGGTTGATAATCTGGTGCAGGTTGATAATGAATCTGGTGCAGGCCGATAATGAATCTGGTGCAGACCGATAATGAATGTGGTGCACGCCGATAATGAATCTGGTGCAGGCCGATAATGAATCTGGTGCAGACAGATAATGAATCTGGTGCAAGCCGATAATGAATCTGGTGCAGGCCGATAATGAATCTGGTGCAGGCCGATAATGAATCTGGTGCAGACCGATAGTGAATCTGGTGCAGGCTGATAATGAATTTGGTGCAGACAGATAATGAATGTTGTGCAGGCCGATAATGAATGTGGTGCAGGCCGATAATGAATCTGGTGCAGGCTGATAATGAATCTGGTGCAGACAGATAATGAATGTGGTGCAGGCCGATAATGAATGTGGCGCAGGCTGATAATGAATCTGGTGCAGGCCGATAATGAATCTGGTGCAGGTTGATAATGAATCTGGTGCAGGTTGATAATGAATCTGGTGCAGGCTGACAATGAATCTGGTGCAGGCCGATAGTGAATCTGGTGCAGGCTGATAATGAATTTGGTGCAGACAGATAATGAATCTGGTGCTGGCCGATAATGAATGTGGTGCAGGCCGATAATGAATCTGGTGCAGGCTGATAATGAATCTGGTGCAGACAGATAATGAATCTGGTGCAGATCGATAATGAATGTGGTGCAGGCTGATAATGAATCTGGTGCAGGCCGATAATGAATCTGGTGCAGGTTGATAATGAATCTCGTGCAGGTTGATAATGAATCTGGTGCAGGCTGATAATGAATCTGGTGCAGACAGATAATTAATCTGGTGCAGGCTGATAATGAATCTGGTGCAGACAGATAATGAATCTGGTGCAGGCCGATAATGAATCTGGTGCAGGTTGATAATGCATCTGGTGCAGATTGATAATAAATCTGGTGCAAGCTGATAATGAATCTGGTGCAGACACATAATGAATCTGGTGCAAGCCGATAATGAATCTGGTGCAGGCTGATAATGAATCTGGTTCAGGCTGATAATGAATCTGGTGCAGGCCGATAATGAATCTGGTGCAGGCCGATAATGAATCTGGTGCAGGTTGATAATGAATCTGGTGCACGTTGATAATGAATCTGGTGCAGACTGATAATGAATCTGGTGCAAGCCGATAATGAATCTGGTGCAGGCCGATAATGAATCTGGTGCAGGCCGAAAATGAATCTGGTACAGGCCGATAGTGAATCTGGTGCAGGCTGATAATGAATTTGGTGCAGACAGATAATGAATGTGGTGCAGGCCGATAATGAATGTGGTGCAGGCAGATAATGAATCTGGTGCAGGCTGATAATGAATCTGGTGCAGACAGATAATGAATCTGGTGCACGACAATAATGAATCTGGTGCAGGCTGATAATGAATCTGGTGCAGACAGATCATGAATCTGGTGCAGGCCGATAGTGAGTCTGATGCAGGCTGATAATGAATCTGGTGCAGATTGATAATGAATCTCGTGCAGACAGATAATGAATCTGGTGCAGACAGATAATGAATCTGGTGCAAGCCGATAATGAATCTGGTGCAGGCTGATAATGTATCTGGTGCAGACAGATAATGAATCTGGTGCAGGCTGATAATGAATCTGACGCAGGCCGAAAATGAATCTGGTGCAAGTTGATAAAGCATCTTGTGCAGGTTGATAATGAATCTGGTGCAGGCTGATAATGAATCTGGTGCAGGCCGAAAATGAATGTGGTGCAAGTTGATAATGAATCTGGTGCAGGCTGATAATGAATCTGGTGAAGACAGATAATGAATCTGGTGCAGGTTGATAATGTATCTGGTGCAGATTGATAATGAATCTGGTGCAGGCTGATAATGAATCTGGTGCAGACAGATAATGAATCTGGTGCAAGCCGATAATGAATCTGGTGCAGGCTGATAATGAATCTGGTGCAGACAGATAATGAATCTGGTGCAGGCCGATAATGAATCTGGTGCAGGCCGATAATGAATCTGGTGCAGGTTGATAATGAATCTGGTGCAGACAGATAATGAATCTGGTGCAGGCCGATAGTGAATCTGGTGCAGGCTGATAATGAATTTGGTGCAGACAGATAATGAATGTGGTGCAGGCCGATAATGAATGTGGTGCAGGCCGATAAGGAATCTGGTGCAGGCTGATAATGAATCTGGTGCAGACAGATAATGAATCTGGTGCAGGCCGATAATGAATGTGGTGCAGACTGATAATGAATCTGGTGCAGGCCGATAATGAATCTGGTGCAGGTTGATAATGAATCTGGTGCAGGTTGATAATGAATCTGGTGCAGGCTGATAGTGAATCTGGGGCAGACAGATAATGAATCTGGTGCAGGCTGGTAATGAATCTGGTGCAGACAGATAATGAATCTGGTGCAGGCCAATAATGAATCTGGTGCAGGCCGATAATGAATCTGGTGCAGGTTGATAATGAATCTGGTGCAGGCTGATAACGAATGTGGTGCAGGTTGATAATGAATCTGGTGCACGCCGATAATGAATCTGGTGCAGGTTGATAATGAATTTGGTGCAGGTCGATAATGAATCTGGTGCAGGTTGATAATCTGGTGCAGGTTGATAATGAATCTGGTGCAGGCTGATAATGAATCTGGTGCAGACCGATAATGAATCTGGTGCACGCCGATAATGAATCTGGTGCAGGTTGATAATGAATCTGGTGCAGGCCGATAATGAATGTGGTGCAGGCTGATAATGAATGTGGTGCAGGCCGATAAAGAATGTGGTGCAGGCTGATAATGAGTCTGGTGCAGGCCGATAATGAATCTGGTGCACGCCGATAATCAATGTGGTGCTCGACGTTAACGAATCTGGTGCAGGCTGATAATGAATTTGGTGCAGGTTGATAATGAATCTGGTGGAGGCTGATAATGAATCTGGTGCAGGTCGATAATGAATGTGGTGCAGGTCGATAATGAATGTGGTGCAGGTTGATAATGAATCTGGTGCAGGCTGATAATGAATCTGGTGCAGGCCGATAATAAATTTGGTGCAGGTTGATAATGAATCTGGTGCAGGCTGATAATGAATGTGGTTCACGACGATAATGAATCTGGTGCCGGCTGATAATGAATTTGGTGCAGGTTGATAATGAATCTGGTGGAGGCTGATAATGAATCTGGTGCAGGCTGATAATTAATCTGGTGCAGGCCGATAATGAATCTGGTGCAGGCTGATAATGAATGTGGTGCAGGTTGATAATGAATCTGGTGCAGGCCGATAATGAATCTGGTGCAGGCTGATAATGAATCTGGTGCAGGGTGATAATGAATCTGGTGCAGGGTGATAATGAATCTGGTGCAGACAGATAATGAATCTGGTGCAGGTTGATAATGAATCTGGTGTAGGCTGATAATGAATGTGGTTCACGACGATAATGAATCTGGTGCCGGCTGATAATGAATTTGGTGCAGGTTGATAATGAATTTGGTGCAGGTTGATAATGAATCTGGTGCATGCTGATAATGAATCTGGTGCAGTCCGATAATGAATTTGGTGCAGGTTGATAATGAATCTGGTGCAGGTTGATAATGAATCTGGTGCAGGTTGATAATGAATCTGGTGCAGGTTGATAATGAATCTGGTGCAGACAGATAATGAATCTGGTGCAAGCCGATAATGAATCTGGTGCAGGCTGATAATGAATCTGGTACAGGCCGACAATGAATCTGGTGCAGGCTGATAATGAATCTGGTGCAGACAGATAATGAATCTGGTGCAGGCCGATAATGAATCTGGTGCAGGCTGATAATGAATCTGGTACAGGCCGACAATGAATCTGGTGCAGGCTGATAATGAATCTGGTGCAGGCTGATAATGAATCTGGTGCAAGCCTATAATGAATCTGGTGCAGGCTGATAATGAATCTGGTGCAGACAGATAATGAATCTGGTGCAAGCCTATAATGAATCTGGTGCAGGCTGATAATGAATCTGGTGCAGACAGATAATGAATCTGGTGCAGGTTGATAATGAATCTGGTGCAGGCTGATAATGAATGTGGTGCAGGTTGATAATGAATCTGGTGCACGCCGATAATGAATCTGGTGCAGGTTGATAATGAATTTGGTGCAGGTTGATAATGAATCTGGTGCAGGTTGATAATCTGGTGCAGGTTGATAATGAATCTGGTGCCGGCCGATAATGAATCTGGTGCAGACCTATAATGAATGTGTTGCACGCCGATAATGAATCTGGCGCAGGTTGATAATGAATGTGGTGCAGGCCGATAATGAATGTGGTGCAGGCTGATAATGAATGTGGTGCAGGCCGATAATGAATGTGGTGCAGGCTGATAATGAGTCTGGTGCAAGCCAATAATGAATCTGGTGCACGCCGATAATGAATGTGGTGCACGACAATAATGAATCTGGTGCAGGCTGATAATAAATCTGGTGCAGACAGATGATGAATCTGGTGCAGGCCGATAATGAGTCTGATGCAGGCTGATAATGAATCTGGTGCAGGTTGATAATGAGTCTCGTGCAGACAGATAATGAATCTGGTGCAGACAGATAATGAATCTGGTGCAAGCCCATAATGAATCTGGTGCAGGCTGATAATGTATCTGGTGCAGACAGATAATGAATCTGGTGCAGGCTGATAATGAATCTGACGCAGGCCGAAAATGAATCTGGTGCAAGTTGATAATGCATCTTGTGCAGGTTGATAATGAATCTGGTGCAGGCTGATAATGAATCTGGTGCAGGCTGATAATGAATCTGGTGCAGGCCGATAATGAATGTGGTGCAAGTTGATAATGAATCTGGTGCAGGCTGATAATGAATCTGGTGAAGACAGATAATGAATCTGGTGCAAGCCGATAATGAATCTGGTGCAGGCTGATAATGAATCTGGTGCAGACAGATAATGAATCTGGTGCAGGTTGATAATGAATCTGGTGCAGACAGATAATGAATCTGGTGCAGGCCGATAATGAATCTGGTGCAGGCCGATAATGAATCTGGTGCAGGTTGATAATGAATGTGGTGCAGACAGATAATGAATCTGGTGCAGACAGATAATGAATCTGCTGCAAGCCAATAATGAATCTGGTGCAGGCCGATAATGAATCTGGTGCAGGCCGATAATGAATGTGGTGCAGGCCGATAATGAATCTGGTGCAGGTTGATAATGAATCTGGTGCAGACAGATAATGAATCTGGTGCAAGCCGATAATGAATCTGGCGCAGGCTGATAATGAATCTGGTGCAGGCTGATAATGAATCTGGTGCATGCCGATAATGAATCTGGTGCAGGCTGATAATGAATCTGGTGCAGGCCGATAATGAATCTGGTGCAGGCTGATAATGAATCTGGTGCAGGCTGATAATGAATCTGGTGCAAGCCGATAATGAATCTGGTGCAGGCTGATAATGAATCTGGTGCAGGTTGATAATGCATCTGGTGCAGATTGATAATGAATCTGGTGCAGGCTGATAATGAATCTGGTGCAGACAGATAATGAATCTGGTGCAAGCCGATAATGAATCTGGTGCAGGCTGATAATGAATCTGGTGCAGACAGATAATGAATCTGGTGCAGGTTGATAATGAATCTGGTGCAGACAGATAATGAATCTGGTGCAGGCCGATAATGAATCTGGTGCAGGCCGATAATGAATCTGGTGCAGGTTGATAATGAATGTGGTGCAGACAGATAATGAATCTGGTGCAGACAGATAATGAATCTGCTGCAAGCCAATAATGAATCTGGTGCAGGCCGATAATGAATCTGGTGCAGGCCGATAATGAATGTGGTGCAGGCCGATAATGAATCTGGTGCAGGTTGATAATGAATCTGGTGCAGGTTGATAATGAATCTGGTGCAGGCTGATAATGAATCTGGTGCAGGCTGATAGTGAATCTGGTGCAGGCTGATACTGAATTTGGTGCAGACAGATAATGAATCTGGTGCAGACCGATAATGAATGTGGTACAGGCCGAAAATGAATCTGGTGCAGGCTGATAATGAATCTGGTGCAGACAGATAATGAATCTGGTGCAGGCCGATAATGAGTCTGGTGCAGGCCGATAATGAATGTGGTGCAGGCCGATAATGAATCTGGTGCAGGCCGATAATGAATCTGGTGCAGGTTGATAATGAATCTGGTGCAGATTGATAATGAATCTGGTGCAGGCTGATAATGAATCTGGTACAGACAGATAATGAATCTGGTGCAGGCTGATAATGAATCTGGTGCAGGCCGATAATGAATCTGGTGCAGGTTGATAATGCATCTGGTGCAGATTGATAATGAATCTGGTGCAGGCTGATAATGAATCTGGTGCAGACAGATAATGAATCTGTTGCAAGCCGATAATGAATCTGGTGCAGGCTGATAATGAATCTGGTGCAGACAGATAATGAATCTGGTGCAGGCTGATAATGAATCTGGTGCAGGCCGATGATGAATCTGGTGCAGGTTGATAATGAATCTGGTGCATACAGATAATGAATCTGGTGCAGACAGATAATGAATCTGGTGCAAGCCGATAATGAATCTGGTGCAGCCCGATAATGAATCTGGTGCAGGCCGATAATGAATCTGGAGCAGGCCGATAGTGAATCTGGTGCAGGCTGATAATGAATTTGGTGCAGACAGATAACGAATGTGGTGCAGGCCGATAATGAATGTGGTGCAGGCCGATAATGAATCTAGTGCAGGTTGATAATGAATCTGGTGCAGGCAGATAATGAATCTGGTGCAGGCCAATAATGAATGTGGTGCAGACTGATAATGAATCTGGTGCAGGCCGATAATGAATCTGGTGCAGGTTGATAATGAACCAGGTGCAGGCTGATAATGAACCTGGTGCAGAGAGATAATGAATCTGGTGCAGGCTGATAATGAATCTGGTGCAGACAGATAATGAATCTGGTGCAGGCCGATAATGAATCTGGTGCAGGCCGATAATGAATCTGGTGCAGGTTGATAATGAATCTGGTGCATACAGATAATGAATCTGGTACAAGCCGATAATGAATCTGGTGCAGGTCGATAATGAATCTGGTGCTTGCCGATAATGAATCTGGTGCAGGCTGATATTGAATCTATTCTGGTGCAGGCTGATAATGAATCTGTTGCAGGCCGATAATGAATCTGGTGCAGGCTGATAATGAATCTGGTGCAGACAGATAATGAATCTGGAGCAGACAGATAATGAATCTGGTGCAAGCCGATATTGAATCTGGTGCAGGCCGATAATGATTCTGGTGCAGGCTGATAATGAATCTGGTGCAGGCTGAAAATGAATCTGGTGCATTCTGATAATGATTCTGGTGCAGGCTGATAATGAATCTGGTGCAAGCCGATAATGAATCTGGTGCAGGCCGATAATGAATCTGGTGCAGGCTGATAATGAATCTGGTGCAGACAGATAATGAATCTGGTGCAAGCCGATAATGAATGTGGTGCAGGCCGATAATGAATCTGGTGCAGGTTGATAATGAATTTGGTGCAGGCCGATAATGAATGTGGTGCACGCCGATAATGAATCTGGTGCAGGCCGATAATAAATCTGTTGCAGGCCGATAATGAATCTGGTGCAGGCCGATAGTGAATCTGGTGCAGACAGATAATGAATCTGGTGCAGGTTGATAATGAATCTGGTGCAGGTTGATAATGAATCTGGTGCACGGCGATAATGAATCTGGTGCACGCCGATAATGAATTATGGTGCACACCGATAATGAATCTGGTGCAGGTTGATAATGAATCTGGTGCAGGTTGATAATGAATCTGGTGCAGGCTGATAATGAATCTGGTGCAGACAGATAATGAATCTGGTGCAGGCTGATAATGAATCTGGTGCAGACAGATAATGAATCTGGTGCAGGCCGATAATGAATCTGGTGCAGGTTGATAATGCATCTGGTGCAGATTGATAATGAATCTGGTGCAGGCTGATAATGAATCTGGTGCAGACAGATAATGAATCTGGTGCAAGCCGATAATGAATCTGGTGCAGGCTGATAATGAATCTGGTGCAGACAGATAATGAATCTGGTGCAGGCCGATAATGAATCTGGTGCATGCCGATAATGAATCTGGTGCAGGTTGATAATGAATCTGGTGCAGACAGATAATGAATCTGGTGCAGACAGATAATGAATCTGGTGCAAGCCGATAATGAATCTGGTGCAGGCCGATAATGAATCTGGTGCAGGCCGATAGTGAATCTGGTGCAGGCTGATAATGAATTTGGTGCAGACAGATAATGAATGTGGTGCAGGCCGATAATGAATCTGGTGCAGGCCGATAATGAATGTGGTGCAGGCCGATAATGATTCTGGTGCAGGCTGATAATGAATCTGGTGCAGACAGATAATGAATGTGGTGCAGGCCGATAATGAATGTGGTGCAGGCTGATAATGAATCTGGTGCAGACAGATAATGAATGTGGTGCAGGCCGATAATGAATGTGGTGCAGGCTGATAATGAATCTGGTGCAGACCTATAATGAATGTGTTGCACGCCGATAATGAATCTAGCGCAGGTTGTTAATGAATGTGGTGCAGGCCGAGAATGAATTTGGTGCAGGCCGATAATGAATGTGGTGCAGGCTGATAATGAATCTGGTGCAGGCCGATAATGAATCTGGTGCACGCCGATAATGAATGTGGTGCACGACAATAATGAATCTGGTGCAGGCTAATAATGAATCTGGTGCAGACAGATCATGAATCTGGTGCAGGCCGATAATGAGTCTGATGCAGATTGATAATGAATCTCGTGCAGACAGATAATGAATCTGGTGCAGACAGATAATGAATCTGGTGCAAGCCGATAATGAATCTGGTGCAGGCTGATAATGAATCTGGTGCAAGTTGATAATGCTTCTTGTGCAGGCTGATAATGAATCTGGTGCAGGCTGATAATGAATCTGGTGCAGGCTGATAATGAATCTGGTGCAGGCCGAAAATGAATGTGGTGCAAGTTGATAATGAATCTGGTGCAGGCTGATAATGAATCTGGTGAAGACAGATAATGAATCTGGTGCAGGTTGATAATGCATCTGGTGCAGATTGATAATGAATCTGGTGCAGGCTGATAATGAATCTGGTGCAGACAGATAATGAATCTGGTGCAAGCCGATAATGAATCTTGTGCAGACAGATAATGAATCTGGTGCAGGCCGATAATGAATCTGGTGCAGGTTGATAATGAATCTGGTGCAGACAGATAATGAATCTGGTGCAGGCCGATAATGAATCTGGTGCAGGCCGATAATGAATGTGGTGCAGGTTGATAATGAATGTGGTGCAGACAGATAATGAATCTGGTGCAGACAGATAATGAATCTGCTGCAAGCCGATAATGAATCTGGTGCAGGCCGATAATGAATCTGGTGCAGGCTGATAATGAATCTGGTGCAGACAGATAATGAATCTGGTGCAAGCCGATAATGAATGTGGTGCAGGCCGATAATGAATCTGGTGCAGGTTGATAATGAATCTGGTGCAGGTTGATAATGAATCTGGTGCAGGCTGATAATGAATCTGGTGCAGGCCGATAATGAATTTGGTGCAGACAGATAATGAATCTGGTGCAGGCCGATAATGATTGTGCTGCAGGCCGATAATGAATCTGGTGCAGGCAGATAATGAATCTGGTGCAGGCCGATAATGAATGTGGTGCAGTCTGATAATGAATCTGGTGCAGGCTGATAATGAATCTGGTGCAGGCCGATAATGAATCTGGTGCAGGTTGATAATGAATCTGGTGCAGGCTGATAATGAATCTGGTGCAGGCTGATAATGAATCTGGTGCAGGCTGATAATGAATCTGGTGCAGACAGATAATGAATCTGGTGCAGACAGATAATGAATCTGGTGCAGGCCGATAATGAATCTGGTGCAGGTTGATAATGCATCTGGTGCAGATTGATAATGAATGTGGTGCAGGCTGATAATGAATCTGGTGCAGACAGATAATGAATCTGGTGCAGGCCGATAATGAATCTGGTGCAGGCCGATAATGAATCTGGTGCAGGTTGATAATGAATCTGGTGCAGACAGATAATGAATCTGGTGCAGGCCGATAATGAATCTGGTGCCGGCCGATAATGAATCTGGAGCAGGTTGATAATTAATCTGGTGCAGGTTGATAATGAATCTGGTGCAGACAGATAATGAATCTGGTACAAGCCGATAATGAATCTGGTGCAGGCCGATAATGAATTTGGTGCAGGCCCATAATGAATCTGGTGCAGGCTGATAATGAAGCTAATCTGGTGCAGGATGATAATGAATCTGGTGCAGGCCGATAATGAATCTGGTGCAGACAGATAATGAATCTGGTGCAGGTTGATAATGAATCTGGTGCAGACAGATAATGAATCTGGTGCAGGCCGATAATGAATCTGGTGCAGGCCGATAATGAATCTGGTGCAGACAGATAATGAATCTGGTACAAGCCGATATTGAATCTGGTGCAGGCCGATAATGAATCTGGTGCAGGCCGAAAATTAATCTGGTGCAGGCTGATAATGATTCTGGTGCAGGCTGATAATGAATCTGGTGCAAGCCGATAATGAATCTGGTGCAGGCCGATAATGAATCTGGTGCAGGCTGATAATGAATGTGGTGCAGACTGATAATGAATGTGGTGCAAGCCGATAATGAATGTGGTGCAGGCCGATAATGAATCTGGTGCACGTTGATAATTAATTTGGTGCAGGCCGATAATGAATGTGGTGCACGCCGATAATGAATCTGGTGCAGGCTGATAATAAATCTGTTGCAGGCCGATAATATATCTAGTGCAGGCTGATAATCTCTCTGGTGCAGGGTGATAATCAATCTGGTGCAGGTTGATAATGAATCTGGTGCAGGTTGATAATGAATCTGGTGCAAGCTGATAATGAATCTGGTTCATAATGAATCTGGTGCAGGTTGATAATGAATCTGGTGCAGACAGATAATGAATCTGGTGCACGCCGATAATGAATGTGGTGCACGACAATAATGAATCTGGTGCAGGCTAATAATGAATCTGGTGCAGACAGATCATGAATCTGGTGCAGGCCGATAATGAGTCTGATGCAGATTGATAATGAATCTCGTGCAGACAGATAATGAATCTGGTGCAGACAGATAATGAATCTGGTGCAAGCCGATAATGAATCTGGTGCAGGCTGATAATGAATCTGGTGCAAGTTGATAATGCTTCTTGTGCAGGCTGATAATGAATCTGGTGCAGGCTGATAATGAATCTGGTGCAGGCTGATAATGAATCTGGTGCAGGCCGAAAATGAATGTGGTGCAAGTTGATAATGAATCTGGCGCAGGCTGATAATGAATCTGGTGAAGACAGATAATGAATCTGGTGCAGGTTGATAATGCATCTGGTGCAGATTGATAATGAATCTGGTGCAGGCTGATAATGAATCTGGTGCAGACAGATAATGAATCTGGTGCAAGCCGATAATGAATCTTGTGCAGACAGATAATGAATCTGGTGCAGGCCGATAATGTGCAGACAGATAATGAATCTGGTGCAAGCCGATAATGAATGTGGTGCAGGCCGATAATGAATCTGGTGCAGGTTGATAATGAATCTGGTGCAGGTTGATAATGAATCTGGTGCAGGCTGATAATGAATCTGGTGCAGGCCGATAATGAATTTGGTGCAGACAGATAATGAATCTGGTGCAGGCCGATAATGATTGTGGTGCAGGCCGATAATGAATCTGGTGCAGGCAGATAATGAATCTGGTGCAGGCCGATAATGAATGTGGTGCAGTCTGATAATGAATCTGGTGCAGGCTGATAATGAATCTGGTGCAGGCCGATAATGAATCTGGTGCAGGTTGATAATGAATCTGGTGCAGGCTGATAATGAATCTGGTGCAGGCTGATAATGAATCTGGTGCAGACAGATAATAAATCTGGTGCAGACAGATAATGAATCTGGTGCAGGCCGATAATGAATCTGGTGCAGGTTGATAATGCATCTGGTGCAGATTGATAATGAATGTGGTGCAGGCTGATAATGAATCTGGTGCAGACAGATAATGAATCTGGTGCAGGCCGATAATGAATCTGGTGCAGGCCGATAATGAATCTGGTGCAGGTTGATAATGAATCTGGTGCAGACAGATAATGAATCTGGTGCAGGCCGATAATGAATCTGGTGCCGGCCGATAATGAATCTGGAGCAGGTTGATAATGAATCTGGTGCAGGTTGATAATGAATCTGGTGCAGACAGATAATGAATCTGGTACAAGCCGATAATGAATCTGGTGCAGGCCGATAATGAATCTGGTGCAGGCCCATAATGAATCTGGTGCAGGCTGATAATGAAGCTAATCTGGTGCAGGTTGATAATGAATCTGGTGCAGGCCGATAATGAATCTGGTGCAGACAGATAATGAAACTGATGCAGGCCGATAATGAATCTGGTGCAGGCTGATAATGAATCTGGTGCAGACAGATAATGAATCTGGTGCAGGCCGATACTGAATCTGGTGCAGGCCGATAATGAATCTGGTGCAGACAGATAATGAATCTGGTACAAGCCGATATTGAATCTGGTGCAGGCCGATAATGAATCTGGTGCAGGCCGAAAATTAATCTGGTGCAGGCTGATAATGATTCTGGTGCAGGCTGATAATGAATCTGGTGCAAGCCGATAATGAATCTGGTGCAGGCCGATAATGAATCTGGTGCAGGCTGATAATGAATGTGGTGCAGACTGATAATGAATGTGGTGCAAGCCGATAATGAATGTGGTGCAGGCCGATAATGAATCTGGTGCACGTTGATAATTAATTTGGTGCAGGCCGATAATGAATGTGGTGCACGCCGATAATGAATCTGGTGCAGGCTGATAATAAATCTGTTGCAGGCCGATAATATATCTAGTGCAGGCTGATAATCTCTCTGGTGCAGGGTGATAATCAATCTGGTGCAGGTTGATAATGAATCTGGTGCAGGTTGATAATGAATCTGGTGCAGGCTGATAATGAATGTCGTGCACGGCGATAATGAATCTGGTGCACGCCGATAATGAATCTGGTGCAGGTTGATAATGAATCTGGTGCAGGCTGATAATGAATCTGGTGCAGGCTGATAATGAATCTGGTGCAGGTTGATAATGAATCTGGTGCAGGCCGATAATGAATCTGGTGCAGGCTGATAATGAATCTGGTGCAGGCCGATAATGAATCTGGTGCACGCCGATAATGAATGTGATGCACGCCGATAATGAATCTGGTGCAGGCCGATAATGAATCTGATGCAGGCCGATAATGAATCTGGTGCAGGTTGATAATGAATCTGGTGCAGGCTGATAATGAATCTGGTGCAGGCCGATAATGAATCTGGTGTAGGTTGATAATGAATCTGGTGCAGGCTGATAATGAATGTGGTGCAGGCCGATAATGAATCTGGTGCAGGTTGATAATGAATCTGGTGCAGGCCGATAATGAATCTGGTGCAGGTTGATAATGAATCTGGTGCAGGCTGATAATGAATCTGGTGCAGGCTGATAATGAATCTGGTGCAGGTTGATAATGAATCTGGTGCAGGCCGATAATGAATCTGGTGCAGGCCGATAATGAATCTGGTGCAGGCCGATAATGAATCTGGTGCACGCCGATAATGAATGTGATGCACGCCGATAATGAATCTGGTGCAGGCCGATAATGAATCTGATGCAGGCCGATAATGAATCTGGTGCAGGTTGATAATGAATCTGGTGGAGGCTGATAATGAATCTGGTGCAGGCCGATAATGAATCTGGTGCAGGTTGATAATGCATCTGGTGCAGATTGATAATGAATGTGGTGCAGGCTGATAATGAATCTGGTGCAGACAGATAATGAATCTGGTGCAGGCCGATAATGAATCTGGTGCAGGCCGATAATGAATCTGGTGCAGGTTGATAATGAATCTGGTGCAGACAGATAATGAATCTGGTGCAGGCCGATAATGAATCTGGTGCCGGCCGATAATGAATCTGGAGCAGGTTGATAATGAATCTGGTGCAGGTTGATAATGAATCTGGTGCAGACAGATAATGAATCTGGTACAAGCCGATAATGAATCTGGTGCAGGCCGATAATGAATCTGGTGCAGGCCCATAATGAATCTGGTGCAGGCTGATAATGAAGCTAATCTGGTGCAGGCTGATAATGAATCTGGTGCAGGCCGATAATGAATCTGGTGCAGACAGATAATGAAACTGATGCAGGCCGATAATGAATCTGGTGCAGGCTGATAATGAATCTGGTGCAGACAGATAATGAATCTGGTGCAGGCCGATACTGAATCTGGTGCAGGCCTATAATGAATCTGGTGCAGACAGATAATGAATCTGGTACAAGCCGATATTGAATCTGGTGCAGGCCGATAATGAATCTGGTGCAGGCCAAAAATTAATCTGGTGCAGGCTGATAATGATTCTGGTGCAGGCTGATAATGAATCTGGTGCAAGCCGATAATGAATCTGGTGCAGGCCGATAATGAATCTGGTGCAGGCTGATAATGAATGTGGTGCAGACTGATAATGAATGTGGTGCAAGCCGATAATGAATGTGGTGCAGGCCGATAATGAATCTGGTGCACGTTGATAATTAATTTGGTGCAGGCCGATAATGAATGTGGTGCACGCCGATAATGAATCTGGTGCAGGCTGATAATAAATCTGTTGCAGGCCGATAATATATCTAGTGCAGGCTGATAATCTCTCTGGTGCAGGGTGATAATCAATCTGGTGCAGGTTGATAATGAATCTGGTGCAGGTTGATAATGAATCTGGTGCAGACAGATAATGAATCTGGTGCAGGCTGATAATGAATCTGGTGCAGGTTGATAATGAATCTGGTGCAGGCTGATAATGAATCTGGTGCAGGCTGATAATGAATCTGGTGCAGGTTGATAATGAATCTGGTGCAGGCCGATAATGAATCTGGTGCAGGCTGATAATGAATCTGGTGCAGGCCGATAATGAATCTGGTGCACGCCGATAATGAATGTGATGCACGCCGATAATGAATCTGGTGCAGGCCGATAATGAATCTGATGCAGGCCGATAATGAATCTGGTGCAGGTTGATAATGAATCTGGTGCAGGCTGATAATGAATCTGGTGCAGGCCGATAATGAATCTGGTGTAGGTTGATAATGAATCTGGTGCAGGCTGATAATGAATGTGGTGCAGGTTGATAATGAATCTGGTGCAGGCTGATAATGAATCTGGTGCAGACAGATAACGAATCTGGTGCAGGTTGATAATGAATCTGGTGCAGGCCGATAATGAATCTGGTGCAGGTTGATAATGAATCTGGTGCAGGTTGATAATGAATCTGGTGCAGGTTGATAATGAATCTGGTGCAGGCTGATAATGAATCTGGTGCAGACAGATAATGAATCTGGTGCAGGCTGATAAGGAATCTGGTGCAGACAGATAATGAATCTGGTGCAGGCCGATAATGAATCTGTTGCAGGCCGATAATGAATCTGGTGCAGGTTGATAATGAATCTGGTGCAGACAGATAATGAATCTGGTACAAGCCGATAATGAATCTGGTGCAGGCCCATAATGAATCTGGTGCAGGCCCATAATGAATCTGGTGCAGGCTGATAATGAAGCTAATCTGGTGCAGGCTGATAATGAATCTGGTGCAGGCCGATAATGAATCTGGTGCAGACAGATAATGAAACTGATGCAGGCCGATAATGAATCTGGTGCAGGCTGATAATGAATCTGGTGCAGACAGATAATGAATCTGGTGCAGGCCGATACTGAATCTGGTGCAGGCCGAAAATGAATCTGGTGCAGGCCGAAAATTAATCTGGTGCAGGCTGATAATGATTCTGGTGCAGGCTGATAATGAATCTGGTGCAAGCCGATAATGAATCTGGTGCAGGCCGATAATGAATCTGGTGCAGGCTGATAATGAATGTGGTGCAGACTGATAATGAATGTGGTGCAAGCCGATAATGAATGTGGTGCAGGCCGATAATGAATCTGGTGCACGTTGATAATTAATTTGGTGCAGGCCGATAATGAATGTGGTGCATGCCGATAATGAATCTGGTGCAGGCCGATAATAAATCTGTTGCAGGCCGATAATGAATCTGGTGCAGGCTGATAATCTCTCTGGTGCAGGGTGATAATCAATCTGGTGCAGGTTGATAATGAATCTGGTGCAGGTTGATAATGAATCTGGTGCAGGCTGATAAAGAATGTGGTGCACGGCGATAATGAATCTGGTGCAGGCCGATAATGAATCTGGTGTAGGTTGATAATGAATCTGGTGCAGGCTGATAATGAATGTGGTGCAGGCCGATAATGAATCTGGTGCAGGTTGATAATGAATCTGGTGCAGGCCGATAATGAATCTGGTGCAGGTTGATAATGAATCTGGTGCAGGTTGATAATGAATCTGGTGCAGACAGATAATGAATCTGGTGCAGGCTGATAAGGAATCTGGTGCAGACAGATAATGAATCTGGTGCAGGCCGATAATGAATCTGGTGCAGGCCGATAATGAATCTGGTGCAGGTTGATAATGAATCTGGTGCAGACAGATAATGAATCTGGTGCAAGCCGATAATGAATCTGGTGCAGGCTGATAATGAATCTGGTGCAGGCCGATAATGAATCTGGTGCAGGCCGATAATAAATCTGTTGCAGGCCGATAATGAATCTGGTGCAGGCTGATAATCTATCTGCTGCAGGGTGATAATAAATCTGGTGCAGATTGATAATGAATCTGGTGCAGGTTGATAATGAATCTGGTGCAGGCTGATAATGAATGTGGTGCACGGCGATAATGAATCTGGTGCACGCCGATAATGAATTATGGTGCACACCGATAATGAATCTGGTGCAGGTTGATAATGAATCTGGTGCAGGTTGATAATGAATCTGGTGCAGGCTGATAATGAATCTGGTGCAGACAGATGATGAATCTGGTGCAGGCTGATAATGAATCTGGTGCAGACAGATAATGAATCTGGTGCACGCCGATAATGAATCTGGTGCAGGTTGATAATGCATCTGGTGCAGATTGATAATGAATCTGGTGCAGGCTGATAATGAATCTGGTGCAGACAGATAATGAATCTGGTGCAAGCCGATAATGAATCTGGTGCAGGCTGATAATGAATCTGGTGCAGACAGATAATGAATCTGGTGCAGGCCGATAATGAATCTGGTGCAGGTTGATAATGAATCTGGTGCAGACAGATAATGAATCTGGTGCAGACAGATAATGAATCTGGTGCAAGCCGATAATGAATCTGTTGCAGGCCGATAATGAATCTGGTGCAGGCCGATAATGAATCTGGTGCAGGCCGATAGTGAATCTGGTGCAGGCTGATAATGAATTTGGTGCAGACAGATAATGAATGTGGTGCAGGCCGATAATGAATCTGGTGCAGGCTGATAATGAATCTGGTGCAGGCCGATAATGAATGTGGTGCAGGCCGAAAATGAATCTGGTGCAGGCTGATAATGATTCCGGCGCAGGCTGATAATGAATCTGGTGCAAGCCAATAATGAATCTGGTGCAGGCCGATAATGAATCTGGTGCAGGCTGATAATGAATCTGGTGCAGACAGATAATGAATCTGGTGCAAGCCGATAATGAATGTGGTGCAGGTTGATAATGAATCTAGTGCAGGTTGATAATGAATTTGGTGCAGGCCGATAATGAATGTGGTGCATGCCGATAATGAATCTGGTGCAGGCCGATAATAAATCTGTTGCAGGCCGATAATCAATCTGGTGCAGGCTGATAATCTATCTGGTGCAGGGTAATAATCAATCTGGTGCAGGATGATAATAAATCTGGTGCAGGTTGATAATGAATCTGGTGCAGGCTGATAATGAATGTGGTGCACGGCGATAATGAATCTGGTGCACGCCGATAATGAATTATGGTGCAGGTTGATAATGAATCTGGTGCAGGCTGATAATGAATCTGGTGCAGGCCGATAATGAATCTGGTGCAGGTTGATAATGAATCTGGTGCAGGCCGATAATGAATCTGGTGCACGCCGATAATGAATGTGGTGCACGCCGATAATGAATGTGGTGCAAGTTGATAATGAATCTGGTGCAGGCTGATAATGAATCTGGTGAAGACAGATAATGAATCTGGTGCAAGCCGATAATGAATCTGGTGCAGGCTGATAATGAATCTGGTGCAGACAGATAATGAATCTGGTGCAGGTTGATAATGAATCTGGTGCAGACAGATAATGAATCTGGTGCAGGCCGATAATGAATCTGGTGCAGGCCGATAATGAATCTGGTGCAGGTTGATAATGAATGTGGTGCAGACAGATAATGAATCTGGTGCAGACAGATAATGAATCTGCTGCAAGCCAATAATGAATCTGGTGCAGGCCGATAATGAATCTGGTGCAGGCCGATAATGAATGTGGTGCAGGCCGATAATGAATCTGGTGCAGGTTGATAATGAATCTGGTGCAGACAGATAATGAATCTGGTGCAAGCCGATAATGAATCTGGCGCAGGCTGATAATGAATCTGGTGCAGGCTGATAATGAATCTGGTGCATGCCGATAATGAATCTGGTGCAGGCTGATAATGAATCTGGTGCAGGCCGATAATGAATCTGGTGCAGGCTGATAATGAATCTGGTGCAGGCTGATAATGAATCTGGTGCAAGCCGATAATGAATCTGGTGCAGGCTGATAATGAATCTGGTGCAGGTTGATAATGCATCTGGTGCAGATTGATAATGAATCTGGTGCAGGCTGATAATGAATCTGGTGCAGACAGATAATGAATCTGGTGCAAGCCGATAATGAATCTGGTGCAGGCTGATAATGAATCTGGTGCAGACAGATAATGAATCTGGTGCAGGTTGATAATGAATCTGGTGCAGACAGATAATGAATCTGGTGCAGGCCGATAATGAATCTGGTGCAGGCCGATAATGAATCTGGTGCAGGTTGATAATGAATGTGGTGCAGACAGATAATGAATCTGGTGCAGACAGATAATGAATCTGCTGCAAGCCAATAATGAATCTGGTGCAGGCCGATAATGAATCTGGTGCAGGCCGATAATGAATGTGGTGCAGGCCGATAATGAATCTGGTGCAGGTTGATAATGAATCTGGTGCAGGTTGATAATGAATCTGGTGCAGGCTGATAATGAATCTGGTGCAGGCTGATAGTGAATCTGGTGCAGGCTGATACTGAATTTGGTGCAGACAGATAATGAATCTGGTGCAGACCGATAATGAATGTGGTACAGGCCGAAAATGAATCTGGTGCAGGCTGATAATGAATCTGGTGCAGACAGATAATGAATCTGGTGCAGGCCGATAATGAGTCTGGTGCAGGCCGATAATGAATGTGGTGCAGGCCGATAATGAATCTGGTGCAGGCCGATAATGAATCTGGTGCAGGTTGATAATGAATCTGGTGCAGATTGATAATGAATCTGGTGCAGGCTGATAATGAATCTGGTACAGACAGATAATGAATCTGGTGCAGGCTGATAATGAATCTGGTGCAGGCCGATAATGAATCTGGTGCAGGTTGATAATGCATCTGGTGCAGATTGATAATGAATCTGGTGCAGGCTGATAATGAATCTGGTGCAGACAGATAATGAATCTGTTGCAAGCCGATAATGAATCTGGTGCAGGCTGATAATGAATCTGGTGCAGACAGATAATGAATCTGGTGCAGGCTGATAATGAATCTGGTGCAGGCCGATGATGAATCTGGTGCAGGTTGATAATGAATCTGGTGCATACAGATAATGAATCTGGTGCAGACAGATAATGAATCTGGTGCAAGCCGATAATGAATCTGGTGCAGCCCGATAATGAATCTGGTGCAGGCCGATAATGAATCTGGAGCAGGCCGATAGTGAATCTGGTGCAGGCTGATAATGAATTTGGTGCAGACAGATAACGAATGTGGTGCAGGCCGATAATGAATGTGGTGCAGGCCGATAATGAATCTAGTGCAGGTTGATAATGAATCTGGTGCAGGCAGATAATGAATCTGGTGCAGGCCAATAATGAATGTGGTGCAGACTGATAATGAATCTGGTGCAGGCCGATAATGAATCTGGTGCAGGTTGATAATGAACCAGGTGCAGGCTGATAATGAACCTGGTGCAGAGAGATAATGAATCTGGTGCAGGCTGATAATGAATCTGGTGCAGACAGATAATGAATCTGGTGCAGGCCGATAATGAATCTGGTGCAGGCCGATAATGAATCTGGTGCAGGTTGATAATGAATCTGGTGCATACAGATAATGAATCTGGTACAAGCCGATAATGAATCTGGTGCAGGTCGATAATGAATCTGGTGCTTGCCGATAATGAATCTGGTGCAGGCTGATATTGAATCTATTCTGGTGCAGGCTGATAATGAATCTGTTGCAGGCCGATAATGAATCTGGTGCAGGCTGATAATGAATCTGGTGCAGACAGATAATGAATCTGGAGCAGACAGATAATGAATCTGGTGCAAGCCGATATTGAATCTGGTGCAGGCCGATAATGATTCTGGTGCAGGCTGATAATGAATCTGGTGCAGGCTGAAAATGAATCTGGTGCATTCTGATAATGATTCTGGTGCAGGCTGATAATGAATCTGGTGCAAGCCGATAATGAATCTGGTGCAGGCCGATAATGAATCTGGTGCAGGCTGATAATGAATCTGGTGCAGACAGATAATGAATCTGGTGCAAGCCGATAATGAATGTGGTGCAGGCCGATAATGAATCTGGTGCAGGTTGATAATGAATTTGGTGCAGGCCGATAATGAATGTGGTGCACGCCGATAATGAATCTGGTGCAGGCCGATAATAAATCTGTTGCAGGCCGATAATGAATCTGGTGCAGGCCGATAGTGAATCTGGTGCAGACAGATAATGAATCTGGTGCAGGTTGATAATGAATCTGGTGCAGGTTGATAATGAATCTGGTGCACGGCGATAATGAATCTGGTGCACGCCGATAATGAATTATGGTGCACACCGATAATGAATCTGGTGCAGGTTGATAATGAATCTGGTGCAGGTTGATAATGAATCTGGTGCAGGCTGATAATGAATCTGGTGCAGACAGATAATGAATCTGGTGCAGGCTGATAATGAATCTGGTGCAGACAGATAATGAATCTGGTGCAGGCCGATAATGAATCTGGTGCAGGTTGATAATGCATCTGGTGCAGATTGATAATGAATCTGGTGCAGGCTGATAATGAATCTGGTGCAGACAGATAATGAATCTGGTGCAAGCCGATAATGAATCTGGTGCAGGCTGATAATGAATCTGGTGCAGACAGATAATGAATCTGGTGCAGGCCGATAATGAATCTGGTGCATGCCGATAATGAATCTGGTGCAGGTTGATAATGAATCTGGTGCAGACAGATAATGAATCTGGTGCAGACAGATAATGAATCTGGTGCAAGCCGATAATGAATCTGGTGCAGGCCGATAATGAATCTGGTGCAGGCCGATAGTGAATCTGGTGCAGGCTGATAATGAATTTGGTGCAGACAGATAATGAATGTGGTGCAGGCCGATAATGAATCTGGTGCAGGCCGATAATGAATCTGGTGCAGGCCGATAATGAATGTGGTGCAGGCCGATAATGATTCTGGTGCAGGCTGATAATGAATCTGGTGCAGACAGATAATGAATGTGGTGCAGGCCGATAATGAATGTGGTGCAGGCTGATAATGAATCTGGTGCAGACAGATAATGAATGTGGTGCAGGCCGATAATGAATGTGGTGCAGGCTGATAATGAATCTGGTGCAGACCTATAATGAATGTGTTGCACGCCGATAATGAATCTAGCGCAGGTTGTTAATGAATGTGGTGCAGGCCGAGAATGAATTTGGTGCAGGCCGATAATGAATGTGGTGCAGGCTGATAATGAATCTGGTGCAGGCCGATAATGAATCTGGTGCACGCCGATAATGAATGTGGTGCACGACAATAATGAATCTGGTGCAGGCTAATAATGAATCTGGTGCAGACAGATCATGAATCTGGTGCAGGCCGATAATGAGTCTGATGCAGATTGATAATGAATCTCGTGCAGACAGATAATGAATCTGGTGCAGACAGATAATGAATCTGGTGCAAGCCGATAATGAATCTGGTGCAGGCTGATAATGAATCTGGTGCAAGTTGATAATGCTTCTTGTGCAGGCTGATAATGAATCTGGTGCAGGCTGATAATGAATCTGGTGCAGGCTGATAATGAATCTGGTGCAGGCCGAAAATGAATGTGGTGCAAGTTGATAATGAATCTGGTGCAGGCTGATAATGAATCTGGTGAAGACAGATAATGAATCTGGTGCAGGTTGATAATGCATCTGGTGCAGATTGATAATGAATCTGGTGCAGGCTGATAATGAATCTGGTGCAGACAGATAATGAATCTGGTGCAAGCCGATAATGAATCTTGTGCAGACAGATAATGAATCTGGTGCAGGCCGATAATGAATCTGGTGCAGGTTGATAATGAATCTGGTGCAGACAGATAATGAATCTGGTGCAGGCCGATAATGAATCTGGTGCAGGCCGATAATGAATGTGGTGCAGGTTGATAATGAATGTGGTGCAGACAGATAATGAATCTGGTGCAGACAGATAATGAATCTGCTGCAAGCCGATAATGAATCTGGTGCAGGCCGATAATGAATCTGGTGCAGGCTGATAATGAATCTGGTGCAGACAGATAATGAATCTGGTGCAAGCCGATAATGAATGTGGTGCAGGCCGATAATGAATCTGGTGCAGGTTGATAATGAATCTGGTGCAGGTTGATAATGAATCTGGTGCAGGCTGATAATGAATCTGGTGCAGGCCGATAATGAATTTGGTGCAGACAGATAATGAATCTGGTGCAGGCCGATAATGATTGTGCTGCAGGCCGATAATGAATCTGGTGCAGGCAGATAATGAATCTGGTGCAGGCCGATAATGAATGTGGTGCAGTCTGATAATGAATCTGGTGCAGGCTGATAATGAATCTGGTGCAGGCCGATAATGAATCTGGTGCAGGTTGATAATGAATCTGGTGCAGGCTGATAATGAATCTGGTGCAGGCTGATAATGAATCTGGTGCAGGCTGATAATGAATCTGGTGCAGACAGATAATGAATCTGGTGCAGACAGATAATGAATCTGGTGCAGGCCGATAATGAATCTGGTGCAGGTTGATAATGCATCTGGTGCAGATTGATAATGAATGTGGTGCAGGCTGATAATGAATCTGGTGCAGACAGATAATGAATCTGGTGCAGGCCGATAATGAATCTGGTGCAGGCCGATAATGAATCTGGTGCAGGTTGATAATGAATCTGGTGCAGACAGATAATGAATCTGGTGCAGGCCGATAATGAATCTGGTGCCGGCCGATAATGAATCTGGAGCAGGTTGATAATTAATCTGGTGCAGGTTGATAATGAATCTGGTGCAGACAGATAATGAATCTGGTACAAGCCGATAATGAATCTGGTGCAGGCCGATAATGAATCTGGTGCAGGCCCATAATGAATCTGGTGCAGGCTGATAATGAAGCTAATCTGGTGCAGGATGATAATGAATCTGGTGCAGGCCGATAATGAATCTGGTGCAGACAGATAATGAATCTGGTGCAGGTTGATAATGAATCTGGTGCAGACAGATAATGAATCTGGTGCAGGCCGATAATGAATCTGGTGCAGGCCGATAATGAATCTGGTGCAGACAGATAATGAATCTGGTACAAGCCGATATTGAATCTGGTGCAGGCCGATAATGAATCTGGTGCAGGCCGAAAATTAATCTGGTGCAGGCTGATAATGATTCTGGTGCAGGCTGATAATGAATCTGGTGCAAGCCGATAATGAATCTGGTGCAGGCCGATAATGAATCTGGTGCAGGCTGATAATGAATGTGGTGCAGACTGATAATGAATGTGGTGCAAGCCGATAATGAATGTGGTGCAGGCCGATAATGAATCTGGTGCACGTTGATAATTAATTTGGTGCAGGCCGATAATGAATGTGGTGCACGCCGATAATGAATCTGGTGCAGGCTGATAATAAATCTGTTGCAGGCCGATAATATATCTAGTGCAGGCTGATAATCTCTCTGGTGCAGGGTGATAATCAATCTGGTGCAGGTTGATAATGAATCTGGTGCAGGTTGATAATGAATCTGGTGCAAGCTGATAATGAATCTGGTTCATAATGAATCTGGTGCAGGTTGATAATGAATCTGGTGCAGACAGATAATGAATCTGGTGCACGCCGATAATGAATGTGGTGCACGACAATAATGAATCTGGTGCAGGCTAATAATGAATCTGGTGCAGACAGATCATGAATCTGGTGCAGGCCGATAATGAGTCTGATGCAGATTGATAATGAATCTCGTGCAGACAGATAATGAATCTGGTGCAGACAGATAATGAATCTGGTGCAAGCCGATAATGAATCTGGTGCAGGCTGATAATGAATCTGGTGCAAGTTGATAATGCTTCTTGTGCAGGCTGATAATGAATCTGGTGCAGGCTGATAATGAATCTGGTGCAGGCTGATAATGAATCTGGTGCAGGCCGAAAATGAATGTGGTGCAAGTTGATAATGAATCTGGCGCAGGCTGATAATGAATCTGGTGAAGACAGATAATGAATCTGGTGCAGGTTGATAATGCATCTGGTGCAGATTGATAATGAATCTGGTGCAGGCTGATAATGAATCTGGTGCAGACAGATAATGAATCTGGTGCAAGCCGATAATGAATCTTGTGCAGACAGATAATGAATCTGGTGCAGGCCGATAATGTGCAGACAGATAATGAATCTGGTGCAAGCCGATAATGAATGTGGTGCAGGCCGATAATGAATCTGGTGCAGGTTGATAATGAATCTGGTGCAGGTTGATAATGAATCTGGTGCAGGCTGATAATGAATCTGGTGCAGGCCGATAATGAA
This sequence comes from Phyllobates terribilis, assembly GCF_046119375.1. Classification (NCBI taxonomy): domain Eukaryota; kingdom Metazoa; phylum Chordata; class Amphibia; order Anura; family Dendrobatidae; genus Phyllobates; species Phyllobates terribilis. Next base: position 1,225,805,811 of record NW_027362761.1, on the reverse strand, counting down.
TTTGGTGCAGACAGATAATGAATCTGGTGCAGGCCGATAATGATTGTGGTGCAGGCCGATAATGAATCTGGTGCAGGCAGATAATGAATCTGGTGCAGGCCGATAATGAATGTGGTGCAGTCTGATAATGAATCTGGTGCAGGCTGATAATGAATCTGGTGCAGGCCGATAATGAATCTGGTGCAGGTTGATAATGAATCTGGTGCAGGCTGATAATGAATCTGGTGCAGGCTGATAATGAATCTGGTGCAGACAGATAATAAATCTGGTGCAGACAGATAATGAATCTGGTGCAGGCCGATAATGAATCTGGTGCAGGTTGATAATGCATCTGGTGCAGATTGATAATGAATGTGGTGCAGGCTGATAATGAATCTGGTGCAGACAGATAATGAATCTGGTGCAGGCCGATAATGAATCTGGTGCAGGCCGATAATGAATCTGGTGCAGGTTGATAATGAATCTGGTGCAGACAGATAATGAATCTGGTGCAGGCCGATAATGAATCTGGTGCCGGCCGATAATGAATCTGGAGCAGGTTGATAATGAATCTGGTGCAGGTTGATAATGAATCTGGTGCAGACAGATAATGAATCTGGTACAAGCCGATAATGAATCTGGTGCAGGCCGATAATGAATCTGGTGCAGGCCCATAATGAATCTGGTGCAGGCTGATAATGAAGCTAATCTGGTGCAGGTTGATAATGAATCTGGTGCAGGCCGATAATGAATCTGGTGCAGACAGATAATGAAACTGATGCAGGCCGATAATGAATCTGGTGCAGGCTGATAATGAATCTGGTGCAGACAGATAATGAATCTGGTGCAGGCCGATACTGAATCTGGTGCAGGCCGATAATGAATCTGGTGCAGACAGATAATGAATCTGGTACAAGCCGATATTGAATCTGGTGCAGGCCGATAATGAATCTGGTGCAGGCCGAAAATTAATCTGGTGCAGGCTGATAATGATTCTGGTGCAGGCTGATAATGAATCTGGTGCAAGCCGATAATGAATCTGGTGCAGGCCGATAATGAATCTGGTGCAGGCTGATAATGAATGTGGTGCAGACTGATAATGAATGTGGTGCAAGCCGATAATGAATGTGGTGCAGGCCGATAATGAATCTGGTGCACGTTGATAATTAATTTGGTGCAGGCCGATAATGAATGTGGTGCACGCCGATAATGAATCTGGTGCAGGCTGATAATAAATCTGTTGCAGGCCGATAATATATCTAGTGCAGGCTGATAATCTCTCTGGTGCAGGGTGATAATCAATCTGGTGCAGGTTGATAATGAATCTGGTGCAGGTTGATAATGAATCTGGTGCAGGCTGATAATGAATGTCGTGCACGGCGATAATGAATCTGGTGCACGCCGATAATGAATCTGGTGCAGGTTGATAATGAATCTGGTGCAGGCTGATAATGAATCTGGTGCAGGCTGATAATGAATCTGGTGCAGGTTGATAATGAATCTGGTGCAGGCCGATAATGAATCTGGTGCAGGCTGATAATGAATCTGGTGCAGGCCGATAATGAATCTGGTGCACGCCGATAATGAATGTGATGCACGCCGATAATGAATCTGGTGCAGGCCGATAATGAATCTGATGCAGGCCGATAATGAATCTGGTGCAGGTTGATAATGAATCTGGTGCAGGCTGATAATGAATCTGGTGCAGGCCGATAATGAATCTGGTGTAGGTTGATAATGAATCTGGTGCAGGCTGATAATGAATGTGGTGCAGGCCGATAATGAATCTGGTGCAGGTTGATAATGAATCTGGTGCAGGCCGATAATGAATCTGGTGCAGGTTGATAATGAATCTGGTGCAGGCTGATAATGAATCTGGTGCAGGCTGATAATGAATCTGGTGCAGGTTGATAATGAATCTGGTGCAGGCCGATAATGAATCTGGTGCAGGCCGATAATGAATCTGGTGCAGGCCGATAATGAATCTGGTGCACGCCGATAATGAATGTGATGCACGCCGATAATGAATCTGGTGCAGGCCGATAATGAATCTGATGCAGGCCGATAATGAATCTGGTGCAGGTTGATAATGAATCTGGTGGAGGCTGATAATGAATCTGGTGCAGGCCGATAATGAATCTGGTGCAGGTTGATAATGCATCTGGTGCAGATTGATAATGAATGTGGTGCAGGCTGATAATGAATCTGGTGCAGACAGATAATGAATCTGGTGCAGGCCGATAATGAATCTGGTGCAGGCCGATAATGAATCTGGTGCAGGTTGATAATGAATCTGGTGCAGACAGATAATGAATCTGGTGCAGGCCGATAATGAATCTGGTGCCGGCCGATAATGAATCTGGAGCAGGTTGATAATGAATCTGGTGCAGGTTGATAATGAATCTGGTGCAGACAGATAATGAATCTGGTACAAGCCGATAATGAATCTGGTGCAGGCCGATAATGAATCTGGTGCAGGCCCATAATGAATCTGGTGCAGGCTGATAATGAAGCTAATCTGGTGCAGGCTGATAATGAATCTGGTGCAGGCCGATAATGAATCTGGTGCAGACAGATAATGAAACTGATGCAGGCCGATAATGAATCTGGTGCAGGCTGATAATGAATCTGGTGCAGACAGATAATGAATCTGGTGCAGGCCGATACTGAATCTGGTGCAGGCCTATAATGAATCTGGTGCAGACAGATAATGAATCTGGTACAAGCCGATATTGAATCTGGTGCAGGCCGATAATGAATCTGGTGCAGGCCAAAAATTAATCTGGTGCAGGCTGATAATGATTCTGGTGCAGGCTGATAATGAATCTGGTGCAAGCCGATAATGAATCTGGTGCAGGCCGATAATGAATCTGGTGCAGGCTGATAATGAATGTGGTGCAGACTGATAATGAATGTGGTGCAAGCCGATAATGAATGTGGTGCAGGCCGATAATGAATCTGGTGCACGTTGATAATTAATTTGGTGCAGGCCGATAATGAATGTGGTGCACGCCGATAATGAATCTGGTGCAGGCTGATAATAAATCTGTTGCAGGCCGATAATATATCTAGTGCAGGCTGATAATCTCTCTGGTGCAGGGTGATAATCAATCTGGTGCAGGTTGATAATGAATCTGGTGCAGGTTGATAATGAATCTGGTGCAGACAGATAATGAATCTGGTGCAGGCTGATAATGAATCTGGTGCAGGTTGATAATGAATCTGGTGCAGGCTGATAATGAATCTGGTGCAGGCTGATAATGAATCTGGTGCAGGTTGATAATGAATCTGGTGCAGGCCGATAATGAATCTGGTGCAGGCTGATAATGAATCTGGTGCAGGCCGATAATGAATCTGGTGCACGCCGATAATGAATGTGATGCACGCCGATAATGAATCTGGTGCAGGCCGATAATGAATCTGATGCAGGCCGATAATGAATCTGGTGCAGGTTGATAATGAATCTGGTGCAGGCTGATAATGAATCTGGTGCAGGCCGATAATGAATCTGGTGTAGGTTGATAATGAATCTGGTGCAGGCTGATAATGAATGTGGTGCAGGTTGATAATGAATCTGGTGCAGGCTGATAATGAATCTGGTGCAGACAGATAACGAATCTGGTGCAGGTTGATAATGAATCTGGTGCAGGCCGATAATGAATCTGGTGCAGGTTGATAATGAATCTGGTGCAGGTTGATAATGAATCTGGTGCAGGTTGATAATGAATCTGGTGCAGGCTGATAATGAATCTGGTGCAGACAGATAATGAATCTGGTGCAGGCTGATAAGGAATCTGGTGCAGACAGATAATGAATCTGGTGCAGGCCGATAATGAATCTGTTGCAGGCCGATAATGAATCTGGTGCAGGTTGATAATGAATCTGGTGCAGACAGATAATGAATCTGGTACAAGCCGATAATGAATCTGGTGCAGGCCCATAATGAATCTGGTGCAGGCCCATAATGAATCTGGTGCAGGCTGATAATGAAGCTAATCTGGTGCAGGCTGATAATGAATCTGGTGCAGGCCGATAATGAATCTGGTGCAGACAGATAATGAAACTGATGCAGGCCGATAATGAATCTGGTGCAGGCTGATAATGAATCTGGTGCAGACAGATAATGAATCTGGTGCAGGCCGATACTGAATCTGGTGCAGGCCGAAAATGAATCTGGTGCAGGCCGAAAATTAATCTGGTGCAGGCTGATAATGATTCTGGTGCAGGCTGATAATGAATCTGGTGCAAGCCGATAATGAATCTGGTGCAGGCCGATAATGAATCTGGTGCAGGCTGATAATGAATGTGGTGCAGACTGATAATGAATGTGGTGCAAGCCGATAATGAATGTGGTGCAGGCCGATAATGAATCTGGTGCACGTTGATAATTAATTTGGTGCAGGCCGATAATGAATGTGGTGCATGCCGATAATGAATCTGGTGCAGGCCGATAATAAATCTGTTGCAGGCCGATAATGAATCTGGTGCAGGCTGATAATCTCTCTGGTGCAGGGTGATAATCAATCTGGTGCAGGTTGATAATGAATCTGGTGCAGGTTGATAATGAATCTGGTGCAGGCTGATAAAGAATGTGGTGCACGGCGATAATGAATCTGGTGCAGGCCGATAATGAATCTGGTGTAGGTTGATAATGAATCTGGTGCAGGCTGATAATGAATGTGGTGCAGGCCGATAATGAATCTGGTGCAGGTTGATAATGAATCTGGTGCAGGCCGATAATGAATCTGGTGCAGGTTGATAATGAATCTGGTGCAGGTTGATAATGAATCTGGTGCAGACAGATAATGAATCTGGTGCAGGCTGATAAGGAATCTGGTGCAGACAGATAATGAATCTGGTGCAGGCCGATAATGAATCTGGTGCAGGCCGATAATGAATCTGGTGCAGGTTGATAATGAATCTGGTGCAGACAGATAATGAATCTGGTGCAAGCCGATAATGAATCTGGTGCAGGCTGATAATGAATCTGGTGCAGGCCGATAATGAATCTGGTGCAGGCCGATAATAAATCTGTTGCAGGCCGATAATGAATCTGGTGCAGGCTGATAATCTATCTGCTGCAGGGTGATAATAAATCTGGTGCAGATTGATAATGAATCTGGTGCAGGTTGATAATGAATCTGGTGCAGGCTGATAATGAATGTGGTGCACGGCGATAATGAATCTGGTGCACGCCGATAATGAATTATGGTGCACACCGATAATGAATCTGGTGCAGGTTGATAATGAATCTGGTGCAGGTTGATAATGAATCTGGTGCAGGCTGATAATGAATCTGGTGCAGACAGATGATGAATCTGGTGCAGGCTGATAATGAATCTGGTGCAGACAGATAATGAATCTGGTGCACGCCGATAATGAATCTGGTGCAGGTTGATAATGCATCTGGTGCAGATTGATAATGAATCTGGTGCAGGCTGATAATGAATCTGGTGCAGACAGATAATGAATCTGGTGCAAGCCGATAATGAATCTGGTGCAGGCTGATAATGAATCTGGTGCAGACAGATAATGAATCTGGTGCAGGCCGATAATGAATCTGGTGCAGGTTGATAATGAATCTGGTGCAGACAGATAATGAATCTGGTGCAGACAGATAATGAATCTGGTGCAAGCCGATAATGAATCTGTTGCAGGCCGATAATGAATCTGGTGCAGGCCGATAATGAATCTGGTGCAGGCCGATAGTGAATCTGGTGCAGGCTGATAATGAATTTGGTGCAGACAGATAATGAATGTGGTGCAGGCCGATAATGAATCTGGTGCAGGCTGATAATGAATCTGGTGCAGGCCGATAATGAATGTGGTGCAGGCCGAAAATGAATCTGGTGCAGGCTGATAATGATTCCGGCGCAGGCTGATAATGAATCTGGTGCAAGCCAATAATGAATCTGGTGCAGGCCGATAATGAATCTGGTGCAGGCTGATAATGAATCTGGTGCAGACAGATAATGAATCTGGTGCAAGCCGATAATGAATGTGGTGCAGGTTGATAATGAATCTAGTGCAGGTTGATAATGAATTTGGTGCAGGCCGATAATGAATGTGGTGCATGCCGATAATGAATCTGGTGCAGGCCGATAATAAATCTGTTGCAGGCCGATAATCAATCTGGTGCAGGCTGATAATCTATCTGGTGCAGGGTAATAATCAATCTGGTGCAGGATGATAATAAATCTGGTGCAGGTTGATAATGAATCTGGTGCAGGCTGATAATGAATGTGGTGCACGGCGATAATGAATCTGGTGCACGCCGATAATGAATTATGGTGCAGGTTGATAATGAATCTGGTGCAGGCTGATAATGAATCTGGTGCAGGCCGATAATGAATCTGGTGCAGGTTGATAATGAATCTGGTGCAGGCCGATAATGAATCTGGTGCACGCCGATAATGAATGTGGTGCACGCCGATAATGAATCTGGTGCAGGCTGATAATGAATCTGGTGCAAGCCGATAATGAATCTGGTGCAGGTTGATAATGAATCTGGTGCAGGCTGATAATGAATCTGGTGCAGGCCGATAATGAATCTGGTGTAGGTTGATAATGAATCTGGTGCAGGCCGATAATGAATGTGGTGCAGGCCGATAATGAATCTGGTGCAGGTTGATAATGAATGTGGTGCAGGCTGATAATGAATGTGGTGCAGGCCGATAATGAATCTGGTGCAGGTTGATAATGAATCTGGTGCACGCCGATAATGAATCTGGTGCAGATTGATAATGAATTTGGTGCAGGTTGATAATGAATCTAGTGCAGGTTGATAATCTGGTGCAGGTTGATAATGAATCTGGTGCAGGCCGATAATGAATCTAGTGCAGACCGATAATGAATGTGGTGCACGCCGATAATGAATCTGGTGCAGGTTGATAATGAATGTGGTGCAGGCCGATAATGAATGTGGTGCAGGCTGATAATGAATCTCCTGCAGGCCGATAATGAATGTGGTGCAGTCTGATAATGTTTCTGGTGCAGACAGATAATGAATCTGGTGCAGGCCGATAATGAATCTGGTGCAGGCCGATAATGAATCTGGTGCAGGCCGATAGTGAATCTGGTGCAGGCTGATAATGAATCTGGTAAAGACAGATAATGAATCTGGTGCAGGCCGATAATGAATGTGGTGCAGGCCGATAATGAATCTGGTGCAGACAGATAATGAATCTGGTGCAGGCTGATAATGAATCTGGTGCAGACAGATAATGAATCTGGTGCAGGCTGATAAGGAATCTGGTGCAGACAGATAATGAATCTGGTGCAGGCCGATAATGAATCTGTTGCAGGCCGATAATGAATCTGGTGCAGGTTGATAATGAATCTGGTGCAGACAGATAATGAATCTGGTACAAGCCGATAATGAATCTGGTGCAGGCCCATAATGAATCTGGTGCAGGCCCATAATGAATCTGGTGCAGGCTGATAATGAAGCTAATCTGGTGCAGGCTGATAATGAATCTGGTGCAGGCCGATAATGAATCTGGTGCAGACAGATAATGAAACTGATGCAGGCCGATAATGAATCTGGTGCAGGCTGATAATGAATCTGGTGCAGACAGATAATGAATCTGGTGCAGGCCGATACTGAATCTGGTGCAGGCCGAAAATGAATCTGGTGCAGGCCGAAAATTAATCTGGTGCAGGCTGATAATGATTCTGGTGCAGGCTGATAATGAATCTGGTGCAAGCCGATAATGAATCTGGTGCAGGCCGATAATGAATCTGGTGCAGGCTGATAATGAATGTGGTGCAGACTGATAATGAATGTGGTGCAAGCCGATAATGAATGTGGTGCAGGCCGATAATGAATCTGGTGCACGTTGATAATTAATTTGGTGCAGGCCGATAATGAATGTGGTGCATGCCGATAATGAATCTGGTGCAGGCCGATAATAAATCTGTTGCAGGCCGATAATGAATCTGGTGCAGGCTGATAATCTCTCTGGTGCAGGGTGATAATCAATCTGGTGCAGGTTGATAATGAATCTGGTGCAGGTTGATAATTAATCTGGTGCAGGCTGATAAAGAATGTGGTGCACGGCGATAATGAATCTGGTGCAGGCCGATAATGAATCTGGTGTAGGTTGATAATGAATCTGGTGCAGGCTGATAATGAATGTGGTGCAGGCCGATAATGAATCTGGTGCAGGTTGATAATGAATCTGGTGCAGGCCGATAATGAATCTGGTGCAGGTTGATAATGAATCTGGTGCAGGTTGATAATGAATCTGGTGCAGACAGATAATGAATCTGGTGCAGGCTGATAAGGAATCTGGTGCAGACAGATAATGAATCTGGTGCAGGCCGATAATGAATCTGGTGCAGGCCGATAATGAATCTGGTGCAGGTTGATAATGAATCTGGTGCAGACAGATAATGAATCTGGTGCAAGCTGATAATGAATCTGGTGCAGGCTGATAATGAATCTGGTGCAGGCCGATAATGAATCTGGTGCAGGCCGATAATAAATCTGTTGCAGGCCGATAATGAATCTGGTGCAGGCTGATAATCTATCTGCTGCAGGGTGATAATAAATCTGGTGCAGATTGATAATGAATCTGGTGCAGGTTGATAATGAATCTGGTGCAGGCTGATAATGAATGTGGTGCACGGCGATAATGAATCTGGTGCACGCCGATAATGAATTATGGTGCACACCGATAATGAATCTGGTGCAGGTTGATAATGAATCTGGTGCAGGTTGATAATGAATCTGGTGCAGGCTGATAATGAATCTGGTGCAGACAGATGATGAATCTGGTGCAGGCTGATAATGAATCTGGTGCAGACAGATAATGAATCTGGTGCACGCCGATAATGAATCTGGTGCAGGTTGATAATGCATCTGGTGCAGATTGATAATGAATCTGGTGCAGGCTGATAATGAATCTGGTGCAGACAGATAATGAATCTGGTGCAAGCCGATAATGAATCTGGTGCAGGCTGATAATGAATCTGGTGCAGACAGATAATGAATCTGGTGCAGGCCGATAATGAATCTGGTGCAGGTTGATAATGAATCTGGTGCAGACAGATAATGAATCTGGTGCAGACAGATAATGAATCTGGTGCAAGCCGATAATGAATCTGTTGCAGGCCGATAATGAATCTGGTGCAGGCCGATAATGAATCTGGTGCAGGCCGATAGTGAATCTGGTGCAGGCTGATAATGAATTTGGTGCAGACAGATAATGAATGTGGTGCAGGCCGATAATGAATCTGGTGCAGGCTGATAATGAATCTGGTGCAGGCCGATAATGAATGTGGTGCAGGCCGAAAATGAATCTGGTGCAGGCTGATAATGATTCCAGCGCAGGCTGATAATGAATCTGGTGCAAGCCAATAATGAATCTGGTGCAGGCCGATAATGAATCTGGTGCAGGCTGATAATGAATCTGGTGCAGACAGATAATGAATCTGGTGCAAGCCGATAATGAATGTGGTGCAGGTTGATAATGAATCTAGTGCAGGTTGATAATGAATTTGGTGCAGGCCGATAATGAATGTGGTGCATGCCGATAATGAATCTGGTGCAGGCCGATAATAAATCTGTTGCAGGCCGATAATCAATCTGGTGCAGGCTGATAATCTATCTGGTGCAGGGTAATAATCAATCTGGTGCAGGATGATAATAAATCTGGTGCAGGTTGATAATGAATCTGGTGCAGGCTGATAATGAATGTGGTGCACGGCGATAATGAATCTGGTGCACGCCGATAATGAATTATGGTGCAGGTTGATAATGAATCTGGTGCAGGCTGATAATGAATCTGGTGCAGGCCGATAATGAATCTGGTGCAGGTTGATAATGAATCTGGTGCAGGCCGATAATGAATCTGGTGCACGCCGATAATGAATGTGGTGCACGCCGATAATGAATCTGGTGCAGGCTGATAATGAATCTGGTGCAAGCCGATAATGAATCTGGTGCAGGTTGATAATGAATCTGGTGCAGGCTGATAATGAATCTGGTGCAGGCCGATAATGAATCTGGTGTAGGTTGATAATGAATCTGGTGCAGGCCGATAATGAATGTGGTGCAGGCCGATAATGAATCTGGTGCAGGTTGATAATGAATGTGGTGCAGGCTGATAATGAATGTGGTGCAGGCCGATAATGAATCTGGTGCAGGTTGATAATGAATCTGGTGCACGCCGATAATGAATCTGGTGCAGATTGATAATGAATTTGGTGCAGGTTGATAATGAATCTAGTGCAGGTTGATAATCTGGTGCAGGTTGATAATGAATCTGGTGCAGGCCGATAATGAATCTAGTGCAGACCGATAATGAATGTGGTGCACGCCGATAATGAATCTGGTGCAGGTTGATAATGAATGTGGTGCAGGCCGATAATGAATGTGGTGCAGGCTGATAATGAATCTCCTGCAGGCCGATAATGAATGTGGTGCAGTCTGATAATGTTTCTGGTGCAGACAGATAATGAATCTGGTGCAGGCCGATAATGAATCTGGTGCAGGCCGATAATGAATCTGGTGCAGGCCGATAGTGAATCTGGTGCAGGCTGATAATGAATCTGGTAAAGACAGATAATGAATCTGGTGCAGGCCGATAATGAATGTGGTGCAGGCCGATAATGAATCTGGTGCAGACAGATAATGAATCTGGTGCAGGCCGATAATGAATGTGGTGCAGGCTGATAATGAATCTGGTGCAGGCCGATAATGAATCTGGTGCAGGTTGATAATGAATCTGTTGCAGGCTGATAATAAATCTGGTGCAGGCAGATAGTGAATCTGGTGCAGGCTGATAATTAATTTGGTGCAGACAGATAATGAATCTGGTGCAGGCCGATAATGAATCTGGTGGAGGCTGATAATGAATCTGGTGCAGACAGATAATGAATCTGGTGCAGGCCGATAATGAATGTGGTGCAGGCTGATAATGAATCTGGTGCAGGCCGATAATGAATCTGGTGCAGGCCGATAATGAATCTGGTGCAGGCTGATAATGAATCTGGTGCAGGCCGATAATGAATCTGGTGCAGGTTGATAATGAATCTGTTGCAGGCTGATAATGAATCTGGTGCAGGCCGATAGTGAATCTGGTGCAGGCTGATAATGAATTTGGTGCAGACAGATAATGAATCTGGTGCAGGCCGATAATGAATGTGGTGCAGGCCGATAATGAATCTGGTGCAGGCAGATAATAAATCTGGTGCAGGCCGATAATGAATGTGGTGCAGGCTGATAATGAATCAGGTGCAGTCTGATAATGAATCTGGTGCAGGCCGATAATGAATCTGGTGCAGGTTGATAATGAATCTGGTGCAGGCTGATAATGAATCTGGTGCAGGCTGATAATGAATCTGGTGCAGACAGATAATGAATCTGGTGCAGGCCGATAATGAATCTGGTGCAGGTTGATAATGCATCTGGTGCAGATTGATAATGAATCTGGTGCAGGCTGATAATGAATCTGGTGCAGACAGATAATGAATCTGGTGCAAGCCGATAATGAATCTGGTGCAGGCTGATAATGAATCTGGTGCAGACAGATAATGAATCTGGTGAAGGCCGATAATGAATCTGGTGCAGGCCGATAATGAATCTGGTGCAGGTTGATAATGAATCTGGTGCAGACAGATAATGAATCTGGTGCAGGCCGATAATGAATCTAGTGCCGGCCAATAATGAATCTGGAGCAGGTTGATAATGAATCAGGTGCAGGTTGATAATGAATCTGGTGCAGACAGATAATGAATCTGGTACAAGCCGATAATGAATCTGGTGCAGGCCGATAATGAATCTGGTGCAGGCCCATAATGAATCTGGTGCAGGCTGATAATGAAGCTAATCTGGTGCAGGCTGATAATGAATCTGGTGCAGGCTGATAATCTATCTGGTGCAGGGTAATAATCAATCTGGTGCAGGATGATAATAAATCTGGTGCAGGTTGATAATGAATCTGGTGCAGGCTGATAATGAATGTGGTGCACGGCGATAATGAATCTGGTGCACGCCGATAATGAATTATGGTGCAGGTTGATAATGAATCTGGTGCAGGCTGATAATGAATCTGGTGCAGGCCGATAATGAATCTGGTGCAGGTTGATAATGAATCTGGTGCAGGCCGATAATGAATCTGGTGCACGCCGATAATGAATCTGGTGCACGCCGATAATGAATGTGGTGCACGCCGATAATGAATCTGGTGCAGGCTGATAATGAATCTGGTGCAAGCCGATAATGAATCTGGTGCAGGTTGATAATGAATCTGGTGCAGGCTGATAATGAATCTGGTGCAGGCCGATAATGAATCTGGTGTAGGTTGATAATGAATCTGGTGCAGGCCGATAATGAATGTGGTGCAGGCCGATAATGAATCTGGTGCAGGTTGATAATGAATGTGGTGCAGGCTGATAATGAATGTGGTGCAGGCCGATAATGAATCTGGTGCAGGTTGATAATGAATCTGGTGCACGCCGATAATGAATCTGGTGCAGATTGATAATGAATTTGGTGCAGGTTGATAATGAATCTAGTGCAGGTTGATAATCTGGTGCAGGTTGATAATGAATCTGGTGCAGGCCGATAATGAATCTAGTGCAGACCGATAATGAATGTGGTGCACGCCGATAATGAATCTGGTGCAGGTTGATAATGAATGTGGTGCAGGCCGATAATGAATGTGGTGCAGGCTGATAATGAATCTCCTGCAGGCCGATAATGAATGTGGTGCAGTCTGATAATGTTTCTGGTGCAGACAGATAATGAATCTGGTGCAGGCCGATAATGAATCTGGTGCAGGCCGATAATGAATCTGGTGCAGGCCGATAGTGAATCTGGTGCAGGCTGATAATGAATCTGGTAAAGACAGATAATGAATCTGGTGCAGGCCGATAATGAATGTGGTGCAGGCCGACAATGAATCTGGTGCTGGCTGATAATGAATCTGGTGCAGACAGATAATGAATCTGGTGCAGGCCGATAATGAATGTGGTGCAGGCTGATAATGAATCTGGTGCAGGCCGATAATGAATCTGGTGCAGGTTGATAATGAATCTGTTGCAGGCTGATAATAAATCTGGTGCAGGCAGATAGTGAATCTGGTGCAGGCTGATAATTAATTTGGTGCAGACAGATAATGAATCTGGTGCAGGCCGATAATGAATCTGGTGGAGGCTGATAATGAATCTGGTGCAGACAGATAATGAATCTGGTGCAGGCCGATAATGAATGTGGTGCAGGCTGATAATGAATCTGGTGCAGGCCGATAATGAATCTGGTGCAGGCCGATAATGAATCTGGTGCAGGCTGATAATGAATCTGGTGCAGGCCGATAATGAATCTGGTGCAGGTTGATAATGAATCTGTTGCAGGCTGATAATGAATCTGGTGCAGGCCGATAGTGAATCTGGTGCAGGCTGATAATGAATTTGGTGCAGACAGATAATGAATCTGGTGCAGGCCGATAATGAATGTGGTGCAGGCCGATAATGAATCTGGTGCAGGCAGATAATAAATCTGGTGCAGGCCGATAATGAATGTGGTGCAGGCTGATAATGAATCAGGTGCAGTCTGATAATGAATCTGGTGCAGGCCGATAATGAATCTGGTGCAGGTTGATAATGAATCTGGTGCAGGCTGATAATGAATCTGGTGCAGGCTGATAATGAATCTGGTGCAGACAGATAATGAATCTGGTGCAGGCCGATAATGAATCTGGTGCAGGTTGATAATGCATCTGGTGCAGATTGATAATGAATCTGGTGCAGGCTGATAATGAATCTGGTGCAGACAGATAATGAATCTGGTGCAAGCCGATAATGAATCTGGTGCAGGCTGATAATGAATCTGGTGCAGACAGATAATGAATCTGGTGCAGGCCGATAAAGAATCTGGTGCAGGCCGATAATGAATCTGGTGCAGGTTGATAATGAATCTGGTGCAGACAGATAATGAATATGGTGCAGGCCGATAATGAATCTGGTGCCGGCCAATAATGAATCTGGAGCAGGTTGATAATGAATCAGGTGCAGGTTGATAATGAATCTGGTGCAGACAGATAATGAATCTGGTACAAGCCGATAATGAATCTGGTGCAGGCCGATAATGAATCTGGTGCAGGCCCATAATGAATCTGGTGCAGGCTGATAATGAAGCTAATCTGGTGCAGGCTGATAATGAATCTGGTGCAGGCCGATAATGAATCTGGTGCAGACAGATAATGAATCTGATGCAGGCCGATAATGAATCTGGTGCAGGCTGATAATGAATCTGGTGCAGACAGATAATGAATCTGGTGCAGGCCGATAATGAATCTGGTGCAGGCTGATAATGAATCTGGTGCAGACAGATAATGAATCTGGTACAAGCCGATATTGAATCTGGTGCAGGCCGATAATGAATCTGGTGCAGGCCGAAAATTAATCTGGTGCAGGCTGATAATGATTCTGGTGCAGGCTGATAATGAATCTGGTGCAAGCCGATAATGAATCTGGTGCAGGCCGATAATGAATCTGGTGCAGGCTGATAATGAATGTGGTGCAGACTGATAATGAATGTGGTGCAAGCCGATAATGAATGTGGTGCAGGCCGATAATGAATCTGGTGCACGTTGATAATTAATTTGGTGCAGGCCGATAATGAATGTGGTGTACGCCGATAATGAATCTGGTGCAGGCCGATAATAAATCTGGTGCAGGCCGATAATGAATCTGGTGCAGGCTGATAATCTATCTGGTGCAGGGTGATAATCAATCTGGTGCAGGTTGATAATGCATCTGGTGCAGGTTGATAATGAATCTGGTGCAGGCTGATAATGAATGTGGTGCACGGCGATAATAAATCTGGTGCACGCCGATCATGAATTATGGTGCACACCGATAATGAATCTGGTGCAGGTTGATAATGAATCTGGTGCAGGCTGATAATGAATCTGGTGCAGGCCGATAATGAATCTGGTGCAGGTTGATAATGAATCTGGTGCAGGCCGATAATGAATCTGGTGCAGGCTGATAATGAATCTGGTGCAGGCCGATAATGAATCTGGTGCACGCCGATAATGAATGTGATGCACGCCGATAATGAATCTGGTGCAGGCCGATAATGAATCTGGTGCAGGCCGATAATGAATCTGGTGTAGGTTGATAATGAATCTGGTGCAGGCCGATAATGAATGTGGTGCAGGCCGATAATGAATCTGGTGCAGGTTGATAATGAATCTGGTGCAGGCCGATAATGAATCTGGTGCAGGTTGATAATGAATCTGGTGCAGGCCGATAATGAATCTGGTGCAGGCCGATAATGAATCTGGTGTAGGTTGATAATGAATCTGGTGCAGGCCGATAATGAATGTGGTGCAGGCCGATAATGAATCTGGTGCAGGTTGATAATGAATCTGGTGCAGGCCGATAATGAATCTGGTGCAGGTTGATAATGAATCCGGTGCAGGTTGATAATGAATCTGGTGCAGGCTGATAATGAATCTGGTGCAGACAGATAATGAATCTGGTGCAGGCTGATAAGGAATATGGTGCAGACAGATAATGAATCTGGTGCAGGTCGATAATGAATCTGGTGCAGGCCGATAATGAATCTGGTGCTGGTTGATAATGAATCTGGTGCAGACAGATAATGAATCTGGTGCAAGCCGATAATGAATCTGGTGCAGGCTGATAATGAATCTGGTGCAGGCCGATAATGAATCTGGTGCAGGCCGATAATAAATCTGTTGCAGGCCGATAATGAATCTGGTGCAGGCTGATAATCTATCTGCTGCAGGGTGATAATAAATCTGGTGCAGGTTGATAATGAATCTGGTGCAGGTTGATAATGAATCTGGTGCAGGCTGATAATGAATGTGGTGCACGGCGATAATGAATCTGGTGCACGCCGATAATGAATTATGGTGCACACCGATAATGAATCTGGTGCAGGTTGATAATGAATCTGGTGCAGGTTGATAATGAATCTGGTGCAGGCTGATAATGAATCTGGTGCAGACAGATAATGAATCTGGTGCAGGCTGATAATGAATCTGGTGCAGACATATAATGAATCTGGTGCAGGCCGATAATGAATCTGGTGCAGGTTGATAATGCATCTGGTGCAGATTGATAATGAATCTGGTGCAGGCTGATAATGAATCTGGTGCAGACAGATAATGAATCTGGTGCAAGCCGATAATGAATCTGTTGCAGGCCGATAATGAATCTGGTGCAGGCCGATAATGAATCTGGTGCAGGCCGATAGTGAATCTGGTGCAGGCTGATAATGAATTTGGTGCAGACAGATAATGAATGTGGTGCAGGCCGATAATGAATCTGGTGCAGGCTGATAATGAATCTGGTGCAGGCCGATAATGAATGTGGTGCAGGCCGATAATGAATCTGGTGCAGGCTGATAATGAATCTGGTGCAGACAGATAATGAATGTGGGGCAGGCCGATAATGAATGTGGTGCAGGCTGATAATGAATCTGGTGCAGGCCGATAATGAATCTGGTGCATGTTGATAATGAATCTGGTGCAGGTTGATAATGAATCCGGTGCAGGCTGATAATGTATCTGGTGCAGACAGATAATGAATCTGGTGCAGGCTGATAATGAATCTGGTGCAGACAGATAATGAATCTGGTGCAGGCCGATAATGAATCTGGTGCAGGCCGTTAAAGAATCTGATGCAGGTTGATAATGAATCTGGTGCAGGTTGATAATGAATCTGGTGCAGATAGATAATGAATCTAGTACAAGCCGATAATAAATCTGGTGCAGGCTGATAATGAATCTGGTGCAGGCCGATAATGAATCTGGTGCAGGCTGATAATGAATCTAATCTGGTGCAGGCTGATAATGAATCTGGTGCAGGCCGATAATGAATCTGGTGCATGTTGATAATGAATCTGGTGCAGGTTGATAATGAATCTGGTGCAGGCTGATAATGAATCTGGTGCAGACAGATAATGAATCTGGTGCAGTCTGATAATGAATCTGGTGCAGACAGATAAAGAATCTGGTGCAGGCCGATAATGAATCTGGTGCAGGACGTTAATGAATCTGATGCAGGTTGATAATGAATCTGGTGCAGGTTGATAATGAATCTGGTGCAGACAGATAATGAATCTGGTGCAGGCCGATAATGAATCTGGTGCAGGCCGATAATGAATCTGGTGCAGGCTGATAATGAATCTAATCTGGTGCAGGCTGATAATGAATCTGGTGCAGGCCGATAATGAATCTGGTGCAGACAGATAATGAAACTGATGCAGGCCGATAATGAATCTGGTGCCGGCTGATAATGAATCTGGTGCAGACAGATAATGAATCTGGTGCAGGTCGAAATTGAATCTGGTGCAGGCCGATAATGAATCTGGTGCAGGCCGAAAATTAATCTGGTGCAGGCCGATAATGAATCTGGTGCAGACAGATAATGAAACCGATGCAGGCCGATAATGAATCTGGTGCAGGCTGATAATGAATCTGGTGCAGACAGATAATGAATCTTGTGCAAGCCGATATTGAATCTGGTGCAGGTCGATAATGAATCTGGTGCAGGCCGAAAATGAATCTGGTGCAGGCTGATAATGATTCTTGCGCAGGCTGATAATGAATCTGGTGCAAGCTGATAATGAATCTGGTGCAGGCCGATAATGAATCTGGTGCAGGCTGATAATGAATCTGGTGCAGACAGATAATGAATCTGGTGCAAGCCGATAATGAATGTGGTGCAGGCCGATAATGAATCTAGTGCAGGTTGATAATGAATTTGGTGCAGGCCGATAATGAATGTGGTGCACGCCGATAATGAATCTGGTGCAGGCCGATAATAAATCTGTTGCAGGCCGATAATGATTCTGGTGCAGGCTGATAATCTATCTGGTGCAGGGTAATAATCAATCTGGTGCAGGTTGATAATAAATCTGGTGCAGGTTGATAATGAATCTGGTGCAGGCTGATAATGAATGTGGTGCACGGCGATAATGAATCTGGTGCACGCCGATAATGAATTATGGTGCACGCCGATAATGAATAAGGTTCAGGTTGATAATGAATCTGGTGCAGGCTGATAATGAATCTGGTGCAGGCCGATAATGAATCTGGTGCAGGTTGATAATGAATCTGGTGCAGGCCGATAATGAATCTGGTGCAGGCCGATAATGAATCTGGTGCACGCCGATAATGAATGTGGTGCACGCCGATAATGAATCTGGTGCAGGCTGATAATGAATCTGGTGCAGGCCGATAATGAATCTGGTGCAGGTTGATAATGAATCTGGTGCAGGCTGATAATGAATCTGGTGCAGGCCGATAATGAATCTGGTGTAGGTTGATAATGAATCTGGTGCAGGCCGATAATGAATGTGGTGCAGGCCGATAATGAATCTGGTGCAGGTTGATAATGAATGTGGTGCAGGCTGATAATGAATGTGGTGCAGGCCGATAATGAATCTGGTGCAGGTTGATAATGAATCTGGTGCACGCCGATAATGAATCTGGTGCAGATTGATAATGAATTTGGTGCAGGTTGATAATGAATCTAGTGCAGGTTGATAATCTGGTGCAGGTTGATAATGAATCTGGTGCAGGCCGATAATGAATCTGGTGCAGACCGATAATGAATGTGGTGCACGCCGATAATGAATCTGGTGCAGGTTGATAATGAATGTGATGCAGGCCGATAAGGAATGTGGTGCAGGCTGATAATGAATCTCGTGCAGGCTGATAATGAATGTGGTGCAGTCTGATAATGTTTCTGGTGCAGACAGATAATGAATCTGGTGCAGGCCGATAATGAATCTGGTGCAGGCCGATAATGAATCTGGTGCAGGCCGATAGTGAATCTGGTGCAGGCTGATAATGAATCTGGTAAAGACAGATAATGAATCTGGTGCAGGCCTATAATGAATGTGGTGCAGGCCGATAATGAATCTGGTGCTGGCTGATAATGAATCTGGTGCAGACAGATAATGAATCTGGCGCAGGCCGATAATGAATGTGGTGCAGGCTGATAATGAATCTGGTGCAGGCCGATAATGAATCTGGTGCAGGTTGATAATGAATTTGTTGCAGGCTGATAATGAATCTGGTGCAGGCAGATAGTGAATCTGGTGCAGGCTGATAATTAATTTGGTGCAGACAGATAATGAATCTGGTGCAGGCCGATAATGAATCTGGTGGAGGCTGATAATGAATCTGGTGCAGACAGATAATGAATCTGGTGCAGGCCGATAATGAATCTGGTGCAGGCTGATAATGAATCTGGTGCAGGCCGATAATGAATCTGGTGCAGGCCGATAATGAATCTGGTGCAGGCTGATAATGAATCTGGTGCAGGCCGATAATGAATCTGGTGCAGGTTGATAATGAATCTGTTGCAGGCTGATAATGAATCTGGTGCAGGCCGATAGTGAATCTGGTGCAGGCTGATAATGAATTTGGTGCAAACAGATAATGAATCTGGTGGAGGCCGATAATGAATGTGGTGCAGGCCGATAATGAATCTGGTGCAGGCAGATAATGAATCTGGTGCAGGCCGATAATGAATGTGGTGCAGGCTGATAATGAATCTGGTGCAGGCTGATAGTGAATCTGGTGCAGGCCGATAATGAATCAGGTGCAGGTTGATAATGAATCTGGTGCAGGCTGATAATGAATCTGGTGCAGGCTGATAATGAATCTGGTGCAGACAGATAATGAATCTGGTGCAGGCCGATAATGAATCTGGTGCAGGTTGATAATGCATCTGGTGCAGATTGATAATGAATCTGGTGCAGGCTGATAATGAATCTGGTGCAGATAGATAATGAATCTGGTGCAAGCCGATAATGAATCTGGTGCAGGCTGATAATGAATCTGGTGCAGACAGATAATGAATCTGGTGCAGGCCGATAATGAATCTGATGCAGGCCGATAATGAATCTGGTGCAGGTTGATAATGAATCTGGTGCAGGCCGATAATGAATCTGGTGCCGGCCATAATGAATCTGGTGCAGGTTGATAATGAATCTGGTGCAGGTTGATAATAAATCTGGTGCAGACAGATAATGAATCTGGTACAAGCCGATAATGAATCTGGTGCAGGCCGATAATGAATCTGGTGCAGGCCCATAATGAATCTGGTGCAGGCTGATAATGAAGCTAATCTGGTGCAGGCTGATAATGAATCTGGTGCAGGCCGATAATGAATCTGGTGCAGACGCATAATGAAACTGATGCAGGCCGATAATGAATCTGGTGCAGGCTGATAATGAATCTGGTGCAGACAGATAATGAATCTGGTGCAGGCCGATACTGAATCTGGTGCAGGCCGATAATGAATCTGGTGCAGACAGATAATGAATCTGGTACAAGCCGATATTGAATCTGGTGCAGGCCGAAAATTAATCTGGTGCAGGCTGATAATGATTCTGGTGCAGGCTGATAATGAATCTGGTGCAAGCCAATAATGAATCTGGTGCAGGCCGATAATGAATCTGGTGCAGGCTGATAATGAATGTGGTGCAGACTGATAATGAATGTGGTGCAAGCCGATAATGAATGTGGTGCAGGCCGATAATGAATCTGGTGCAGGCCGATAATGAATCTGGTGCAGACGGATAATGAAACTGATGCAGGCCGATAATGAATCTGGTGCAGGCTGATAATGAATCTGGTGCAGACAGATAATGAATCTGGTGCAGGCCGATACTGAATCTGGTGCAGGCCGATAATGAATCTGGTGCAGACAGATAATGAATCTGGACAAGCCGATATTGAATCTGGTGCAGGCCGAAAATTAATCTGGTGCAGGCTGATAATGATTCTGGTGCAGGCTGATAATGAATCTGGTGCAAGCCAATAATGAATCTGGTGCAGGCCGATAATGAATCTGGTGCAGGCTGATAATGAATGTGGTGCAGACTGATAATGAATGTGGTGCAAGCCGATAATGAATCTGGTGCAAGCCGATAATGAATCTGGTGCAGGCCGAAAATTAATCTGGTGCAGGCTGATAATGATTCTGGTGCAGGCTGATAATGAATCTGGTGCAAGCCAATAATGAATCTGGTGCAGGCCGATAATGAATCTGGTGCAGGCTGATAATGAATGTGGTGCAGACTGATAATGAATGTGGTGCAAGCCGATAATGAATGTGGTGCAGGCCGATAATGAATGTGGTGCACGTTGATAATTAATTTGGTGCAGGCCGATAATGAATGTGGTGCACGCCGATAATGAATCTGGTGCAGGCCGATAATAAATCTGTTGCAGGCCGATAATGAATCTGGTGCAGGCTGATAATCTATCTGGTGCTGGGTGATAATCAATCTGGTGCAGGTTGATAATGAATCTGGTGAAGGTTGATAATGAATCTGGTGCAGGCTGATAATGAATGTGGTGCACGGCGATAATGAATCTGGTGCACGCCGATAATGAATTATGGTGCACACCGATAATGAATCTGGTGCAGGTTGATAATGAATCTGGTGCAGGCTGATAATGAATCTGATGCAGGCCGATAATGAATCTGGTGCAGGTTGATAATGAATCTGGTGCAGGCCGATAATGAATCTGGTGCAGGCTGATAATGAATCTGGTGCAGGCCGATAATGAATCAGGTGCACGCCGATAATTAATCTGGTGCAGGCCGATAATGAATCTGGTGCAGTCCGATAATGAATCTGGTGCAGGTTGATAATGAATCTGGTGCAGGCTGATAATGAATCTGGTGCAGGCCGATAATGAATCTGGTGTAGGTTGATAATGAATCTGGTGCAGGCTGATAATGAATGTGGTGCAGGCCGATAATGAATCTGGTGCAGGTTGATAATGAATCTGGTGCAGGCCGATAATGAATCTGGTGCAGGTTGATAATGAATCTGGTGCAGGTTGATATTGAATCTGGTGCAGGCTGATAATGAATCTGGTGCAGACAGATAATGAATCTGGTGCAGGCTGATAAGGAATCTGGTGCAGGCCGATAATGAATCTGGTGCAGACAGATAATGAATCTGGTGCAGGCCGATAATGAATCTGGTGCAGGCCGATAATGAATCTGGTGCAGGCTGTTAATGAATCTAATGTGGTGCAGGCCTATAATGAATCTGGTGCAGGCCGATAATGAATCTGTTGCAGGCTGATAATGAATCTGGTGCAGGCTGATAATGAATCTGGTGCAGGCTGATAATGAATCTGGTGCAGACAGATAATGAATGTGGTGCAAGCCGATAATGAATCTGGTGCAGGCCGATAATGAATCTGGTGCAGGCTGATAATGAATCTAATCTGGTGCAGGCTGATAATGAATCTGGTGCAGGCCGATAATGAATCTGGTGCAGACAGATAATGAAACTGATGCAGGCCGATAATGAATCTGGTGCCGGCTGATAATGAATCTGGTGCAGACAGATAATGAATCTGGTGCAGGTCGAAATTGAATCTGGTGCAGGCCGATAATGAATCTGGTGCAGGCCGAAAATTAATCTGGTGCAGGCCGATAATGAATCTGGTGCAGACAGATAATGAAACCGATGCAGGCCGATAATGAATCTGGTGCAGGCTGATAATGAATCTGGTGCAGACAGATAATGAATCTTGTGCAAGCCGATATTGAATCTGGTGCAGGTCGATAATGAATCTGGTGCAGGCCGAAAATGAATCTGGTGCAGGCTGATAATGATTCTTGCGCAGGCTGATAATGAATCTGGTGCAAGCTGATAATGAATCTGGTGCAGGCCGATAATGAATCTGGTGCAGGCTGATAATGAATCTGGTGCAGACAGATAATGAATCTGGTGCAAGCCGATAATGAATGTGGTGCAGGCCGATAATGAATCTAGTGCAGGTTGATAATGAATTTGGTGCAGGCCGATAATGAATGTGGTGCACGCCGATAATGAATCTGGTGCAGGCCGATAATAAATCTGTTGCAGGCCGATAATGATTCTGGTGCAGGCTGATAATCTATCTGGTGCAGGGTAATAATCAATCTGGTGCAGGTTGATAATAAATCTGGTGCAGGTTGATAATGAATCTGGTGCAGGCTGATAATGAATGTGGTGCACGGCGATAATGAATCTGGTGCACGCCGATAATGAATTATGGTGCACGCCGATAATGAATAAGGTTCAGGTTGATAATGAATCTGGTGCAGGCTGATAATGAATCTGGTGCAGGCCGATAATGAATCTGGTGCAGGTTGATAATGAATCTGGTGCAGGCCGATAATGAATCTGGTGCAGGCCGATAATGAATCTGGTGCACGCCGATAATGAATGTGGTGCACGCCGATAATGAATCTGGTGCAGGCTGATAATGAATCTGGTGCAGGCCGATAATGAATCTGGTGCAGGTTGATAATGAATCTGGTGCAGGCTGATAATGAATCTGGTGCAGGCCGATAATGAATCTGGTGTAGGTTGATAATGAATCTGGTGCAGGCCGATAATGAATGTGGTGCAGGCCGATAATGAATCTGGTGCAGGTTGATAATGAATGTGGTGCAGGCTGATAATGAATGTGGTGCAGGCCGATAATGAATCTGGTGCAGGTTGATAATGAATCTGGTGCACGCCGATAATGAATCTGGTGCAGATTGATAATGAATTTGGTGCAGGTTGATAATGAATCTAGTGCAGGTTGATAATCTGGTGCAGGTTGATAATGAATCTGGTGCAGGCCGATAATGAATCTGGTGCAGACCGATAATGAATGTGGTGCACGCCGATAATGAATCTGGTGCAGGTTGATAATGAATGTGGTGCAGGCCGATAAGGAATGTGGTGCAGGCTGATAATGAATCTCGTGCAGGCTGATAATGAATGTGGTGCAGTCTGATAATGTTTCTGGTGCAGACAGATAATGAATCTGGTGCAGGCCGATAATGAATCTGGTGCAGGCCGATAATGAATCTGGTGCAGGCCGATAGTGAATCTGGTGCAGGCTGATAATGAATCTGGTAAAGACAGATAATGAATCTGGTGCAGGCCTATAATGAATGTGGTGCAGGCCGATAATGAATCTGGTGCTGGCTGATAATGAATCTGGTGCAGACAGATAATGAATCTGGCGCAGGCCGATAATGAATGTGGTGCAGGCTGATAATGAATCTGGTGCAGGCCGATAATGAATCTGGTGCAGGTTGATAATGAATTTGTTGCAGGCTGATAATGAATCTGGTGCAGGCAGATAGTGAATCTGGTGCAGGCTGATAATTAATTTGGTGCAGACAGATAATGAATCTGGTGCAGGCCGATAATGAATCTGGTGGAGGCTGATAATGAATCTGGTGCAGACAGATAATGAATCTGGTGCAGGCCGATAATGAATCTGGTGCAGGCTGATAATGAATCTGGTGCAGGCCGATAATGAATCTGGTGCAGGCCGATAATGAATCTGGTGCAGGCTGATAATGAATCTGGTGCAGGCCGATAATGAATCTGGTGCAGGTTGATAATGAATCTGTTGCAGGCTGATAATGAATCTGGTGCAGGCCGATAGTGAATCTGGTGCAGGCTGATAATGAATTTGGTGCAAACAGATAATGAATCTGGTGGAGGCCGATAATGAATGTGGTGCAGGCCGATAATGAATCTGGTGCAGGCAGATAATGAATCTGGTGCAGGCCGATAATGAATGTGGTGCAGGCTGATAATGAATCTGGTGCAGGCTGATAGTGAATCTGGTGCAGGCCGATAATGAATCAGGTGCAGGTTGATAATGAATCTGGTGCAGGCTGATAATGAATCTGGTGCAGGCTGATAATGAATCTGGTGCAGACAGATAATGAATCTGGTGCAGGCCGATAATGAATCTGGTGCAGGTTGATAATGCATCTGGTGCAGATTGATAATGAATCTGGTGCAGGCTGATAATGAATCTGGTGCAGATAGATAATGAATCTGGTGCAAGCCGATAATGAATCTGGTGCAGGCTGATAATGAATCTGGTGCAGACAGATAATGAATCTGGTGCAGGCCGATAATGAATCTGATGCAGGCCGATAATGAATCTGGTGCAGGTTGATAATGAATCTGGTGCAGGCCGATAATGAATCTGGTGCCGGCCATAATGAATCTGGTGCAGGTTGATAATGAATCTGGTGCAGGTTGATAATAAATCTGGTGCAGACAGATAATGAATCTGGTACAAGCCGATAATGAATCTGGTGCAGGCCGATAATGAATCTGGTGCAGGCCCATAATGAATCTGGTGCAGGCTGATAATGAAGCTAATCTGGTGCAGGCTGATAATGAATCTGGTGCAGGCCGATAATGAATCTGGTGCAGACGCATAATGAAACTGATGCAGGCCGATAATGAATCTGGTGCAGGCTGATAATGAATCTGGTGCAGACAGATAATGAATCTGGTGCAGGCCGATACTGAATCTGGTGCAGGCCGATAATGAATCTGGTGCAGACAGATAATGAATCTGGTACAAGCCGATATTGAATCTGGTGCAGGCCGAAAATTAATCTGGTGCAGGCTGATAATGATTCTGGTGCAGGCTGATAATGAATCTGGTGCAAGCCAATAATGAATCTGGTGCAGGCCGATAATGAATCTGGTGCAGGCTGATAATGAATGTGGTGCAGACTGATAATGAATGTGGTGCAAGCCGATAATGAATGTGGTGCAGGCCGATAATGAATCTGGTGCAGGCCGATAATGAATCTGGTGCAGACGGATAATGAAACTGATGCAGGCCGATAATGAATCTGGTGCAGGCTGATAATGAATCTGGTGCAGACAGATAATGAATCTGGTGCAGGCCGATACTGAATCTGGTGCAGGCCGATAATGAATCTGGTGCAGACAGATAATGAATCTGGACAAGCCGATATTGAATCTGGTGCAGGCCGAAAATTAATCTGGTGCAGGCTGATAATGATTCTGGTGCAGGCTGATAATGAATCTGGTGCAAGCCAATAATGAATCTGGTGCAGGCCGATAATGAATCTGGTGCAGGCTGATAATGAATGTGGTGCAGACTGATAATGAATGTGGTGCAAGCCGATAATGAATGTGGTGCAGGCCGATAATGAATGTGGTGCACGTTGATAATTAATTTGGTGCAGGCCGATAATGAATGTGGTGCACGCCGATAATGAATCTGGTGCAGGCCGATAATAAATCTGTTGCAGGCCGATAATGAATCTGGTGCAGGCTGATAATCTATCTGGTGCTGGGTGATAATCAATCTGGTGCAGGTTGATAATGAATCTGGTGAAGGTTGATAATGAATCTGGTGCAGGCTGATAATGAATGTGGTGCACGGCGATAATGAATCTGGTGCACGCCGATAATGAATTATGGTGCACACCGATAATGAATCTGGTGCAGGTTGATAATGAATCTGGTGCAGGCTGATAATGAATCTGATGCAGGCCGATAATGAATCTGGTGCAGGTTGATAATGAATCTGGTGCAGGCCGATAATGAATCTGGTGCAGGCTGATAATGAATCTGGTGCAGGCCGATAATGAATCAGGTGCACGCCGATAATTAATCTGGTGCAGGCCGATAATGAATCTGGTGCAGTCCGATAATGAATCTGGTGCAGGTTGATAATGAATCTGGTGCAGGCTGATAATGAATCTGGTGCAGGCCGATAATGAATCTGGTGTAGGTTGATAATGAATCTGGTGCAGGCTGATAATGAATGTGGTGCAGGCCGATAATGAATCTGGTGCAGGTTGATAATGAATCTGGTGCAGGCCGATAATGAATCTGGTGCAGGTTGATAATGAATCTGGTGCAGGTTGATATTGAATCTGGTGCAGGCTGATAATGAATCTGGTGCAGACAGATAATGAATCTGGTGCAGGCTGATAAGGAATCTGGTGCAGGCCGATAATGAATCTGGTGCAGACAGATAATGAATCTGGTGCAGGCCGATAATGAATCTGGTGCAGGCTGTTAATGAATCTAATGTGGTGCAGGCCTATAATGAATCTGGTGCAGGCCGATAATGAATCTGTTGCAGGCTGATAATGAATCTGGTGCAGACAGATAACGAATCTGGTGCAGGCCGATACTGTTAGAACCTTGCTGTTAGTTTTTTTTTCCTTTGCTGGTCACATGACCTTGTTGGCCTATTTAATCCTGCTCCGCCCTTCTGGCTTTGCTGGACTTCATTGTATATCTACTTTCTAGCTAGCCTGTGCTCTGTATCTAACTCTGTTAGTTTGCTTGGTCTACGGACCTCTATGTTCTATATATTTTGTTTGTTCGTCTGTCTGCTACTATTTCTGTTAGGAGGTGTCCCATATTCCTCCCAGTCCTTAGTACTTGTAGGGATTCCTTCCCCACATCTATAGGTCTCCGTACAGACAAGATTAGGACTTTAGCAGGTCTGATCGCAGGATCAGGTTCCCTGTTACATCGTAGGGATTCAGCTGAGTCCTATAGTAGGGACAGATCTCCTCTCTTTCCTTAGCTTTGGTAGCAGAACATAACAGTAAGTCCAGCCAGCAAATTCTCTAAGGAAAGATTTTTCTGTTCCATCATGGTGTCGGTTCAGGATTTGGCTCATCGCCTGCAGGGACTCTCTCTGGAGGTGGCCGAGCTCCGTCAGCACGTGAGTAACTGTCCTGGAGCACATTTCTTGGAGCCTAAGGTATGTTTGCCGGATTTATTTTTTGGTGAACACCGAGAATTTTTTTCATTTAAAAATGCTTGCTTATTGTATTTTCGTTTGAGACCCAAGTCCTCTGGGGATGAATCCCAGCGCGTAGGGTTCATAATGTCACTTTTGCGCAAAGAGCCTCAGGAGTGGGCCTTTTCTTTGCAACCTAGTGATTCATGCTTCAGATCAGTGGATAGTTTTTTTTCTGCTTTGGGACTATTATATGATGATCCTGACCGTGTCGCATCAGCTGAGACTGAGTTGAGACGTTTAAAACAAGGATCGGGTAATGTGGAAAAATATTGTACACATTTTCGTCGTTGGTCCACTCAAACAGGGTGGAACGATTCTGCTCTGAAAAGTCTATTTCTTGCTGGGCTCAGTGAAAGGGTTAAAGACCTGCTAATTGCTTATCCTACACCTGAGGATTTGCAACAGGCTATGCAATTAGCTATACGGGTGGATAGAAGACTGCGTGCTAGGGTTAATGAGAGCAAATCCTCTGCTATGTCAGTTTCTGGTTATGATAATGTGTGTATTAACAGTGGTGAACCGATGGAGATTGGATCGGTGGCACCTCGCTCTCAAGAAAAAGACCGTCGTTTTTCGGAAGGCTTGTGTTTCTATTGCGGAAAATCTGGTCATTTGATTAAAGGCTGTGAGCTTCGTATGAAGAAAGAAAAAAAAATGGTCAGTCACGCCCGTATTGCCTGTTTAAATTCCAAGGGTATATTTTTAGCTGCTTCCACGATTGCTCAGAAAAAATTGATGGAATTTCGGGTGTTTGTTGATTGCGGGTCTACACTGAATGTAATTGATGGGGGATTCGTGGAAAAACTCAATTTAAAACCTGAACCTTTATCATCCCCCATTGCTGTGGTTTCTGTGGATGGTTCCCCTTTGAAGAATATTACTCTCAAGGTCAGTGAATTTCCTCTCACTATTAATGGTGT
The DNA here is from genome assembly GCF_046119375.1 of Phyllobates terribilis. Taxonomy (NCBI): domain Eukaryota; kingdom Metazoa; phylum Chordata; class Amphibia; order Anura; family Dendrobatidae; genus Phyllobates; species Phyllobates terribilis. The sequence goes on along the minus strand of NW_027362761.1, from coordinate 1,225,777,292 downwards.
TCACCATGAGAAATTGGATTTGGTAGTGTTGAATAACTTGCCTTCTCCAGTAATATTGGGTTTGCCCTGGTTAAAATTTCACAATCCTGTACTGGATTGGTCTACCAGTGAAATTAAATCCTGGAGCCATAAATGTTATGACAAGTGTTGTAACGGGCGTATTGCAGCTTTGGATAGGGGAGAATTGCCTGTTCCTATTCAGGATTTTTGGAGAGTTTTTTCTGAGAAAGAATCGCAGGTTTTGCCTCCCCATAGAGACTATGATTGTTCTATTGAATTTGTCCCTGGAGCGACTCTTCCTAAGAGTCGTTTATTTAACCTTACTATTCCTGAGAGGAAGGCTTTGGAGGAATACATACAGACAAGCTTGGCCGCCGGTCACATTAGGCCCTCTAAGTCTCCTGTGGCGGTTGGATTTTTTTTTGTAAAAAAAAAGGACGGCGGTTTACGTCCTTGTCTGGATTTTCGTGAGATTAACAAAATTACTGTACGCAATCCTTACCCACTGCCATTGATTCCTGATCTGTTTAACCAGTTAGTGGGGGCCAAGTGGTTCTCTAAAATTGACCTTAAGGGGGCATACAATCTGTTGCGCATGAAGGAGGGTGACGAATGGAAGACTGCTTTTAACACTCCTGTGGGTCATTTTGAGAATCTGGTTATGCCTTTTGGTCTTACTAATGCTCCTGCATTTTTTCAGAATCTGATTAATGACATCCTTAGACCTTTGATCGGTAAAAATGTGGTTGTGTATTTGGATGACATTTTGATTTATTCGCCAGATCTGGAGTCTCATTGGCGGAGCGTGCGTGAGGTATTACAGTTATTAATGGACAATTCGCTTTTTGCTAAGCTGGAGAAATGTGAGTTCGCTGTACAGAGAATTAGTTTTTTGGGCTACATTATCTCCAGCAAAGGTTTTGAGATGGATCCGGTTAAGGTTCAGGCTGTGCAGGAATGGCCTAGGCCTATTGGTTTGAAATCGATACAGAGGTTTTTGGGTTTCGCCAATTACTATAGAAAATTCATAAAAAATTTTTCTAGTATTGTCAAACCTCTGACTGATCTCACCAGGAAAGGTGCTGATGCGGTTCAGTGGTCTTCTGAGGCCATTGAAGCTTTTGTGTATCTCAAGGAGAGGTTCACCTCTGCTCCCATCCTTATGCAGCCTGATGTTACTAGGCCGTTTTTGGTTGAGGTTGATGCTTCCTCTGTGGCGGTTGGCGCAGTATTGTCTCAGGATAACGGGGATGGATTACATCCCTGTGCCTTTTTTTCAAAAAATTTTTCGGAGACTGAACTGAATTACGATATTGGTAATCGGGAATTATTGGCTATTAAACTCGCATTTGAACACTGGCGCCACTTCTTGGAAGGTGCGGAATTTCCCGTTCAGGTTCTTACGGATCATAAAAATCTGATATATCTTGATGCTGCCAAGCGCCTGAATGCCCGTCAGGCTAGGTGGGCACTGTTTTTCTCGCGGTTTAATTTCTCCGTTACTTACATCCCTGGTACTAAGAATGTTAAGGCGGATGCCTTGTCTCGCAGTTTTTCTCCCATAGTCGGTGCTGAGAAAGAGGAAAACATTTTACAAGAAGGTGTTGTGATAGCTGCTTTAGACTCCGTTTTGGAAGATGAGATTCTTAAAGCTCAGGAGAATGCCCCATCTAACACTCCTCATGGGAGGTTGTTTGTGCCTGGGACCTTTAGGAGAGATTTGTTTGTTGAGTGTCACGAATCTCGGTTGGCAGGTCATCCTGGAATCTCTGAGACCAAGAGACTGGTGGGTCGCAGTTTTTGGTGGCCTGGATGGCAGAAGGAAGTCATTAAGTGGGTGCGCCAATGTACTATATGTGCTAGATCTAAGTCCTCACATACTCCTGCTGCGGGGTTGCTTTGTCCTTTGGAGGTTCCCAGTGCTCCTTGGACACATTTGGCTATGGACTTTATAACTGACCTTCCCCCCTCTGAGGGTTTTACTGTCATCTGGGTGGTCGTGGACCGTTTTAGCAAGATGTGTCACTTGGTTCCCTTCGTCAAACTGCCCTGCGCTAAAACTCTCGCTAAGGCCTTTGTCAAGGAAATTGTCAGACTTCATGGCGTTCCTACTGACATTGTTTCTGATAGGGGTCCTCAGTTCGTGGCTCGTTTTTGGCGTGCCTTTTGTGACAGGTTGGGAATTCATTTGTCGTTTTCGTCCGGATATCATCCTGAATCTAATGGCCAGACAGAAAGGAAAAACCAGGATGTTGAGCAGTTCTTGCGTTGTTTTGTGGCAGACAATCAAGAGGGGTGGTCTGAGTTTCTGCCACTTGCCGAATTTGCTCTGAACAATCATACATCTTCTTCTGCTGGTTGTTCGCCTTTTTTTTGTTGTTCTGGGAGACATCCGTCGTTTGGGTCGTTCTCCAAGTTGGGATCTGCCGTGCCTGAGGAGGAGAATTTTTCCGGTGATTTGGAAAGAGTTTGGACGGATGTGCGTGGTAATCTTCAGGAGGCCAACAGAAAATCTAAAGACTACTTTGATAGGAAACGACAGGAGGTTTTGTTCGCTGTTGGTGACATGGTTTGGTTGTCCTCTAGGAATCTGCGGTTGAGGATTCCTTCTAAGAAATTGGGTCCCAAGTTTGTAGGGCCCTTTAAGGTGCTTCAGGTTGTCAACCAATCTGCTGTTAGGTTGGAGGTTCCTACCTCCTGGAGAATTAATCCGGTCTTTCATGTCTCTCTGTTAAAAAAAGCTGTTGTGTCGGATGGTGACGCCTCTGTTCCTCCGGTGGTGGAGGACGGGGAATATGAAATTTCTCGCATCCTTGACTCTAGACGGTATAGAGGTAGTTTGCAGTATCTTGTGGCCTGGAAAGGTTTCGGACCCGAGGATAACTCTTGGGTGAGGTCAGATGATGTTTCCGCGTCCAGACTTATCAGAGCGTTTCACAGGAGATTTCCTGATAAGCCTGGTCCTAGGGGATCCGGAGGATCCTCTTAGAAGGGGGGGTACTGTTAGAACCTTGCTGTTAGTTTTTTTTTCCTTTGCTGGTCACATGACCTTGTTGGCCTATTTAATCCTGCTCCGCCCTTCTGGCTTTGCTGGACTTCATTGTATATCTACTTTCTAGCTAGCCTGTGCTCTGTGTCTTGCTCTGTTAGTTTGCTTGGTCTACGGACCTCTATGTTCTATCTATTTTGTTTGTTCGTCTGTCTGCTACTATTTCTGTTAGGAGGTGTCCCATATTCCTCCCAGTCCTTAGTACTTGTAGGGATTCCCTCCCCACATCTATAGGTCTCCGTACAGACTAGATTAGGACTTTAGCAGGTCTGATCGCAGGATCAGGTTCCCTGTTACATCGTAGGGATTCAGCTGAGTCCTATAGTAGGGACAGATCTCCTCTCTTTCCTTAGCTTTGGTAGCAGAACATAACAGATACTGTATCTGGTGCAGGCCGATAATGAATCTGGTGCAGACAGATAATGAATCTGGTGCAAGCCGATATTGAATCTGGTGCAGGCCGATAATGAATCTGGTGCAAGCTGATAATGAATGTGGTGCAGGTTGATAAAGAATCTGGTGCACGCCGATAATGAATCTGGTGCAGGTTGATAATGAATTTGGTGCAGGTTGATAATGAATCTGGTGCAGGTTGATAATCTTGTGCAGGTTGATAATGAATTTGGTGCAGGCCGATAATGAATCTGGTGCAGACCGATAATGAATCTGGTGCACGCCGATAATGAATCTGGTGCAGGTTGATAATGAATGTGGTGCAGGCCGCTAATGAATGTGGTGCAGGTTGATAATGAATCTGGTGCAGGCCGATAAAGAATGTGGTGCAGGGTGATAATGAGTCTGGTGCAGGCCGATAATGATTCTGGTGCAGGCCGATAATGAATCTGGTGCAGGTTGATAATGAATCTGGTGCAGGCTGATAATGAATGTGGTGCACGACGATAATGAATCTGGTGCAGGCTGATAATGTATTTGGTGCAGGTTGATAATGAATCTGGTGGAGGCTGATAATGAATCTGGTGCAGGCTGATAATGATTCTGGTGCAGGCCGATAATGAATCTGGTGCAGGCCGATAATGAATCTGGTGCAGGCTGATAATGAATCTCGTACAGGCCGATAATGAATCTGGTGCAGGCTGATAATGAATCTGGTGCACGCCGATAATGAATCTGGTGCAGGCTGATAATGAATCTCGTGCAGGCTGATAATGAATCTGGTGCAGACAGAAAATGAATCTGGTGAAAGCCGATAATGAATCTGGTGCAGGTTGATAATGAATCTGGTGCAGACAGATAATGAATCTGGTGCAGGCTGATAATGAATCTGGTGCAGACAGAAAATGAATCTGGTGAAAGCCGATAATGAATCTGGTGCAGGTTGATAATGAATCTGGTGCAGACAGATAATGAATCTGGTGCAAGCCGATAATGAATCTGGTGCAGTCTGATAATGTATCTGGTGCAGGCCGATAATGAATCTGGTGCAGGTCGATAATGAATCTGGTGCAGGCTGATAATGAATATGGTGCACGCCGATAATGAATCTGGTGCAGGCTGATAATGAATCTGGTGCAGGCTGATAATGAATGTGGTGCAGACAGATAATGAATCTGGTGCAATCCGATAATGAATCTGGTGCAGGTTGATAATGAATCTGGTGCAGACAGATAATGAATCTGGTGCAGGCTGATAATATATCTGGTGCAGGCTGATAATGAATCTGGTGCAGGCCGATAATGAATCTGGTGCAGGCTGATAATGAATCTGGTGCAGACAGATAATGAATCTGGTGCAGGCCGATAATGAATCTGGTGCAGGCTGCTAATGAATCTGGTGCAGGCCGATAATGAATCTGGTGCAGGCCGATAATGAATCTGGTACAGGCCGATAATGAATCTGGTGTAGACTGATAATGAATCTGGTGTAGACTGATAATGAATCTGTTGCAGGCTGATAATGAATATGGTGCAGACTGATAATGAATCTGGTGCAGGCCGATAATGAATCTGTTGCAGGCTGATAATGAATCTGGAACAGGCCGATAATGAATCTGGTGCAGGCCGATAATGAATCTGGTGCAGGTTGATAATGAATCTGGTGCAGGCTGATAATGAATGTGGTGCACGACGATAATGAATCTGGTGCAGGCTGATAATGAATTTGGTGCAGGTTGATAATGAATCTGGTGGAGGCTGATAATGAATCTGGTGCAGGCTGATAATGATTCTGGTGCAGGCCGATAATGAATCTGGTGCAGGCTGATAATGAATCTGGTGCAGGCTGATAATGAATCTCGTACAGGCCGATAATGAATCTGGTGCAGGCTGATAATGAATATGGTGCACGCCGATAATGAATCTGGTGCAGGCTGATAATGAATCTCGTGCAGGCTGATAATGAATCTGGTGCAGACAGAAAATGAATCTGGTGAAAGCCGATAATGAATCTGGTGCAGGTTGATAATGAATCTGGTGCAGGCTGTTAATGAATCTAATCTGGTGCAGGCCTATAATGAATCTGGTGCAGGCCGATAATGAATCTGTTGCAGGCTGATAATGAATCTGGTGCAGACAGATAACGAATCTGGTGCAGGCCGATACTGTATCTGGTGCAGGCCGATAATGAATCTGGTGCAGACAGATAATGAATCTGGTGCAAGCAGATATTGAATCTGGTGCAGGCCGATAACGAATCTGGTGCAGGCTGATAATGAATGTGGTGCAGGTTGATAAAGAATCTGGTGCACGCCGATAATGAATCTGGTGCAGGTTGATAATGAATTTGGTGCAGGTTGATAATGAATCTGGTGCAGGTTGATAATCTTGTGCAGGTTGATAATGAATTTGGTGCAGACCGATAATGAATCTGGTGCACGCCGATAATGAATCTGGTGCAGGTTGATAATGAATGTGGTGCAGGCCGCTAATGAATGTGGTGCAGGTTGATAATGAATCTGGTGCAGGCTGATAATGAATGTGGTGCACGACGATAATGAATCTGGTGCAGGCTGATAATGTATTTGGTGCAGGTTGATAATGAATCTGGTGGAGGCTGATAATGAATCTGGTGCAGGCTGATAATGATTCTGGTGCAGGCCGATAATGAATCTGGTGCAGGCCGATAATGAATCTGGTGCAGGCTGATAATGAATCTCGTACAGGCCGATAATGAATCTCGTGCAGGCTGATAATGAATATGGTGCACGCCGATAATGAATCTGGTGCAGGCTGATAATGAATCTCGTGCAGGCTGATAATGAATCTGGTGCAGACAGAAAATGAATCTGGTGAAAGCCGATAATGAATCTGGTGCAGGTTGATAATGAATCTGGTGCAGACAGATAATGAATCTGGTGCAGGCTGATAATGAATCTGGTGCAGACAGAAAATGAATCTGGTGAAAGCCGATAATGAATCTGGTGCAGGTTGATAATGAATCTGGTGCAGACAGATAATGAATCTGGTGCAAGCCGATAATGAATCTGGTGCAGTCTGATAATGTATCTGGTGCAGGCCGATAATGAATCTGGTGCAGGTCGATAATGAATCTGGTGCAGGCTGATAATGAATATGGTGCACGCCGATAATGAATCTGGTGCAGGCTGATAATGAATCTGGTGCAGGCTGATAATGAATGTGGTGCAGACAGATAATGAATCTGGTGCAATCCGATAATGAATCTGGTGCAGGTTGATAATGAATCTGGTGCAGACAGATAATGAATGTGGTGCAGACAGGTAATGAATCTGGTGCAGGCTGATAATATATCTGGTGCAGGCTGATAATGAATCTGGTGCAGGCCGATAATGAATCTGGTGCAGGCTGATAATGAATCTGGTGCAGACAGATAATGAATCTGGTGCAGGCCGATAATGAATCTGGTGCAGGCTGCTAATGAATCTGGTGCAGGCCGATAATGGATCTGGTGCAGGCCGATAATGAATCTGGTACAGGCCGATAATGAATCTGGTGTAGACTGATAATGAATCTGGTGCAGGCTGATAATGAATATGGTGCAGACTGATAATGAATCTGGTGCAGGCCGATAATGAATCTGGTGCAGGCTGATAATGAATCTGGAACAGGCCGATAATGAATCTGGTGCAGGCCGATAATGAATCTGGTGCAGGTTGATAATGAATCTGGTGCAGGCTGATAATGAATGTGGTGCACGACGATAATGAATCTGGTGCAGGCTGATAATGAATTTGGTGCAGGTTGATAATGAATCTGGTGGAGGCTGATAATGAATCTGGTGCAGGCTGATAATGATTCTGGTGCAGGCCGATAATGAATCTGGTGCAGGCTGATAATGAATCTGGTGCAGGCTGATAATGAATCTCGTACAGGCCGATAATGAATCTGGTGCAGGATGATAATGAATATGGTGCACGCCGATAATGAATCTGGTGCAGGCTGATAATGAATCTCGTGCAGGCTGATAATGAATCTGGTGCAGACAGAAAATGAATCTGGTGAAAGCCGATAATGAATCTGGTGCAGGTTGATAATGAATCTGGTGCAGGCTGTTAATGAATCTAATCTGGTGCAGGCCTATAATGAATCTGGTGCAGGCCGATAATGAATCTGTTGCAGGCTGATAATGAATCTGGTGCAGACAGATAACGAATCTGGTGCAGGCCGATACTGTATCTGGTGCAGGCCGATAATGAATCTGGTGCAGACAGATAATGAATCTGGTGCAAGCCGATATTGAATCTGGTGCAGGCCGATAACGAATCTGGTGCAGGCTGATAATGAATGTGGTGCAGGTTGATAAAGAATCTGGTGCACGCCGATAATGAATCTGGTGCAGGTTGATAATGAATTTGGTGCAGGTTGATAATGAATCTGGTGCAGGTTGATAATCTTGTGCAGGTTGATAATGAATTTGGTGCAGACCGATAATGAATCTGGTGCACGCCGATAATGAATCTGGTGCAGGTTGATAATGAATGTGGTGCAGGCCGCTAATGAATGTGGTGCAGGTTGATAATGAATCTGGTGCAGGCTGATAAAGAATGTGGTGCAGGGTGATAATGAGTCTGGTGCAGGCCGATAATGAATCTGGTGCAGGTTGATAATGAATCTGGTGCAGGCTGATAATGAATGTGGTGCACGACGATAATGAATCTGGTGCAGGCTGATAATGTATTTGGTGCAGGTTGATAATGAATCTGGTGGAGGCTGATAATGAATCTGGTGCAGGCTGATAATGATTCTGGTGCAGGCCGATAATGAATCTGGTGCAGGCCGATAATGAATCTGGTGCAGGCTGGTAATGAATCTCGTACAGGCCGATAATGAATCTCGTGCAGGCTGATAATGAATATGGTGCACGCCGATAATGAATCTGGTGCAGGCTGATAATGAATCTCGTGCAGGCTGATAATGAATCTGGTGCAGACAGAAAATGAATCTGGTGAAAGCCGATAATGAATCTGGTGCAGGTTGATAATGAATCTGGTGCAGACAGATAATGAATCTGGTGCAGGCTGATAATGAATCTGGTGCAGACACAAAATGAATCTGGTGAAAGCCGATAATGAATCTGGTGCAGGTTGATAATGAATCTGGTGCAGACAGATAATGAATCTGGTGCAAGCCGATAATGAATCTGGTGCAGTCTGATAATGTATCTGGTGCAGGCCGATAATGAATCTGGTGCAGGTCGATAATGAATCTGGTGCAGGCTGATAATGAATATGGTGCACGCCGATAATGAATCTGGTGCAGGCTGATAATGAATCTGGTGCAGGCTGATAATGAATGTGGTGCAGACAGATAATGAATCTGGTGCAATCCGATAATGAATCTGGTGCAGGTTGATAATGAATCTGGTGCAGACAGATAATGAATGTGGTGCAGACAGGTAATGAATCTGGTGCAGGCTGATAATATATCTGGTGCAGGCTGATAATGAATCTGGTGCAGGCCGATAATGAATCTGGTGCAGGCTGATAATGAATCTGGTGCAGACAGATAATGAATCTGGTGCAGGCCGATAATGAATCTGGTACAGGCCGATAATGAATCTGGTGTAGACTGATAATGAATCTGGTGCAGGCTGATAATGAATATGGTGCAGACTGATAATGAATCTGGTGCAGGCCGATAATGAATCTGGTGCAGGCTGATAATGAATCTGGAACAGGCCGATAATGAATCTGGTGCAGGCCGATAATGAATCTGGTGCAGGTTGATAATGAATCTGGTGCAGGCTGATAATGAATGTGGTGCACGACGATAATGAATCTGGTGCAGGCTGATAATGAATTTGGTGCAGGTTGATAATGAATCTGGTGGAGGCTGATAATGAATCTGGTGCAGGCTGATAATGATTCTGTTGCAGGCCGATAATGAATCTGGTGCAGGCCGATAATGAATCTGGTGCAGGCTGATAATGAATCTCGTACAGGCCGATAATGAATCTGGTGCAGGCTGATAATGAATATGGTGCACGCCGATAATGAATCTGGTGCAGGCTGATAATGAATCTGGTGCAGGCTGATAATGAATCTCGTGCAGGCTGATAATGAATCTGGTGCAGACAGAAAATTAATCTGGTGAAAGCCGATAATGAATCTGGTGCAGGTTGATAATGAGTCTGGTGCAGACAGATAATGAATCTGGTGCAGGCGGATAATGAATCTGGTGCAGACAGAAAATGAATCTGGTGAAAGCCGATAATGAATCTGGTGCAGGTTGATAATGAATCTGGTGCAGACAGATAATGAATCTGGTGCAGACAGATAATGAATCTGGTGCAAGCCGATAATGAATCTGGTGCAGGCCGATAATGAATCTGGTGCAGGCTGATAATGAATATGGTGCACGCCGATAATGAATCTGGTGCAGGCTGATAATGAATCTGGTGCAGGCTGATAATGAATGTGGTGCAGACAGATAATGAATCTGGTGCAAGCCGATAATGAATCTGGTGCAGGTTGATAATGAATCTGGTGCAGGCCGATAATGAATCTGGTGCAGGCTGATAATGAATCTGGTGCAGACAGATAATGAATCTGGTGCAAGCCGATAATGAATCTGGTGCAGGCTGCTAATGAATCTGGTGCAGGCCGATAATGAATCTGGTGCAGGCCGATAATGAATCTTGTGTAGACTGATAATGAATCTGGTGCAGGCTGATAATGAATATGGTGCAGACTGATAATGAATCTGGTGCAGGCCGATAATGAATCTGGTGCAGGCTGATAATGAATCTGGAACAGGCCGATAATGAATCTGGTGCAGGCTGATAATGAATCTGGTGCAAGCCGATAATGAATCTGGTGCAGGCTGATAATGAATCTGGTGCAGGCTGATAATGAATCTGGTGCAGACAGATAATGAATCTGGTGCAGGCTGATAATGAATCTGGTGCAGACAGATAATGAATCTGGAGCAGGCCGATAATGAATCTGGTGCAGGCTGATAATGAATCTGGTGCAGGCCGATAATGAATCTGGTGCAGGCTGATAATGAATCTGGTGCAGGCCGACAATGAATCTGGTGCAGGCCGATAATGAATCTGGTGCAGGCCGATAATGAATCTGGTGCTGGCCGATAATGAATCTGGTACAGGTTGATAATGAATCTGGTGCAGGCCGATAATGAATCTGGTGCAGGCTTATAATGAATCTCGTACAGGCCGATAATGAATCTGGTGCAGTCTGATAATGAATCTGGTGCAGGCCGATAATGAATCTGGTGCAGGTTGATAATGAATCTGGTGCAGGCCGATAATGAATCTGGTGCAGGCCGATAATGAATCTGGTGCACGCTGATAATGAATCTGGTGCAGGCCGATAATGAATCTGGTGATCTGGTGCAGGCTGATAATGAATCTGGTGCAGACAGATAATGAATCTGGTGCAAGCCGATAATGAATCTGGTGCAGGCTGATAATGAATCTGGTGCAGGCTGATAATGAATGTGGTGCAGGTTGATAATGAATCTGGTGCAGACAGATAATGAATCTGGTGAAGACTGATAATGTATATGGTGCAGACAGATAATGAATCTGGTGCAGGCTGATAATGAATCTGGTGCAGGCCGATAATGAATCTGGTGCAGGTTGATAATGAATCTGTTGCAGGTTGATAATGATTCTGGTGCAGGCTGATAATGAATCTGGTGCAGACAGATAATGAATCTGGTGCAAGCAGATAATGAATCTGGTGCAGGTTGATAATGAATCTGGTGTAGACAGATAATGAATCTGGTGCAGGCCGATAATGAATCTGTTGCAGGCCGATAATGAATCTGGTGCAGGTTGATAATGAATCTGGTGCAGACAGATAATGAATCTGGTGCAAGCCGATAATGAATCTGGTGCAGGTTGATAATGAATCTGGTGCAGGTTGATAATGAATCTGGTGCAGGTTGATAATGAATCTGGTGCAGGCTGATAATGAATCTGGTGCAGGCAGATAATGAATCTGGTGCAGGCTGATAATGAATCTGGTGCAGACAGATAATGAATCTGGTGCAGGCCGATAATGAATCTGGTCCAGGCCAATAATGAATCTGGTGATCTGGTGCAGGCTGATAATGAATCTGGTGCAGACAGATAATGATTCTGGTGCAAGCCTATAATGAATCTGGTGCAGGCTGATAATGAATCTGGTGCAGACAGATAATGATTCTCGTGCAGGCCGATAACGAGTCTGGTGCAGGCTGATAATGAATCTGATGCAGGTTGATAATGAATCTGGTGCAGACAGATAATGAATCTGGTGCAGGCTGATAATGAATCTGGTGCAGGCCAATAATGAATCTGGTGCAGGTTGATAATGAATCTGGTGCAGGCTGATAATGAATTTGGTGCAGGCTGATAATGAATCTGGTGCAGACAGATAATGAATCTGGTGCAAGCCGATAATGAATCTGGTGCAGCCCGATAATGAATCTGGTGCAGGCCGATAATGAATCTGGTGCAGGTTGATAATGAATCTGGTGCAGGCTGATAATGAATCTGGTGCAGGCGGATAATGAATCTGGTGCAGGCGGATAATGAATCTGGTGCAAGCTGATAATGAATCTGGTGCAGGCTGATAATGAATCTGGTGCAGACAGACAATGAATCTCGTACAGACCGATAATGAGTCTGGTGCAGGCTGATAATGAATCTGGTGCAGGTTGATAATGAATCTGGTGCAGACAGATAATGAATCTGGTGAAGACTGATAATGTATCTGGTGCAGACAGATAATGAATCTGGTGCAGGCTGATAATGAATCTGGTGAAGGCCGATAATGAATCTGGTGCAGGTTGATAATGAATCTGTTGCAGGTTGATAATGATTCTGGTGCAGGCTGATAATGAATCTGGTGCAGACAGATAATGAATCTGGTGCAAGCCGATAATGAATCTGGTGCAGGTTGATAATGAATCTGGTGTAGACAGATAATGAATCTGGTGCAGGCCGATAATGAATCTGGTGCAGGCCGATAATGAATCTGGTGCAGACAGATAATGAATCTGGTGCAGGCCGATAATGAATCTGGTGCAGGCCGATAATGAATCTGGTGCAGACAGATAATGAATCTGGTGCAGGCCGATAATGAATCTGATGCAGGTTGATAATGAATCTGGTGCAGACAGATAATGAATCTGGCGAAGACTGATAATGTATCTGGTGCAGACAGATAGTGAATCTGGTGCAGGCCGATAATGAATCTGGTGCAGGTTGATAATGAATCTGGTGCAGGTTGATAATGATTGTGGTGCAGGCTGATAATGAATCTGGTGCAGACAGATAATGAATCTGGTGCAATCCGATAAAGAATGTGGTGCAGCCCGATAATGAATCTGGTGCAGGCCGATAATGAATCTGGTGCAGGTTGATAATGAATCTGGTGCAGGCTGATAATGAATCTGGTGCAGGCGGATAATGAATCTGGTGCAGGCCGATAATGAATCTGGTGCAGGCCGATAATGAATCTGGTGCAGGCTGATAATGAATCTGGTGCAGACAGATAATGAATCTGGTGCAAGCCAATAATGAATGTGGTGAGGCCGATAATGAATCTGGTGCAGGTTGATAATGAATCTGGTGCAGGCCGATAATGAATGTGGTGGACGCCGATAATGAATCTGGTGCAGGCCGATAATGAATTTGGTGCAGGCTGATAATGAATTTGGTGCAGGTTGATAATGAATCTGGTGCAGATTGATAATGAATCTGGTGCAGGCTGATAATGAATTATGGTGCACGCCTATAATGAATCTGGTGCAGGTTGATAATGAATCTGGTGCAGGCCGATAATGAATGTGGTGCGCGCCGATAATGAATCTGGTGCAGGCCGATAATGAATCTGGTGCAGGTTGATAATGAATCTGGTGCAGGCTGATAATGAATCTGGTGCAGGCAGATAATGAATGTGGTGCGCACCGATAATGAATCTGGTGCAGGCTGATAATGTATCTGGTGCAGGCCGATAATGAATCTGGTGCAGGCCGATAATGAATCTGGTGCAGGCCGATAATGAATCTGGTGCTGGCCGATAATGAATCTGGTACAGGTTGATAATGAATCTGGTGCAGGCCGATAATGAATCTGGTGCAGGCTTATAATGAATCTCGTACAGGCCGATAATGAATCTGGTGCAGTCTGATAATGAATCTGGTGCAGGCCGATAATGAATCTGGTGCAGGTTGATAATGAATCTGGTGCAGGCCGATAATGAATCTGGTGCAGGCCGATAATGAATCTGGTGCACGCTGATAATGAATCTGGTGCAGGCCGATAATGAATCTGGTGATCTGGTGCAGGCTGATAATGAATCTGGTGCAGACAGATAATGAATCTGGTGCAAGCCGATAATGAATCTGGTGCAGGCTGATAATGAATCTGGTGCAGGCTGATAATGAATGTGGTGCAGGTTGATAATGAATCTGGTGCAGACAGATAATGAATCTGGTGAAGACTGATAATGTATATGGTGCAGACAGATAATGAATCTGGTGCAGGCTGATAATGAATCTGGTGCAGGCCGATAATGAATCTGGTGCAGGTTGATAATGAATCTGTTGCAGGTTGATAATGATTCTGGTGCAGGCTGATAATGAATCTGGTGCAGACAGATAATGAATCTGGTGCAAGCAGATAATGAATCTGGTGCAGGTTGATAATGAATCTGGTGTAGACAGATAATGAATCTGGTGCAGGCCGATAATGAATCTGTTGCAGGCCGATAATGAATCTGGTGCAGGTTGATAATGAATCTGGTGCAGACAGATAATGAATCTGGTGCAAGCCGATAATGAATCTGGTGCAGGTTGATAATGAATCTGGTGCAGGTTGATAATGAATCTGGTGCAGGTTGATAATGAATCTGGTGCAGGCTGATAATGAATCTGGTGCAGGCAGATAATGAATCTGGTGCAGGCTGATAATGAATCTGGTGCAGACAGATAATGAATCTGGTGCAGGCCGATAATGAATCTGGTCCAGGCCAATAATGAATCTGGTGATCTGGTGCAGGCTGATAATGAATCTGGTGCAGACAGATAATGATTCTGGTGCAAGCCTATAATGAATCTGGTGCAGGCTGATAATGAATCTGGTGCAGACAGATAATGATTCTCGTGCAGGCCGATAACGAGTCTGGTGCAGGCTGATAATGAATCTGATGCAGGTTGATAATGAATCTGGTGCAGACAGATAATGAATCTGGTGCAGGCTGATAATGAATCTGGTGCAGGCCAATAATGAATCTGGTGCAGGTTGATAATGAATCTGGTGCAGGCTGATAATGAATTTGGTGCAGGCTGATAATGAATCTGGTGCAGACAGATAATGAATCTGGTGCAAGCCGATAATGAATCTGGTGCAGCCCGATAATGAATCTGGTGCAGGCCGATAATGAATCTGGTGCAGGTTGATAATGAATCTGGTGCAGGCTGATAATGAATCTGGTGCAGGCGGATAATGAATCTGGTGCAGGCGGATAATGAATCTGGTGCAAGCTGATAATGAATCTGGTGCAGGCTGATAATGAATCTGGTGCAGACAGACAATGAATCTCGTACAGACCGATAATGAGTCTGGTGCAGGCTGATAATGAATCTGGTGCAGGTTGATAATGAATCTGGTGCAGACAGATAATGAATCTGGTGAAGACTGATAATGTATCTGGTGCAGACAGATAATGAATCTGGTGCAGGCTGATAATGAATCTGGTGAAGGCCGATAATGAATCTGGTGCAGGTTGATAATGAATCTGTTGCAGGTTGATAATGATTCTGGTGCAGGCTGATAATGAATCTGGTGCAGACAGATAATGAATCTGGTGCAAGCCGATAATGAATCTGGTGCAGGTTGATAATGAATCTGGTGTAGACAGATAATGAATCTGGTGCAGGCCGATAATGAATCTGGTGCAGGCCGATAATGAATCTGGTGCAGACAGATAATGAATCTGGTGCAGGCCGATAATGAATCTGGTGCAGGCCGATAATGAATCTGGTGCAGACAGATAATGAATCTGGTGCAGGCCGATAATGAATCTGATGCAGGTTGATAATGAATCTGGTGCAGACAGATAATGAATCTGGTGCAGGCCGATAATGAATCTGGTGCAGGTTGATAATGAATCTGGTGCAGGTTGATAATGATTGTGGTGCAGGCTGATAATGAATCTGGTGCAGACAGATAATGAATCTGGTGCAATCCGATAAAGAATGTGGTGCAGCCCGATAATGAATCTGGTGCAGGCCGATAATGAATCTGGTGCAGGTTGATAATGAATCTGGTGCAGGCTGATAATGAATCTGGTGCAGGCGGATAATGAATCTGGTGCAGGCCGATAATGAATCTGGTGCAGGCCGATAATGAATCTGGTGCAGGCTGATAATGAATCTGGTGCAGACAGATAATGAATCTGGTGCAAGCCAATAATGAATGTGGTGAGGCCGATAATGAATCTGGTGCAGGTTGATAATGAATCTGGTGCAGGCCGATAATGAATGTGGTGGACGCCGATAATGAATCTGGTGCAGGCCGATAATGAATTTGGTGCAGGCTGATAATGAATTTGGTGCAGGTTGATAATGAATCTGGTGCAGATTGATAATGAATCTGGTGCAGGCTGATAATGAATTATGGTGCACGCCTATAATGAATCTGGTGCAGGTTGATAATGAATCTGGTGCAGGCCGATAATGAATGTGGTGCGCGCCGATAATGAATCTGGTGCAGGCCGATAATGAATCTGGTGCAGGTTGATAATGAATCTGGTGCAGGCTGATAATGAATCTGGTGCAGGCAGATAATGAATGTGGTGCGCACCGATAATGAATCTGGTGCAGGCTGATAATGTATCTGGTGCAGGCCGATAATGAATCTGGTGCAGGCCGATAATGAATCTGGTGCATGTTGATAATGAATCTGGTGCAGGCTGATAATGAATCTGGTGCAGGCCGATAATGAATCTGGTGCAGGCTGATAATGAATGTGGTGCAGGTTGATAATGAATCTGGTGCACGCCGATAATGAATCTGGTGCAGGGTGATAATGAGTTTGGTGCAGGTTGATAATGAATCTGGTGCAGTTTGATAATCTGGTGCAGGCTGATAATGAATCTGGTGCAGGCCGATAATGAATCTGGTGCAGGCCGATAATGAATCTGGTGCAGACAGATAATGAATCTGGTGCAGGCCGATAATGAATCTGGTGCAGGCCGATAATGAATCTGGTGCAGACAGATAATGAATCTGGTGCAGGCCGATAATGAATCTGATGCAGGTTGATAATGAATCTGGTGCAGACAGATAATGAATCTGGCGAAGACTGATAATGTATCTGGTGCAGACAGATAGTGAATCTGGTGCAGGCCGATAATGAATCTGGTGCAGGTTGATAATGAATCTGGTGCAGGTTGATAATGATTGTGGTGCAGGCTGATAATGAATCTGGTGCAGACAGATAATGAATCTGGTGCAATCCGATAAAGAATGTGGTGCAGCCCGATAATGAATCTGGTGCAGGCCGATAATGAATCTGGTGCAGGTTGATAATGAATCTGGTGCAGGCTGATAATGAATCTGGTGCAGGCGGATAATGAATCTGGTGCAGGCCGATAATGAATCTGGTGCAGGCCGATAATGAATCTGGTGCAGGCTGATAATGAATCTGGTGCAGACAGATAATGAATCTGGTGCAAGCCAATAATGAATGTGGTGAGGCCGATAATGAATCTGGTGCAGGTTGATAATGAATCTGGTGCAGGCCGATAATGAATGTGGTGGACGCCGATAATGAATCTGGTGCAGGCCGATAATGAATTTGGTGCAGGCTGATAATGAATTTGGTGCAGGTTGATAATGAATCTGGTGCAGATTGATAATGAATCTGGTGCAGGCTGATAATGAATTATGGTGCACGCCTATAATGAATCTGGTGCAGGTTGATAATGAATCTGGTGCAGGCCGATAATGAATGTGGTGCGCGCCGATAATGAATCTGGTGCAGGCCGATAATGAATCTGGTGCAGGTTGATAATGAATCTGGTGCAGGCTGATAATGAATCTGGTGCAGGCAGATAATGAATGTGGTGCGCACCGATAATGAATCTGGTGCAGGCTGATAATGTATCTGGTGCAGGCCGATAATGAATCTGGTGCAGGCCGATAATGAATCTGGTGCATGTTGATAATGAATCTGGTGCAGGCTGATAATGAATCTGGTGCAGGCCGATAATGAATCTGGTGCAGGCTGATAATGAATGTGGTGCAGGTTGATAATGAATCTGGTGCACGCCGATAATGAATCTGGTGCAGGGTGATAATGAGTTTGGTGCAGGTTGATAATGAATCTGGTGCAGGTTGATAATCTGGTGCAGGCTGATAATGAATCTGGTGCAGGCCGATAATGAATCTGGTGCAGGCCGATAATGAATCTGGTGCAGGCTGATAATGAATCTGGTGCAGACAGATAATGAATCTGGTGCAAGCCAATAATGAATGTGGTGAGGCCGATAATGAATCTGGTGCAGGTTGATAATGAATCTGGTGCAGGCCGATAATGAATGTGGTGGACGCCGATAATGAATCTGGTGCAGGCCGATAATGAATTTGGTGCAGGCTGATAATGAATTTGGTGCAGGTTGATAATGAATCTGGTGCAGGTTGATAATGAATCTGGTGCAGATTGATAATGAATCTGGTGCAGGCTGATAATGAATTATGGTGCACGCCTATAATGAATCTGGTGCAGGTTGATAATGAATCTGGTGCAGGCCGATAATGAATGTGGTGCGCGCCGATAATGAATCTGGTGCAGGCCGATAATGAATCTGGTGCAGGTTGATAATGAATCTGGTGCAGGCTGATAATGAATCTGGTGCAGGCAGATAATGAATGTGGTGCGCACCGATAATGAATCTGGTGCAGGCTGATAATGTATCTGGTGCAGGCCGATAATGAATCTGGTGCAGGCCGATAATGAATCTGGTGCAGGTTGATAATGAATCTGGTGCAGGCTGATAATGAATCTGGTGCAGGCCGATAATGAATCTGGTGCAGGCTGATAATGAATGTGGTGCAGGTTGATAATGAATCTGGTGCACGCCGATAATGAATCTGGTGCAGGGTGATAATGAGTTTGGTGCAGGTTGATAATGAATCTGGTGCAGGTTGATAATCTGGTGCAGGCTGATAATGAATCTGGTGCAGGCCGATAATGAATCTGGTGCAGACCGATAATGAATGTTGTGGACGCCGATAATGAATCTGGTGCAGGTTGATAATGAATGTGGTGCAGGCCGATAATGAATGTGGTGCAGGCTGATAATGAATCTGGTGCAGGCCGATAATGAATGTGGTGCAGGGTGATAATGAGTCTGGTGCAAGCCGATAATGAATCTGGTGCAGGTTGATAATGAATCTGGTGCAGGCTGATAATGAATGTGGTGCACGACGATAATGAATCTGGTGCAGGCTGATAATGACTGTGGTGCAGGGTGATAATGAATCTGGAGCAGGCCGATAATGAATGTGGTGCAGGTTGATAATGAATCTGGTGCAGGCCGATAATAAATGTGGTGCAGGCCGATAATGAATGTGGTGCAGGCCGATAATGAATCTGGTGCAGGCCGATAATTAATCTGGTGCAGGCCGATAATGAATCTGGTGCAGGCTGATAATGAATCTGGTGCAGGCTGATAATGAATCTGGTGCAGGCCGATAATGAATCTGGTGCAGGCTTATAATGAATCTCGTACAGGCCGATAATGAATCTGGTGCAGGCTGATAATGAATATGGTGCACGCCGTTAATGAATCTGGTGCAGGCTGATAATGAATCTGGTGCAGGCTGATAATGAATCTGGTGCAGACAGATAATGAATCTGGTGCAAGCCGATAATGAATCTGGTGCAGTCTGATAATGAATCTGGTGCAGGCCGATATTGAATCTGGTGCAGGTTGATATTGAATCTGGTGCAGGCCGATAATGAATCTGGTGCAGGCCGATAATGAATCTGGTGCACGCTGATAATGAATCTGGTGCAGTTTGATAATGAATCTGGTGATCTGGTGCAGGCTGATAATGAATCTGGTGCATACAGATAATGAATCTGGTGCAAGCCGATAATGAATCTGGTGCAGGCTGATAATGAATCTGGTGCAGACAGACAATGAATTTCGTGCAGGCCGATAATGAATCTGGTGCAGGTTGATAATGAATCTGGTGCAGACAGATAATGAATCTGGTGAAGACTGATAATGTATCTGGTGCAGGCCGATAATGAATCTGGTGCAGGCCGATAATGAATATGGTGCAGGCCGATAATGAATCTGCTGCAGGTTGATAATGAATCTGTTGCAGATTGATAATGATTCTGGTGCAGGCTGATAATGAATCTGGTGCAGACAGATAATGAATCTGGTGCAAGCCGATAATGAATCTGGTGTAGACAGATAATGAATCTGGTGCAGGCCGATAATGAATCTGGTGCAGGTTGATAATGAATCTGGTGCAGACAGATAATGAATCTGGTGCAGACGGATAATGAATCTGGTGCAAGCCGATAATGAATGTGGTGCAGGCCGATAATGAATCTGGTGCAGGCCGATAATGAATCTGGTGCAGGCTGATAATGAATCTGGTGCAGGCTGATAATGAATCTGGTGCAGGCTGATAATGAATCTGGTGCAAGCCGATAATGAATCTGGTGCAGGCTGATAATGAATCTGGTGCAGGCTGATAATGAATCTGGTGCAGGCCGATAATGAATCTGGTGCAGGCTTATAATGAATCTCGTACAGGCCGATAATGAATCTGGTGCAGGCTGATAATGAATATGGTGCACGCCGTTAATGAATCTGGTGCAGGCTGATAATGAATCTGGTGCAGGCTGATAATGAATCTGGTGCAGACAGATAATGAATCTGGTGCAAGCCGATAATGAATCTGGTGCAGTCTGATAATGAATCTGGTGCAGGCCGATAATGAATCTGGTGCAGGCCGATAATGAATCTGGTGCAGGCCGATAATGAATCTGGTGCAGGCCGATAATGAATCTGGTGCACGCTGATAATGAATCTGGTGCAGTTTGATAATGAATCTTGTACATACAGATAATGAATCTGGTGCAAGCCGATAATGAATCTGGTGCAGGCTGATAATGAATCTGGTGCAGACAGACAATGAATTTCGTGCAGGCCGATAATGAGTCTGGTGCAGGTTGATAATGAATCTGGTGCAGACAGATAATGAATCTGGTGCAGACAGATAATGAATCTGGTGCAGGCCGATAATGAATCTGGTGCAGGTTGATAATGAATCTGTTGCAGATTGATAATGATTCTGGTGCAGGCTGATAATGAATCTGGTGCAGACAGATAATGAATCTGGTGCAAGCCGATAATGAATCTGGTGCAGGCTGATAATGAATCTGGTGTAGACAGATAATGAATCTGGTGCAGGCCGATAATGAATCTGGTGCAGGCCGATAATGAATCTGGTGCAGGTTGATAATGAATCTGGTGCAGACAGATAATGAATCTGGTGCAGACGGATAATGAATCTGGTGCAAGCCGATAATGAATGTGGTGCAGGCCGATAATGAATCTGGTGCAGGCTGATAATGAATCTGGTGTAGACAGATAATGAATCTGGTGCAGGCTGATAATGAATCTGGTGCAGGCTGATAATGAATCTGGTGCAAGCCGATAATGAATCTGGTGCAGGCTGATAATGAATCTGGTGCAGGCTGATAATGAATCTGGTGCAGACAGATAATGAATCTGGTGTAGGCCGATAATGAATCTGGTGCAGGCTGATAATGAATCTGGTGCAGACAGATAATGAATCTGGAGCAGGCCGATAATGAATCTGGTGCAGGTTGATAATGAATCTGGTGCAGACAGATAATGAATCTGGTGTAGACAGATAATGAATCTGGTGCAGGCCGATAATGAATGTGGTGCAGGCCGATAATGAATCTGGTGCAGGCTGATAATGAATCTGGTGCAGACAGATAATGAATGTGGTGCAGGCCCATAATGAATCTGGTGCACACCGATAATGAATCTGGTGCAGGCTGATAATGAATCTGGTGCAGGTTGATAATGAATCTGGTGCAGGCAGATAATGAATCTGGTGCAGGCAGATAATGAATCTGGTGCAGACAGATAATGAATGTGGTGCAGGCTGATAATGAATGTGGTGCAGGCTGATAATGAATCTGGTGCAGACAGATAATGAATCTGGTGCAGGCCAATAATGAATGTGGTGCAGGCCGATAATGAATCTGGGGCAGGTTGGTAATGAATCTGGTGCAGGTTGATAATGAATCTGGTGCAGACAGATAATGAATCTGGTGCAAGCCGATAATGAATGTGGTGCAGGCCGATAATGAATCTGGTGCAGGCCGACAATGAATCTGGTGCAGGCCGATAATGAATCTGGTGC
Source organism: Phyllobates terribilis (assembly GCF_046119375.1). Taxonomy (NCBI): domain Eukaryota; kingdom Metazoa; phylum Chordata; class Amphibia; order Anura; family Dendrobatidae; genus Phyllobates; species Phyllobates terribilis. The sequence goes on along the minus strand of NW_027362761.1, from coordinate 1,225,755,368 downwards.
AGGCCGATAATGAATCTGGTGCAGGCTGATAATGAATCTGGTACAGGTTGATAATGAATTTCGTGATCTGGTGCAGGCTGATAATGAATCTGGTGCAGACAGATAATGATTCTGGTGCAAGCCTATAATGAATCTGGTGCAGGCTGATAATGAATCTGGTGCAGTCAGATAATGAATCTCGTGCAGGCCGATAATGAGTCTGGTGCAGGCCGATAATGAGTCTGGTGCAGGCCGATAATGAGTCTGGTGCAGGCTGATAATGAATCTGGTGCAGGTTGATAATGAATCTCGTGATCTGGTGCAGGCTGATAATGAATCTGGTGCAGACAGATAATGATTCTGGTGCAAGCCTATAATGAATCTGGTGCAGGCTGATAATGAATCTGGTGCAGACAGATAATGAATCTCGTGCAGGCCGATAATGAGTCTGGTGCAGGCCGATAATGAATATGGTGCAAGCCGATAATGAGTCTGGTGCAGGCTGATAATGAATCTGGTGCAGGTTGATAATGAATCTCGTGATCTGGTGCAGGCCGATAATGAATCTGGTGCAGGCCGACAATGAATCTGGTGCAGGCCGATAATGAATCTGGTGCAGGCCGATAATGAATCTGGTGCAGGCTGATAATGAATCTGGTGCAGGTTGATAATGAATCTCGTGATCTGGTGCAGGCTGATAATGAATCTGGTGCAGACAGATAATGATTCTGGTGCAAGCCTATAATGAATCTGGTGCAGGCTGATAATGAATCTGGTGCAGACAGATAATGAATCTCGTGCAGGCCGATAATGAGTCTGGTGCAGACAGATAATGAATCTGGTGCAGGCTGATAATGAATCTGATGCAGGTTGATAATGAATCTGGTGCAGACAGATAATGAATCTGGCGAAGACTGATAATGTATCTGGTGCAGACAGATAATGAATCTGGTGCAGGCTGATAATGAATCTGGTGCAGGCCGATAATGAATCTGGTGCAGGTTGATAATGAATCTCGTGCAGGTTGATAATGAATCTGGTGCAGGCTGATAATGAATCTGGTGCAGACAGATAATCAATCTGGTGCAAGCCGATAATGAATCTGGTGCAGCCCGATAATGAATCTGGTGCAGGCCGATAATGAATCTGGTGCAGGTTGATAATGAATCTGGTGCAGGCTGATAATGAATCTGGTGCAGGCCGATAATGAATCTGGTGCAGGCCGATAATGAATCTGGTGCAGGCTGATAATGAATCTGGTGCAGACAGATAATGAATCTGGTGCAAGCCGATAATGAATGTGGTGAGGCCGATAATGAATCTGGTGCAGGTTGATAATGAATCTGGTGCAGGCCGATAATGAATGTGGTGCAGGCTGATAATGAATTTGGTGCAGGTTGATAATGAATCTGGTACAGGTTGATAATGAATCTGGTGCAGGCTGATAATGAATTTGGTGCAGGTTGATAATGAATCTGGTACAGGTTGATAATGAATCTGGTGCAGGCTGATAATGAATTATGGTGCACGCCTATAATGAATCTGGTGCAGGTTGATAATGAATCTGGTGCAGGCCGATAATGAATGTGGTGCGCGCCGATAATGAATCTGGTGCAGGCCGATAATGAATCTGGTGCAGGCCGAAAATGAATCTGGTGCAGGTTGATAATGAATCTGGTGCAGGCTGATAATGTATCTGGTGCAGGCAGATAATGAATGTGGTGCGCACCGATAATGAATCTGGTGCAGGCTGATAATGTATCTGGTGCAGGCCGATAATGAATCTGGTGCAGGTTTATAATGAATCTGATGCAGGCTGATAATGAATCTGGTGCAGGCCGATAATGAATCTGGTGCAGGTTGATAATGAATCCGGTGCAGGCTGATAATCTGGTGCAAGTTGATAATGAATGTGGTGCAGGCCGATAATGAATCTGGTGCAGACCGATAATGAATGTTGTGGACGCCGATAATGAATCTGGTGCAGGTTGATAATGAATGTGGTGCAGGCCGATAATGAATGTGGTGCAGGCTGATAATGAATCTGGTGCAGGCCGATAATGAATGTGGTGCAGGGTGATAATAAGTCTGGTGCAAGCCGATAATGAATCTGGTGCAGGTTGATAATGAATCTGGTGCAGGCTGATAATGAATGTGGTGCACGACGATAATGAATCTGGTGCAGGCTGATAATGACTGTGGTGCAGGGTGATAATGAGTCTGGAGCAGGCCGATAATGAATGTGGTGCAGGTTGATAATGAATCTGGTGCAGGCTGATAATAAATGTGGTGCAGGCCGATAATGAATCTGGTGCAGGCCGATAATTAATCTGGTGCAGGCCGATAATGAATCTGGTGTAGGCTGATAATGAATCTGGTGCAGGTTGATAATGAATCTGGTGCAGGCCGATAATGAATCTGGTGCAGGCTTATAATGAATCTCGTACAGGCCGATAATGAATCTGGTGCAGGCTGATAATGAATATGGTGCACGCCGATAATGAATCTGGTGCAGGCTGATAATGAATCTGGTGCAGGCTGATAATGAATCTGGTGCAGACAGATAATGAATCTTGTGCAAGCCGATAATGAATCTGGTGCAGTCTGATAATGAATCTGGTGCAGGCCGATAATGAATCTGGTGCAGGTTGATAATGAATCTGGTGCAGGCCGATAATGAATCTGGTGAAGGTTGATAATGAATCTGGTGCAGGCCGATAATGAATGTGGTGCATGCCGATAATGAATCTGGTGCAGGCCGATAATGAATCTGGTGCAGACCGATAATGAATCTGGTGCACGCTGATAATGAATCTGGTGCAGTTTGATAATGAATCTGGTGATCTGGTGCAGGCTGATAATGAATCTGGTGCAGACAGATAATGAATCTGGTGCAAGCCGATAATGAATCTGGTGCAGGCTGATAATGAATCTGGTGCAGACAGACAATGAATCTCGTGCAGGCCGATAATGAGTCTGGTGCAGGCTGATAATGAATCTGGTGCAGGTTGATAATGAATCTGGTGCAGACAGATAATGAATCTGGTGAAGACTGATAATGTATCTGGTGCAGACAGATAATGAATCTAGTGCAGGCCGATAATGAATCTGGTGCAGGTTGATAATGAATCTGGTGCAGGTTGATATTGAATCTGTTGCAGGTTGATAATGAATCTGGTGCAGGCTGATAATGAATCTGGCGCAGACAGATAATGAATCTGGTGCAAGCCGATAATGAATCTGGTGCAGGCCGATAATGAATCTGGTGCAGGCTGATAATGAATCTGGTGCAGACAGATAATGAATTTGGTGCAAGCCGATAATGAATCTGGTGCAGGCTGATAATGAATCTGGTGTAGAGAGATAATGAATCTGGTGCAGGCCGATAATGAATCTGGTGCAGGTTGATAATGAATCTGGTGCAGGTTGATAATGAATCTGGTGCAGACAGATAATGAATCTGGTGCAGACAGATAATGAATCTGGTGCAGACAGATAATGAATCTGGTGCAAGCCGATAATGAATCTGGTGCAGGCCGATAATGAATCTGGTGCAGGCTGATAATGAATCTGGTGTAGACAGATAATGAATCTGGTGCAGGCCGATAATGAATGTGGTGCAGGCCGATAATGAATCTGGTGCAGGCCGATAATGAATCTGGTGCAGACAGATAATGAATGTGGTGCAGGCCGATAATTAATCTGGTGCAGGCCGATAATGAATCTGGTGTAGGCTGATAATGAATCTGGTGCAGGCTGATAATGAATCTGGTGCAGGTTGATAATGAATCTGGTGCAGGCCGATAATGAATCTGGTGCAGGCTTATAATGAATCTCGTACAGGCCGATAATGAATCTGGTGCAGGCTGATAATGAATCTGGTGCAGACAGATAATGAATCTGGTGCAAGCCGATAATGAATCTGGTGCAGTCTGATAATGAATCTGGTGCAGGCCGATAATGAATCTGGTGCAGGTTGATAATTAATCTGTTGCAGGCCGATAAAGAATCTGGTGCAGGCCGATAATGAATCTGGTGCAGTTTCATAATGAATCTGGTGATCTGGTGCAGGCTGATAATGAATCTGGTGCAGACAGATAATGAATCTGGTGCAAGCCGATAATAAATCTGGTGCAGGCTGATAATGAATCTGGTGCAGACAGACAATGAATCTCGTGCAGGCCGATAATGAGTCTGGTGCAGGCTGATAATGAATCTGGGGCAGGTTGATAATGAATCTGGTGCAGACAGATAATGAATCTGGTGAAGACTGATAATGTATCTGGTGCAGACAGATAATGAATCTCGTGCAGGCCGATAATGAATCTGGTGCAGGTTGATAATGAATCTGCTGCAGGTTGATAATGATTCTGGTGCAGGCTGATAATGAATCTGGTGCAGACAGATAATGAATCTGGTGCAGACAGATAATGAATCTGGTGAAAGCCGATAATGAATCTGGTGCAGGCCGATAATGAATCTGGTGCAGGCCGATAATGAATCTGGTGCAGGCCGATAATGAATCTGGTGTAGACAGATAATGAATCTGGTGCAGGCCGATAATGAATGTGGTGCAGGCCGATAATGAATCTGGTGCAGGCTGATAATGAATCTGGTGCAGACAGATAATGAATCTGGTGCAGGCCGATAATGAATCTGGTGCAGGCCGATAATGAATGTGGTGCAGGCCGATAATGAATCTGGTGCAGGCCGATAATGAATCTGGTGCATTCTGATAATGAATCTGGTGCAGGTTGATAATGAATCTGGTGCAGGCAGATAATGAATCTGGTGCAGGCCGATAATGAATCTGGTGCAGGCCAATAATGAATGTGGTGCAGGCCCATAATGAATCTGGTGCAGGTTGGTAATGAATCTGGTGCAGGTTGATAATGAATCTGGTGCAGACAGATAATGAATCTGGTGCAAGCCGATAATGAATCTGGTGCAGGCCGATAATGAATCTGGTGCAGGCCGACAATGAATCTGGTGCAGGCTGATAATGAATCTAATCTGGTGCAGGCCGATAATGAATCTGGTGCAGGCTGATAATGAATCTGGTGCAGACAGATAATGAATCTGGTGTAGGCCGATACTGAATCTGGTGTAGGCCGATAATGAATCTGGTGCAGGCCGATAATGAATCTGGTGCAGGCCGATAATGAATCTGGTGTAGACAGATAATGAATCTGGTGCAGGCCGATAATGAATGTGGTGCAGGCCGATAATGAATCTGGTGCAGGCTGATAATGAATCTGGTGCAGACAGATAATGAATCTGGTGCAGGCCGATAATGAATCTGGTGCAGGCCGATAATGAATGTGGTGCAGGCCGATAATGAATCTGGTGCAGGCCGATAATGAATCTGGTGCATTCTGATAATGAATCTGGTGCAGGTTGATAATGAATCTGGTGCAGGCAGATAATGAATCTGGTGCAGGCCGATAATGAATCTGGTGCAGGCCAATAATGAATGTGGTGCAGGCCCATAATGAATCTGGTGCAGGTTGGTAATGAATCTGGTGCAGGTTGATAATGAATCTGGTGCAGACAGATAATGAATCTGGTGCAAGCCGATAATGAATCTGGTGCAGGCCGATAATGAATCTGGTGCAGGCCGACAATGAATCTGGTGCAGGCTGATAATGAATCTAATCTGGTGCAGGCCGATAATGAATCTGGTGCAGGCTGATAATGAATCTGGTGCAGACAGATAATGAATCTGGTGTAGGCCGATACTGAATCTGGTGTAGGCCGATAATGAATCTGGTGCAGAGAGATAATGAATCTGGTGCAGGCCGATATTGAATCTGGTGCAGGCCGATAAGGAATCTGGTGCAGGCCGATAATGAATCTGGTGTAGGCTGATAATGAATCTGGTGCAGGCAGATAATGAATCTGGTGCAGGCCGATAATGAATCTGGTGTAGGCTGCTAATGAATCTGGAGCAGGCCGATAATGAATCTGGTGCAGGCTGCTAATGAATCTGGTACAGGCCGATAATGAATCTGGTGTAGGCTGCTAATGAATCTGGTGTAGGCTGCTAATGAATCTGGTGCAGGCCGATAATGAATCTGGTGCAGGCTGATAATAAATCTGGTACAGGCCGATAATGAATCTGGTGTAGGCTGATAATGAATCTGGTGCAGGCTGATAATGAATATGGTGCAGACTGATAATAAATCTGGTGCGGGCCGAAAATGAATCTGGTGCAGGCTGATAATGAATCTGGCACAGGCCGATAATGAATCTGGTGCAGGCTGATAATGAATCTGGTGCAGGCTGATAATGAATCTGGTGCAGACAGATAATGAATCTGGTGCAGGCCGATAATGAATCTGGTGCAGGCTGATAATGAATCTGGCGCAGACAGATAATGAATCTGGAGCAGGCCGATAATGAATCTGGTGCAGGCTGATAATGAATCTGGTGCAGGCCGATAATGAATCTGGTGCAGGCTGATAATGAATCTGGTGCAGGCCGATAATGAATCTGGTGCAGGCCGATAATGAATCTGGTGCACGCTGATAATGAATCTGGTGCAGTTTGATAATGAATCTAGTGATCTGGTGCAGGCTGATAATGAATCTGGTGCAGACAGATAATGAATCTGGTGCAGGCCGATAATGAATCTGGTGCAGGCTGATAATGAATCTGGTGCAGACAGATAATGAATCTGGTGCAGGCTGATAATGAATCTGGTGCAGGTTGATAATGAATCTGGTGCAGACAGATAATGAATCTGGTGAAGACTAGTGTTGAGCCACCCCCGTAGTGTTCGAGTTCGGTTCGGTTCGTCGAACACCTTCGAACACCGTTAAAACCAATGGCAGGGAAACAAAAACACATAGAAACACATAGAAAACACCTTCAAAGGTGTCCAAAAGCTGACAAACTGCTCAGAAGACACAACTAACACATGGAAAAGTGACAAGTACATATAGTCATGCGAAAAGAAAAGAGGTGGAGGAGTAAAAGGAGGGGGAGACACAGATATAGGCATGTCATGCCCTTCTAAAATCCAAAAAGTGAGAAGCCGAGACGGCCAGTCCGCTCCTGCCCGTGCCACCTCCGTGTCGCCGGGTTTGTGCCAGAGCCGCGGTGAACCCTGACGGCCAGCCCCCCTCTCCCAATACTGGTGCCTGTCCGCTGGTGGGTCGAGAGAGCCCCCCTGTGGTGGAGGCAGCTCTAAGCTTTTTAATTTAAATTGTCCCTCTAATTTGAATGAATACACTTTAAATCCATTTACAAGGATCTATTGGAGGGCAAGTCTCATGCCAGCAGCCGCGGTAATTCCAGCTCCAGTAGCGTCCACTAAAGCTGCTGCAGTTAAAAAGCTTTTATAAGGATCGAGCTCGGCTGTCCACCGCAAGACATCCTACTGCCAGTCCCAGCCCCTATGCCTTGGGGTGCCTCCTGATGCTCTTCACTGAGTATCCCGTGGTCCCGAAGCATTTCCTTTGAAAAAATTAAGTGTCCAAACTACAGGTGGTGTAGCTTGCTTAACAGCCGGGATAATCCGCTGACTAGCAGACACTGCTACTAGGCACAAAGTATTTCCTGGGCTAGATGCAGTTAAAAATTTGTAAGTAGATACTCTCGTTGGATGCTGAGAAAGCATTCCATAGAGTCTCCTGGCACGCCATATATGATTCTCTTAAAAAGCTTGGGGTAGGGGTCTAGGGGACCCTTTTATAGCCAAAATCACGGCCCTGTATCACAATACGTCACCTAGGCTGAAGATAAATGGAACTGTAGCACCGAGGGCTCGGTTGCTACAGACGTATTGCACCTCACCCAGAGGTGTGATATCTCACTCTCAGATAAGGATGGAGTGTGGATCAGGACCCGACACCTGCATGCATTACACCACATTGCCGTGGGGCAGGGCGACCAATATGCCCCTGAGATGGGCACGACAGTCCCTGTCCCTGGCTGGAGTGGGGGGAGGGAACACTGAGGAAGGGGAACCCTGCAGTGCAGGAGCAGGGAGGAAGCAGTTCCTGGGTGCATTGAGAAGGGAGTATAAAAGGTGGGCACCATCTTAGTTCAGTGCAGAGAAGTCTGAGCAGAAGTGGCAGGGAGCAGGGGCTCTGCATGAGCTCTGCTCCGGAGGCGGGCCTAGTAACAGAGCCCCAGGCCTGCAAGAGGGAGAAGGAAGGAAGAGGAGCGGAGAAGGCTCCAGGAACGAGGAATGAAGGGATCCCAGGGGTGCGGACGGGCGAGTCGCCACCGCACGCCCGAATCCACCTGCGTGGAGGGGTCAGGCCAAAGGGGGAGACCGGTCCCCGAACTAGTGGAGGCAGGAAACGACCCTCAGCTAGAAACCGAAGGCTCTGACATTTTATGTGGCACAGCCCCTTGCTCCACCCGCTAGGAAGGCACCACATAGGGTCAGGGAAACTGGCGCCAAGTTTACCAAGAGGAGGCCCGAGGCAGCCGGACAGAAGTGTTGGTAAGAAAGGCCAGACAAAGGACACACAAAGGGGGTCCTGTGAAGCGCTCCAAAGTTATCTGGGAGTTGTCTGAGCCCCTCACCTGGTGAGCACAGTACGACGTGGGCAGCCGTTACCTGCAGACGTGGTCTGGATAATAAGAACTGTGAGTAAAGGCCCTGAACTGCATCACTGACTCCGTGTCGTTACTGCTGCTGCCCTGCACCATCACCCCCATCCTCCGCATACACTGCCCTGAGGCTATACTCCTCCCGTGGGGAGTTATGCTACGCTCTGCTGCACCCACAACACCAGCCTTAGCGGTCTGCCCTGTAGCGGCGGTTCACTCTGACCGCAATCCACGGGTGGCGTAGTCGGACATTTAAACATCAAAACCACATAAATAGTTCCGCCACTGGTTTGACCGCCCTGAGCCACGGAACCGGATCGCCGCCACGAAGACTACAACCACCAGCATCCACCAAAAAGGGTCCGGCTCCGGGTGTCCCAAGGCCCAGGGGGTGCGTCAGAACATTTTCATCACCTTTCACAATCACCAATGGGACAAGGCAGGGATGTCCTCTGTCCCCTCTCTTATACATCCTAGTGACGGAGCACCTGCTCTCATCAATTCGCCATAACCCCAATATTAGGTGGATTGAGGTGGGAGGCACCGAGTACAAGTGCTCTCTATTTGCTGATGATGTCCTAGTATATATCACTCAATCACATATATCCATCCCTGCTGTTATGGCTGAAATAGATCACTTTGTTACATGGTCAAATTTTAAAATCAATGCAGCGAAGTGTGAGGCCCTCGATGTCTCCCTCCCCAAATCCATATAGGATTCCATCCAGTCCAACTTTCCCTTTGCCTGGCCCTCACAGGGTATCAAATACTTAGGAATTCCTATTCATAGAGACCTCTCCCATCTATGTTATCTTAATTTTGGGCCCTTTATTGAACAATTCCATACAGACCACGGTTGGCAAGTTAGAACTGTAAGATTCACTACGTGAACCGCTGGTGTTTTGTGGAAAAGCACATGTACACTGTGTTCCAAATTATTATGCAAAAAGTGTTTAGGAGTGATAAGGGAAGAATTTGTTTGTTTGTCAGTTAAACTCATTGATGGTGATGTGTGTCAGGGCTCTTTATATCACTGTAAGCAATTGCAGACACCTGTGCTAATTAGTTTGGCAGGTGTGTCCAATGAAAGGCAAGACTACTTAAGAAGGCTCTCTCACATTATTAAGCAGCCTACATTTTCTGCCAAAATGGGAAAGAAAAAGGATGTGTCGGCTGCTGAGAAGCAACAAATTGTGGAGTGTTTAGGTCAAGGCATGACTACAATCAACATTGTGCGATGATCAGGATGAAGTGTCTTGGCAATCAAGAAGTATGTAGCTGATTCACAGTACACACGTGTGCGTGCTGATAAGGGCAAATTGAGGACTCTTTCCTACAGGCAATTACGTCAGGTTGAAAGAGCAGCGGCAAAAAAGCCTTGTCATAGCAGCAGACAAGTTTTTGAAGCTGCTGGTGCCTCCAACGTCCCCCGAACAACAAGATGCAGGGTCCTTCAGAGGTTTGCAGCTGTGCATACGCCATCCTGTCGACCTCCTCTATCCACTTCACACAAGCAGAAACGGCTCCAGTGGGCCAAACATTACATGAAGACTGATTTCAAAACTGTTTTGTTCACGGATGAGTGCCGTGCAGCGCTCGATGGTCCAGATGGATGGAGTGGAGGATGGCTGGTTGATGGACACCCCACGCAAACACGGCTTCAGCGCCAACAAGGAGGAGGTGGAGTAATGTTTTGGGCTGGAATCATGGGGAGAGAGATTGTCGGCCCCTTTAGGATCCCTGAAGGCACTAAAGATGAACTCCATAATGTATGTGGATTTTCTCAAACAGCACTTCCTGCCATGGTTCAAGAAGAAGAACCGTGTATTTCACAGCAAGATCATTTTTCTGCATGATAATGCACCATCTCATGCTGCACATAAAACATCTGCATCTCTGGCTGATATGGGCATAAAAGGGGACAAACTTATGGTGTGACCCCCATGCTCCCCTGACCTCTACCCCATTCCGAACCTTTGGAGCATCATTAAAAGGAGTGTCTATGATGGCGGGAGGCAGTTCACATCTAAGCAACAGCTCTGGGAGGGTATTCTGTCCTCATGCAAAACAATTGAAGCAGAAACCATCCAAAACCTGACAAATTCAATGGACGAGAGAGTTCAGAAGCTCCTTTCGAACAAGGGGTCCTATGTGAAAATGTAACATCACCTAGAATAAAGTTTTGAGTTGAAAACTGTTTGATTTCAGTTTCTAACAACCTGCTAATGCTTATAATTTCAAAAATGACCATTTTTTTGGTCTTTATTAAAATGAAAAGGTTGATCGAAAAGTTTGGGGGATCTAAGAGTGTGGCAACCCAGTAGTCATGATTACTTCGAATTCTGACAATATAAGGGTCATGTTGCATGTAGTGCAGCAAGAAGGCACTTATGTGTCTTGCGCATCTCGGAGCCCCAAAATTATTTTCCGGGCTAGATGCAGCTAAAAATTATTATTAATTTTAAATCTGGTGGAGCTTAGTATAGATGGCCTAATAGGATCAGTGCTGCACACTGCTACAAAGCCCAAATTATTTTCCAGCCAAGATACAGATAAACATGATTAGTAATTTGAAAGCTTAAAACGGTTGGTAGGGTGATTTTAACCAATCATCAAGCTTTTACTCTCCCCAGGATGACACAGGGGTAGAAAAGTCGTTTCGGATCCATGATTTGTTCATCTTTATGAACGTGAGTCTGTCTACATTATCAGTGGAGAGCCGCGTGCGCTTATCTGTCAGCACACCACCAGCAGCGCTGAACACACGTTCAGACAGAACGCTGGCTGCGGGGCATGACAAGATCTCCAAGGCGTAAGTGGTTAGCTCCGGCCATTTATCCAGATTGGAAGCCCAAAAAGAGCAAGGGTCCAGTGACACAGTCGTGGCTTCAATGTTTACTTGGAGATACTCCTGTACCATCGTCTCTAGGCGTTGACTATGTGTCAGACTTCTTGTCTCCTGTGGCCTTGCAAAGGATGGGCTAAAAAAGTGGTGAAATGATTCCGCAAAATTGATGTTACCAGCAGATACTGTGGTTCTGTTACGGTTTGAGTGCTGAACACTTGACGGTCCCACGGTTGGCAAGTTGGAACTGTGAGATTCACTACGTGCACCACTGGTATTTTGTGGAAAAGCACATGTAAGATTCTGCAACAGTCTCTGCTGATACTCCTGCATGCGTGCATCCCTTTCTATGGCAGGAATAATTTCTGCAAATTTACTTTTGTACCGGGGATCTAACAGTGTGGCAACCCAGTAGTCAGGATTATTTCAAATTCTCACAATTCGAGGGTCATGTTGCAGGTAGTGCAGCAAGAAGGCACTCATGTGTGTTGCGCATCCAGGAGCACCAAGTCCCTGTTGTGTTGGTGGCGAGGTAACAATCATGCTTCCTTCCTCTGTCCTCTCCCCCCAACCTCGCACAACAGAAATGTGATCAAGGTCTCCCTCATCTGATGAGTCTTCCATCAGTTCGTCCTCCACTTCTTCCTGGGCTCCTGCACCTTCCTCACTAGTTTGGCTGCTACCATGCGCCCTGGTAAAATCATCTCCCCCACCCTCACATGCCTGCCGCCTTGGTGCTGCCGACCGTCTGGACCTTGCAGATGTTAGCCCTTCCGCATACAACTCCTCCTCCTCTACTTCCTCCACCTCCTCTTGTGCCACCACCTGACTCCGAATTCTGTTTAACATGTGCTCCAGCATGTAAATCACCGGAATAGTCATGCTGATAATGGCATCGTCAGCACTAAACATCTTCGTCGCCATTTCAAAACTGTGCAGAAGGGTGCATAGGTCCCTGATCTGAGACCACTCCTCCAGCGTGATTTGCCCCACCTCTGAATCTCGTTGGCCCAGGCTATACGTCAGAACGTATTGCACCAGGGCTTGTCGGTGCTGCCACAGTCGCTGCAACATGTGCAGAGTTGAATTCCACCGGGTAGGCACATCGCATTTTAGCCGGTGAAGTGGCAGGCCCAACGACTTCTGTAGAGATGTAAGTCGCTGAGCTGCGGGATGCGAACGGCGGAAGTGAGCACACAGCGACCGTGCCCTCTGCAGAAGGCCATCTAGTCTGGGATAGTGGGCTAAAAATTGCTGGACAACCAGGTTCAACACGTGAGCCATACAAGGCACGTGTGTGACATTGCCCCGGCGAAGGGCCGCACCCAGGTTTGCAGCATTGTCGCACACGGCCTTCCCTGGTTTCAGGTCCAGTGGAGACAACCATTCATGAAATTGGTTCTCCAGAGCTGACCACAACTCCTCAGCTGTGTGACTCACATTTCCCAGACATTTCAATGTAAAAACCGCCTGATGACGTTGAGCCCTACTGCCAGCATAGTAAGGAGGTGTGCAGGATCCCTTCTGCGCAGTTAGAAAGCTTGTGGCATGACCAGACAGGCTTTGGGTGCAGGTGGAAGACCGAGAGGAGGTTGAGGAGGCAGAAGCAGTGGAGGAACTTTGACATAAAGAGGATTGACGCACAACTCGTGGGGACGGCAAGACTTGGACAGCAGCCCCTTGTCCTGCTGTCACCATAGTTACCCAGTGCCCAGTCAGCGACATGTAACGCCCCTGTCCATGCCTACTCGTCCAAGTGTCTGTGGTGAAATGCACCCTGTCACACACAGAGTTTCTCAAAGAAGCGGTGATGTTGTGTGCGACATGCTGGTGGAGCGCAGGCACACCTTTCTTTGAGAAGTAGTGCCGACTGGGCATCTGGTACTGGGGCACTGCGACGGACATAAGGTCTCGAAAATCCTCTGTGTCCACCAGGCGGAAAGGCAGCATTTCTGTAGCCAAGAGCTTGCAGATGGTGAAATTCAACCTCTTAGCTTTCTCATGGCTAGGAGGAAATGGTCTTTTACTTGTCCACATCTGAGGGACCGAGGGCTGGCTATTGTGCTTAGACGGGGTTGATAAGGGTGTCCCCGGCAAACTGCCGGTCTGTGAGGAAGATGCAGGCGGACATGTTAGGTTGCCTTGATCCAAAGGTGGTGCTATCGATGTCGGACAGCGCTCAAGACCAGCTGGTGTTACCACCTCCAAAGAAAATGATGACCTGCCAATCACGCTGGCTGTTGCGGGTAAAGAGGTGGCAGGTCTGCGCCCCAAAACAGGTGTGACTGCTGTCCCCCCAGTCACAGAGGATGAAGAGGCCGCGGATGCACAAGATATGGCAGACGGTGGTTGGCCCGGCCGGCTAGGCCGCATTGTAGCACACTGAGCTTCCCACTGCAACTTATGCTTCATGTCCATGTGCCGGTTCATGCATGAAGTACTCAAACTATGTATTTTTTGGCCTCTACTTAGCTTTTGCTGACAAATGTTACAGATAACACGAGTTGGGTCATCTTTATCGATCTGAAAAAATGCCCAGGCTATGCAAGGCTTAGCACCCATGCGACCTGAAGAGCCACCACGACTTGTGGTGAGAGGCAGAGTTGTGTTTGAGGATGCAGTTGTTGACGTGCTTCCAGTACTACGTCTCTGTCCAGGAAGGCGCAACCTGACCTCGTCGTCACTAGCATCTTCCTCCACCTCCTCTGCTGACCTCATCTCTTGGCTGACTGTGGGTTGACAGTAAGTGGGATCTCCGACCTCATCATCATCACCCTGTGCGTTATCACACCCGTCGTCCTCAGAGCCAACCTGTTCCTGCCCTGACAAAAAACTAAAGTTGTCGCTCCAATCAGGTATTTGAGTCTTATCATCGTCTTCCTCATTGTCTCCACCAACAGGAGTTACAGTTTGGGAATGAGGGTCTACATTATGGTCAGAACCTTCTGCGTCTGGTCCTGGATCCGACTCATAAAGATTCTGGGCATCAGTGCAGATCATTTCCTCGTCTGGATTCACAGAAGCGCTGGAGTCGACCTCTGATTCCCAGGCTATAGTATGAGTAAACAGCTCTGCAGACTCAACCATCTGTTCTACCTCATACTCAGACGGGCAGCTGGAGATTTGGGAGCTGTGAGGAAGCAAGTGCGATTTGGGTGACACCTTTGAGGACTGGAGTATTTGTGATGTTGAAGTTGATGTGGAGGAGAGCCCACTTAAAGGAGCACTTGATATCCGTTGAAGCACCTGCTGTTTTTGTGCCTCATCTGGAATTTGTAGCGATTGGCGTGGCCGTAAGAAAGGGATCTTATCACATTGTCCGCTAAAAGAAGTAGACATTTTAGTTTGGCTGGAAGATGGTCTTGCTTCTGCACCTACCCCACGGACACAACCTTTTTTCCCCTTCCCAACACGCCTATTCCCCTTTCCACCAGCAGCAGGCCTTTTTCCACTAATTTTGGTGGTTAACTAATTCACAACTCTGGAGTTGTTTGCACAAAAAAACAATGGATGGTAACCGAGCAGAGCTGAGTGGCCAAACTGTGGTATTAGGCCAAAACTATTGGCTGGGTTAGATGCAGAAAAAAATTATTTTTAATTTGCAACCTGATGGAGGTCAGTATAGATGGACTAATAGACCAAGTCCCACACACCGCTAGAAGCCCAAATATTTTTTCAGAGCTAGATGCAGAAATTTTTTTTATTCAATTTGCAACCTGATGGAGGTCAGTATAGATGGACTAATAGAACAAGTCCCACACACTGCTAGAAGCCCAAATATTTTTTCAGAGCTAAATGAAGAAAAAAATTATTTTTAATTTGCAACCTGATGGAGGTCAGTATAGATGGACTAATAGACCAAGTCCCACACACTGCTAGAAGCCCAAATATTTTTTCAGAGCTAGATGCAGAAAAAAATTATTTTTAATTTGCAACCTGATGGAGGTCAGTATAGATGGACTAATAGACCAAGTCCCACACACCGCTAGAAGCCCAAATATTTTTTCAGAGCTAGATGCAGAAAAAAATTATATTCAGTTTGCAACCTGCTGGAGGTCAGTATAGATGGACTAATAGAATGATGCTATGCCCAAAAGATTTTACTTCACTAGGTGCAGTAAAAAAATTGGTATTCTATACACAGGTGGTATATCTTGCAACACAGATAGGCTACTCTACTGACTAACACACTCTGCAATAGGCCAAAAAGGATTAGCTTTGCTAGATTCAGCCAAATGCTGTGAAAAAAACTTGCACAGCACTGGCACAGACCCGCCTGGCAAAAACTGATAGGAACTGATGTAACCTAGTCCTGAAAAGGACTCCAATTACAATTAGTCTTTACTCCCACAATCTATCTATTTAAGAGCACAGACCTGCCTGATAAAAGTCGTAGGAAATGCTGTAACCTAGTCCTTAAAAGGACTGCAATCACAACTATTCCCTACTCCCAAGCTATCTGTAGATTTGTGCGAAAATTGGCTTGAAATTAACAAGGTATAGCGCACACAGCAACAGCGGTGCCGTCTAACACGCAGCTGCAGCAGTGAGAAAATGGTGGCGACGGGGAAAATGGCTTGGTCTTATAGGGCAAGGACATGTGACATACACTGCCAATCACACATGCCCTTGCTTGTGTGAAAAAAAGCACTTCGCTCCGTGTGTGCGCTGCTGATAGGCTGACAGATTGCACCTCCCCTCTGTAAATGCGGGAAAGAGAAAAAAAAATGGAGATCTTCATTGTTCCTGCAGAGATCCATCCCCTGCCCCTCCCCCCACCCCGCTGTACACTCAAACTGCGTATTAACATTAATTTTCATCATTACTGAGAAAAAATCCAGTTATGATTTTGGTGCACGAACAGTTATCGAACATAACCTCGAACAGACGAATTTTTCTCAAGTTGTTCGTGTTCGCCGAACGGCTCGAACACCGCCCAAAACAGCTCGAATTTGAGATTGGCGAACAGTTCGAGTAGAACAACACTCATCTCTAGTGCAGACAGATAATGAATCTGGTGCAAGCCGATAATGAATCTGGTGCAGGCCGATAATGAATCTGGTCCAGGCCGATAATGAATCTGGTGCAGACAGATAATGAATCTGGTGCAGGCCTATAATGAATGTGGTACAGCCCGATAATGAATCTGGTGCAGGCTGATAATGAATCTGGTGCAGACAGATAATGAATCTGGTGCAGGACGATAATGAATGTGGTGAAGGCTGATAATGAATCTGGTGCAGGCCGATAATGAATCTGGTGCAGGTTGATAATGAATCTTGTGCAGGTCGATAATGAATCTGGTGCAGGCTGATAATGAATGTGGTGCAGACAGATAAAGAATGTGGTGCAGGCTGATAATGAATCTGGTGCAGACAGATAATGAATCTGGTGCAGGCCGATAATGAATCTGGTTCAGACCGATAATGAATGTGGTGCAGGCCGATAATGAATCTGGGGCAGGTTTATAATGAATCTGGTGCAGGATGATAATGAATCTGGTGCAGACAGATAATGAATCTGGTGCAGGCCGATAATGAATCTGGTGCAGGCCGATAATGAATCTGGTGCAGGCCGATAATGAATCTGGTGCAGGCTGATAATGAATCTAATCTGGTGCAGGCCGATAATGAATCTGGTGCAGGCCGATAATGAATCTGGTGCAGGCTGATAATGAATCTGGTGCAGACAGATAATGAATCTGGTGCACGCTGATACTGAATCTGGTGCAGGCCGATAATGAATCTGGTGCAGATAGATAATGAATCTGGTGCAGGCCGATATTGAATCTGGTGCAGGCCGATAATGAATCTGGTGCAGGTGGATAATGAATCTGGTGCAGGCCGATAATGAATCTGGTGCAGGCCGATAATGAATCTGGTGCAGGCTGATAATGAATCTGGTGCAGACAAATAATGAATCTGGTGCAAGCCGATAATGAATGTGGTGCAGGCCGATAATAAATCTGGTGCAGGTTGATAATGAATCTGGTGCAGGCCGATAATGAATGTGGTGCACGCCGATAATGAATCTGGTGCAGGCAGATAATGAATCTGGTGCAGGCCGATAACGAATCTGGTGCAGGCTGATAATGAATCTGGTGCAGTTTGATAATGAATCTGGTGCAGGTTCATAATGAATCTGGTGCAGGCTGATAATGAATCTGGTGCAGGTTCATAATGAATCTGATGCAGGCTGATAATGAATGTGGTGCACGGCGATAATGAATCTGGTGCACGCCAATAATGAATTATGGTGCACGCCGATAATGAATCTTGTGCAGGTTGATAATGAATCTGGTGCAGGCTGATAACGAATCTGGTGCAGGCCGATAATGAATCTGGTGCAGGTTGATAACGAATCTGGTGCAGGGCGATAATGAATCTGGTGCAGGCTGATAATGAATCTGGTGCAGGCCGATAATGAATCTGGTGCACGCCGATAATGAATGTGGTGCGGGCCGATAATGAATCTGGTGCAGGCTGATAATGAATTTTGTGCAGGTTGATAATGAATCTGGTGCAGGCTGATAATGAATCTGGTGCAGGCCGATAATGAATCTGGTGCAGGCTGATAATGAATCTGGTGCAGACCGATAATGAATCTGGTGCAGGCCGATAGTGAATCTGGTGCAGACTGATAATGAATCTGGTGCAGGCCGATAATGAATCTGGTGCAGGTTGATAATGAATCTGGTGCAGACAGATAATGAATCTGGTGCAAGCCGATAATGAATTTGGTGCAGGCTGATAATGTATCTGGTGCAGACAGATAATGAATCTGGTACAGGCCGATAATGAATGTGGTGCAGGCTGATAATGAATCTGGTGCAGACAGATAATGAATCTGGTGCAGGCCGATAATAAATGTGTTGCAGGCTGATAATGAATCTGGTGGAGGCCGATAATGAATCTGGTGCAGGTTGATAATGAACATGGTGCAGGTTGATAATGAATCTGGTGCAGGTTGATAATGAATCTGGTGCAGACAGATAATGAATCTGGAGCAGGCCGATAATGAATCTGGTGCAGGCCGATAATGAATCTGTTGCAGGCCGATAATGAATATGGTGCAGGCCGATAATGAAACTGGTGCAGGTTGATAATGAATCTGGTGCAGGTTGATAATGAATCTGGTGCAGACAGATAATGAATCTGGTGCAGGCCGATAATGAATCTGGTGCAGGCTGATAATGAATCTGGTGCAGACAGATAATGAATCTGGTGCAGGCCGATACTGAATCTGGTGCAGGCCGATAATGAATCTGGTGCAGGCCGATAATGAATCTGGTGCAGGCTGATAATGAATCTGGTGCAGACAGATAATGAATCTGGTGCAGGCCGATACTGAATCTGGTGCAGGCCGATAATGAATCTGGTGCAGACAGATAATGAATCTGGTGCAAGCCGATATTGAATCTGGTGCAGGCCGATAATGAATCTGGTGCAGGCCGATAATGAATCTGGTGCAGGCTGATAATGAATCTGGTGCAAGCCGATAATGAATCTGGTGCAGGCCGATAATGAATCTGGTGCAGGCTGATAATGAATCTGGTGCAGGCAGATAATGAATGTGGTGCAAGCCGATAATGAATGTGGTGCAAGCCGATAATGAATGTGGTGCAGGCCGATGATGAATCTGGTGCAGGTTGATAATGAATGTGGTGCACGCCGATAATGAATCTGGTGCAGGCCGATAATGAATCTGGTGCAGGCCGATAATGAATCTGGTGCAGGCTGATAATCACTCTGGTAAAGGTTGATAATGAATCTGGTGCAGAATGATACTGAATCTGGTGCAGGTTGATAATGAATCTGGTGCAGGCCGATAATGAATCTGGTGCAGGCCGATAATGAATCTGGTGCAAGTTGATAATGAATCTGGTGCAGGCCGATAATGAATCTGGTGCAGGCTGATAATGAATCTGGTGCAGGCCGATAATGAATCTTGTGCACGCCGATAATGAATGTGGTGCACGCCGATAATGAATCTGGTGCAGGCTGATAATGAATCTGGTGCAGGCCGATAATAAATCTGGTGCAGGCTGATAATCAATCTGGTGCAGGCTGATAATGAATCTGGTGCAAGTCGATAGTGAATCTGGTGCAGGCCGATAATGAATCTGGTGCAGGCTGATAATGAATCTGGTGCAGACAGATAATGAATCTGGTGCAAGCCGATAATGAATGTGGTGCAGGCCGATAATGAATCTGGTGAAGGTTGACAATTAATCTAGTGCAGACAGATAATTAATCTGGTGCAAGCCAATAATGAATGTGGTGCAGACCGATATTGAATCTGGTGCAGGCCGATAATGAATCTGGTGCAGGCTGATAATGAATCTAATCTGGTGCAGGCCGATAATGAATCTGGTGCAGACAGATAATGAATCTGGTGCAAGCCGATATTGAATCTGGTGCAGGCCGATAATGAATCTGGTGCAGGCCGATAATGAATCTGGTGCAGGCCGATAATGAATCTGGTGCAAGTTGATAATGAATCTGGTGCAGGCCGATGGTGAATCTGGTGCAGACTGATAATGAATCTGGTGCAGGCCGATAATGAATCTGGTGCAGGTTGATAATGAATCTGGTGCAGACAGATAATGAATCTGGTGCAAGCCGATAATGAATCTGGTGCAGGATGATAATGTATCTGGTGCAGACAGATAATGAATCTGGTACAGGCCGATAATGAATGTGGTGCAGGCCGATAATGAATCTGGTGCAGGCTGATAATGAATCTGGTGCAGACAGATAATGAATCTGGTGCAGGCCGATAATAAATGTGTTGCAGGCTGATAATGAATCTGGTGCAGGCCGATAATGAATCTGGTGCAGGTTGATAATGCATCTGTTGCAGGTTGATATTGAATCTGGTGCAGGCTGATAATGAATCTAGTGCAGGCCGATAATGAATCTGGTGCAGGCCGATAGTGAATCTGGTGCAGACTGATAATGAATCTGGTGCAGGCCGATAATGAATCTGGTGCAGGTTGATAATGAATCTGGTGCAGACAGATAATGAATCTGGTGCAAGCCGATAATGAATTTGGTGCAGGCTGATAATGTATCTGGTGCAGACAGATAATGAATCTGGTACAGGCCGATAATGAATGTGGTGCTGGCTGATAATGAATCTGGTGCAGACAGATAATGAATCTGGTGCAGGCCGATAATAAATGTGTTGCAGGCTGATAATGAATCTGGTGGAGGCCGATAATGAATCTGGTGCAGGTTGATAATGAACATGGTGCAGGTTGATAATGAATCTGGTGCAGGTTGATAATGAATCTGGTGCAGACAGATAATGAATCTGGAGCAGGCCGATAATGAATCTGGTGCAGGCCGATAATGAATCTGGTGCAGGCCGATAATGAATATGGTGCAGGCCGATAATGAAACTGGTGCATTTTGATAATGAATCTGGTGCAGGTTGATAATGAATCTGGTGCAGACAGATAATGAATCTGGTGCAGGCCGATAATGAATCTGGTGCAGGCTGATAATGAATCTGGTGCAGACAGATAATGAATCTGGTGCAGGCCGATACTGAATCTGGTGCAGGCCGATAATGAATCTGGTGCAGGCCGATAATGAATCTGGTGCAGGCTGATAATGAATCTGGTGCAGACAGATAATGAATCTGGTGCAGGCCGATACTGAATCTGGTGCAGGCCGATAATGAATCTGGTGCAGACAGATAATGAATCTGGTGCAAGCCGATATTGAATCTGGTGCAGGCCGATAATGAATCTGGTGCAGGCCGATAATGAATCTGGTGCAGGCTGATAATGAATCTGGTGCAGGCTGATAATGAATCTGGTGCAAGCCGATAATGAATCTGGTGCAGGCCGATAATGAATCTGGTGCAGGCTGATAATGAATCTGGTGCAGGCAGATAATGAATGTGGTGCAAGCCGATAATGAATGTGGTGCAAGCCGATAATGAATGTGGTGCAGGCCGATGATGAATCTGGTGCAGGTTGATAATGAATGTGGTGCACGCCGATAATGAATCTGGTGCAGGCCGATAATGAATCTGGTGCAGGCCGATAATGAATCTGGTGCAGGCTGATAATCACTCTGGTAAAGGTTGATAATGAATCTGGTGCAGAATGATACTGAATCTGGTGCAGGTTGATAATGAATCTGGTGCAGGCCGATAATGAATCTGGTGCAGGCCGATAATGAATCTGGTGCAAGTTGATAATGAATCTGGTGCAGGCCGATAATGAATCTAGTGCAGGCTGATAATGAATCTGGTGCAGGCCGATAATGAATCTTGTGCACGCCGATAATGAATGTGGTGCACGCCGATAATGAATCTGGTGCAGGCTGATAATGAATCTGGTGCAGGCCGATAATAAATCTGGTGCAGGCTGATAATCAATCTGGTGCAGGCTGATAATGAATCTGGTGCAAGTCGATAGTGAATCTGGTGCAGGCCGATAATGAATCTGGTGCAGGCTGATAATGAATCTGGTGCAGACAGATAATGAATCTGGTGCAAGCCGATAATGAATGTGGTGCAGGCCGATAATGAATCTGGTGAAGGTTGACAATTAATCTAGTGCAGACAGATAATTAATCTGGTGCAAGCCAATAATGAATGTGGTGCAGACCGATATTGAATCTGGTGCAGGCCGATAATGAATCTGGTGCAGGCTGATAATGAATCTAATCTGGTGCAGGCCGATAATGAATCTGGTGCAGGCCGATAATGAATCTGGTGCAGGCCGATAATGAATCTGGTGCAAGTTGATAATGAATCTGGTGCAGGCCGATAATGAATCTGGTGCAGGCTGATAATGAATCTGGTGCAGGCCGATAATGAATCTTGTGCACGCCGATAATGAATGTGGTGCACGCCGATAATGAATCTGGTGCAGGCTGATAATGAATCTGGTGCAGGCCGATAATAAATCTGGTGCAGGCTGATAATCAATCTGGTGCAGGCTGATAATGAATCTGGTGCAAGTCGATAGTGAATCTGGTGCAGGCCGATAATGAATCTGGTGCAGGCTGATAATGAATCTGGTGCAGACAGATAATGAATCTGGTGCAAGCCGATAATGAATGTGGTGCAGGCCGATAATGAATCTGGTGAAGGTTGACAATTAATCTAGTGCAGACAGATAATTAATCTGGTGCAAGCCAATAATGAATGTGGTGCAGACCGATATTGAATCTGGTGCAGGCCGATAATGAATCTGGTGCAGGCTGATAATGAATCTAATCTGGTGCAGGCCGATAATGAATCTGTTGCAGGCCGATAACGAATCTGGTGCAGGCTGATAATGAATCTGGTGCAGACAGATAATGAATCTGGTGCAGGCCGATACTGAATCTGGTGCAGGCCGATAATGAATCTGGTGCAGACAGATAATGAATCTGGTGCAAGCCAATATTGAATCTGGTGTAGGCCAATAATGAATCTGGTGCAGGCCGATAATGAATCTGGTGCAGGCCGATTATGAAACTGGTGCAGGTTGAAAATGAATCTGGTGCAGGCTGATAATAAATCTGGTGCAGGCTCAAAATGATTCTGGTGCAAGCCGATAATGAATCTGGTGGAGGCCGATAATGAATCTGGTGCAGGCTGATAATGAATCTGGTGCGTGCAGACAGATAATGAATCTGGTGCAAGCCGATAATGAATGTGGTGCAGGCCGATAATGAATCTTGTGCAGGTTGATAATGAATGTGGTGCAGGCCGATAATGAATGTCGTGCACGCCGATAATGAATCTGTTGCAGGCCGTTAATGGATCTGGTGCAGGCCGATAATGAATCTGGTGCAGGCTGATAATGAATCTGGTGCAGGTTGATAATGAATCTGGTGCAGGCTGATATTGAATGTGGTGCACGGCGATAATGAATCTGGTGCACGCCGATAATGAATTATGGTGCACGACGATAATGAATCTGGTGCAGGTTGATAATGAATCTCGTGCAGGCTGATAATGAATCTGGTGCAGGCCGATAATGAATCTGGTGCAGGTTGATAATGAATCTGGTGCAGGCCGATAATGAATCTGGTGCAGGCTGATAATGAATCTGGTGCAGTCCGATAATGAATGTGGTGCAGGCTGGTAATGAGTCTGGTGCAGGCCGATAATGAATCTGGTGCAGGTTGATAATGAATCTGGTGCAGGCTGATAATGAATGTGGTGCACGACGATAATGAATCTGGTGCAGGCTGATAATGTATCTGGTGCAGGCCGATAATGAATCTGGTGCAGGCCGATAATGAATCTGGTGCAGTCTGATAATGAATCTGGTGCAGGTTGATAATGAATCTGGTGCAGGCAGATAATGAATCTGGTGCAAGACGATAATGAATCTGGTGCAGGCTGATAATGAATCTGGTGCAGACAGATAATGATTCTGGTGCAGGCCGATAATGAGTCTGGTGAAGGCTGGTAATGAATCTGGTGCAGATTGATAATGAATCTGGTGCAGTCAGATAATGAATCTGGTGCAAGCCGATAATGAATCTGTTGCAGGCTGATAATGTATCTGGTGCAGACAGATAATGAATTCGGTGCAGGCCGATAATGAATCTTGTGCAGGTTGATAATGAGTCCGGTACAAGCCGATAATGAATCTGGTGCAGACAGATAATGAATCTGATGCAAGCCGATAATGAATCTGGTGCAGGCTGATAATGAATCTGGTGCAGACAGATAATGAATCTGGAGCAGACAGATAATGAATCTGGTGCAGGCCGATAATGAATCTGGTGCAGTCCAATAATGAATCTGGTGCAGGCCAATAGTGAATCTGGTGCAGGCTGATAATGAATGTGGTGCAGGCCGATAATGAATCTGGTGCAGGTTGCTAATGAATCTGGTGCAGGCTGATAATGAATGTGGTGCAGTCTGATAATGAATCTAGTGCAGGTTGATAATGAATCTGGTGCTCGCCGATAATGAATCTGGTGCAGGTTGATAATGAATTTGGTTCAGGTTGATAATGAATCTGGTGCATGTTGATAATCTGGTGCAGGATGATAATGAATCTGGTGCAGGCCGATAATGAATCTGGTGCAGACCGATAATGAATGTGGTGCACACCGATTTTGAATCTGGTGCAGGTTGATAATGAATGTGGTGCAGGCCGATAATGAATGTGGTGCAGGCTGAAAATGAATCTGGTGCAGGCCGATAATGAATGTGGTGAAGGCTGATAATGAGTCTGGTGCAGGCCGATAATGAATCTGGTGCAGGTTGATAATGAATCTGGTGCAGGCTGATAATGAATGTGGTGCACGACGATAATGAATCTGGTGCAGGCTGATAATGTATCTGGAGCAGACAGATAATTAATCTGGTGCATGCTGATAATGCATCTGGTGCAGGTTGATAATGAATCTGGTGCAGGCCGATAATGAATCTGGTGCAGGTTGATAATGAATCTGGTGCAGACGGATAATGAATCTGGTGCAGACAGATAATGAATCTGGTGCAAGCCGATAATGAATCTGGTGCAGGCCGATAATGAATCTGGTGCAGGCCGATAATGAATCTGGTGCAGGCCGATAGTGAATCTGGTGCAGGCTGATAATGAATCTGGTGCAGACAGATAATAAATCTGGTGCAGGCCGATAATGAATGTGGTGCAGGCCGATAATGAATCTGGTGCAGGCCGATAATGAATCTGGTGCAGACAGATAATGAATCTGGTGCAGGCCGATAATAAATGTGGTGCAGGCTGATAATGAATCTGGTGCAGGCCGATAATGAATCTGGTGCAGGTTGATAATGAATCTGGTTCAGGTTGATAATGAATCTGGTGAAGGCTGATAATGAATCTGGTGCAGACAGATAATGAATCTGGTGCCGGCTGATAATGAATCTGGTGCAGGCCGATAATGAATCTGGTGCAGGCTGATAATGAATCTAATCTGGTGCAGGCCGATAATGAATGTGGTGCAGGCCGATAATGAATCTGGTGTATGCTGATAATGAATTTGGTGCAGACAGATAATGAATCTGGTGCAGGCCGATACTGAATCTGGTGCAGGCCGATAATGAATCTGGTGCAGACAGATAATGAATCTGGTGCAAGCCGATATTGAATCTGGTGCAGGCCGATAATGAATCTGGTGCTGGCCGATAATGAATCTGGTGCAGGCTGATAATGAATTTGGTGCAGGCTGATAATGAATCTGGTGCAAGCCGATAATGAATCTGGTGCAGGCCGATAATGAATCTGGTGCAGGCCGATAATGAATCTGGTGCAGACAGATAATGAATCTGCTGCAACCGATAATGAATGTTGTGCAGGCCGATAATGAATCTGGTGCAGGTTGATAATGAATTTCATGCATGCCGATAATGAATCTGGTGCAGGCCGATAATGAATCTGGTGCAGGCCGATAATGAATCTAGTGCAGGTTGATACTGAATCTGGTGCAGGCTGATAATGAATGTGGTGCACGGCGATAATGAATCTGATGCACGCCGATAATGAATTATGGTGCACACCGATAATGAATCTGCTGCAGGTTGATAATGAATCTGGTGCAGGCTGATAATGAATCTGGTGCAGGCCTATAATGAATCTGGTGCAGGTTGATAATGAATCTGGTGCAGACAGATAATGAATCTGGTGCAAGCCGATAATGAATCTGGTGCAGGCCGATAATGAATCTGGTGCAGGCTTATAATGAATCTGGTGCAGACAGATAATGAATCTGGTGCAGGCCGATACTGATTCTGGTGCAGGCCGATAATGAATCTGGTGCAGACAGATAATGAATCTGTTGCAAGCCGATATTGAATCTGGTGCAGGCCGATAATGAATCTGGTGCAGGTTGATTATGAATCTGTTGCAGGTTGATAATGAATCTGGTGCAGGTTGATAATCTGGTGCAGGTTGATATTGAATCTGGTGCAGGTTGATAATGAATCTGGTGCAGGCTGATAATGAATGTGATGCAGTCCGATAAGGAATCTGGTGCAGGTTGATAATGAATCTGGTGCACGCTGATAATGAATCTGGTGCAGGTTGATAATGAATTTGGTGCAGGTTGATAATGAATCTGGTGCAGGTTGATAATCTGGTGCAGGTTGATATTAAATCTGGTGCAGGTCGATAATGAATCTGGTGCAGACCGATAATGAATGTGGTGCACGCCGATAATGAATCTGGTGCAGGTTGATAATGAATGTGGTGCAGGTCGATAATGAATGTGGTGCAGGCTGATAATGAATCTGGTGCAGGCTGATAATGAATCTAGTGCAGGCCGATAATGAATCTGGTGCAGGCCGATAGTGAATCTGGTGCAGACTGATAATGAATCTGGTGCAGGCCGATAATGAATCTGGTGCAGGTTGATAATGAATCTGGTGCAGACAGATAATGAATCTGGTGCAAGCCGATAATGAATCTGGTGCAGGCTGACAATGTATCTGGTGCAGACAGATAATGAATCTGGTACAGGCCGATAATGAATGTGGTGCAGGCCGATAATGAATCTGGTGCAGGCTGATAATGAATCTGGTGCAGACGGATAATGAATCTGGTGCAGGCCTATAATAAATGTGTTGCAGGCTGATAATGAATCTGGTGGAGGCCGATAATGAATCTGGTGCAGGTTGATAATGAACATGGTGCAGGTTGATAATGAATCTGGTGCAGGTTGATAATGAATCTGGTGCAGACAGATAATAAATCTGGTGCAGGCCGATAATGAATCTGGGGCAGGCCGATAATGAATCTGGTGCAGGCCGATAATGAATATGGTGCAGGCCGATAATGAAACTGGTGCAGGCCGATATTGAAACTGGTGCAGGTTGATAATGAATCTGGTGCAGGTTGATAATGAATCTGTTGCATACAGATAATGAATCTGGTGCAGGCCGATAATGAATATGGTGCAGGCTGATAATGAATCTGGTGCAGACAGATAATGAATCTGGTGCAGGCCGATACTGAATCTGGTGCAGGCCGATAATGAATCTGGTGCAGGCCGATAATGAATCTGGTGCAGGCTGATAATGAATCTGGTGCAGACAGATAATGAATCTGGTGCAGGCCGATACTGAATCTGGTGCAGGCCGATAATGAATCTGGTGCAGACAGATAATGAATCTGGTGCAAGCCGATATTGAATCTGGTGCAGGCCGATAATGAATCTGGTGCAGGCCGATAATGAATCTGGTGCAGGCTGATAATGAATCTGGTGCAGGCTGATAATGAATCTGGTGCAAGCCGATAATGAATCTGGTGCAAGCCGATAATGAATCTGGTGCAGGCTGATAATGAATCTGGTGCAGGCAGATAATTAATCTGGTGCAAGCCGATAATGAATGTGGTGCAAGCCGATAATGAATGTGGTGCAGGCCGATGATGAATCTGGTGCAGGTTGATAATGAATGTGGTGCATGCCGATAATGAATCTGGTGCAGGCCGATAATGAATCTGGTGCAGGCCGATAATGAATCTGGTGCAGGCTGATAATCACTCTGTTAAAGGTTGATAATGAATCTGGTGCAGAATGATACTGAATCTGGTGCAGGTTGATAATGAATCTGGTGCAGGCCGATAATGAATCTGGTGCAGGCCGATAATGAATCTGGTGCAAGTTGATAATGAATCTGGTGCAGGCCGATAATGAATCTGGTGCAGGCTGATAATGAATCTGGTGCAGGCCGATAATGAATCTTGTGCACGCCGATAATGAATGTGGTGCACGCCGATAATGAATCTGGTGCAGGCTGATAATGAATCTGGTGCAGGCCGATAATGAATCTGGTGCAGGCTGATAATCAATCTGGTGCAGGCTGATAATGAATCTGGTGCAAGTCGATAGTGAATCTGGTGCCGGCCGATAATGAATCTGGTGCAGGCTGATAATGAATCTGGTGCAGACAGATAATGAATCTGGTGCAAGCTGATAATGAATGTGGTGCAGGCCGATAATGAATCTGGTGCAGGTTGATAATGAATCTAGTGCAGACAGATAATGAATCTGGTGCAAGCCAATAATGAATGTGGTGCAGACCGATAATGAATCTGGTGCAGGCCGATAATGAATCTGGTGCAGGCTGATAATGAATCTAATCTGGTGCAGGCCGATAATGAATCTGTTGCAGGCCGATAATGAATCTGGTGCAGGCTGATAATGAATCTGGTGCAGACAGATAATGAATCTGGTGCAGGCCGATACTGAATCTGGTGCAGCCCGATAATGAATCTGGTGCAGACAGATAATGAATCTGGTGCAAGCCAATATTGAATCTGGTGTAGGCCAATAATGAATCTGGTGCAGGCCGATAATGAATCTGGTGCAGGCCGATTATGAAACTGGTGCAGGTTGAAAATGAATCTGGTGCAGGCTGATAATAAATCTGGTGCAGGCTGAAAATGATTCTGGTGCAAGCCGATAATGAATCTGGTGGAGGCCGATAATGAATCTGGTGCAGGCTGATAAAGAATCTGGTGCGTGCAAACAGATAATGAATCTGGTGCAAGCCGATAATGAATGTGGTGCAGGCCGATAATGAATCTTGTGCAGGTTGATAATGAATGTGGTGCAGGCCGATAATGAATGTGGTGCACGCCGATAATGAATCTGTTGCAGGCCGTTAATGGATCTGGTGCAGGCCGATAATGAATCTGGTGCAGGCTGATAATGAATCTGGTGCAGGTTGATAATGAATCTGGTGCAGGTTGATAATGAATCTGGTGCAGGCTGATATTGAATGTGGTGCACGGCGATAATGAATCTGGTGCACGGCGATAATGAATTATGTTGCACGACGATAATGAATCTGGTGCAGGTTGATAATGAATCTCGTGCAGGCTGATAATGAATCTGGTGCAGGCCGATAATGAATCTGGTGCAGGTTGATAATGAATCTGGTGCAGGCCGATAATGAATCTGGTGCAGGCTGATAATGAATCTGGTGCAGTCCGATAATGAATGTGGTGCAGGCTGGTAATGAGTCTGGTGCAGGCCGATAATGAATCTGGTGCAGGTTGATAATGAATCTGGTGCAGGCTGATAATGAATGTGGTGCACGACGATAATGAATCTGGTGCAGGCTGATAATGTAACTGGTGCAGGCCGATAATGAATCTGGTGCAGGCCGATAATGATTCTGGTGCAGTCTGATAATGAATCTGGTGCAGGTTGATAATGAATCTGGTGCAGGCAGATAATGAATCTGGTGCAAGACGATAATGAATCTGGTGCAGGCTGATAATGAATCTGGTGCAGACAGATAATGAATCTGGTGCAGGCCGATAATGAGTCTGGTGAAGGCTGGTAATGAATCTGGTGCAGGTTGATAATGAATCTGGTGCAGACAGATAATGAATCTGGTGCAAGCCGATAATGAATCTGGTGCAGGCTGATAATGTATCTGGTGCAGACAGAGAATGAATTCGGTGCAGGCTGATAATGAATCTGGTGCAGGCCGATAATGAATCTGGTGCAGGTTGATAATGAATCTGGTACAAGCCGATAATGAATCTGGTGCAGACAGATAATGAATCTGGTGCAAGCCGATAATGAATCTGGTGCAGGCTGATAATGAATCTGGTGCAGACAGATAATGAATCTGGAGCAGACAGATAATGAATCTGGTGCAGGCCGATAATGAATCTGGTGCAGTCCAATAATGAATCTGGTGCAGGCCAATAGTGAATCTCGTGCAGGCTGATAATGAATCTGGTGCAGGCCGATAATGAATGTGGTGCAGGCTGATAATGAATCTGGTGCAGGTTGATAATGAATCTGGTGCAGGTTGATAATGAATCTGGTGCAGGCTGATATTGAATGTGGTGCACGGCGATAATGAATCTGGTGCACGCCGATAATGAATTATGTTGCACGACGATAATGAATCTGGTGCAGGTTGATAATGAATCTCGTGCAGGCAGATAATGAATCTGGTGCAGGCCGATAATGAATCTGGTGCAGGCTGATAATGAATCTGGTGCAGTCCGATAATGAATGTGGTGCAGGCTGGTAATGAGTCTGGTGCAGGCCGATAATGAATCTGGTGCAGGTTGATAATGAATCTGGTGCAGGCTGATAATGAATGTGGTGCACGACGATAATGAATCTGGTGCAGGCTGATAATGTAACTGGTGCAGGCCGATAATGAATCTGGTGCAGGCCGATAATGAATCTGGTGCAGGCTGATAATGAATCTGGTGCAGGTTGATAATGAATCTGGTGCAGGCAGATAATGAATCTGGTGCAAGACGATAATGAATCTGGTGCAGGCTGATAATGAATCTGGTGCAGACAGATAATGAATCTGGTGCAGGCCGATAATGAGTCTGGTGAAGGCTGGTAATGAATTTGGTGCAGGTTGATAATGAATCTGGTGCAGACAGATAATGAATCTGGTGCAAGCCGATAATGAATCTGGTGCAGGCTGATAATGTATCTGGTGCAGACAGAGAATGAATTCGGTGCAGGCTGATAATGAATCTGGTGCAGGCCGATAATGAATCTGGTGCAGGTTGATAATGAATCTGGTACAAGCCGATAATGAATCTGGTGCAGACAGATAATGAATCTGGTGCAAGCCGATAATGAATCTGGTGCAGGCTGATAATGAATCTGGTGCAGACAGATAATGAATCTGGAGCAGACAGATAATGAATCTGGTGCAGGCCGATAATGAATCTGGTGCAGTCCAATAATGAATCTGGTGCAGGCCAATAGTGAATCTCGTGCAGGCTGATAATGAATCTGGTGCAGACAGATAATAAATCTGGTGCAGGCCGATAATGAATGTGGTGCAGGCCGATAATGAATCTGGTGCAGGCTGATAATGAATCTGGTGCAGACAGATAATGAATCTGGTGCAGGCAGACAATAAATGTGGTGTAGGCTGATAATGAATCTGGTGCAGGCCGATAATGAATCTGGTGCAGGTTGATAATGAATCTGGTGCAGGTTGATAATGAATCTGGTGCAGGCTGATAATGAATCTGGTGCAGACAGATAATGAATCTGGTGCAGGCTGATAATGAATCTGGTGCAGACAGATAATGAATCTGGTGCAGGCCGATAATGAATGTGGTGCACGCCGATAATGAATCTGGTGCAGGTTGATAATGAATGTGGTGCAGGCCGATAATGAATGTGGTGCAAGCTGATAATGAATCTGGTGCAGGCCGATAAAGAATGTGGTGCAGGCTGATAATGAGTCTGGTGCAGGCCGATAATGAATCTGGTGCAGACTGATAATGAATGTGGTGCACGACGATAATGAATCTGGTGCAGGCTGATAATGTATCTGGTGCAGACAGATAATTAATCTGGTGCAGGCTGATAATGAATCTGGTGCAGACAGATAATGAATCTGGTGCAGGCCGATAATGAATCTGGTGCAGGTTGATAATGAATCTGGTGCAGGTTGATAATGAATCTATTGCAGGTTTAT
Organism: Phyllobates terribilis; assembly: GCF_046119375.1. NCBI lineage: Eukaryota > Metazoa > Chordata > Amphibia > Anura > Dendrobatidae > Phyllobates > Phyllobates terribilis. Next base: position 1,225,723,564 of record NW_027362761.1, on the reverse strand, counting down.
AATGAATCTGGTGCAGGTTGAAAATGAATCTGGTGCAGGCTGATAATGAATGTGGTGCAGGCCGATAATGAATCTGGTGCAGGTTGATAATGAATCTGGTGCAGGCTGATAATGAATGTGGTGCAGTCCGATAATGAATCTAGTGCAGGTTGATAATGAATCTGGTGCTCGCCGATAATGAATCTGGTGCAGGTTGATAATGAATTTGGTTCAGGTTGATAATGAATCTGGTGCATGTTGATAATCTGGTGCAGGTTGATAATGAATCTGGTGCAGGCCGATAATGAATCTGGTGCAGACCGATAATGAATGTGGTGCACACCGATATTGAATCTGGTGCAGGTTGATAATGAATGTGGTGCAGGCCGATAATGAATGTGGTGCAGGCTGAAAATGAATCTGGTGCAGGCCGATAATGAATGTGGTGAAGGCTGATAATGAGTCTGGTGCAGGCAGATAATGAATCTGGTGCAGGTTGATAATGAATCTGGTGCAGGCTGATAATGAATGTGGTGCACGACGATAATGAATCTGGTGCAGGCTGATAATGTATCTGGAGCAGACAGATAATTAATCTGGTGCATGCTGATAATGCATCTGGTGCAGGTTGATAATGAATCTGGTGCAGGCCGATAATGAATCTGGTGCAGGTTGATAATGAATCTGGTGCAGACGGATAATGAATCTGGTGCAGACAGATAATGAATCTGGTGCAAGCCGATAATGAATCTGGTGCAGGCCGATAATGAATCTGGTGCAGGCCGATAGTGAATCTGGTGCAGGCTGATAATGAATCTGGTGCAGACAGATAATAAATCTGGTGCAGGCCGATAATGAATGTGGTGCAGGACGATAATGAATCTGGTGCAGACAGATAATGAATCTGGTGCATGCCGATAATAAATGTGGTGCAGGCTGATAATGAATCTGGTGCAGGCCGATAATGAATCTGGTGCAGGTTGATAATGAATCTGGTTCAGGTTGATAATGAATCTGGTGCAGGCTGATAATGAATCTGGTGCAGACAGATAATGAATCTGGTGCCGGCTGATAATGAATCTGGTGCAGACAGATAATGAATCTGGTGCAGGTTGATAATGAATCTGGTGCAGACAGATAATGAATCTGGTGCAAGCCGATAATGAATCTGGTGCAGGCCGATAATGAATCTGGTGCAGGCCGATAATGAATCTGGTGCAGGCTGATAATGAATCTAATCTGGTGCAGGCCGATAATGAATGTGGTGCAGGCCGATAATGAATCTGGTGTAGGCTGATAATGAATTTGGTGCAGACAGATAATGAATCTGGTGCAGGCCGATACTGAATCTTTTGCAGGCCGATAATGAATCTGGTGCAGACAGATAATGAATCTGGTGCAAGCCGATATTGAATCTGGTGCAGGCCGATAATGAATCTGGTGCTGGCCGATAATGAATCTGGTGCAGGCTGATAATGAATTTGGTGCAGGCTGATAATGAATCTGGTGCAAGCCGATAATGAATCTGGTGCAGGCCGATAATGAATCTGGTGCAGGCCGATAATGAATCTGGTGCAGACAGATAATGAATCTGCTGCAAGCCGATAATGAATGTTGTGCAGGCCGATAATGAATCTGGTGCAGGTTGATAATGAATTTGATGCATGCCGATAATGAATGTGGTGCACGCCGATAATGAATCTGGTGCAGGCCGATAATGAATCTGGTGCAGGCCGATAATGAATCTGGTGCAGGCCGATAATCAATCTGGTGCAGGTTGATAATGAATCTAGTGCAGGTTGATACTGAATCTGGTGCAGGCTGATAATGCATGTGGTGCACGGCGATAATGAATCTGATGCACACCGATAATGAATTATGGTGCACACCGATAATGAATCTGGTGCAGGTTGATAATGAATCTGGTGCAGGCTGATAATGAATCTGGTGCAGGACTATAATGAATCTGGTGCAGTTTGATAATGAATCTGGTGCAGACAGATAATGAATCTGGTGCAAGCCGATAATGTATCTGGTGCAGGCCGATAATGAATCTGGTGCAGGCTGATAATGTATCTGGTGCAGACAGAGAATGAATTCGGTGCAGGCTGATAATGAATCTGGTGCAGGCCGATAATGAATCTGGTGCAGGTTGATAATGAATCTGGTACAAGCCGATAATGAATCTGGTGCAGACAGATAATGAATCTGGTGCAAGCCGATAATGAATCTGGTGCAGGCTGATAATGAATCTGGTGCAGACAGATAATGAATCTGGAGCAGACAGATAATGAATCTGGTGCAGGCCGATAATGAATCTGGTGCAGTCCAATAATGAATCTGGTGCAGGCCAATAGTGAATCTCGTGCAGGCTGATAATGAATCTGGTGCAGACAGATAATAAATCTGGTGCAGGCCGATAATCAATGTGGTGCAGGCCGATAATGAATCATGTGCAGGCTGATAATGAATCTGGTGCAGACAGATAATGAATCTGGTGCAGGCAGACAATAAATGTGGTGTAGGCTGATAATGAATCTGGTGCAGGCCGATAATGAATCTGGTGCAGGTTGATAATGAATCTGGTGCAGGTTGATAATGAATCTGGTGCAGGCTGATAATGAATCTGGTGCAGACAGATAATGAATCTGGTGCAGGCTGATAATGAATCTGGTGCAGACAGATAATGAATCTGGTGCAGGCCGATAATGAATGTGGTGCACGCCGATAATGAATCTGGTGCAGGTTGATAATGAATGTGGTGCAGGCTGATAATGAATGTGGTGCAAGCTGATAATGAATCTGGTGCAGGCCGATAAAGAATGTGGTGCAGGCTGATAATGAGTCTGGTGCAGGCCGATAATGAATCTGGTGCAGGTTGATAATGAATCTGGTGCAGGCTGATAATGAATGTGGTGCACGACCATAATGAATCTGGTGCAGGCTGATAATGTATCTGGTGCAGACAGATAATTAATCTGGTGCAGGCTGATAATGAATCTGGTGCAGACAGATAATGAATCTGGTGCAGGCCGATAATGAATCTGGTGCAGGTTGATAATGAATCTGGTGCAGGTTGATAATGAATCTATTGCAGGTTTATAATGAATCTGGTGCAGGTTGAAAATGAATCTGGTGCAGGCTGATAATGAATGTGGTGCAGGCCGATAATGAATCTGGTGCAGGCTGATAATGAATGTGGTGCAGTCCGATAATGAATCTAGTGCAGGTTGATAATGAATCTGGTGCTCGCCGATAATGAATCTGGTGCAGGTTGATAATGAATTTGGTTCAGGTTGATAATGAATCTGGTGCATGTTGATAATCTGGTGCAGGTTGATAATGAATCTGGTGCAGGCCGATAATGAATCTGATGCAGACCGATAATGAATGTGGTGCACACCGATATTGAATCTGGTGCAGATTGATTATGAATGTGGTGCAGGACGATAATGAATCTGGTGCAGACAGATAATGAATCTGGTGCATGCCGATAATAAATGTGGTGCAGGCTGATAATGAATCTGGTGCAGGCCGATAATGAATCTGGTGCAGGTTGATAATGAATCTGGTTCAGGTTGATAATGAATCTGGTGCAGGCTGATAATGAATCTGGTGCAGACAGATAATGAATCTGGTGCCGGCTGATAATGAATCTGGTGCAGACAGATAATGAATCTGGTGCAGGCCGATAATGATTCTGGTGCAGGCAGATAATGAATCTGGTGCAGGTTGATAATGAATCTGGTGCAGGTTGATAATGAATCTGGTGCAGACAGATAATGAATCTGGTGCAAGCCGATAATGAATCTGGTGCAGGCCGATAATGAATCTGGTGCAGGCCGATAATGAATCTGGTGCAGGCTGATAATGAATCTAATCTGGTGCAGGCCGATAATGAATGTGGTGCAGGCCGATAATGAATCTGGTGTAGGCTGATAATGAATTTGGTGCAGACAGATAATGAATCTGGTGGAGGCCGATACTGAATCTGGTGCAGGCCGATAATGAATCTGGTGCAGACAGATAATGAATCTGGTGCAAGCCGATATTGAATCTGGTGCAGGCCGATAATGAATCTGGTGCTGGCCGATAATGAATCTGGTGCAGGCTGATAATGAATTTGGTGCAGGCTGATAATGAATCTGGTGCAAGCCGATAATGAATCTGGTGCAGGCCGATAATGAATCTGGTGCAGGCCGATAATGAATCTGGTGCAGACAGATAATGAATCTGCTGCAAGCCGATAATGAATGTTGTGCAGGCCGATAATGAATCTGGTGCAGGTTGATAATGAATTTGATGCATGCCGATAATGAATGTGGTGCACGCCGATAATGAATCTGGTGCAGGCCGATAATGAATCTGGTGCAGGCCGATAATGAATCTGGTGCAGGCCGATAATCAATCTGGTGCAGGTTGATAATGAATCTAGTGCAGGTTGATACTGAATCTGGTGCAGGCTGATAATGCATGTGGTGCACGGCGATAATGAATCTGATGCACACCGATAATGAATTATGGTGCACACCGATAATGAATCTGGTGCAGGTTGATAATGAATCTGGTGCAGGCTGATAATGAATCTGGTGCAGGACTATAATGAATCTGGTGCAGTTTGATAATGAATCTGGTGCAGACAGATAATGAATCTGGTGCAAGCCGATAATGTATCTGGTGCAGGCCGATAATGAATCTGGTGCAGGCTTATAATGAATCTGGTGCAGACAGATAATGAATCTGGTGCAGGCCGATACTGAATCTGGTGCAGGCCGATAATGAATCTGGTGCAGACAGATAATGAATCTGTTGCAAGCCGATATTGAATCTGGTGCAGGCTGATAATGAATCTGGTGCAGGTTGATAATGAATCTGTTGCAGGTTGATAATGAATCTGGTGCAGGTTGATAATCTGGTGCAGGTTCATAATGAATCTGGTGCAGGTTGATAATGAATCTGGTGCAGGCTGATAATGAATGTGGTGCAGTCCGATAAGGAATCTGGTGCAGGTTGATAATGAATCTGGTGCACGCTAATAATGAATCTGGTGCAGGTTGATAATGAATTTGGTCCAGGTTGATAATGAATCTGGTGCAGGTTGATAATCTGGTGCAGGTTGATATTGAATCTGGTGCAGGCCGATAATGAATCTGGTGCAGACCGATAATGAATGTGGTGCACGCCGATAATGAATCTGGTGCAGGTTGATAATGAATGTGGTGCAGGTTGATAATGAATGTGGTGCAGACAGATAATGAATCTGGTGCAGGCCGATACTGAATCTGGTGCAGGCCGATAATGAATCTGGTGCAGACAGATAATGAATCTGTTGCAAGCCGATATTGAATCTGGTGCAGGCCGATAATGAATCTGGTGCTGGCCGATAATGAATCTGGTGCAGGCTGATAATGAATTTGGTGCAGGCTGATAATGAATCTGGTGCAAGCCGATAATGAATCTGGTGCAGGCCGATAATGAATCTGGTGCAGGCCGATAATGAATCTGGTGCAGACAGATAATCAATCTGCTGCAAGCCGATAATGAATGTTGTGCAGGCCGATAATGAATCTGGTGCAGGTTGATAATGAATTTGATGCATGCCGATAATGAATGTGGTGCACGCCGATAATGAATCTGGTGCAGGCCGATAATGAATCTGGTGCAGGCCGATAATGAATCTGGTGCAGGTTGATAATGAATCTAGTGCAGGTTGATACTGAATCTGGTGCAGGCTGATAATGCATGTGGTGCACGGCGATAATGAATCTGATGCACACCGATAATGAATTATGGTGCACACCGATAATGAATCTGGTGCAGGTTGATAATGAATCTGGTGCAGGCTGATAATGAATCTGGTGCAGGCCTATAATGAATCTGGTGCAGGTTGATAATGAATCTGGTGCAGACAGATAATGAATCTGGTGCAAGCCGATAATGAATCTGGTGCAGGCCGATAATGAATCTGGTGCAGGCTTATAATGAATCTGGTGCAGACAGATAATGAATCTGGTGCAGGCCGATATTGAATCTGGTGCAGGCCGATAATGAATCTGGTGCAGGTTGATAATGAATCTGTTGCAGGTTGATAATGAATCTGGTGCAGGTTGATAATCTGGTGCAGGTTGATAATGAATCTGGTGCAGGTTGATAATGAATCTGGTGCAGGCTGATAATGAATGTGGTGCAGTCCGATAAGGAATCTGGTGCAGGTTGATAATGAATCTGGTGCACGCTGATAATGAATCTGGTGCAGGTTGATAATGAATTTGGTCCAGGTTGATAATGAATCTGGTGCAGGTTGATAATCTGGTGCAGGTTGATATTGAATCTGGTGCAGGCCGATAATGAATCTGGTGCAGACCGATAATGAATGTGGTGCACGCCGATAATGAATCTGGTGCAGGTTGATAATGAATGTGGTGCAGGTCGATAATGAATGTGGTGCAGGCTGATAATGAATCTGGTGCAGGCCGATAATGAATGTGGTGCAGGCTGATAATGAGTCTGGTGCAGCCGATAGTGAATGTGGTGAAGGTTGATAATGAATCTGGTGCAGGCTGATAATATATCTGGTGCAGACTGATAATTAATCTGGTGCAGGCTGATAATGCATCTGGTGCAGGTTGATAATGAATCTGGTGCAGGCTGATAATGAATCTGGTGCAGACAGATAATGAATCTGGTGCAAGCCGATAATGAATCTGGTGCAGGCTGATAATGAATCTGGTGCAGGCTGATAATGAATCTGGTGCAGACAGATAATGAATCTGGTGCAGGCCGATAATGAATCTGGTGCAGACAGATAATGAATCTCGTGCAGACAGATAATGAATCTGGTGCAGGCCGATAATGAATCTGGTGCAGACAGATAACGAATCTGGTGCAGGCCGATAATGAATCTGGTGCAGGTTGATAATGAATCTGGTGCAGGCCGATAATAAATGTGGTGCAGGCTGATAATGAATCTGGTGCAGGCCAATAATGAATCTGGTGCAGGTTGATAATGAATCTGGTGCAGGCTGATAATGAATCTGGTGCAGACAGATAATGAATCTGGCGCCGGCTGATAATGAATCTGGTGCAGACAGATAATGAATCTGGTGCAGGCCGATAATGATTCTGGTGCAGGCCGATAATGAATCTGGTGCAGGTTGATAATGAATCTTGTGCAGGTTGATAATGAATCTGGTGCAGACAGATAATGAATCTGGTGCAGGCTGATAATGAATCTGGTGCAGACAGATAATGAATCTGCTGCAAGCCCATAATGAATGTGGTGCAGGCCGATAATGAATCTGGTGCAGGTTGATAATGAATATGATGCATGCCGATAATGTATGTGGTGCACGCCGATAATGAATCTGGTGCAGGCCGATAATGAATCTGGTGCAGGCCGATAATGAATCTGGTGCAGGCTGATAGTCAATCTGGTGCAGGTTGATAATGAATCTAGTGCAGGTTGATACTGAATCTGGTGCAGGCTGATAATGAATGTGGTGCTCGGCGATAATGAATCTGGTGCACGCCGATAATGAATTATGGTGCACACCGATAATGAATCTGGTGCAGGTTGATAATGAATCTGGTGCAGGCTGATAATGAATCTGTTGCAGGCCTATAATGAATCTGGTGCAGGTTGATAATGAATCTGGTGCAGACAGATAATGAATCTGGTGCAGGCAGACAATAAATGTGGTGTAGGCTGATAATGAATCTGGTGCAGGCCGATAATGAATCTGGTGCAGGTTGATAATGAATCTGGTGCAGGTTGATAATGAATCTGGTGCAGGCTGATAATGAATCTGGTGCAGACAGATAATGAATCTGGTGCAGGCTGATAATGAATCTGGTGCAGACAGATAATGAATCTGGTGCAGGCCGATAATGAATGTGGTGCACGCCGATAATGAATCTGGTGCAGGTTGATAATGAATGTGGTGCAGGCCGATAATGAATGTGGTGCAAGCTGATAATGAATCTGGTGCAGGCCGATAAAGAATCTGGTGCAGCTTGATAATGAATCTGGTGCAGGCTGATAATGAATGTGGAGCACGACGATAATGAATCTGGTGCAGGCCGATACTGAATCTGGTGCAGGCTGATAATGAATCTGGTGCAGACAGATAATGAATCTGGTGCAGGCTGATAATGAATCTGGTGCAGACAGATAATGAATCTGGTGCAGGCCGATAATGAATCTGGTGCAGGCCGATTATGAAACTGGTGCAGGTTGAAAATGAATCTGGTGCAGGCTGATAATAAATCTGGTGCAGGCTGAAAATGATTCTGGTGCAAGCCGATAATGAATCTGGTGGAGGCCGATAATGAATCTGGTGCAGGCTGATAATGAATCTGGTGCGTACAGACAGATAATGAATCTGGTGCAAGCCGATAATGAATGTGGTGCAGGCCGATATTGAATGTGGTGCACGCCGATAATGAATCTGTTGCAGGCCGTTAATGGATCTGGTGCAGGCCGATAATGAATCTGGTGCAGGCTGATAATGAATCTGGTGCAGGTTGATAATGAATCTGGTGCAGGCTGATAATGAATCTGGTGCAGGTTGATAATGAATCTGGTGCAGGCTGATATTGAATGTGGTGCACGGCGATAATGAATCTGGTGCACGCCGATAATGAATTATGGTGCACGACGATAATGAATCTGGTGCAGGTTGATAATGAATCTCGTGCAGGCTGATAATGAATCTGGTGCAGGCCGATAATGAATCTGGTGCAGGTTGATAATGAATCTGGTGCAGGCCGATAATGAATCTGGTGCAGGCTGATAATGAATCTGGTGCAGTCCGATAATGAATGTGGTGCAGGCTGGTAATGAGTCTGGTGCAGGCCGATAATGAATCTGGTGCAGGTTGATAATGAATCTGGTGCAGGCTGATAATGAATGTGGTGCACGACGATAATGAATCTGGTGCAGGCTGATAATGTATCTGGTGCAGGCCGATAATGAATCTGGTGCAGGCCGATAATGAATCTGTTGCAGTCTGATAATGAATCTGGTGCAGGTTGATAATGAATCTGGTGCAAGACGATAATGAATCTGGTGCAGGCTGATAATGAATCTGGTGCAGACAGATAATGAATCTGGTGCAGGCCGATAATGAGTCTGGTGAAGGCTGGTAATGAATCTGGTGCAGGTTGATAATGAATCTGGTGCAGACAGATAATGAATCTGGTGCAAGCCGATAATGAATCTGGTGCAGGCTGATAATGTATCTGGTGCAGACAGAGAATGAATTCGGTGCAGGCTGATAATGAATCTGGTGCAGGCCGATAATGAATCTGGTGCAGGTTGATAATGAATCTGGTACAAGCCGATAATGAATCTGGTGCAGACAGATAATGAATCTGGTGCAAGCCGATAATGAATCTGGTGCAGGCTGATAATGAATCTGGTGCAGACAGATAATGAATCTGGAGCAGACAGATAATGAATCTGGTGCAGGCCGATAATGAATCTGGTGCAGTCCAATAATGAATCTGGTGCAGGCCAATAGTGAATCTGGTGCAGGCTGATAATGCATCTGGTGCAGACAGATAATAAATCTGGTGCAGGCCGATAATGAATGTGGTGCAGGCCGATAATGAATCTGGTGCAGGCTGATAATGAATCTGGTGCAGACAGATAATGAATCTGGTGCAGGCAGACAATAAATGTGGTGTAGGCTGATAATGAATCTGGTGCAGGCCGATAATGAATCTGGTGCAGGTTGATAATGAATCTGGTGCAGGTTGATAATGAATCTGGTGCAGGCTGATAATGAATCTGGTGCAGACAGATAATGAATCTGGTGCAGGCTGATAATGAATCTGGTGCAGACAGATAATGAATCTGGTGCAGGCCGATAATGAATGTGGTGCACGCCGATAATGAATCTGGTGCAGGTTGATAATGAATGTGGTGCAGGCCGATAATGAATGTGGTGCAAGCTGATAATGAATCTGGTGCAGGCCGATAAAGAATGTGGTGCAGGCTGATAATGAGTCTGGTGCAGGCCGATAATGAATCTGGTGCAGGTTGATAATGAATCTGGTGCAGGCTGATAATGAATGTGGTGCACGACGATAATGAATCTGGTGCAGGCTGATAATGTATCTGGTGCAGACAGATAATTAATCTGGTGCAGGCTGATAATGAATCTGGTGCAGACAGATAATGAATCTGGTGCAGGCCGATAATGAATCTGGTGCAGTTTGATAATGAATCTGGTGCAGGTTGATAATGAATCTATTGCAGGTTGATAATGAATCTGGTGCAGGTTGATAATGAATCTGGTGCAGGCTGATAATGAATGTGGTGCAGGCCGATAATGAATCTGGTGCAGGTTGATAATGAATCTGGTGCAGGCTGATAATGAATGTGGTGCAGTCCGATAATGAATCTAGTGCAGGTTGATAATGAATCTGGTGCTCGCCGATAATGAATCTGGTGCAGGTTGATAATGAATTTGGTTCAGGTTGATAATGAATCTGGTGCATGTTGATAATCTGGTGCAGGTTGATAATGAATCTGGTGCAGGCCGATAATGAATCTGGTGCAGACCGATAATGAATGTGGTGCACACCGATATTTAATCTGGTGCAGGTTGATAATGAATGTGGTGCAGGCCGATAATGAATGTGGTGCAGGCTGAAAATGAATCTGGTGCAGGCCGATAATGAATGTGGTGAAGGCTGATAATGAGTCTGGTGCAGGCCGATAATGAATCTGGTGCAGGTTGATAATGAATCTGGTGCAGGCTGATAATGAATGTGGTGCACGACGATCATGAATCTGGTGCAGGCTGATAATGTATCTGGAGCAGACAGATAATTAATCTGGTGCATGCTGATAATGCATCTGGTGCAGGTTGATAATGAATCTGGTGCAGGCCGATAATGAATCTGGTGCAGGTTGATAATTAATCTGGTGCAGACGGATAATGAATCTGGTGCAGACAGATAATGAATCTGGTGCAAGCCGATAATGAATCTGGTGCAGGTCGATAATGAATCTGGTGCAGGCCGATAGTGAATCTGGTGCAGGCTGATAATGAATCTGGTGCAGACAGATAATAAATCTGGTTCAGGCCGATAATGAATGTGGTGCAGGCCGATAATGAATGTGGTGCAGGCCGATAATGAATGTGGTGCAGACAGATAATGAATCTGGTGCATGCCGATAATAAATGTGGTGCAGGCTGATAATGAATCTGGTGCAGGCCGATAATGAATCTGGTGCAGGTTGATAATGAATCTGGTTCAGGTTGATAATGAATCTGGTGCAGGCTGATAATGAATCTGGTGCAGACAGATAATGAATCTGGTGCCGGCTGATAATGAATCTGGTGCAGACAGATAATGAATCTGGTGCAGGCCGATAATGATTCTGGTGCAGGCAGATAATGAATCTGGTGCAGGTTGATAATGAATCTGGTGCAGGTTGATAATGAATCTGGTGCAGACAGATAATGAATCTGGTGCAAGCCGATAATGAATCTGGTGCAGGCCGATAATGAATCTGGTGCAGGCCGATAATGAATCTGGTGCAGGCTGATAATGAATCTAATCTGGTGCAGGCCGATAATGAATGTGGTGCAGGCCGATAATGAATCTGGTGTAGGCTGATAATGAATTTGGTGCAGACAGATAATGAATCTGGTGCAGGCCGATAATGAATTTGGTGCAGACAGATAATGAATCTGGTGCAAGCCGATATTGAATCTGGTGCAGGCCGATAATGAATCTGGTGCTGGCCGATAATGAATCTGGTGCAGGCTGATAATGAATTTGGTGCAGGCTGATAATGAATCTGGTGCAAGCCGATAATGAATCTGGTGCAGGCCGATAATGAATCTGGTGCAGGCCGATAATGAATCTGGTGCAGACAGATAATGAATCTGCTGCAAGCCGATAATGAATGTTGTGCAGGCCGATAATGAATCTGGTGCAGGTTGATAATGAATTTGATGCATGCCGTTAATGAATGTGGTGCACGCCGATAATGAATCTGGTGCAGGCCGATAATGAATCTGGTGCAGGCCGATAATGAATCTGGTGCAGGCCGATAATCAATCTGGTGCAGGTTGATAATGAATCTAGTGCAGGTTGATACTGAATCTGGTGCAGGCTGATAATGAATGTGGTTCACGGCGATAATGAATCTGATGCACACCGATAATGAATTATGGTGTACACCGATAATGAATCTGGTGCAGGTTGATAATGAATCTGGTGCAGGCTGATAATGAATCTGGTGCAGGCCTATAATGAATCTGGTGCAGGTTGATAATGAATCTGGTGCAGACAGATAATGAATCTGGTGCAAGCCGATAATGAATCTGGTGCAGGCCGATAATGAATCTAGTGCAGGCTTATAATGAATCTGGTGCAGACAGATAATGAATCTGGTGCAGGCCGATACTGAATCTGGTGCAGGCCGATAATGAATCTGGTGCAGACAGATAATGAATCTGTTGCAAGCCGATATTGAATCTGGTGCAGGCCGATAATGAATCTGGTGCAGGCCGATAATGAATCTGGTGCAGGTTGATAATGAATCTGGTGCAGGTTGATAATGAATCTGGTGCAGGTTGATAATCTGGTGCAGGTTGATAATGAATCTGGTGCAGGTTGATAATGAATCTGGTGCAGGCTGATAATGAATTTGGTGCAGACAGATAATGAATCTGGTGCAGGCCGATACTGAATCTGGTGCAGTCCGATAATGAATCTGGTGCAGACAGATAATGAATCTGGTGCAAGCCGATATTGAATCTGGTGCAGGCCGATAATGAATCTGGTGCTGGCCGATAATGCATCTGGTGCAGGCTGATAATGAATTTGGTGCAGGCTGATAATGAATCTGGTGCAAGCCGATAATGAATCTGGTGCAGGCCGATAATGAATCTGGTGCAGGCCGATAATGAATCTGGTGCAGACAGATAATTAATCTGCTGCAAGCCGATAATGAATGTTGTGCAGGCCGATAATGAATCTGGTGCAGGTTGATAATGGATTTGATGCATGCCGATAATGAATGTGGTGCACGCCGATAATGAATCTGGTGCAGGCCGATAATGAATCTGATGCACACCGATAATGAATTATGGTGCACACCGATAATGAATCTGGTGCAGGTTGATAATGAATCTGGTGCAGGCTGATAATGAATCTGGTGCAGGACTATAATGAATCTGGTGCAGGTTGATAATGAATCTGGTGCAGACAGATAATGAATCTGGTGCAAGCCGATAATGTATCTGGTGCAGGCCGATAATGAATCTGGTGCAGGCTTATAATGAATCTGGTGCAGACAGATAATGAATCTGGTGCAGGCCGATACTGAATCTGGTGCAGGCCGATAATGAATCTGGTGCAGACAGATAACGAATCTGTTGCAAGCCGATATTGAATCTGGTGCAGGCCGATAATGAATCTGGTGCAGGTTGATAATGAATCTGGTGCAGGTTGATAATCTGGTGCAGGTTGATAATGAATCTGGTGCAGGTTGATAATGAATCTGGTGCAGGCTGATAATGAATGTGGTGCAGTCCGATAAGGAATCTGGTGCAGGTTGATAATGAATCTGGTGCACGCTGATAATGAATCTGGTGCAGGTTGATAATGAATTTGGTCCAGGTTGATAATGAATCTGGTGCAGGTTGATAATCTGGTGCAGGTTGATATTGAATCTGGTGCAGGCCGATAATGAATCTGGTGCAGACCGATAATGAATGTGGTGCACGCCGATAATGAATCTGGTGCAGGTTGATAATGAATGTGGTGCAGGTTGATAATGAATGTGGTGCAGACAGATAATGAATCTGGTGCAGGCCGATACTGAATCTGGTGCAGGCCGATAATGAATCTGGTGCAGACAGATAATGAATCTGGTGCAAGCCGATATTGAACCTGGTGCAGGCCGATAATGAATCTGGTGCTGGCCGATAATGAATCTGGTGCAGGCTGATAATGAATTTGGTGCAGGCTGATAATGAATCTGGTGCAAGCCGATAATGAATCTGGTGCAGGCCGATAATGAATCTGGTGCAGGCCGATAATGAATCTGGTGCAGACAGATAATGAATCTGCTGCAAGCCGATAATGAATGTTGTGCAGGCCGATAATGAATCTGGTGCAGGTTGATAATGAATTTGATGCATGCCGATAATGAATGTGGTGCACGCCGATAATGAATCTGGTGCAGGCCGATAATGAATCTGGTGCAGGCCGATAATGAATCTGGTGCAGGCCGATAATCAATCTGGTGCAGGTTGATAATGAATCTAGTGCAGGTTGATACTGAATCTGGTGCAGGCTGATAATGCATGTGGTGCACGGCGATAATGAATCTGATGCACACCGATATTGAATTATGGTGCACACCGATAATGAATCTGGTGCAGATTGATAATGAATCTGGTGCAGGCTGATAATGAATCTGGTGCAGGCCTATAATGAATCTGGTGCAGGTTGATAATGAATCTGGTGCAGACAGATAATGAATCTGGTGCAAGCCGATAATGAATCTGGTGCAGGCCGATAATGAATCTGGTGCAGGCTTATAATGAATCTGGTGCAGACAGATAATGAATCTGGTGCAGGCCGATACTGAATCTGGTGCAGGCCGATAATGAATCTGGTGCAGACAGATAATGAATCTGTTGCAAGCCGATATTGAATCTGGTGCAGGCCGATAATGAATCTGGTGCAGGTTGATAATGAATCTGTTGCAGGTTGATAATGAATCTGGTGCAGGTTGATAATCTGGTGCAGGTTGATAATGAATCTGGTGCAGGTTGATAATGAATCTGGTGCAGGCTGATAATGAATGTGGTGCAGTCCGATAAGGAATCTGGTGCAGGTTGATAATGAATCTGGTGCACGCTGATAATGAATCTGGTGCAGGTTGATAATGAATTTGGTCCAGGTTGATAATGAATCTGGTGCAGGTTGATAATCTGGTGCAGGTTGATATTGAATCTGGTGCAGGCCGATAATGAATCTGGTGCAGACCGATAATGAATGTGGTGCACGCCAATAATGAATCTGGTGCAGGTTGATAATGAATGTGGTGCAGGTCGATAATGAATGTGGTGCAGGCTGATAATGAATCTGGTGCAGGCCGATAATGAATGTGGTGCAGGCTGATAATGAGTCTGGTGCAGGCCGATAGTGAATGTGGTGAAGGTTGATAATGAATCTGGTGCAGGCTGATAATATATCTGGTGCAGACAGATAATTAATCTGGTGCAGGCTGATAATGCATCTGGTGCAGGTTGATAATCAATCTGGTGCAGGCCGATAATGAATCTGGTGCAGACAGATAATGAATCTGGTGCAAGCCGATAATGAATCTGGTGCAGGCTGATAATGAATCTGGTGCAGGCTGATAATGAATCTGGTGCAGACAGATAATGAATCTGGTGCAGGCCGATAATGAATCTGGTGCAGACAGATAATGAATCTCGTGCAGACAGATAATGAATCTGGTGCAGGCCGATAATGAATCTGGTGCAGACAGATAACGAATCTGGTGCAGGCCGATAATGAATCTGGTGCAGGTTGATAATGAATCTGGTGCAGGCCGATAATAAATGTGGTGCAGGCTGATAATGAATCTGGTGCAGGCCAATAATGAATCTGGTGCAGGTTGATAATGAATCTGGTGCAGGCTGATATTGAATCTGGTGCAGACAGATAATGAATCTGGTGCCGGCTGATAATGAATCTGGTGCAGACAGATAATGAATCTGGTGCAGGCCGATAATGATTCTGGTGCAGGCCGATAATGAATCTGGTGCAGGTTGATAATGAATCTGGTGCAGGTTGATAATGAATCTGGTGCAGACAGATAATGAATCTGGTGCAGGCTGATAATGAATCTGGTGCAGACAGATAATGAATCTGGTGCAGGTTGATAATGAATTTGATGCATGCCGATAATGTATGTGGTGCACGCCGATAATGAATCTGGTGCAGGCCGATAATGAATCTGGTGCAGGCCGATAATGAATCTGGTGCAGGCTGATAGTCAATCTGGTGCAGGTTGATAATGAATCTAGTGCAGGTTGATACTGAATCTGGTGCAGGCTGATAATGAATGTGGTGCTCGGCGATAATGAATCTGGTGCATGCCGATAATGAATTATGGTGCACACCGATAATGAATCTGGTGCAGGTTGATAATGAATCTGTTGCAGGCTGATAATGAATCTGGTGCAGGCGTATAATGAATCTGGTGCAGGTTGATAATGAATCTGGTGCAGACAGATAATGAATCTGGTGCAGGCAGACAATAAATGTGGTGTAGGCTGATAATGAATCTGGTGCAGGCCGATAATGAATCTGGTGCAGGTTGATAATGAATCTAGTGCAGGTTGATAATGAATCTGGTGCAGGCTGATAATGAATCTGGTGCAGACAGATAATGAATCTGGTGCAGGCTGATAATGAATCTGGTACAGACAGATAATGAATCTGGTGCAGGCCGATAATGAATGTGGTGCACGCCGATAATGAATCTGGTGCAGGTTGATAATGAATGTGGTGCAGGCCGATAATGAATGTGGTGCAAGCTGATAATGAATCTGGTGCAGGCCGATAAAGAATGTGGTGCAGGCTGATAATGAGTCTGGTGCAGGCCGATAAAGAATCTGGCACAGGTTGATAATGAATCTGGTGCAGGCTGATAATGAATGTGGTGCACGACGATAATGAATCTGGTGCAGGCTGATAATGTATCTGGTGCAGACAGATAATTAATCTGGTGCAGGCTGATAATGAATCTGGTGCAGACAGATAATGAATCTGGTGCAGGCCGATAATGAATCTGGTGCAGGTTGATAATGAATCTGGTGCAGGTTGATAATGATTCTATTGCAGGTTGATAATGAATCTGGTGCAGGTTGATAATGAATCTGGTGCAGGCAGATAATGAATGTGGTGCAGGCCGATAATGAATCTATTGCAGGTTGATAATGAATCTGGTGCAGGCTGATAATGAATGTGGTGCAGTCCGATAATGAATCTAGTGCAGGTTGATAATGAATCTGGTGCTCGCCGATAATGAATCTGGTGCAGGTTGATAATGAATTTGGTTCAGGTTGATAATGAATCTGGTGCATGTTGATAATCTGGTGCAGGTTGATAATGAATCTGGTGCAGGCCGATAATGAATCTGGTGCAGACCGATAATGAATGTGGTGCACACCGATATTGAATCTGGTGCAGGTTGATAATGAATGTGGTGCAGGCCGATAATGAATGTGGTGCAGGCTGAAAATGAATCTGGTGCAGGCCGATAATGAATGTGGTGAAGGCTGATAATGAGTCTGGTGCAGGCCGATAATGAATCTGGTGCAGGTTGATAATGAATCTGGTGCAGGCTGATAATGAATGTGGTGCACGACGATAATGAATCTGGTGCAGGCTGATAATGTATCTGGAGCAGACAGATAATTAATCTGGTGCATGCTGATAATGCATCTGGTGCAGGTTGATAATGAATCTGGTGCAGGCCGATAATGAATCTGGTGCAGGTTGATAATGAATCTGGTGCAGACGGATAATGAATCTGGTGCAGACAGATAATGAATCTGGTGCAAGCCGATAATGAATCTGGTGCAGGCCGATAATGAATCTGGTGCAGGCCGATAGTGAATCTGGTGCAGGCTGATAATGAATCTGGTGCAGACAGATAATAAATATGGTGCAGGCCGATAATGAATGTGGTGCAGGCCGATAATGAATGTGGTGCAGGCCGATAATGAATCTGGTGCAGACAGATAATGAATCTGGTGCAGGCCGATAATAAATGTGGTGCAGGCTGATAATGAATCTGGTGCAGGCCGATAATGAATCTGGTGCAGGTTGATAATGAATCTGGTTCAGGTTGATAATGAATCTGGTGCAGGCTGATAATGAATCTGGTGCAGACAGATAATGAATCTGGTGCCGGCCGATAATGAATCTGGTGCAGGCCGATAATGAATCTGGTGCAGGCTGATAATGAATCTAATCTGGTGCAGGCCGATAATGAATGTGGTGCAGGCCGATAATGAATCTGGTGTAGGCTGATAATGAATTTGGTGCAGACAGATAATGAATCTGGTGCAGGCCGATACTGAATCTGGTGCAGGCCGATAATGAATCTGGTGCAGACCGATATTGAATCTGGTGCAGGCCGATAATGAATCTGGTGCTGGCCGATAATGAATCTGGTGCAGGCTGATAATGAATTAGGCAGCAACAGACAAGGGTACAGCCAGAGGTTTGGTGGGGATGCGGTATTTCTCTACCAGGGACTGTGAAATAAGATTCCCGGCTGCTCCAGAGTCCAGTTGGGCTAGTTCGAAATGACGGTTCTCCCCGTAGACGATTGAAACTGACAACAGCAGGGATGGAGAGGATTTATTCTTGTCTAGGTGGACCTCTCTGAGCGAACCTAGACACAGGTGTTTCCCGACCTCTCCGGGCAGGCACGGATCCGGTGCTCCTTACTGCCACAGTAGAAGCAGGTCCCCTCGGCACGGCGTAAGTCCTGATGGGTCTTGACCATCTTGGTCTGGTCGACCTGCATAGGCTCAGGAGGGTGTACCTGGTTAGAGACAGAAGGAGTGACGGGTTTCTGAAAAGTAGGAGCTAGACGTGGTAACCTCCTCTCACGGGTGACCTCTCTGGCACGCTCCTGGAACCGTAGGTCAATCCGGGTGGCAAGAGTTATTAAGTCATCGAGAGTGGTAGGAATGTCCCGACCGGCAAGTTCATCTTTAATACGGCCGGACAGACCCTCCCAGAAGACGGAAACCAGAGCGTCGTTATCCCAGGCCAGCTCCGAGGCAAGGGTACGGAACCGTATGGCATATTGGCCCACGGTGAGACTCTCCTGACGGAGGCGTAGCAACGATGATGCGGATGAGGTCTTCCGTCCGGGTTCGTCGAAGACTTTCCGGAAAGCCGTGAGAAAAGCAGGCAAGTTGGACACCAGGGGGTCTCCTCTCTCCCATAGAGGATTTAGCCAGGCCAGGGCCTCCCCGGTGAGATGGGACATGATGAATGCAATTTTGGCTCGGTCGGAGTTAAACTGGTGGGACAATAGTTCAAAGTGCAGGGTGCACTGATTTATGAAGCCCCGAGCCTGGGCTGAGTCGCCTCCGAAGCGAGGAGGTGCAGAAAGCCGAGGTCCGGGGTAGGATATCATGGTGTTAGTGGACAGCGGAGCTGCCGGATTGCGAGACATGGCACTGGCGGAGGTTGTTGGTGGAGCAGTCAGAGTGTCCAGGCGAGTATTGACATTCCGCAGGTGACCCAGGATGGACTCCTGTTGGGACCTTTGACGGGACAGTTCATGACACAGGTCTGAGAGCGAGGGAGCTTGGGTGCCACCGGGTTCCATGGCCCGAGCAAACTGTAACGGGTCTGGGAGGCGGAACCTCTGGGCTACTATACAAGGGAGCGGTCCTTGTAAGGGAGCGGGTGGCGACCAGACAGGCAGTCACAACAGGTGACCCGGACAGTTTCTGGGAGTACGGGCAAGAGGTCACGGCAAGTGATCAGGGCAGTCTCTGGAAGAACGGGCTGGAGGTCACGGCAAGTGACCGGGGCAGTCTCTGGAAGAACGGGCTGGAGGTCACGGCAAGTGACCGGGGCAGTCTCTAGGTAAAGGGTAGGTACGACCTGTGATGGCTGAACCTCCAGGTAGGCTAGCAAGGCAGATGGAGGATGTGTGCTCCCAGGTGAGCAAGCGAGAGTCTCTGGAATAGCAGGTGGTCACAGCACGTGACGGCGGAGCCTCCAGGTAGGCAAGCAGGCAGGTAGCGGAGAAGCGCTCCCGGGTGAGCGGGCAAGAGTCTGGAATAGCTGGTGGTCACAGCACGTGACAGCGGAGCCTCCGGGCAGGCAAGCAGGCAGGTAGCGGAGAAGCGCTCCCAGGTGAGCGGGCAAGAGTCTGGAATAGCTGGTGGTCACAGCACGTGACAGCGGAGCCTCCGGGCAGGCAAGCAGGCAGGTAGCGGAGAAGCGCTCCCAGGTGAGCGGGCAAGCTGGTCCATAGACAGACTGACCGGAGTTGTAAGGCAGACCGTCGGACCTCAGGCAAGCAGGCAGGTAGCTGATGTGCGCTCCCAGGTGAGCGGGCAAGTTGGTCCTTAGACAGACTGACCGGAGTTGTAAGGCAGACCGTCGGACCTCAGGCAGGCAGGCAGGTAACAGGAAATCAGGCAGGATTAGGACAGCAAGCTGGCAGGAATCTGGCAGGTAACTGGCAGGTAACTGGCAACGGGACCTGAGGGCTGAAGCAGAGTAGATCGGTGCAACAACATTGCTCGGGCACCTCCATTTTGGAGGAGGTGCCTTATATATGGTAAAGTCCTCCGGCCATTGGCCGTGGACTCCTTAGGACGGCGCGCGCGGCCCCTTTAAGAGGGAGGGAGGGCGCGCGCGCGCGCCCTAAGCACAGTGGCCGGGAAGGAGCGCGCGCTGCCAGCAGAGCGGGAGAGGGACGCCGGGCACGGAGCAAAGCGGTGAGGGGAACAGCGTCCCTGCCTAGCAGTGGGCAGGGACGCCGGGACTACAATTATAATATATAAAGGACTATGTAGGGCCCATTATACTGTATGGAGCACTATGTGGGGCCCATTATACTGCATGGAGGACTATGTGGGGGCCATTTTACTGTATGGAGGACTATGTGGAGCCATTATACTGTATGGAGCACTATGTGGGGTCCATTATACTGTTTGGAGGACTATGTGGGGGCCATTATACTGTATGCAGGACTATGTGGAGCCCATTATACTGTATGGAGGACTATGTCGGACCATTATACTATATGGAGGACTATGTTGGGGCCATTATACTGTATGGAGGATTATGTGGAGCCCATTATACTGTATAAAGCATTATGTGGGGCCATTATACTGTATGGAGGACTATGTGGGCCATTATTCTATATGGAGGACTATGTGGAGCCCATTATACTGTATGGAGGATTATGTGGGGCCATTATACTGTATGGAGGATTATGTGGGGCCATTATACTGTATGGAGGACTATGTGGGCCATTATTTTGTATGGAGGACTATGTGGGCCCAATATTCTGCATGTAGGACTATGTGGGGCCATTATACTGTATGGAGGACTATGTTGGGCCATTATACTGTATAGAGCACTATGTGGGGCGCATTATACTGTATGGAGGACTATGTGGGCCATTATTCTGTATGGATGACTATGTGGAGCCCATTATACCGTATGGAGGATTATGTGGGGGCCATTATACTGTATGGAGGACTATGTGGGCCCATTATTCTGTATGGAGGACTATCTGGAGCCCATTATACTGTATGGAGGATTATGTGGGGGCCAGTATACTGTATGGAGGACTATGTGGGGTCATTATTCTGTATGGAGGACTATGTGGGGCCCTTATACTGTATGGAGTATTATGTGGGGCCATTATTCTATATGGAGCACTACTTGGTTCCCATTATACTGTATTGAGGACTATGTGGGGACCATTATACTGTATGGAGGACTATGTGAGGCCATTATACTGTATGGAGGACTATATGGAGCCGATTATACTATATGGAGCACTATGTGGGGCCATTATACTGTATGCAGCACTATGTGGGGCCCATTATACTGTATGGAGGAATATGTGGGGGCCATTATACTGTGTGGAGGACTATGTGGGGCCATTACACTGTATGGAGGACTATGTGGGGCAACTATTTTCTGTGGAGGACTATGTGGGGCCCTTATACTGTATGGAGGACTATGTGGGGCCCTTATACTGTATGGAGGAATATGTGGGGCCAATTATACTGTATGGAGGACTATGTGGGGGCCATTACACTGTATAGAGGACTATGTGGGGCTATTATACTGTATGGAGGACTATGTTGGGCCCATTATTCTGTAAGAAGGACTATGTGGGGCCATTATTCTGTATGGAGGACTATGTGGGGCCATTATTTTGTATGGAGGACTATGTGGGCCCATTATTCTGTACGAAGGACTATGTGGGGCCATTATTCTGTATGGAGGACTATGTGGGGCCATTATTTTGTATGGAGGACTATGTGGGGCCCTTATACTGTATGGAGGACTATGTGGGTCCTTTATACTGTATGGAGGACTATGTGGGGCCCAATATACTATACGGAGGACTATGTGGAGCCATTATACTGTATGGAGCACTATGTGGGACCCATTATACTGTATGGAGTACTATGTGGGGGCTATTATACTGTATGGAGGACTATGTGGGGCCATTATACTGCATGGAAGACTATGTTGGGCCCATTATTCTGTATGAAGGACTATGTGGTGCCCATTATACTGTATGAAAGACTATGTGGGGCCATTATTCTGTATGGAGGACTATGTGGGGCCCTTATACTATACTGTATGGAGGACTATGTGGAGCCATTATTCTGTATGGAGCACTATGTGGGGCCATTATACTGCATAGAGCCCTATGTGGGGCCCATTATACTGTATGGAGGACTATGTGGGGCCCATTATACTGTATGGAGGACTACGTGGGGCCCTTATACTCTGCTGTATGGAGGACTATGTGAGCCCATTATACTGTATGGAGGACTATATGGAGCCCATTATACTATATGGAGCACTATGTGGGGCCATTATACTGTATGGAGCACTATGTGGGGCCCATTATACTGTATGGAGGACTATGTGGGGGCCATTATACTATATGGAGCACTATGTGGGGCCATTATACTGTATGGAGCACTATGTGGGGCCCATTATACTGTATGGAGGACTATGTGGGGGCCATTATACTGTGTGGAGGACTATGTGGGGCCATTATACCGTATGGAGGACTATGTGGGGCCATTATACTGTATGGATCACTACGTGGGGCCCATTATACTGTTTGGAGGACTATGTGGGGCCATTATACTGTATGGAGGACTATGTGGGGCCATTATTCTGCATGGAGGACTATGTTGGGCCTATTATTCTGTATAAAGGACTATGTGGGGCCCATTATACTGTATGCAGGACTATGTGGGGCCATTATTCTGTATGGAGGACTTTGTGGGGCCCTTATACTGTATGGAGGAATATGTGGGGCCATTATTCTGTATGGAGCACTACGTGGTTCCCTTTTACTGTATGCAGGACTATGTGGGGACCATTATTCTGTATGGAGGACTATGTGAGGCCATTATTCTGTATGAAGGACTATGTGTAGCCCATTATACTGTATGGAGCACTATGTGGGGCCATTATACTGTATAGAGCACTATGTGGGGCCCATTATACTCTATGGAGGACTATGTGGGCCATTATTCTGTATGGATGACTATGTGGAGCCCATTTTACTGTATGGAGGATTATGTGGGGGCAATTATACTGTATGGAGGACTATGTGGGGCCATTATTCTGTATGGAGGACTATGTGGAGCCCATTATATTGTATGGAGGATTATGTGGGGGCCATTATACTGTATGGAGGACTATGTGGGGTCATTATTCTGTATGGAGGACTATGTGGGGCCTTTATACTGTCTGGAGGACTATGTGGGGCGATTTTTCTGTATGGAGCACTACGTGGTTCCCATTATACTGTATTGAGGACTATGTGGGGACCATTATACTGTATGGAGGTCTATGTGAGGCCATTGTACTGTATAGTGGACTATATGGAGCCCATTATACTATATGGAGCACTATGTGGGGCCATTATACTGTATGGAGCACTATGTGGGTCCCATTATACTGTATGGAGGAATATGTGGGGGCCATTATACTGTGTGGATGACTATGTGGGGCCATTACACTGTATGGAGGACTATGTGGGGCCATTATTTTGTATGGAGGACTATGTGGGGCCCTTATACTGTATGAAGGACTATGTGGGGCCCTTATACTGTATGGAGGACTATGTGGGGCCAATTATACTGTATGGAGGACTATGTGGGGGCCATTATACTGTATAGAGGACTATGTGGGGCCATTATACTGTATGGAGGACTATGTTGGGCCCATTATTCTGCATGAAGGAATATGTGGGGCCATTATTCTGTATGGAGGACTATGTGGGGCCATTATTTTTTATGGAGGATTATGTGGGGCCCTTTTACTGTATGGAGGACTATGTGGGGCCCTTATACTGTATGGAGGACTATGTGGGGCCCAATATACTGTATGGAGGACTATGTGGAGCCATTATACTGTATGGAGCACTATGTGGGGCCCATTATACTGTATGGAGTACTATGTGGGGGCCATTATACTGTATGGAGTACTATGTGGGGCCATTATACTGCATGGAAGACTATGTTGGGCCCATTATTCTGTATGAAGGACTATGTGGGGCCCATTATACTGTATGAAAGACTATGTGGGGCCATTATTCTATATGGAGGACTATGTGGGGCCCTTATACTATACTGTATGGAGGACTATGTGGAGCCATTATTCTGTATGGAGCACTATGTGGGGCCCATTATACTGTATGGAGGACTATGTGGGGCCCATTATACTGTATGGAGGACTATGTGGGGCCCTTATACTATGCTGTATGGAGGACTATGTGAGGCCATTATACTGTATGGAGGACTATATGGAGCCAATTATACTATATGGGGCACTATGTCGGGCCATTATACTGTATGGAGCACTATGTGGGGCCCATTATACTGTATGGAGGACTATGTGGGGGCCATTATACTGTGTGGAGGACTATATGGGGTCATTATACTGTATGGAGGACTATGTGGGGCCATTATTTTGTATGGAGGACTATGTGGGGCCCTTATACTGTATGGAGGACTATGTGGGGCCCTTATACTGTATGCAGGACTATGTGGGGCCCTTATACTGTAAGGAGGACTATGTGGGGCCAATTATACTGTATGGAGGACTATGTGGGGGCCATTATACTGTATAGAGGACTATGTGGGGCCATTATACTGTATGGAGGACTATGTTGGGCCCATTATTCTGTATGGAGGACTTTGTGGGGCCCTTATAATGCATGGAGGACTCTGTGGGGCCCTTATACTGTATGGAGTACTATGTGGGGCCCATTATACTGTATGGAGGGCTATGTGGGGTACTTATACTGTGTGGAGGACTATGTTGGGCCATTATACTGTATGGGCGACTTTACGGGGCCATTATACTGTATGGAGGACTATGTGGGGCCATTATACTGTATGGAGGACTATATAGGCCTATTATACTGTATGGAGGACTATGTGGGGTCCATTGTTGTGTATGAAAGACTATGTGGGGCCCATTATACTGTATGGAGGACTATGTGGGGCCATTATTCTATATGGAGGACTATGTGGGGCCCTTATACTGTATGGAGGTCTATGTGGGGCCATTATTCTGTATGGAGCACTACGTGGTTCCCATTATACTGTATGGAAGACTATGTTGGGACCATTATACTGTATGGAGGACTATGTGAGGCCATTATTCTGTATGGAGGACTATATGTAGCCCATTATACTGTATGGAGCACTATGTGGGGCCATTATACTGTATGGAGCACTATGTGGGGCCCATTATACTGTATGGAGGACTATGTGGGGGCCATTATACTGTACAGAGGACTATGTGGGGCGATTATACTGTATGGAGGACTATGTTGGGCCCATTATTCTGTATGAAGGACTATGTGGGGCCAATATTCTGTATGGAGGACTATGTGGGGCCATTATTTTGATTGGAGGACTATGTGGGGCCCTTATACTGTATGGAGGACTATGTGGGGCCCTTATATTGTATGGAGGACTATGTGGGGCCATTATACTGTATGTAGCACTATGTGGGGCCCATTATACTGTATAAAGGACTAAGTGGGGGCCATTTTTCTGTATAGTACTATGTTGGACCATTATACTGTATGGATGAGTTTGTTGGGCCCAATATTCTGTTTGGATGACTATGTGGGGCCCTTATACTGTATGGAGGACTATGTGGGGCCCTTATACTGTATGGAGGACTATGTGGGCCCATTATACTGTATGGAGGACTATGTGGGGCCCTTATACTGTATGGAGGACTATGTGGGGCTATTATACTGTATGGAGGACTATGCGGGGCCATTATACTGTATGGAGGAGTATGTGGGGCCATTTTACTGTATGGAGAACTATGTGGGGCCATTATACTGTATGGAGGACTATGTGGGCCATTTTTCTGTATGGATTACTATGTGGGCCCATTATTCTGCATGTAGGACTATGTGGGGCCATTACACTGTATGGAGGACTATGTGGGGCCCATTATACTGTATGGAGAACTATGTGGGGCCCATGATACTGCATGGAGGACTATGTCGGGGCCATTATACTCTATGGAGGACTATGTGGAGCCATTATACTGTATGGAGCACTATGTGGGGCCCAATATACTGTATGGAGGACTATGTGGGGGCCATTATACTGTATGGAGGACTATGTGGAGCCCATTAAACTGTATGGAGGACTATGTGGGCCCATTATACTGTATGGAGCACCATGTGTGCCCATTTTACTGTAAAGAAGACTATGTGGAGTCCATTATACTGTATGGAGGATTATGTGGAGCCCATTATACTGTATCGAGGATTATGTGGGGCCATTATACTGTATGTAGGACTATGTGGGCCATTATTCTGTATGGAGGACTATGTAAGGCCATTTTACTATACTAGATGGTGGCCCGATTCTAACGCATCGGGTATTCTAGCATATGTCTCCCGACCCTCCTTTATAATGCCCCATGCAGGATGTCACATCCCCCCCTTCCTTATAATGCCCCATGCAGGAAGTCACATCCCCCTATATAATACCCCATGCAGGATGTCACATCCCCCTTATATAATACCCCATGCAGGATGTCACATCCCTCGTATATAATACGCCATGCAGGATTTCACACCCCCCTATATAATGCCCCATGCAGGAAGTCACATCCCCCTTATATAATACCCCATGCAGGATGTCACATCCCCCTATAGTGCCCCATGCAGGATGTCACATCCCCCCTCTATAATACCCCATGCAGGATGTCACATCTCTCCATAGTGCCCCATGCAGGCTGTCACATCCCCCCTATATAATACCCCATGCAGGATGTCACATCCCCCGTATATAATACCCCATGCAGGATGTCACATCCCCACTATATAATGCCCCATGCAGGAAGTTACATCCCCCTATATAATACCCCATGCAGGATGTCACATCCCCCTATATTGACCCATGCAGGATGTCACATCTCTCCATAGTGCCCCATGCAGGCTGTCACATCTCTCAATAGTGCCCCATTCAGGATGTCACATCTCTCCATAGTGCCCCATGCAGGCTGTCACATCCCCCCTATATAATACCCCATGAGGATGTCACGTCCCCCGTATTTAATAGCCCATGCAGGATGTCACAACCCCCCTATATAATACCCCATGCAGGATGTCACATTCCCCGTATATAATACCCCATGCATATAATACCCCATGCAGGATGTCACATCCCCCGTATATAATACCCCATGCAGGATATCCCATCCCCCCTATATATTGCCCCATGCAGGAAGTCACATCCCCCTATATAATACTCCATGCAGGATGTCACATCCCACTATAGTGCCCCATGCAGGATGTCACATCCCCCCTATATAATACCCCATGCAGGATGTCACATCTCTTCATAGTGCCCCATGCAGGCTGTCACGTCCCCCCTATATAATACCCCATGCAGGATGTCAAATCCCCCTTATATAATACCCCATGCAGGATGTCACATACCCACTATATAATGCCCCATGCAGGAAGTCACATCCCCCCTATATAATACCACATGCAGGATGTCACATTCCCCTATAGTGCCCATGCAGGATGTCACATCCCCCTATATAATAACCCATGCAGGATGTCACATCTCTCCATAGTGCCCCGTGCAGGCTGTCACATCTCTCCATAGTGCCCCATGCAGGATGTCACATCTCTCCATAGTGCCCCATGCAGGATTTCACATCCCCCCTATATAATACCCCATGCAGGATGTCACATCTCTCCATAGTGCCCCATGCAGGCTGTCACATCCCCCCTATATAATACCCCATGCAGGATGTCACATCTCTCCATAGTGCCCCATGCAGGCTGTCACATCCCCCCTGTATAATACCCCATGCAGGATGTCACAACCCCCCATAGTGCCCCATGCAGGTCCCCTATGACCCCATACAAAAAAAAAAATCCAATACTCACCTCACTGCTTCTCTGGACTCCAGCGTAGCCGGCATCTTCCCGCTGTGCGCTGTGACCGCTCAGGAGAGAGCGCGGTGTAAAGACGTCACCGCGCCCTCTGACCTGAGATGTCTCAGAGCATCAGCGGAAGACACAGGAGCTGCTGCGGAGACACGGGGAGGGGTAAGTATGTTGCCGGGTTCCGGGGTCCTGATCGAGCGGGGGGTGGGATGGGAGGAGAAGAGAGGGGAGGGGAGAGGAGGGGAGGGGCGTCACACTTGTCTTTGGGAGATAAGCAGCCGTAGCCGCTGATCTTCCGACGATAGCCGCATGTAGGTCAGCGGCGCCTGCGGTCGGGGGACTTATCCTGCGAGCAGCCGGCTGCATCTCCCGGCTGCATCGCCGCTGACCTCCGTGCCGCACATGAGCCGCTAATGGCCGCTATGTTTTTCTGAAATGCCGCTTCGCTGATTGGCCGCGGCCGGACCAATCAGCGAACCGGGATTTCCTGGACAGACAGACAGACAGACAGACAGAAAGACAGACAGAAAGACAGACAGACGGGATAAGACAATTATATAGATAGATGGAGAACTATGTGGGGCCGATTATACTGTATGGAGCACTATGTGGGGCCGATTATACTGTATGGAGCACTATGTGGGGGCCATTATACTGTATGGAGGACTATGTGGGGCCATTATACTGTATGGAGGACTATGTGGGGCCATTATACTGTATGGAGCACTATGTGGGGCCATTATACTGTATGGAGGACTATGTGGAGCCATTATACTGTATGGAGCACCATGTGGGGCCATTATACTGTATGGAGGACTATGTGGGGCCATTATACTGTATGGAGGACTATGTGGGGCCCATTATACTGTATGGAGGACTATCTGGTGCCATTATACTGTATGGAGAGACTATGTGGGGCCATTATACTGTATGGAACACTATGTGGGGCCCATTATATTGTATGGAGGACTATGTGGGGCCCATTGTACTGTATGGAGAACTATCTGGGGCCATTATACTGTATGGAGGACTATGTGGGGCCATTATACTGTATGGAGCTCTATGTTGGGCCCATTATTCTGTATGAAGGACTATGTGGGGCCATTATACTGTATGGAGGACTTTGTGTGGCCACTATTTTGTATGGAGGACTATGTGGGGCCCTTATACTGTATGGAGGACTATGTGGGGCCAATTATACTGTATGGAGGACTATATGGGGCCATTATACTGTATGGAGGACTATGTGGGGCCATTATACTGTATGGAGGACTATGTTGGGCCCATTATTCTGTATGGAGGACTATGTGGGGCCCTTATACTGTATGGAGGACTATGTGGGGCCCTTATACTGTATGGAGGACTATGTGGGGCCCATTATACTGTATTAAGGACTATGTGGGGCCCTTATACTGTATGGAGGACTATGTGAGGCCATTATACTGTTTGGAGGACTATGCAGGGCCATTATACTGTATGGAGGACTATGGGGCCATTATACTGTATGGAGGACTATGTGGGCACATTATACTGTATCGAGGATTATGTGGGGCCATTATACTGTATGGAGGACTATGTGGGCCATTATTCTGTATGGAGGACTATGTAAGGCCATTATACTATACTAGATGGTGGCCCAATTCTAACGCATCGGGTATTCTAGCATATGTCTCCCGACCCTCCTTTATAATGCCCCATGCAGGAAGTCACATCCCCCCCCTCCCTTATAATGCCCCATGCAGGAAGTCACATCCCCCTATATAATACCCCATGCAGGATGTCACATCCCCCTTATATAATACCCCATGCAGGATGTCATATCCCTCGTATATAATACCCCATGCAGGATTTCACATCCCCCTATATAATGCCCCATGCAGGAAGTCACATCCCCCCTATATAATACCTCTTGCAGGATGTCACATCCCCCTATAGTGCCCCATGCAGGATGTCACATCCCCCCTATATAATACCCCATGCAGGATGTCACATCTCTCCATAGTGCCCCGTGCAGGCTGTCACATTCCCCCTATATAATACCCCATGCAGGATGTCACATCCCCCATATATAATACCCCATGCAGGATGTCACATCCCCACTATATAATGCCCCATGCAGAATGTCACATCCCCCTATATAATACTCCATGCAGGATGTCACATCCCCCTATATTGACCCATGCAGGATGTCACATCTCTCCATAGTGCCCCATGCAGGATGTCACATCTCTCCATAGTGCCCCATGCAAGCTGTCACATCCTCCCTATATAATACCCCATGCAGGATGTCACGTCCCCCGTATTTAATAGCCCATGCAGGATGTCACATCCCCCCTATTTAATACCCCATGCAGGATGTCACATTCCCCGTATATAATACCCCATGCATATAATACCCCATGCAGGATGTCACATCCCCCGTATATAATACGCCACGCAGGATATCCCATCCCCCCTATATAATGCCCCATGCAGGAAGTCACATCCCCCTATATAATACTCCATGCAGGATGTCACATCACACTATTGTGCCCCATGCAGGATGTCACATCCCCCCTATATAATACCCCATACAGGATGTCACATCTCTTCATAGTGCCCCATGCAGGCTGTCATGTCCCCCCTATATAATACCCCATGCAGGATGTCAAATCCCCCTTATATAATACCCCATGCAGGATGTCACATACCAACTATATAATGCCCCATGCAGGAAGTCACATCCCCCCTATATAATACCACATGCAGGATGTCACATTCCCCTATAGTGCCCCATGCAGGATGTCACATCCCCCCTATATAATAACCCATGCAGGATGTCACATCTCTCCATAGTGCCCCGTGCAGGCTGTCACATCTCTCCATAGTGCCCCATGCAGGATGTCACATCTCTCCATAGTGCCCCATGCAGGATGTCACATCCCCCCTATATAATACCCCATGCAGGATGTCACATCTCTCCATAGTGCCCCATGCAGGCTGTCACATCCCCCGTATATAATATGCCACGCAGGACATCCCATCCCCCCTATATAATGCCCCATGCAGGAAGTCACATCCCCCTATATAATACTCCATGCAGGATGTCACATCCCACTATAGTGCCCCATGCAGGATGTCACATCCCCCCTATATAATACCCCATACAGGATGTCACATCTCTTCATAGTGCCCCATGCAGGCTGTCACGTCCCCCCTATATAATACCCCATGCAGGATGTCAAATCCCCCTTATATAATACCCCATGCAGGATGTCACATACCCACTATATAATGCCCCATGCAGGAAGTCACATCCCCCCTATATAATACCACATGCAGGATGTCACATTCCCCTATAGTGCCCCATGCAGGATGTCACATCCCCCCTATATAATAACCCATGCAGGATGTCACATCTCTCCATAGTGCCCCGTGCAGGCTGTCACATCTCTCCATAGTGCCCCATGCAGGATGTCACATCTCTCCATAGTGCCCCATGCAGGATGTCACATCCCCCCTATATAATAACCCATGCAGGATGTCACATCTCTCCATAGTGCCCCGTGCAGGCTGTCACATCTCTCCATAGTGCCCCATGCAGGATGTCACATCTCTCCATAGTGCCCCATGCAGGATGTCACATCCCCCCTATATAATACCCCATGCAGGATGTCACATCTCTCCATAGTGCCCCATGCAGGCTGTCACATCCCCCCTATATAATACCCCATGCAGGATGTCACATCTCTCCATAGTGCCCCATGCAGGCTGTCACATCCCCCCTATATAATACCCCATGCAGGATGTCACAACCCCCCTTAGTGCCCCATGCAGGTCCCCTATGACCCCATACAAAAAAAAAAAATCCAATACTCACCTCACTGCTTCTCTGGACTCCAGCGTAGCCGGCATCTTCCCGCTGTGCGCTGTGACTGCTCAGGAGAGAGCGCGGTGTAAAGACGTCACCGCGCCCTCTGACCTGAGATGTCTCAGAGCATCAGCGGAAGACACAGGAGCTGCTGCGGAGACACGGGGAGGGGTAAGTATGGTGCCGGGTTCCGGGGTCCTGATCGAGCGGGGGGAGGGACGGGAGGAGAAGAGAGGGGAGGGGAGAGGAGGGGAGGGGCATCACACTTGCCTTTGGGAGATAAGCAGCCGTAGCCGCTGATCTTCCGGCGATAGCCGCATGTAGGTCAGCGGCGCCTGCGGTCGGGGGACTTATCCTGCGAGCAGCCGGCTGCATCTCCCGGCTGCATCGCCGCTGACCTCCGTGCCGCACATGAGCCGCTAATGGCCGCTATGTTTTTCTGAAATGCCGCTTCGCTGATTGGCCGCGGCCGGACCAATCAGCGAACCGGGATTTCCTGGACAGACAGACAGACAGACAGAAAGACAGACAGACGGGATAAGACAATTATATAGATAGATGGAGAACTATGTGGGGCCGATTATACTGTATGGAGCACTATGTGGGGCCTATTATACTGCATGGAGGACTATGTGGGGGCCATTATACTGTATGGAGGACTATGTGGGGCCATTATACTGTATGGAGGACTATGTGGGGCCATTATACTGTATGGAGCACTATGTGGGGCCATTATACTGTATGGAGGACTATGTGGAGCTATTATACTGTATGGAGCACCATGTGGGGCCATTATACTGTATGGAGGACTATGTGGGGCCATTATACTGTATGGAGGACTATGTGGGGCCATTATACTGTATGGAGGACTATGTTGGGCCCAGTATTCTGTATGGAGGACTATGTGGGGCCCTTATACTGTATAGAGGACTATGTGGGGCCCATTATACTGTATTGAGGACTATGTGGGGCCCTTATACTGTATGGAGGACTATGTGAGGCCATTATACTGTTTGGAGGACTATGCAGGGCCATTATACTTTATGGAGGACTATGGGGCCATTATACTGTATGGAGGACTATGTGGGCCCATTATACTGTATGGAGGACTATGTGGGCCCATTATACTGTATTGAGGACTATGTGGAGCCCATTATTCTGTATGGAGGATTATGTGGAGCCCATTATACTGTATGGAGGATTATGTGGGGCCATTATACTGTATGGAGAAATATGTGGGCCATTATTCTGTATGGAGGACTACGTGGGGCCCTTATACTGTATGGAGGACTATGTGTGGCCATTATTCTGTATGGAGCACTACGTGGTTCCCATTATACTGTATGGAGGACTATGTGGGGACCATTATACTGTATGGAGGACTTTTTGAGGCCATTGTACTGTACGGAGGACTATATGGAGCCCATTATACTGTATGGAGCACTATGTGGGGCTATTATACTGTATGGAGCACTATGTAAGGCCCATTATACTGTATGGAGGACTATGTTGGGGCCATTATACTGTATGGAGGACTATGTGGGGCCATTACACTGTATGGAGGACTATGTTGGGCCCATTATTCTGTATGAAGGACTGTGTGGGGCCCATTATACTGTATGAAGGACTATGCGGGGCCATTATTCTGTATGGAGGACTATGTGGGTCCCTTATACTGTGTGGAGGACTATGTGGGGCCATTATACTGCATGGAGGACTATGTTTGGCCCATTATTCTGTATGAAGGACTATGTGGTGCCCATTATACAGTATGAAGGACTATGTGGGGGCCATTATACTGTATGGAGGACTATGTGGGGCCATTATACTGTATGGAGGACTATGTTGGGCCCATTATTCTGTATGAAGGACTGTGTGGGCCCATTATACTGTATGGAGGACTATGCGGGGCCATTATTCTGTATGGAGGACTAGGTGGGTCCCTTATACTGTGTGGAGGACTATGTGGGGCCATTATTCTGTATGGAGCACTATGTGGTTCCCATTATACTGTATGGAGTACTTTGTGGGGACCATTATACTGTATGGAGGACTATGTGAGGCCATTATACTGTATGGAGTACTATATGGAGCCCATTATACTGTATGAAGCATTATGTGGGGCCATTATACTGTATGGAGCACTATTTGGGGCTCATTAAACTGTATGGAGGACTATGTGGGGGCCATTATACTGTATGGAGGACTATGTGGGGCCATTATACTGCATGGAGGACTATGTTGGGCCCATTATTCTGTATGAAGGACTATGTGGTGCTAATTATACTGTATGGAGGACTATGTGGGGCCATTATTCTGTATGGAGGACTATGTGGGGCCATTATTCTGTATGGAGCACTACGTGGTTCCCATTATACTGTATCGAGTACTTTGTGGGGACCATTACACTGTATGGAGGACTATGTGAGGCCATTATACTGTATGGAGGACTATATGGAGCCCATTATACTGTATGAAGCACTTTGTGGGGCCATTATACTGTATGGAGCACTATTTGGGGCCCATTATACTGTATGGAGGACTATGTGGGGGCCATTATACTGCATGGAGGACTATGTTGGGCCCATTATTCTGTATGAAGGACTATGTGGTGCCCATTATACTGTATGGAGGACTATGTGGGGGCCATTATACTGTATGGAGGACTATGTGGGGCCATTATACTGTATGGAGGACTATGTGGGACCCTTATACTGTGTGGAGGACTATGTGGGGCCATTATTCTGTATGGAGCACTACGTGGTTTCCATTATACTGTATGGAGTACTTTGTGGGGACCATTATACTGTATGGAGGACTATGTGAGGCCATTATACTGTATGGAGGACTATATGGAGCCCATTATACTGTATGAAGCATTATGTGGGGCCATTATACTGTATGGAGCACTATTTGGGGCCCATTAAACTGTATGGAGGACTATGTGGGGGCCATTATACTGTATGGAGGACTATGTGGGGCCATTATACTGCATGGAGGACTATGTTGGGCCCATTATTCTGTATGAAGGACTATGTGGTGCCAATTATACTGTATGGAGGACTATGTGGGGCCATTATTCTGTATGGAGGACTATGTGGGGCCATTATTCTGCATGGAGCACTACGTGGTTCCCATTATACTGTATCGAGTACTTTGTGGGGACCATTATACTGTATGGAGGACTATGTGAGGCCATTATACTGTATGGAGGACTATATAGAGCCCATTATACTGTATGAAGCACTATGTGGGGCCATTATACTGTATGGAGCACTATTTGGGGCCCATTATACTGTATTGAGGACTATGTCGGTGCCATTACACTGTGTGGACGACTATGTTGGGCCATTATACTGCATGGAGGACTATGTTGGGCCCTTTATTCTGTATGAAGGACTATGTGGTGCCCATTATACTGTATGGAGGACTATGTGGGGGCCATTATACTGTATGGAGGACTATGTGGGGCCATTATACTGTATGGAGGACTATGTGGGTCCCTTATACTGTGTGGAGGACTATGTGGGGCCATTATTCTGTATGGAGCACTACGTGGTTCCCATTATACTGTATGGAGTACTTTGTGGGGACCATTATACTGTATGGAGGTCTATGTGAGGCCATTATACTGTATGGAGGACTATATGGAGCCCATTATACTGTATGAAGCACTATGTTGGGCCATTATACTGTATGGAGCACTATTTGGGGCCCATTAAACTGTATGGAGGACTATGTGGGGGCCATTATACTGTATGGAGGACTATGTGGGGCCATTATACTGCATGGAGGACTATGTTGGGCCCATTATTCTGTATGAAGGACTATGTGGTGCCATTATACTGTATGGAGGACTATGTGGGGCCATTATTCTGTATGGAGGACTATGTGGGGCCGTTATACTGTGTGGAGGACTATGTGGGGCTATTATTCTGTATGGAGCACTACGTGGTTCCCATTATACTGTATGGAGGACTATGTGGGGACCATTATACTGTATGGAGGACTTTTTGAGGCCATTATACTGTATGGAGGACTATATGGAGCCCATTATACTGTATGGAGCACGATGTGTGGCCATTATACTGTATGGAGCACTATGTGAGGCCCATTATACTGTATGGAGGACTATGTGGGGGCCATTATACTGTATGGAGGACTATGTGGGGCCATTATACTGTATGGAAGACTATGTTGGGCCCATTATTCTGTATGAAGGACTATGTGGGGCCCATTATACTGTATAGAGGACTATGTGGGGCCATTATTCTGTATGGAGGACTATGTTGGTCCCTTATACTGTGTGGAGGACTATGTGGGGCCATTATTCTGTATGGAGGACTATGTGAGGCAATTATACTGTATGGAGGACTATATGGAGCCCATTATACTGTAAGAAGCACTATGTGGGGCCATTATACTGTATGGAGCACTATGTTGGGCCCATTATACTGTATGGAGGACTCTGTGGGGTCCATTATACTGTATGGAGGACTATGTGAGGCCATTATACTATATGGCGGACTACGTGGGCCCCATTATTCTGTATGAAGGAATATGTGGTGCCCATTATACTGTATGGAGGACTATGTGGGGGCCATTATACTGTATGGAGGACTATGTGGGGCCATTATACTGTATGGAGGACTATGTTGGGCTCATTATTCCGTATGAAGGACTGTGTTTGGCCCATTATACTGTATGGAGGATTATGCGGGGCCATTGTTCTGTATTGAGGACCATGTGGGTCCCTTATACTGTGTGTAGGACTATGTGGGGCCATTATTCTGTATGGAGCACTACGTGGTTCCCATTATACTGTATGGAGTACTTTGTGGGGACCATTATACTTTATGGAGGACTATGTGAGGCCATTATACTGTATGGAGGACTATATGGAGCCCATTATACTGTATGAAGCACTATGTGGGGCCATTATACTGTATGGAGCACTATTTGGGGCCCATTATACTGTATGGAGGACTATGTGGGGGACATTATACTGTATGGAGCACAATGTGGGGCCATTATACTGCATGGAGGACTATGTTGGGCCCATTATTCTGTATGAAGGACTATGTGGTGCCCATTATACTGTATGGAGGACTATGTGGGGCCATTATTCTCTATGAAGAACTATGTGGGGCCCTTATACTGTATGGAGGACTATGTGGGGCCATTATTCTGTATGGAGCACTACGTGGTTCCCATTATACTGTATGGAGGACTATGTTGGGACCATTATACTGTATGGAGGACTTTTTGAGGCCATTATACTGTATGGAGGACTATATGGAGCCCATTATACTGTATGAAGCACTATGTGGGGCCATTATACTGTATGGAGCACTATGTTGGGCCCATTATACTGTATGGAGGACTCTGTGGGGTCCATTATACTGTATGGAGGACTATGTGAGGCCATTATACTATATGGAGGACTACATGGGCCCCATTATACTGTATGGAGCACTATGTGGGGCCCATTATACTGTATGGAGGACTATGTGGGGGCCATTATATTGCATGGAGGACTATGTGGAGCCATTATACTGTATGGAGCACTATGTGGGGCCCATTATACTGTATGGAGGAATATGTGGGGGCCATTATACTGTATGGAGGACTATGTGTGGTCATTATATTGTATGGAGGACTTTGTGGGGCCATTATTCTGAATGGAGGACTATGTGGGGCCATTATACTGTATGGAGGACCATGTGGGGCAATTATACTGTATGGAGCACTATGTGGCTCCATTATACTGTATGGAGGACTATGTGGGGCTCATTATGCTGTATGGAGGACTATGTGGGGCCATTATACTGTATGGAGGACTATGTAGTGCCATTATTCTTGATAGAGGGCTATTCGGGGCCCATTATACTGTATGGAGGACTATGTGGTGCCATTATACTCAATGGAGGACTATGTGGGGCCATTATACTGTATGGAGGACTATGTGGGACCATTATACTGTATGGAGCACTATGTGTGGTCATTATACTGTATGGAGGACTATGTGAGGCCATTATACTATATGGAGGACTATGTGGGGCCATTATGCTGTATGGAGCACTATGTGGGGCCATTATACTGTATGGAGGACTATGTGGGGCCATTATACTGTATGGAGCACTATGTGGTGCCATTATAGTGTATGGAGGACTATGTGGAGCCATTATACTGTATGGAGCACTATGTGGGGCCATTATACTGCATGGAGGACTATGTGGGCCCATTATACTGTATGGAGGACTTTGTGGGGCCTATTATACTGTATGTAGGACTATCTGGGGCCATTATACTGTGTGGAGGACTATGTGGGGCCATTATACTGTATGGAGCACTATGTGGGGCCCATTATACTGTATGGAGGACTATTTGGGGTCCATTATACTGTATGGAGGCCTATCTGGGGCCATTATACTGTATGGAGGACTATGTGGGACCATTATACTGTATGGAGCACTATGTGGGCCCATTATACTGTATGGAAGACTATGTGGGGCCATTATACTGTATGGAGGACTATGTGGGGCCCATTATACTGTATGGAGCACTATGTGGGGCCCATTATACTGTATGGAGGACCATCTGGGGCCATTATACTGTATGGAGGACTATGTGGGGCCATTATACTGTATGGAGGACTATGTGGGTCCCTTATACTGTGTGTAGGACTATGTGGGGCCATTATTCTGTTTGGAGCAGTACGTGGTTCCCATTATACTGTATGGAGTACTTTGTGGGGACCATTATACTTTATGGAGGGCTATGTGAGGCCATTATACTGTATGGAGGACTATATGGAGCCCATTATACTGTATGAAGCACTATGTGGGGCCATTATACTGTATGGAGCACTATTTGGGGCCCATTATACTGTATGGAGGACTATGTGGGGGCCATTATACTGTATGGAGCACAATGTGGGGCCATTATACTGCATGGAGGACTATGTTGGGCCCATTATTCTGTATGAAGGACTATGTGGTGCCCATTATACTGTATGGAGGACTATGTGGGGCCATTATTCTCTATGGAGAACTATTTGGGGCCCTTATACTGTATGGAGGACTATGTGGGGCCATTATTCTGTATGGAGCACTACGTGGTTCCCATTATACTGTATGGAGGACTATGTTGGGACCATTATACTGTATGGAGGACTTTTTGAGGCCATTATACTGTATGGAGGACTATATGGAGCCCATTATACTGTATGAAGCACTATGTGGGGCCATTATACTGTATGGAGCACTATGTTGGGCCCATTATACTGTATGGAGGACTCTGTGGGGTCCATTATACTGTATGGAGGACTATGTGAGGCCATTATACTATATGGAGGACTACGTGGGCCCCATTATACTGTATGGAGCACTATGTGGGGCCCATTATACTGTATGGAGGACTATGTGGGGTCATTATATTGTATGGAGGACTATGTGGAGCCATTATACTGTATGGAGCACTATGTGGGGCCCATTATACTGTATGGAGGAATATGTGGGGGCCATTATACTGTATGGAGGACTATGTGTGGTCATTATATTGTATGGAGGACTTTGTGGGGCCATTATTCTGAATGGAGGACTATGTGGGGCCATTATACTGTATGGAGGACCATGTGGGGCAATTATACTGTATGGAGCACTATGTGGCTCCATTATACTGTATGGAGGACTATGTGGGGCTCATTATGCTGTATGGAGGACTATGTGGGGCCATTATACTGTATGGAGGACTATGTAGTGCCATTATTCTGCATAGAGGGCTATTCGGGGCCCATTATACTGTATGGAGGACTATATGGAGCCCATTATACTGTATGAAGCACTATGTGGGGCCATTATACTGTATGGAGCACTATGTTGGGCCATTATTCTGCATAGAGGGCTATTCGGGGCCCATTATACTGTATGGAGGACTATATGGAGCCCATTATACTGTATGAAGCACTATGTGGGGCCATTATACTGTATGGAGCACTATGTTGGGCCCATTATACTGTATGGAGGACTCTGTGGGGTCCATTATACTGTATGGAGGACTGTGTGAGGCCATTATACTATATGGAGGACTACGTGGGCCCCATTATACTGTATGGAGCACTATGTGGGGCCCATTATACTGTATGGAGGACTATGTGGGGGCCATTATATTGTATGGAGGACTATGTGGAGCCATTATACTGTATGGAGCACTATGTGGGGCCCATTATACTGTATGGAGGAATATGTGGGGGCCATTATACTGTATGGAGGACTATGTGTGGTCATTATATTGTATGGAGGACTTTGTGGGGCCATTATTCTGAATGGAGGACTATGTGGGGCCATTATACTGTATGGAGGACCATGTGGGGCAATTATACTGTATGGAGCACTATGTGGCTCCATTATACTGTATGGAGGACTATGTGGGGCTCATTATGCTGTATGGAGGACTATGTGGGGCCATTATACTGTATGGAGGACTATGTAGTGCCATTATTCTGCATAGAGGGCTATTCGGGGCCCATTATACTGTATGGAGGACTATGTGGTGCCATTATACTCAATGGAGGACTATGTGGGACCATTATACTGTATGGAGCACTATGTGGGGTCATTATACTGTATGGAGGACTATGTGAGGCCATTATACTGTATGGAGGACTATGTGGGGCCATTATGCTGTATGGAGCACTATTTGGGGCCATTATACTGTATGGAGGACTATGTGGGCCATTATACTGTATGGAGCACTATGTGGTGCCATTATAGTGTATGGAGGACTATGTGGAGCCATTATACTGTATGGA
The DNA here is from genome assembly GCF_046119375.1 of Phyllobates terribilis. Lineage (NCBI taxonomy): Eukaryota > Metazoa > Chordata > Amphibia > Anura > Dendrobatidae > Phyllobates > Phyllobates terribilis. The sequence goes on along the minus strand of NW_027362761.1, from coordinate 1,225,682,677 downwards.
GCACTATGTGGGGCCATTATACTGCATGGAGGACTATGTGGACCCATTATACTGTATGGAGGACTTTGTGGGGCCTATTATACTGTATGTAGGACTATCTGGGGCCATTATACTGTGTGGAGGACTATGTGGGGCCATTATACTGTATGGAGCACTATGTGGGGCCCATTATACTGTATGGAGGACTATGTGGGGTCCATTATACTGTATGGAGGCCTATCTGGGGCCATTATACTGTATGGAGGACTATGTGGGACCATTATACTGTATGGAGCACTATGTGGGCCCATTATACTGTATGGAAGACTATGTGGGGCCATTATACTGTATGGAGGACTATGTGGGGCCCATTATACTGTATGGAGCACTATGTGGGGCCCATTATACTGTATGGAGGACCATCTGGGGCCATTATACTGTATGGAGGACTATGTGGGGCCATTATACTGTATGGAGGACTATGTGGGGCCATTATACTGTATGGAGGACTATGTGGGCCCATTATACTGTATGGAAGACTATGTGGGGCCATTATACTGTATGGAGGACTATGTGGTTCCCATTATACTGTATGGAGGACTATGTGGGGCCATTATACTGTATGGAGCACTGTGTGGGGCCATTATACTGTATGGAGGACTATCTGGGGCCATTATACTGTATGGAGGACTATGTGGGGCCATTATACTGTATGGAGGACTATGTGGGGCCCATTTTACTGTATGGAGGACTATGTGGGGTCCATTATACTGTATGGAGGACTATGTGGGGCCATTATACTGTATGGAGGACTATGTGGGGCCCATTATACTGTATGGAGTACTATGTGGGGTCCATTATACTGTATGGAGTACTATGTGGGGTCCATTATACTGTATGGAGGACTATGTGGGGTCCATTATACTGTATGGAGGACTATGTGGGGCCATTATACTGTATGGAGGACTATGTGGGGCCCATTATTCTGTATGGAGGACTATGTGGGGCCCATTATACTGTATGGAGGACTATGTGGGGTCCATTATACTGTATGGAGGACTATGTGGGGTCCATTATACTGTATGGAGGACTATGTGGTTCCCATTATACTGTATGGAGGACTATGTGGGGCATTATACTGTATGGAGGACTATGTGGGGCCATTATACTGTATGGAGGACTATGTGGGGCCCATTATACTGTATGGAGGACTATGTGGGGTCCATTATACTGGTTGGCCCGCGACTTTGTCTAAGTTTTTCATTTTGTCCCTCTGTGTGTTTGACTTTCACATGTGTGGCCTAAGGCCTCATTCAGACATCATTGTTTCACGTATGTGTTCTATCTTTTTTTCACGGATATCACACTTACCCATTATAGTCTTTGATGCTGTTCACATGTCCGTCTTTTTTCACACTGCAAATCTGATGGCGTCATGTCTGTTTTTCTCTGGTTCAATACAAAAGAATCGCTGCACTGCTGCCACATGGTGCTGAAGTAGGGGCCGAACCCGTTCCTATGTAAAAATAACCTTGGCACTCAAAATATTTTTCAAAGCAGTGAAAATTTTATTGAAGTCCAAAAATAAGTATAAAACGTTTCGGTCGTAATGACCTTCATCAGTTAACTGCAAGATGTAGAACAATGTGAGTACATAAATATAACAGTTGATAACAAATACAATTACAATTCTCTTACAATTACAATCTCCTTTCTTTTACTTGACGGGGGTCTAACCATAAACTAGGGAGTCATTTTGTCTAATCACTCCGCAGTTTACAAATGGTCTCATATCTGTACATTGAGGTGTATTTACAGATATTTTACAGATATTGTCACACACGTATATGTATGAATAAGCATAGGCACATTCCATTATTCCTCAGAGGGAAACACCATTATGGTGACATTTCAGAAAAGGTACTTGTTGTTTATTTACCTCGCTGGTGGTAAATATTTCTTCTAAGACTCTAACCACTACCCAGCTGTCTGTATTACAAAGGGGCCTATCTTTTAGTCCAACAGGGAGGTATAACACTTTTCAACTTGACATGGAGCTACAACGCTTCTACCGCTCCCTGAGACTTAAGACTCATTTCATGGGGAAGGAATTCCCCTCTACAATAGACCCGACCACCTCGTCAGCTAAGTCTGACGTGGTAATCACATCCCAGAGCCTAGGCCTGTTTAACAGAAGCACATATAGGCCTCCTCATGGCTCACATGCCCTTGAAACCTTCATTGGGTTTGTCGATACAGCCTTTAGAGACCTCCGCTCCAGAATAGACAGAGGGAAACTCCACTATGAGCCCAACCTATCTGCACTTGACCAACAGGCACTTACCAGCCTTAAAGATGACAAAGACCTAATTATAAAACCAGCAGATAAAGGAGGTGCCATAGCGATCATGGACAGAGACCTATACATCCGAGAGGTAGAACGCCAACTAAATGACACTACCACCTATTGACAACTCTCACAGGACCCTACCACCCAATTCAGTAATCATATAAGGACCATAGTCAGTCGGCACATTGAAGCAGGCACCATTGACGGTAAAACAGGCGAGTTTCTCAACAAAACACACCCCATCACTCCGGTATTCTATGTACTACCGAAAATCCAAAAGACCTGACCAATCCTCCCGGACGACCTATAGTGGCCTCAACCGACTCTATCTTTTCCCCATTATCCAGATTTCTTGAAAAAATCATTACCCCCTTGACTCAAAAAAGCCTATCCTTCCTGTTAGACACAGGTGCACTTCTTAAAACTCTGTCTGACTTGCAACAGGTTCCCGCCACTTCTTTACTAGTATCATTTGATGTAAAAAATCTTTACACTTCAATACCGCATGACCGGGGCATTCACACAGTGAAGGCCCTCCTCATCGAATCTAACATCGTCCCAAGACTCACCGAACTAACAATTGACCTACTGACCATAGTACTCACCAAAAATTACTTTTTATTCCAGGACAAGTACTATCTTCAGGTCAAAGGCACTGCAATAGGCTCGAACGTAGCGCCACCTTACGCTAATTGCTACATGCCAGCCTTCGAGAACCTGATAGTCTACACTAGCCCTCTCTTGCAGACGCATTCCATACTCTGGAAGAGATATATAGATGACATTTTCTGTATCTGGAATGGCACTCCAGAGACACTGGACACTTTCTTTAATCATCTCAATTTAGCGTGGCCAGATTTAGGTTTTACTGTCACCTACGACCATCAGAGAGTGAGTTTTTTGGACACTGTTGTCACACACGTATATGTATGAATAAGCATAGGCACATTCCATTATTCCTCAGAGGGAAACACCATTATGGTGACATTTCAGAAAAGGTACTTGGTGTTTAGTGTCTCTGCCTATATTACAAGAGTATCATATTGCAGCACTTCTATTGAACTGCTATTACTGTTGTGCTATGCATAAATCATTTCATGATGCTGTTTTACCATTATCTCTGTTACAGATGCTCCCTCTCCTTGGTCCCTTCCTCAACCATCTCTCCTCACCACTCCGTTGTCTGTCCTAGCGATACCCTCTTCCAGCAAAGCGCCCCATCGCCTTCTATAGCGCTTACAACTCCTTCCTGGTTGCTGGGACGCAAGCACACCAACCGTGGAACGCAAACGTCGCGGAGATACGCCACTTCCGGTGACGTCATCCATCGACTTCCTGTCTCGCGCTCCCAGCCACCACACAGCGTCTGCGCGCATAGAAATCGCCCCATATATATAAAAGGATCTCTCCACACACATATGGCCACTACAACAAGCGGTGGATACCGCGTTATGGATCCTGCCAGGTCTCAGACATCTTACGGTAACATCCTCAGCTACTACCAGTTTGTTTAAGATGCTCCAGAGATGCCATTGAGTACGCTCATATGTCCCCTTACCCATAAGTGGTCCTTACCATTGCCTGCTTAACTGATGGTACATCAGTACTCCTAGTTACATTTCTACATCGGTAGCTGTACTCGGCCTTAACCTATTTGAGCACAGTTAGCCATCCGCTTATCAGCCCGAACAACCCCTTTTTTCCTCTCCCTTTCCCAGTCACAATCCCCATGTTTTACTCCGGTCAAGTTTTCCCTCCCTTTGTATCCATGCAATTGAAATTGTAATTGTATTTGTTATCAACTGTTATATTTATGTACTCACATTGTTCTACATCTTGCAGTTAACTGATGAAGGTCATTACGACCGAAACGTTTTATACTTATTTTTGGACTGCAATAAATAGTTATAAAAGTATAGTAAAAACATCATCTGTGAAACTGCTAAAAACCCCATAGACTTGGCATAAAAGCAGCCGGACGTGAGCATTATTGGGGTGATTGATTCGGTCAGCAGGGCGCTACCTGTGAATACACTTTTTTTTGCTTATTTTTTTAAATTAGATTCACTTGTCTGATGCAGCGATTGTAATGTAGATAATGCCTTATTCTATATTCCTGCCATGTTTTCATTGTATCCCACCTCCCTTACAGACAAGGACATGCACTGGATGTAAACTATTGGCTGTTTCAGATGGATTTGTTTTTTTGCTATTTTTCCAATGGTGGTGGATGTATTTTTCCTCTGATTTTGTAATTATCTCTGAAACTGGCTGTCCATGGGGACACTAACTTAATCTGCAGAATCCTAAGTACTGTAGTTTGCGGACTATAAGACGCACCGGATCATAACATGCACCCCAAATTTTGGGGTGAAAAATAGGGATCATTTTTTTTTTTTTAAATAAAATGGTAGCACGTCTTATAGTCTGTTTTAACGGCAGCTTACTGTGACCCTGCTCCACCGCAGCCTTCGGATTATAAGACGTACTCCCATTTTCCTCCCAAATTTAGGGGGAAAAAGGTGCGTCTTGCTTAACTGTTCACAATAACAGTAATTTTGATCAGGGGTGCCCAAACTTTTACATGTCACTGTAGTAAGCTCTGGTTTCTTCCCATATTTATGTAGTAAGCTCCCTTCTATTAACGTGTCTATGCAGTAAGCTTGGTTTTTAGCCCTTATCTGTGTAGTAAACTTGGTTGTGTTTCTGTATCTATGTAGTAAGTGTTGGATATTATGATATTTTATATATATATATATAATATCATCTATAATATAACGGGAGAGGTGTGACTCTGTCTGAAGCCTTTATAGACTGCACAAGCGCCACGTGCCTGCACAGTCTGGCTCCAGACAGAAGAACGCATGGAGCCGTTACAGGTAAGAGGAGTGTATGGCACAGAAAATCGCGGTATGTGTAGACACTGAACGAATAGCGCGATCTCCGGCGCCATACTTACATACTTACCTGACCGGGAGGAGCGTTGCTGCGGCGCCTCTCTTCACCGGAGACTGGGGAAGGAATGAGGCATCGGAATCGATTTTACTGAAGACACATTTGCAGTGTGTCTTCAGCAAAATGGCACCGGACAGCGTGGTATGGGCACGCGTGTACTCCGGCGCCGCTCTCCTCCCTCGGCCTTCGGCAGAACAGGACGCCGCAGCGCTGGAGCACAGGGAAGAAAGGTGAGTATAAGTGTTTATTTTTTTGTATGTGTGCAGCATGAAAGGGATGAGGGGGCCACACATACCAGGATTGGGGGGTGAGGGGACCACACATACCAGGATTGGGGGTTGAGTGGGCCACACATACCAGGATTGGGGGTTGAGTGGGCCACACATACCAGGATTGGGGGGTGAGAGGGCCACACACCAGGATTGGGGGGTGAGGGGGCCACACACACCAGGATTGGGAGGTGAGGGGGCCACACATACCAGGACTGGGGGGGTGAGGGGTACCAAGCATACCAGGATTGGGGGATGAGGGGTACCATACAAACCAGGATTGGGGGATGAGAGGCACCATACATACCAGGATAGGGATGTTGTACCATGCATACCAGGTTTCTGGGATGAGGAGGCCATACATACCAAAATAGGGATGAGGGGTACCATGCATACCAGGATAGTAATGTGGGGTACCATGCATACCAGGATAGGAATGCAGGGTACCATGCATAACAGGATTGGGGGATGAGGGGTGCAATAGATACCAGGATTGGGGATGAGGGGTGCCATGCATACCAGGATTGGGGATGAGGGGTGCCATGCATACCAGGATTGGGGATGAGGGGTGCCATGCATACCAGGATTGGGGATGAGGGGTGCCATGAATACCAGGATTGGGCGTGAGGGGTGCCAATCATACCAGAATTGGGGGTGAGGGGTGCCAAGCATACCAGGATTGGGGGTGAGGGGTGCCACGCATACCTGGATTGGATGGTGGGGACAGGATGGGGGCAGCACATACCAGCATGGGAGACCATATACCAATAAAAATGCTTGCCACCCAGGCGTAGAACGGGTTCAGTAGCTAGTATATAATGTATATATATATATATGTATATGGTGGTCTTGTATTAGGGTTGATGATTTTCTGTGTCTGAGACAAACAACTAGTTATACTATAGTGTTTTTTATGGTCTTATATCACTGTGATATGATTCACCAACTACATCTAATGCAAAATAAATTACAATATTAATTCTTAGGCTACATTCACATATTCAGTATTTCGTCAGTATTTTACATCAGTATTTGTATCCAATACCAGGAGAGGCACAAGCAGAGGAAAAGTATAATAGAAACACGTCACCGCTTCTGCATTTATCACCCACTCCTGGTTTTGGCTTACAAATACTGACCTAAAATACTGACCAAATACTGAACATGGGAATATGGCCTTAGTCCATCAACTCTTGGTTGGCCCACAGATTTCATATCTTCAGCCAGTATAGTCTGTAGACAAAGTCCATGATCCTCCAGACGACGGATAAAACGATGGAAGCACAGGTTACAATCATTGTGGTTGGTCCTAATGAAGTTGTCACTTCGAAACATGTTGACTGATGAACCGCATGTCTACATTTCTATTCTCCTGCTTATCTTTCGACTACTGGCAGAGCAGATATTAATCCACAAATCTCCAGCCTCACGATTAAAACCAGAAGATCTCGTCATCCCATATCATAAAGGGACTTTATGTCATCGTCTTTTCTTTCCACACACTTGTATCTGATTCTTTAACAGAATTTATGGAAATCTGCAGTGACCACAGTGAGAAGAGAGGAGGATGCCTCGTAACTGAGGTGCTGCTTCTGGAAATAATGCTTCCAGATTCGGTGGAAGGCAATCAATGCTAGGACAAGGAGCTTGGAGGAGGCTGATTCCACAACAGGAAACCAAAAAAGTTCATGACTTGATGGTTACCTGATTCACTGTAAATATAGCATCTACAGAAAACAGATGAGCATACCTTCACCCGCCTAAAAAAAAAAACCTATCAATGACCTTCTCACCACCAGCTGTAATGACTTTGAAGGCCACTGAATGCTTCCGCATCGCCAACCAAGAACTTGTGGCACAATGTGTAAATAACGGCTCCACTTCCTTACTTTGCGGTGCCACTTCTCCTGATCACTTGTGCTTCACTGAGATTATTTTTGGCCTATTCCTCCAATTTAACCTTAATGAACCCCTTGAGGGTACTTGTGCCCTGGTAGTAGTATGGGTTGCCAGCACCCGAGGCAAGGAAAGTTTTTTTGGGCCACCTAACATTGAGAACATGAGTCCCTTCCACCAGTCCATTATTGAACCCCTTATCCCCATGCACTTGTATTGTATTTTGAGGAGTATAGTGCTGTAGCTACGCTTCTCAACACTCAAATTGCAGCAACAAGAAGGAGAAGTCGTGGAATGATGGAAATTACTGGATGGATAGACATTTTGACATGCTGAATGCACTTGGGCATATCGTCAGGATCCGCTGCTGGCAGCTCCTATGTAATCACCGACCAATGACATTCCCGATGTGCTCAATGGAGACAAGTCTGGAGACCCTGCATCCGTGAGATCAGGTTTAGGCCACTCAGGCAGTTCACAGTAGCATCGGTATGAAGCGACCTTGTGTTGTCGTGGGGAAAAATGGCTCTTGCAACACTTCGGAGAACTGGCCACACCACTAGCTCCACCAACAATTCAATGAAAGTGTACCTAGAATGAAAACTAGAAGGGTACGGCTACAGTACATTATGCTACCCCACACCATAATCCTGGGAGTAGGACAGGTATGATATCCCCTTGTGGAGGCTTCTTTAAGGCTTTGCCCATGTGGTTTTCAGATGGAGATTGGAATGAAGGCTGGAATGGAGATCAACCCTCTTCAGAAATGATTCCTGCTTTTGTCTTGACTGCAGTGATAGTCAGAGATTGGATTGTCCTGGTGTCAGGATTAACAGCTCAGCATTACATTGATGTCGTGATGGAACCAGTGATGCGGCCATTTCTCTAAAGTGTCTCGGAAGCCGTTTTTCAATATGACATTGCCCGGCCGCTTATTGCCTTTGTAGATCAGTAACGTCTCCATCCTAAGATTTCAATTCAACAACTTTTCCTTCTTGGCGTTATAATTTTACTGTTAAGAAAAATATTGTGGTGGGCCACTGGGGAGATGCCAGATGTTGCAGAAGGGCCATCTGGGGTGTGTAGCCTCACTGGCAGCAGATAATGATGTCACAGTAGCTGAAGTGGGTCGCTGGACCCCTCAACACTTCCCTCATGTCCACAACAATTTAAAAAGCGGGGGGTGGCACTTGTGGATGGTATAGGACCCCTGGAGGCACTCCAGTAGTGGTGGTGTCTGGGTGCATGTTTTGGAGTGCCCTGAGTGAGTGCCCTGAGCTGGGAGGCTTCTCCCAGCCATTGCTATGGCAGCTTGTTGTGAGGCTAATAAATCACTTAAGTTTGATATACACACATTGGCCAGTAGATGGCAGGAAAGTACAATTTACAATGCAATGTATTATATCCCTTAACTCAGTGCACACAGTGGAACAAATCTACTACCACACTACAACTGACTCATTTAGCAGCAGTAGAACGGGTAACGGGATGAAACAAAATTACGCAGTAGCTGGGGGAGGGGCCATTAGCCAACAACAAAAAAAAAATTGACGTGCAGTCGCCCTATAAAATCTAACAAGAAAAGGCTAAACAGACAGCTGCAGGCTGATATTAATAGCCAGGGAAGGGGCCATTGATACTAACCCCCTCTGTGACTATCACTCCTCAGCAGTCCCATAAATGTCATATCCATAGGATGCGCCAAATCTGGCACTTAGCCTCCACTCTTCCTACTGCTCTTCCCACTGCCCTGCGGTGGTGAGTGGGGTAATGGACTTGGGGTTCACGTCAGCCTTGCATTGGCGGCTGACGTGAAGCCCTGGCTAGTAATGGAGGGCGTCTATAAGACGCCCCCATTACTAACCACGTAGTAAAATGGTCGCCAGAATAAAGTATTTTAATGAAATAAAAAACACATGGTTTTTAATTTTTTTTTTACTGTCCGCGAGGCCCTCAATTTTCTGAATAAAAGTGAAAAAAACAAACAACCATATTCCTCACCTGTCGGCCGTCACGACACAATCCATGTACCGCCAACAATTGTCCCACGACAATCTGGGTCACTTCTACAGCAGTGACATCAGCCATCACTGATGCCACTGCTGTAGAAGACAGCACTGTATACTGACGGGTGTAAAATCACTCATATCAGTATACATGCTGCAGGAGGTCACTGGAGTTCATCAGCTAAAGAACAGCTGATCAGCCCCGGTGAGCTCTCACCACCATCACCCTGGGAACATTCTTCAGAATGCTCCCACGGTGAGGTCATGTGAGCCATCAGCTGATGGCTCACGTGACCACAGGTCCTGGAAGCACAGTATACTGCTGGGAGTGAGCGCGCTCCCGCATTATGCCACCGGCCGCCGGGGAGAGAGTATCGCCGGGGACCAGGACCAGGAGGACACCGGGGGGGCACTGGACACGTGAGTATAAGGATTTTTTTTAAACTTTTTTTCACCGCAGGCACACAGGCTGGGCAGAGCAGACTACTGCTGCCTCCTCCCCCAGCCACACCGCTCTCGCTGTTATCAGTAGGAGCGGCGGTCGGATGAGAGGAGCAGTAGTCCTCCTCTCCTGACCCGGCTACCACCGCATTGGCTTTAGATAAAATGCAGCAAATCCGCAGGTATAAATATTATGCATGCGGTTTTGCTGCGGTTCAATTCAAGCCAACGAGCGCGAATTTATGGCGGAAACGCCCGCACAATGGTCATGCTGTGGTTTTTGAGTGGAAATTTCTGCATCATGTGCACAGCACATCAGGATTAACATTGCTATAGCTGGCAGGCCTATTAACAAGCTGTGACGCTCGCAGCCCTGCCCTGGGAAGATGGGTGATACTCGGAGCCGGGTCAGATGTTGAGGGGGATGGAGTCGTGGCCTGGACCCGTTCCGTGCCAAGGGCCGTCACATTAAAAAGGATGTAAGGGCTTTCAGGGTTGAGTGGTATTTATCGACTACGCCACCTGTGGTGTCTGGTGAAGGGCCACCAGCGCCGCTAGCAGTCCGCTGAGGCCCGGTGTCATGGCGGCTAAAGTTCTCACTGCTCCCCACAGGCGGAACGTGGCCTCAGGGCAGGCAAGGCAGGATGAAGGGGGGTAGTAGTAGTAGCGCGGGGAGTACGGGCACCCCGTCTCGTGGTATGGCGCGTAATGAACAGTCCTGAGGCCATAGGGGTGAACTTCCAAGGCTTTACTCACTCAGAGACATTAGCGGGAAGGCGACTCCCTGCTCCTCACGGAGTCCTGCGGCCACCAGGGACGGGGGTCCGACTACCTCCGAGGAAGTCCCGTGTTCGGTAGCGACCCTACACCAGAGTGTTCCTGCACTACAGACTTCACCCTTTCCCGTCTGTGCATGTGTAGATAGGCCCGGTCTCCCTCTGAGCTCCTCTCAGGTGTAGGGCTCGGGTGGCAATTCCTCTCCATCCGACGCCCGGTGGGATCCTCACGGCCTAACCGGGCTTTCCCGTCCTGGACGTAGAGTTCAAGGTCGGGTGTCGGGGGCCGGTACCCCTCTTGCAGCCGGAATCCCTCTGAATAGATCAGGTAGGCGAGGACAGGTGGCGTGCTCCGCTCCGTCTGCATTCTCCCCGGGACCCATTTGCTAGGGAGGCACACTCTAAAGCTCCCGGACCTTCTTGATCCTGGTCCTTTGCCAGGTTGAGACATTCCTTGTCTACAACCTACCTCTTGTCCCAAGGCCAGGGTACGAGGGCTGTGTCCCTTCTCGGTGCAGGCCAACACAGGATCTGCGCTCACGGAGGGAGGTCACATTACATACAGTAGTTTAGACCGCTTGACAGACCAGAAAGACCAGACAGGTCCACACAGAACCATAAGGACCAGTGAAGGACAAGGACCAAAATCAAAGACGGCATTCTATTAAATATGAAATTTGAAGTGTAACTAACTAGTGTTCCTCCACCCACACCCACTAACTGGTTCCTACCACTTTGTGTTCCCCAGTCTCCCTGTAACCAATGGAGCAGCACTAGTGCATACTAGCTCCCTCTGGTGGAGAAATGTGGTGTTGGATGCAAAAAGGTTAGGTCACTACCATCACACTGGCCTTACCTCAGAGGAGGAACACCACACTCCATTAAAAAAGTGCAGCATTCCTGTGGCGGTCAAACCCTCAGGGGCTCCACAAAGTGTTTTCGCAGCATTTAAGCGGTGGGAAAACCTTGGCAAAAACGCATCAAAAAAGCTTCGTGTGCACATAGCCTTAAAGAGTTTTTTATGGTTGGTGGAGATTAAAATCACATCGTCTGCAAACAATGCAATCTCATGAATTTTACATTGATTCTACAGTTTCAGTCTTCAGAGTCTATCAATTTGGTTGGTAATGAGGAGTACTTGTCATCCAAGCTGTTGTGGAAGTCTTCCAACTCACTGTGAGCAGAGGCTTTTGTCTTTTCGTTGATGGCAGTTATTGAAGCTTGGAAAGGTTTTATGACTTGAGAACATTCTTTGTGGAGAGAGTTCCTTAGATCTGAGAGAACATCTTTCAGCGTTTTGTCAGATATTTGACATTTGGAGATAGAATCAGAGATTTCTTGAGACTCAAATGAGACCTGCGAATGTTGACTCTCTTCGGTGGTGTCGTCTGATGGTGGACATCTTGCTGGACTTGAGCTGTGAGATTCATTTAGACTTTGTATTGTATCTGGTGGAGGAGAGTTGAATTCGGACTCTTAAAAGGCCTGGAGTTGTAGAGGAGGCGGCTGCACTCCGAATCAATGGCTGCCGGAGAGAGACCGAATGGTTTGGTGCAGGTGACGTAGATTTATTCCAATTTGTTGGTATTTCAAATTGCAGCAAAGAAATATGAAGAATTTGTCTTTGTTGTGGACGTTTTCAGGCCTTATGTTAAGGTTGCATAGTTTGTTTTAGGTAGTCTCTGCTTTCTGTCTCTTGATTTTTCAGGGCCGGCATTGAAGAATTGTTGTATTGTTTTTTTTATTAGGTACAGTAGATCATTATTGTTTCTCTTTGTGGTCATTGAAGAGTTCACAGTTCTGAAGAAGTCATTCCCGGATCAGGTGAGGTATCTCACTGTCACGAAAACAACACCCACTCTTGGGTCAGACCTTGCAGCTCTCTGGCGCCCCCTTATCCTGCTGGTCAAACACGGTATTGACAGAGGATAAGCACGGGTGCAGCTGCTCTAATTTATGTCGCCTATTGCGGCACGTGATGTGACAGGACGTATATATACCACCAGTTCCTTCCAGGAACATATATATACCTCCGACCAGCCACCCTCAAACCACAATATCACATAAATACTGGTATACTGCCACCACCGATCGCTTAACAGGTGGATCGGGTACCTGGTAGGTAACGTGAATTAGCGGGTGAGGAACGTGTTTGCTCGACATAGGACAAGAAGAAAGAAACTGGTAAATAATTAATGATTTACTCCCAAAAGGTGGGCAGTGTTTACAAAATATATACAAGATATTATAAAGGAGACAATTTACATGTATGCATCAACAGTTATTAAAATAAAAGGGATAAGTAATAGCAAAACCTGCTTCACAAGGTGATGGTCTCAGATTCTGTGGGAGGGACGGCTCCCCGGAAATTAGAGGTGATTCTTCTTACGCCGCGTGATGTGCGTGCGTTCGACGTCCCTGAGAAGAATGACCTGAAAATGGCCGATTTGCTTTTTAGTAAGCAGCCAAAACTCTGGGGAACACCCCTTATTTACCTTACAAGGGGGCTCGGCTTTGCGAGCCCACCCAGCTGCAGAAGACCTAAAAAATCCTTCAGATTCCATATCTTGGTGTGGGGGGGTCCCACATCCAAGAGGGAGACATCATCTGGACCGTCACCAATATTCATGAAGATAGATATTAAATATGAAACCTCTATGACGCTCAGAAGCTCAGAATCCATTATCTCAGTTCCCGGTCATTCCTCAGTTATGCAAGTTATACTATTGTAATGGGAAAAAGGTGAGCATTCAAAAAACGTGGTTCCGATGTTTCTGTCAGACCTGTGCGTGATTAAAATTGGCATAAAACGTTTGTACAATTAAACAATGGGATTTTTTGGAGGGATTTTCCGGTTTGTACCAGCGCTTGCCCTGGACTGAGGTTTTATGGCGGGTCATAAAAATTCCTGGTTTGGGGAGAAGCAAAAGTGAGTTCTATGTCTTCACTTACAAACAGATAGGGGGTGGGTTTTTTTTTCTTTTTTAAAACATCTCTCATTTTTTAAAACTCGGGCAAAAATACCTTTTGCCTGACACCTCCCCCTTTTTGACTGCGCTATGGAGGTAGGACCTTCTGGTACTCCTCCAAGCGTATGTCTGGAGGCTCCCCTCGCCGGGACAACCCATCGGCATTGCCATGCTCGCTGCCCCTGCGGTGTTGAACGGTAAAGTCGTACTGCTGGAGGGTGAGGCTCCAGCGTAACAACCTTCCGTTGGCACCTGACATGGTGTGCAGCCAACTCAGGGGGTTGTGGTCAGTCACGACAGTGAAGGGGCGCCCGTACAAGTAAGGCTGTAAGCGGTTGAGGGCCCATACAATGGCCAGGCACTCCTTCTCTATGGTGGAATAGGCCACTTCCCTCGGCAGCAGTTTCCGGCTTAGGTACAACACGGGGTGTTCTTGGTTCCCCGAGTCGACCTGGCTGAGTACAGCACCGAGGCCAAACTCACTGGCGTCGGTCTGTACTAAGAGTGGCCGTGTGCCGTCGACCGCCTTTAGTACAGGAGAGCGGCTCAGGGCAGTCTTCAAAGCCCTAAAGGCCACCTCGCATTCATCCGTCCATTTGACGGAATGGGGTAGGCTCTTCCTGGTGAGGTCTGTCAAGGGCTTCGCAAGGCTACTATAGTCCTGCACAAAGCGTCTATAGTACCCTGCGGTGCCCAAGAAGGACTGCACCTGCTTCTTGGTCCTGGGGGTGGGCCAGGACACGATAGCGTCCACCTTCCCAGGCTCTGGCTTCAGAGTACCCCCACCTACCCGGTGCCCCAGGTAGTGGACCTCGTTCATGCCCATCTGGCACTTTCCCGGCTTGATGGTCAAGCCCGCCTGGTGAATGCGCCCGAGCACCTGCTGCGGATGCTCGAGGTGATCCTCCCAGGTGGGACTGAAGATGGCAATGTCATCCAGGTACGCCACTGCGTACCTCTCCAGTCCCTGGAGCAGGTGGTTGACCATTCGCTGGAACGTGGCAGGGGCATTCTTCATGCCGAAGGGCATGACCGTGGATTCATACAATCCAAAGGGGGTGATAAAGGCGGACTTCTCCTGGGCCCCGGGGCTCAAGGGAATCTGCCAATATCCCCGACTCAAATCCATAATGGAGAGATAGCTCGCGCTGGCTAACCGCTCCAGCAGCTCCTCAATGCGTGGCATTGGTTGTGCGTCAGAGGCGGTGATAGCGTTGAGCCCCCTGTAGTCCACACAGAACCGGGTGGTCCGGTCCTTCTTAGGCACCAGGACTACAGGTGAGGCCCACGCGCTCTTGGACCGCTTAATCACCCCCAACTGCAGCATCTCCTCGACCTCCTGGCGCATGACATGCTGCACCTCGTCGGAGATTCGATAGGCTGTCCGCCGGAGTGGGGCATGATTCCCGGTGTCCACTTCATGGACCGCCACTTCAGTCCTGCCAGGCAGGTTGGTGAACACTGCTTGGAAGGGTTTCAGCACTGCTTGCATCTGAGACCTCTGGTCTGCGGATAGCAAGTCGCTTAGCTCTACATCCTCTAGGGACCCGCTGGCCTTCGCTTGGGCGAGCATGTCCAAGAGGGGGTCATCCTCCCCATCCTCGGGCAGGTTGCAGACCGGTAGGACGCAGGTTCCACGTTCTTGATGAGCCTTCATCATATTAACGTGAAACGCCTTCCGCCTACCCCGCTCGTGGTCAAGTGTGATCACGTAGGTGACCGGGTTGAGCTGTTGGTGAATGACGTACGGGCCTTCCCAGGCCGCCTGAAGCTTGTCCTTTGGTACGGGGACCAGCACCCACACCTTCTGACCCACCTGGTAGGTCCGTTCTCGGGCGTTCTGGTCGTACCAATGCTTCTGGTCAGCCTAGGCTTGCGCCATGTTGTCATGCACCAACTGCGTCAAGGTCTGCATCTTGTCACGGAAGCGCATGACATACTCCACGATGGACACTCCTGGGGAGCTCGGCTCTTCTTCCCAGAATTCCCTTATCAACCCAAGGGGTCCTCGGACACGCCTGCCATACAGGAGCTCAAAGGGGGAGAACCCCGTTGAGGCCTGTGGAACCTCTCTGTAAGCAAATAGCAGGTGTGGGAGGTAACGCTCCCAGTCGCGACCCTGGGTCTCAACCAGCATTTTTAACATCTGTTTGAGGGTACCGTTGAATCGCTCACACAAACCATTGGTCTGTGGGTGATACGCACTCGATACCAAATGCTGCACCTGCATTTTCTTACATAGGGCCTCCATTAAGCGTGACATGAACTGAGTCCCCTGGTCGGTAAGCATCTCCCTGGGAAATCCTACTCGCGAAAAGATGGCCAAGAGGGCGTCCGCCACCTTATCCGCCCTAATTGAGGACAGGGCTACTGCCTCCGGATACCGGGTAGCATAGTCTACCACGGTAAGGATGAATCGTTTTCCAGAGCTGCTGGGTATGGCCAGTGGTCCCACAATGTCCACAGCAATCCTCTGGAAAGGCTCCTCTATCACTGGCAAAGAGATCAGGGGAGCTTTGGGGGCCAGCCCTGACTTTCCCACTCTTTGACACGTGGTACAGGATCGACAGTAGTTCACCACATCTGTCCTCATTTTGGGCCAATAAAAGTGATGAGACAGCCGGGCCTTGGTTTTGCTGACCCCCAAGTGTCCAGCGAGTGGAATTTCATGGGCGATCCGCAACAACTCATCCCTGAATGGGTAGGGGACGACCAGCTGTCTTTCCCTCAGCCACTCCTGTTGGGGTGTACAGGGAACTGTCTCCCGGTACAACCTCCCTTGGTCCCAGAATACCCTCTCCTTATCCGACTCGGAGGTGGGTTTCTCCGCGAGGCTCCTTAACGTCTCCAGGCTAGCATCTGAGTGCAGAGCTGCCTGAAACTCCTGGCTGGAGGAAGCCAGAAGTGAGGTTAAGGCCACGTCCTCACTAGGACCCTCTGGGACCGGCTCTGGGTCCATACCTGATCCTGTTATTCCTCTGTCCGAGGAGGGTCCAGAAGGCAGGGCGTTACTTGCATTCTGGGCACTCTGACTGCGGGTAACAGCGGCTATATAGGCCGTCTCCCCGGGGAATAACACCGTCTCATTAGCCTGAGAGGCCATGAGAACTACTTCTCCATCATCCTCCATTACCTCAGGCACAGTGCTACGTATGCGGCAGCTACCATCAGCCAGGTCACCTTCTGTTGTGACACTGGTCACTGGCACAGCACCACCTGCTTCATGGTCCTCGTGCCTCTCCCCATTACCCTTGGCACTGACATTTGCTCCTGCTAGGGGATCCTCAGCAACATCACCCCGCAGAGTGACATGGCTGAGTTCTCCTGCACCTTCCAATACAACAACATCATTATCATCATCATCATTATCATCATCATCATCATCATCATCATCATCATCATCATCAGGTAAAGCCTTGACATTCACATTATCAGCATTAACCTTACCAACCGTATCAGATCGGGGAGGGGTGTCAGGGACATAATAAGCAAACATCCTCCCCAAATCAGTTCCCAACAAAACATTTGCAGGTAGGTTTTTGGATACTCCCACTTCCTTCACCCCACTCCCCGCACCCCAATCAATAAAAACCCGGGCCATGGGCAAGGGGCATCGGACGCCCCCAATCCCAGTGACAGTCAGGGTCTTTCCTGGAATAAGCGCTTCAGGGGACACCAGTTCGGGTCGGATGAGGGTTCGTTCGGCCCCAGTGTCCTTGAGGCCTACAGTGAGAGTGTTCCCCACCCTGACAGACTGAAAGTTTTCACAGGCCCTCCCAACCGGCCCACCCACCAAAAGAACTGAAGCATTAGGCCCTGGGGCCTTGGATGGGGGGTTCTTCCTCTGCTTCTCTGGGCAAGTGGCGCTGAGATGACCAGTCTGGTTGCAGGAATAACACCTGCGGGCATCGGATGCAGGCAGGGCCTTGGCAACGGGAAAAAGGCCTCCGGAAGGTCGGCTGGCAGGGGCAGGGATGGTGGTTGATGGCTTACCCCCTTTCCAGCTGGCGACGACCGGCTTCCGCACCTCTGGTCTCCGGTTGGCCTCGTAGGTGTCTGCGATCTGCGCTGCTTTATTGGCATCAGGTGGCTCCCGATCCATCACGAACTGCCGTACCTCAGTCGGACACAGATGCAGGAACTGGTCTTTCACCATCAGGTCCTTTAGCTGCTCAAAGGTGGTCGCTGACAGTCCTTGGATCCACTGCTCAAAGTTGGTTCTGAGCCCGTCTAACACATCGCTGTAGGTGTCATGTGGTCCACGTTGGAGGGTTCTGAATTTTTTCCGGTAAACCTCCGGAGTCAGCTGGTACTTTTTTATCAGGGCCTGCTTGACGGCCCCATAGTCTCCATCCTGCTCTCGAGGGAGGGAAGCAAACACCTCCAAAGCTTTTCCTCGGAGCCCTGGAGTCAAATATCTTGCCCATTGGTCCATGGGCAGCTGATACTGCCTGCAGGCCTTTTCAAAGCCTCACAGAAATGTGTCCAAGTCCCCATCCTTTTCCATCACAGGGAAGTGCTCAGGACGAGGTTTAAAGCAGCTGGCACTGTTGGACTCACGGGTCTGCGTAGAGGGCGACTCCTTCTGAATCCGGGCTAGCTCCAGCTGGTGTTGTCGGTCAGCTTGTCGCTCAGCAGCCTCTCGGTCAGCTTGGGCTTGTCGCTCAGCCCGCTCCTGGAATTTCAGGATCAGCTGCAGTCGTCCATCATGATCGTCTGTGGCGAGCTCCTCCAAGGCCATCTGCAGGTGGGGGTCCACACTACCCTGGTTGCGGGTATGGCTGGCAATCACAGGTTGGACCCCTGCAGCAGCGCCATCCGGGCCCTGGCTGGCCGCCCCCTCATCAGGGCTCCGCTGTCGGACGGGCTCTGCAGCATCTTGTAACAGTTCAGAAATCATTTGTTCTTTGCTTTTGCCGTGGGGGTCAATGCCTTTGATTATACATATTCCAGTAAGAGTGTCCTTTTTCTGCTGGTGATACCAGGACTCCCCAACTACGACCATGATCACCAAAATAAGAATAGAAAAGAAAAAACGAAGAAGGGTAGGGGTAACTGCTACACATACAGTATTGTCTCAGATCTAATAAACACTGAGTTCGATCTTCAAAACTTTTGTGCAAGTTTTTAGTGAGAGGAATGATTGCTCAAACCAGATCACTAATGTCCTATGATCCCACCGCTTGCCACCAATTTGTCACGAAAACAACACCCACTCTTGGGTCAGACCTTGCAGCTCTCTGGCGCCCCCTTATCCTGCTGGTCAAACACGGTATTGACAGAGGATAAGCACGGGTGCAGCTGCTCTAATTTATGTCGCCTATTGCGGCACGTGATGTGACAGGACGTATATATACCACCAGTTCCTTCCAGGAACGTATATATACCTCCGACCAGCCACCCTCAAACCACAATATCACATAAACACTGGTATACTGCCACCACCGATCGCTTAACAGGTGGATCGGGTACCTGGTAGGTAACGTGAATTAGCGGGTGAGGAACGTGTTTGCTCGACATAGGACAAGAAGAAAGAAACTGGTAAATAATTAATGATTTACTCCCAAAAGGTGGGCAGTGTTTACAAAATATATACAAGATATTATAAAGGAGACAATTTACATGTATGCATCAACAGTTATTAAAATAAAAGGGATAAGTAATAGCAAAACCTGCTTCACAAGGTGATGGTCTCAGATTCTGTGGGAGGGACGGCTCCCCGGAAATTAGAGGTGATTCTTCTTACGCCGCGTGATGTGCGTGCGTTCGACGTCCCTGAGAAGAATGACCTGAAAATGGCCGATTTGCTTTTTAGTAAGCAGCCAAAACTCTGGGGAACACCCCTTATTTACCTTACAAGGGGGCTCGGCTTTGCGAGCCCACCCAGCTGCAGAAGACCTAAAAAATCCTTCAGATTCCATATCTTGGTGTGGGGGGGTCCCACATCCAAGAGGGAGACATCATCTGGACCGTCACCAATATTCATGAAGATAGATATTAAATATGAAACCTCTATGACGCTCAGAAGCTCAGAATCCATTATCTCAGTTCCCGGTCATTCCTCAGTTATGCAAGTTATACTATTGTAATGGGAAAAAGGTAAGCATTCAAAAAACGTGGTTCCGATGTTTCTGTCAGACCTGTGCGTGATTAAAATTGGCATAAAACGTTTGTACAATTAAACAATGGGATTTTTTGGAGGGATTTTCCGGTTTGTACCAGCGCTTGCCCTGGACTGAGGTTTTATGGCGGGTCATAAAAATTCCTGGTTTGGGGAAAAGCAAAAGTGAGTTCTATGTCTTCACTTACAAACAGATAGGGGGTGGGTTTTTTTTTCTTTTTTAAAACATCTCTCATTTTTTAAAACTCGGGCAAAAATACCTTTTGCCTGACACTCACAAAGTAGAGAACTGGCTGACCAGTTGGAAACCTCTGAATAAGGTTAGAACTGACAAGATGCCATTTTCACAAAGGACAGAAGGGGGCAGCACACTACAGTTAGAGGTCTGATTCGTGCTGTTGTATTAGATACATGGAGGCCTGGAGTCCACAGGGTTAACTGGAGAGGATTCAAACCTAATTCTTCCCTTGTGCCTTGTGTTATATTTTTTTGACCAGCAGATGGTCCGATTCTCCTTCCCAGAGATCAGTTTTCTTATAAATCACCATGGTGAGTTTAGAGAAATAGACCTACAGTACTATGGCAGTCGATATGAGCACTGAAGGCTTCAGGTCTTTTTAACTTCATAAAGCGTGACTTCTATACTGTAGCGGTGTTCTCGCCATTAACTACCATGCAGTCCTGGTCCTGCCTCTCTCCAACCGAGCCAGGCCCCACTTGAAGGCCCTCCACTCGTGACTTCACACCCCTGGGAGCATCACTCTGGGAGATCTGACCCAGGTAGGGCCGGCACACAGATCTCGTTGATCCGGGCCCACCTGACTGAACTTCCAATCTCACCACTTCGCTATTTTTCATACCAGTGACTCCCCCGGCTGTGTGCGGCAGCACAGGCTCAGGTATTACCTTGACTCCCCCGGCTGTGTGCGGCAGCACAGGCTCAGGGGTTACCTTGACTCCTCCAGCTGTGTGCGGCAGCGCAGGCTCAGGCGTTACCATGACTCCCCCGGCTGTGTGCGGCAGAACAGGCTCAGGCGTTACCTTGACTCCCACGGCTGTGTGCGGAAGCACAGGCTCAGGCGTTACCAGCGACTCCCCTGGCTGTGTGCGGCAGCACAGGCTCAGGCGTTACCTTGACTCCCCCGGCTATGTGCGGCAGCACAGGCTCAGGCGTTACCTTGACTCCCCCGGCTGTGTGCGGCAGCGCAGGCTCAGGCGTTACCTTGACTCCCCCGGCTGTGTGCGGCAGCACAGGCTCAGGCGTTACCTTGACTCCTCCAGCTGTGTGCGGCAGCGCAGGCTCAGGCGTTACCATGACTCCCCCGGCTGTGTGCGGCAGCACAGACTCAGGCGTTACCTTGACTCCCACGGCTGTGTGCGGCAGCGCAGGCTCAGGCGTTACCAGCGACTCCCCTGGCTGTGTGCGGCAGCACAGGCTCAGGCGTTACCTTGACTCCCCCGGCTATGTGCGGCAGCACAGGCTCAGGCGTTACCTTGACTCCCCCGGCTGTGTGCGGCAGCACAGGCTCAGGGGTTACCTTGACTCCCCCAGCTTTGTGCGGCAGCGCAGACTCAGGTGTTACCTTGACTCCCCCAGCTGTGTGCGGCAGCGCATGCTCAGGCGTTACCATGACTCCCCCGGCTGTGTGTGTGGCAGCGCAGACTCAGGCGTTACCTTGACTCCTCCGGCTCTGTGCGGCAGCGCAGGCTCAGGCATTACCTTGACACCCCCGGCTGTGTGCGGCAGCGCAGGCTCAGGCGTTACCTTGACTCCCACAGCTGTGTGCGGAAGCACAGGCTCAGGCGTTACCAGTGACTCCACTGGCTGTGTGCGGCAGCACAGGCTCAGGCGTTACCTTGACTCCCCCGGCTATGTGCGGCAGCACAGGCTCAGGCGTTACCTTGACTCCCATGGCTGTGTGCGGCAGCGCAGGCTCAGGCGTTACCTTGACTCCCATGGCTGTGTGCGGCAGCACAGGTTCAGGCATTACCAGTGACTCCCCTGGCTGTGTGCGGCAGCACAGGATCAGGCGTTACCTTCACTTCGGCGGCTGTGTGCGGCAGCGCAGGCTCAGGCGTTACCTTGACTCCCCCAGCTGGGTGCGGCAGCGCAGACTCAGGCGTTACCTTGACTCCCCCAGCTGTGTGTGGCAGCGCAGACTCAGGCGTTACCTTGACTCCCCCAGCTGGGTGCGGCAGCGCACGCTCAGGCGTTACCTTGACTCCCCCGGCTGTGTGTGTGGCAGCGCAGACTCAGGCGTTACCTTGACTCCCCCGGCTGTGTGCGGCAGCGCAGGCTCAGGTGTTAACTTGACTCCCCTGGCTGTGTGCGACAGCGCAGGCTCAGGTGTTACCTTGACTCCCCCAGCTGTGTGCGGCAGCGCAGGCTCAGGCGTTACCATGACTCCCCCGGCTGTGTGTGTGGCAGCGCAGACTCAGGCGTTACCTTGACTCCTCCAGCTGTGTGCGGCAGCGCAGGCTCAGGCGTTACCTTGGCACACCCGGCTGTGTGCGGCAGTGCAGGCTCAGGCGTTACCTTGACTCCCACGGCTGTGTGCGGAAGCACAGGCTCAGGCGTTAACAGCGACTCCCCTGGCTGTGTGCGGCAGCACAGGCTCAGGCGTTACCTTGACTCCCCCGGCTATGTGCGGCAGCACAGGCTCAGGCGTTACCTTGACTCCCCCGGCTGTGTGCGGCAGCACAGGCTCAGGGGTTACCTTGATTTCCCCGGCTGTGTGCGGCAGCACAGGCTCAGGTGTTACTTTGACTCCCCCAGCAGTGTGCGGCAGCGCATGCTCAGGCGTTACCATGACTCCTCCGGATGTGTGTGTGGCAGCGCAGACTCAGGCGTTACCTTGACTCCTCTGGCTCTGTGCGGCAGCGCAGGCTCAGGCATTACCTTGACACCCCCGGCTGTGTGCGGCAGCGCAGGCTCAGGCGTTACCTTGACTCCCACAGCTGTGTGCGGAAGCACAGTCTCAGGCGTTACCAGTGACTCCACTGGCTGTGTGCGGCAGCACAGGCTCAGGCGTTACCTTGACTCCTCCGGCTATGTGCGGCAGCACAGGCTCAGGCGTTACCTTGACTCCCCCGGCTGTGTGCGGCAGCGCAGGCTCAGGCGTTACCTTGATTCCCACGGCTGTGTGCGGCAGCACAGGCTCAGGCATTACCAGTGACTCCCCTGGCTGTGTGCGGCAGTGCAGGATCAGGCGTTACCTTCACTTCCGCGGCTGTGTGCGGCAGCGCAGGCTCAGGCGTTACCTTGACTCCCCCAGCTGGGTGCGGCAGCGCAGGCTCAGGCGTTACCTTGACTCCCCCAGCTGTGTGTGGCAGCGCAGACTCAGGCGTTACCTTGACTCCCCCAGCTGGGTGCGGCAGCGCAGGCTCAGGCGTTACCTTGACTCCCCCGGCTGTGTGTGTGGCAGCGCAGACTCAGGCGTTACCTTGACTCTTCCGGCTGTGTGCGGCAGTGCAGGCTCAGGCGTTACCTTGACACCCCCGGCTGTATGCGGCAGCGCAGGCTCAGGCGTTACCTTGACTCCCACAGCTGTGTGCGGCAGCACAGGCTCAGGCGTTACCAGTGACTCCCCTGGCTGTTTGCGGCAGCACAGGCTCAGGCGTTACCTTGACTCCCCCGGCTATGTGCGGCAGCACAGGCTCAGGCTTTACCTTGACTCCCACGGCTGTGTGCGGCAGCGCAGGCTCAGGCGTTACCTTGACTCCCACGGCTGTGTGCGGCAGCACAGGCTCAGGCATTGCCAGTGACTCCCCTGGCTGTGTGCGGCAGCGCAGGCTCAGGCGTTGCCTTCACTCCCCTGGCTGTGTGCGGCAGCGCAGGCTCAGGTGTTACCTTGACTCCCCCAGCTGGGTGCGACAGTGCAGGCTCAGGAGTTACCTTGACTACCCCGGCTGTGTGCGGCAGCACAGGCTCAGGCGTTACCTTGACTCCCACGGCTGTGTGCGGCAGCGCAGGCTCAGGCGTTACCTTTTATCTCCCGGCTGTGTGCGGCAGCACAGGCTCAGGCGTTACCTTGACTCCCCCGGCTGTGTGTAGCAGCGCAGAATCAAGCGTTACCTTGACTCCCCCGGCTGTGTGCGGCAGCGCAGGCTCAGGAGTTACCTTGACTCCCCTGGTGTGTACGGCAGCACAGGCTCAGGCGTTCCCTTGACTTCCCCAGCTATGTGCGGCAGCACAGGCTCAGGCGTTACCTTGACTCCCCCGGCTGTGTGTGGCAGCAGAGGCTCAGACGTTACCTTGACTCCCCCGGCTGTGTGCGGCAGCGCAGGCTCAGGTGTTGCCTTCAATCCCCTGGCTGTATGCGGCAGCGCAGGCTCAGGCGTTACCTTGACTCCCCCAGCTCGGTGCGACAGCGCAGGCTCAGGAGTTACCTTGACTACCCCGGCTGTGTGCGGCAGCACAGGCTCAGGCGTTATCTTAACTCCCACTGCTGTGTGCGGCAGCGCAGGCTCAGGCGTTACCTTTTATCTCCCGGCTGTGTGCGGCAGCACAGGCTCAGGCGTTACCTTGACTCCCCCGGCTGTGTGTAGCAGCGCAGAATCAGGCGTTACCTTGACTCCCCCGGCTGTGTGCGGCAGCGCAGGCTCAGGAGTTACCTTGACTCCCCCGGCTGTGTGCGGCAGCGCAGGCTCAGGCGTTCCCTTGACTTCCCCAGCTATGTGCGGCAGCACAGGCTCAGACGTTACCTTGACTCCCACGGCTGTGTGCGGCAGCGCAGGCTCAGGCGTTACCTTGACTCCCCCGGCTGTGTGTGGCAGCACAGGCTCAGGCGTTATCTTAACTCCCACTGCTGTGTGCGGCAGCGCAGGCTCAGGCGTTACCTTTTATCTCCCGGCTGTGTGCGGCAGCACAGGCTCAGGCGTTACCTTGACTCCCCCGGCTGTGTGTAGCAGCGCAGAATCAGGCGTTACCTTGACTCCCCCGGCTGTGTGCGGCAGCGCAGGCTCAGGAGTTACCTTGACTCCCCCGGCTGTGTGCGGCAGCACAGGCTCAGGCGTTCCCTTGACTTCCCCAGCTATGTGCGGCAGCACAGGCTCAGACGTTACCTTGACTCCCACGGCTGTGTGCGGCAGCGCAGGCTCAGGCGTTACCAGTGACTCCCCTGGCTGTGTGCGGCAGCGCAGGCTCAGGCGTTACCTTGACTCCCCCGGCTGTGTGCGGCAGCACAGGCTCAGGCGTTACCAGTGACTCCCCTGGCTGTGTGCGGCAGCGCAGGCTCAGGCGTTACCTTGACTCCCCCGGCTGTGTGCGGCAGCGCCGGCTCAGGCGTTACCTTGTCTCTTGACTCCCCCGGCTGTATGCAGCAGTGCAGGCTCAGGCGTTACCTTGACTCTTGACTCCCCCGGCTGTATGCAGCAGTGCAGGCTCAGGCGTTACCTTGACTCCCCCGGCTGTATGCAGCAGTGCAGGCTCAGGTGTTACCTTGACTCCAACGGCTGTGTGCGGCAGCAGAGGCTCAGACGTTACCTTGACTCCCCCGGCTGTATGCAGCAGTGCAGGCTCAGGTGTTACCTTGACTCCCCCGGCTATGTGCGGCAGCGCAGGCTCAGGCGTTACCAGTGACTCCCCTGGCTGTGTGCGGCAGTGCAGGCTCAGGCGTTAACTTGACTCCCCCGGCTGTGTGCGGCAGCGCAGGCTCAGGCGTTACCTTGACTCCCCCGGCTGTGTGCGGCAGCGCCGGCTCAGGCGTTACCTTGTCTCTTGACTCCCCCGGCTGTATGCAGCAGTGCAGGCTCAGGCGTTACCTTGACTCTTGACTCCCCCGGCTGTGTGCGGCAGCGCCGGCTCAGGCGTTACCTTGTCTCTTGACTCCCCCGGCTGTATGCAGCAGTGCAGGCTCAGGCGTTACCTTGTCTCTTGACTCCCCCGGCTGTATGCAGCAGTGCAGGCTCAGGCGTTACCTTGACTCTTGACTCCCCCGGCTGTATGCAGCAGTGCAGGCTCAGGTGTTACCTTGACTCCCCCGGCTGTATGCAGCAGTGCAGGCTCAGGTGTTACCTTGACTCCAACGGCTGTGTGCGGCAGCGCAGGCTCAGGCGTTACCAGTGACTCCCCTGGCTGTGTGCGGCAGCGCAGGCTCAGGCGTTACCTTGACTCCCCCGGCTGTGTGCGGCAGCGCAGGCTCAGGAGTTACCTTGATTTCCCTGGTGTGTGCGGCAGCGCAGGCTCAGGCGTTACCTTTTATCTCCCGGCTGTGTGCGGCAGCGCAGGCTCAGGCGTTACCTTTTATCTCCCGGCTGTGTGTGCGGCAGCGCAGGCTCAGGCGTTACCTTGACTCCCCCGGCTGTGTGTAGCAGCGCAGAATCAGGCGTTACCTTGACTCCCCCGGCTGTGTGCGGCAGCGCAGGCTCAGGCGTTACCTTGACTCCCCCGGCTGTGTGCGGCAGCGCCGGCTCAGGCGTTACCTTGACTCTTGACTCCCCCGGCTGTATGCAGCAGCGCAGGCTCAGGTGTTACCTCCGATCAGATGCATTCAGTAGGCTGGTGTACAGATGGATATTTCCGTGGCTCTGAACCCTTTCCTGTGCAGGATTTCTGTAGCATCTGTTATAAGGCTGCTGTCGGTGGCCCAGCTTCCTGCTTGTTAGGCCGCAGCGGTGAGATCTTTGTTCAGAGCTGCTGTGGACAGATTGGTTTTACTTTCTTTCTCTTGATCTCTGCTGGGCTCTGGGAGATGGGATTTAACCCTCTTTTGTGGGAACAATTAGCGGCGCTCTAGGGTCCTGCTTCCACACCACACTTCGAATTGTTGGTTTTTTCATTGCAAAAATGAAACAAAAAAAAAAGTATGATTTTCATAAAAGTGGA
Source organism: Phyllobates terribilis (assembly GCF_046119375.1). Classification (NCBI taxonomy): domain Eukaryota; kingdom Metazoa; phylum Chordata; class Amphibia; order Anura; family Dendrobatidae; genus Phyllobates; species Phyllobates terribilis. The sequence goes on along the minus strand of NW_027362761.1, from coordinate 1,225,656,089 downwards.
GGATAAAACAGAAAATGGAAAACTAATCGTCCCCATAATGCACAAATAATGGGAGGATTCATATTTAGGGACATCACCCTTCGAGGAATCCTAATAATAGGATAAGGGTCATGTTTGTAGATCCATGCAGCTTTTCTCTAGATTCCCTATCAGTTCACTTTTTCTTAAATTCCTGTTTACAGACCTTCTTTTTAGTTAGTTTTGCTATTTTCATCATGTTACTATTATATCGCTCTTGTGTTGATATCTCTTTAGCCCCATAATATGACTTCTGGACAGACTGAAATGAGGAAGGCATGAGAACTCTGGTAAAATAAAAGGTTGTTATACACTACAGACCAAAAGTTTGGACACACCTTCTCATTTACAGATTTTTCTGTATTTTCATGACTTTGAAAATTGTACATTCACACTGAAGGCATCAAAACTATGAATTACCACATGTGGAATTATATACTTAACAAAAAAGTGTGAAACAACTGAAAATATGTCTTATATTCTAGGTTCTTCAAAGTAGCCACCTTTTGCTTTGATGACTGCTTTGTACACTCTTGGCATTCTCTTGATGAGCTTCAGTCACCGGAAATGGTCTTCACTTCACAGGTGTGCCCTGTCAGGTTTAATAAGTGGGATTTCTTGCCTTATAAATGGGGTTGGGACCATCAGTTGTGTTGTGCAGAAGTCTGGTGGATACACAGCTGATAGTCCTACTGAATAGACTGTTAGAATTTGTATTATGGCAAGAAAAAAGCAGCTAAGTAAAGGAAAACGAGTGGCCAACATTACTTCAAGAAGTGAAGGTCAGTAAGTCCGAAAAATTGGGCAAACTTTAAATGTGTCCCCAAGTGCAGTTGCAAAAACCATCAAGCGCTACAAAGAAACTGGCTCACATGAGGACCGCCCCAGGAAAGGAAGACCAAGAGTCACCTCTGCTTCTGAGGATAAGTTTATCCGAGTCACCAGCCTCAGAAATCGCAGGTGAACAGCAGCTCAGATTAGAGACCAGGTCAATGCCACACAGAATTCTAGCAGCAGACACATCTCTTCAGCAACTGTTAAGAGGAGACTTTGTGCAGCAGGCCTTCATGGTAAAATATCTGCTAGGTAACCACTGCTAAGGACAGGCAACAAGCAGAAGAGACTTGTTTGGGCTAAAGAACACAAGGAATGAACATTAGACCAGTGGAAATCTGTGCTTTGGTCTGATGAGCCCAAATTTGAGATCTTTGGTTCCAACCACCGTGTCTTTGTGCGACGCAGAAAAGGTGAACGGATGGACTCTACATGCCTGGTTCCCACCGTTAAGCATGGAGGAGAAGATGTGATGGTGTGGGGGTGCTTTGCCGGTGACACTGTTGGGGATTTATTCAAAATTGAAGGCATACTGAACCAGCATGGCTACCACAGCGTCTTGCAGCCGCATGCTATTCCATCCGGTTTGCGTTTAATTGGACCATCATTTATTTTTCAACAGGACAATGACCCCAAACACACCTCCAGGCTGTGTAAGGGCTATTTGACCAAGAAGGAGAGTGATGGGGGGCTACGCCAGATGACCTGGCCTCCACAGTCACCAGACCTGAACCCAATCGAGATGGTTTGGCGTGAGCTGGACCGCAGAGTGAAGGCAAAAGGGCCAACAAGTGCTAAGCATCTCTGGGAACTCCTTCAAGATTGTTGGAAGACCATTTCCGGTGACTACCTCTTGAAGCTCATCAAGAGAATGCCAAGAATGTGCAAAGCAGTCATCAAAGCAAAAGGTGGCTACTTTGAAGAACCTAGAATATAAGACATATTTTCAGATTTTTCACACTTTTTTGTTAAGTTTATAATTCCACATGTGTTAATTCATAGTTTTGATGCCTTCAGTGTGAATGTACAATTTTCAAAGTCATGAAAATACAGAAAAATCTTTAAATGAGAAGGTGTGTCCAAACTTTTGGTCTGTATTGTATAAAATTCTCTCTCTCTCTTTCTCTCTGTGTATATATATAATGTAACAATGACATTCACTTGGGAGCGATCTAAGATATCACAGGGACCGTTTCTATTCAAAAGTCCGGCTGGTTTATTTCTGTCCTCATAAACCCCATCACAGGAAGGGGTTTATCAACAATCGCAAGGTTACAAGTCCATCTCCAGAGATCTTGATGTTCCTTTGTCCACGATGCGCAACATAATCAAGAAGTTTACAACCCATGGCAATGTAGCTAATCTCCCTGGAAGTGGACAGCAGAGAAAAACTGATAAAAGGTTGCAACGTAGAATAGTCTGGATGGTGGATAAGCAGCCCCAATCGAGTTCCAAAGAAATTCAAGCTGTACTTCATGCTCAGGGTGCATCAGTGTCAGCGTGAACTATCCATCCACATGTGCATGAAATGAAATGCTATGGCAGGCGACCCAGGAGGACCCCACTGCTGACACAGAGACATAAAAAAGCTAGACTGCAGTTTGCCAAAATGTATGTGAGTAGGACAAAATCCTTCTGGGAAAGCATCTTGTGGACAGATGAGACCAAGATAGAGCTTTTTGGTAAAGCACATCATTCTACTGTTTACCGAAAACGGAATGAGGCCTACAAAGAAAAGAACACAGTACCTACAGTCAAATATGGTGGAGGTCCAAAGATGTTTTGAGGTTGTTTTACTGCCTCTGGCACAGGGTGCCATGATGGTGTGCAAGACATCATGCAATCTGAAGACTACCAATGGATTTTGGGTCACAATGTAGTGCCCAGTGTCAGAAAGCTTGGTTTGCATCCTAAGTCATGGGTTCATGGGTTCAGCAGGACAATGACCCCAAACATACTTCAAGAAGCCACCCAGAAATGGATGGAAACAAAGCGCTGGAGAGTTCTGAAGTGGCAGCAATGAGTCCGGATCTAAATCCTATTAAACACCTGTGGAGAGATCTTAAAATTGCTGTTTGGAGAAGGCACCCTTCAAATATCAGGGACCTGGAGCAGTTTGTAAGAAAAGTCATCCAAAATTCCAATTGAAAGGTGTAAGAAGCTTGTTGATGGTTATAGGAAGCGATTGATTGCAGTTATTTATTCCAAATGGTGTGCAAACAATTATTAAGTTGAGAGTGCCAACAATTTTGTCCGGCCCCATTTTGGGGATGTGTGTGAAATTTTGTCCAATTTGCCTTTTTTCTCTTTTTCAGTGTTGTTCCAATACACATAAAGGAAATAAACATGTGTATAATTGCAATAATATTCTGGGAGAAATACTTCATTTTCTGGAACAATTTCAAGAATTTCTGGAAACACTTTTGGCCATGACTGTATACACATGGGACGGACCTGGTGCTGGTATATAGATGATCTTTCTGCATCTGCACAGTATAATGCTGGTAATGTCACCAATTCACTTTGCCTGTAACCCAGCACCTTCACTTCTACAGTGATCGGTGGCTCCATTGGGGCGTCTAATGTATTACCTCCTGGCTTCCAGGCTATACATGTTTTTTTTAATTAAAGTAAAACTACATTTTTAAAAATCTTGATATCTCACAGATAAGATTCCAAGATCTATGGGGGTCTACATCATCAAATCCAAATAACGTCTCAAACCACCGGGCAGAAGTTCTCAGCTCCTACAGACAGACCGCCATCATGGATGACAACAACCTGTAGACACATACAGTATGACTGACTGATAGAGGCTGGTAGAAATCAGCATCCAGAGGCAATACCGCAACCTCTACATGATCTTACAGGGACAGTGTCATGTACACTTCAAAGACAATCTATTTTTCTCCGTTGTCAGCTGAGGAGAGGCGGCTTCAGCTTTTATCTCTTCTTGGATCAATTAGACAATATACATTTCTGTGGATATGCCATGAGTGTCAGCGCTCAAAGTACGTTTTACTCTGGGGTCTGGTGTATATATGTTTATAGGTGAAGATCAGAGTGAAGGCAGCACAGTAGGACAGGTGAGGACCGGGGCGAGAGCAGCATGATGGGACAGGTGAGTATCGGAGTGAAGTACTGTACAGCGGGACATGTGTGGAACGGAAAAAGGGCTGCACAGCAGGACAGGTGAGTACCAGGGCGAGGTCTGCACAGCGGGACAGGTTAGGACCAAGGCGAGGTCTGCACAGCAGGACAGGTGAGGACCAGGGCGAGGGCTGCACAGCAGGACAGGTGAGGACCAGGGAGAGGGCTGCACAGCATGAGAGGTGAGGACCAGACTGGGGGCTGCACAGCATGACAGGTGAGGACCAGACTGGGGGCTGCACAGCATGACAGGTGAGGACCAGGGCGAGGGCTGCACAGCATGACAGGTGAGGACCAGGCTGGGGGCTGCACAGCATGACAGGTGAGGACCAGGGCGAGGGCTGCACAGCATGACAGGTGAGGACCAGGGCGATGGCTGCACAGCATGACAGGTGAAGACCAGGGCAAGGGCTGCACAGTGGGACAGGTGAGGACCAGAGTGAGTGCTGAACAGTGGGACAGGTGAGGACCAGGGCGAGGGCTGCACAGAGGGACAGGTGAGGACCAGGGCGAGGGCTGCACAGTGGGACAGGTGAGGACCAGGGCGAGGGCTGCACAGCTGGACAGGTGAGGACCAGGCTGGGGGCTGCACAGCATGACATGTGAGGACCAGGGCGAGGGCTGCACAGCATGACAGGTGAGGACCAGGCTGGGGGCTGCACAGCATGACAGGTGAGGACCAGGGCGAGGGCTGCACAGCATGACAGGTGAGGACCAGGGCGAGGGCTGCACAGCATGACAGGTGAAGACCAGGGCAAGGGCTGCACAGTGGGACAGGTGAGGACCAGAGTGAGTGCTGAACAGTGGGACAGGTGAGGACCAGGGCGAGGGCTGCACAGAGGGACAGGTGAGGACCAGGGCGAGGGCTGCACAGTGGGACAGGTGAGGACCAGGGCGAGGGCTGCACAGCATGACAGGTGAGGACCAGGGCGAGGGCTGCACAGTGGGACAGGTGAGGACTAGGGCGAGGGCTGCACAGCCGGACAGGTGAGGACCAGGGCGAGGGCTTCACAGCAGGACAGGTGAGGACCAGGGCGAGGGCTGCACAGTGGGACAGGTGAGGACCAGGGTGAGGGCTGCACAGCATGACAGGTGAGGAACAGGGCGAGGGCTGCACAGTGGGACAGGTGAGGACCAGAGTGAGTGCTGAACAGTGGCACAGGTGAGGACCAGGGCGAGGGCTGCACAGCGGGACAGGTGAGGACCAGAGTGAGTGCTGAACAGTGGGACAGGTGAGGACCAGGGCGAGAGCTGCACAGTGGGACAGGTGAGGACCAGGGCGAGGGCTGCACAGCAGAACAGGTAAGGACCAGGGCCAGAGCTGCACAGCTGGACAGGTGAAGACCAGGGCAAGGGCTGCACAGATGGACAGGTGAAGACCAGCGCAAGGGCTGCACAGATGGACAGGTGAGGACCAGGGCGAGAGCTGCACAGCTGGACAGGTGAAGACCAGGGCAAGGGCTGCACATATGGACAGGTGAAGACCAGGGCAAGGGCTGCACATATGGACAGGTGAGGACCAGGCCAAGGGCTGCACAGCAGGACAGGTAAGGACCAAGGCGAGGGCTGCACAGCAGGACAGGTGAGGACCAGGGCGCGGGCTGCACAGCAGGACAGGTGAGGACCAGTGCGAGGGCTGCACAGATGGACAGGTGAGGACCAGGGCGAGGCCTAAACAGCAGGACAGGTGAGGACCAGGGCGAGGGTTGCACAGCAGGACAGGTGAGGACCAGGGTGAGGTCTGCAAAGCGGCACAGGTGAGGACCAGGGCGAGGGTCGCACAGTGGGACAGGTGAGGATTGGAGTGAGTGCTTCACAGCGGGACAGGTGTGGAACAGGGAAAGGGCTGCACTGCTGGACAGGTGAGGACCAGAGAGAGGGCTGCACAGCAGGACAGGTGAGGACCAGGGTGAGTGCTGCACAACTGGACAGGTGAGGACCAGGGCATAGGCTGCACAGCTGGACAGGTGAGGACCAGGCCGGGGGCTGCACAGCTGGACAGGTGAGGACCAGGCCGGGGGCTGCACAGCTGGACAGGTGAGGACCAGGGCGAGGGCTGCACAGCAGGACAGTTGAGGACCAGGGAGAGTGCTGCACAGCCGGACAGGTGAGGACCAGGGCGATGGCTGCACAGCATGACAGGTGAGGGCCAGGGCGAGGGCTGCACAGTGGGACTGGTGAGGACCAGGGTGAGGGCTGCACAGTGGGACAGGTGAGGACCAAGGCGAGGGCTGTACAGCAGGACAGTTGAGGACTAGGGAGAGGGCTGCACTGCAGGACAGGTGAGGACTAGGGCGAGGGCTGCACATCAGAATAGGTGAGAACCAGGGCGAGGGCTGCACAGCAGGACAGGTGAGGACCAGGGCGAGGGCTGCTCAGCAGTACAGGTGAGAACCAGGGCGAGGGCTGCACAGCAGAACAGGTGAGGACCAGGGCAAGGGCTGCACAGCAGGACAGGTGAGGACTAGGGCGAGGGCTGCACATCAGGACAGGTGAGGACCAGGGCGAGGGCTGCACAGCAGGACAGGTGAGGACTAGGGCGAGGGCTGCACAGCAGGACAGGTGAGGACCAGGATGAGGGCTGCACAGCAGGACAGGTGAGGACCAGGGCAACGTCTGCAGAGCGGAACAGGTGAGGACCAGTGCGAGGGCTGCACAGTGGGACTGGTGAGAACCGGAGTGAGTGCTGCACAGTGGGACTGGTGAGAACTGGAGTGAGTGCTGCACAGCGGGACATGTGTGGAACGGGGAGAGGGCTGCACAGCAAAACAGATTAGGAACAGGGCAAGGGCTGCACAGCAGGACAGTGAGGATAACGGCGAGGACTACACAGCAGGATAGGTAAGGAACAGGGCGAGGAACACAGCAGGATAGGTTAGGAACAGGGCGAGGCCTGCACAGTGGGACAGATGAGGACCAGGGCTTGGTCTGCGCAGTGAGATTGGTGAGGACCAGGGCTTGGTCTGCACAGCGGGGCAGGTGACCAGGGCCAGGGCTAGGGCTGCTCAGAGGGACAGGTGAGGACCAGAGTGTGGGCTGCACAATGGGAAAGCGCTTGGAAAACATCCAAAGGAATGAGCAATGCCCTGCACTCTGGGAACGCCTCGCTACTTGCAGGTCCAGGCTTTACATGGTCCACTATTCAGGTGTGTAAAGTGGCTCCATTCTGCAGGCGTCTTACGCTCTGTACCTTACAACACAAGTCAGTGGGAAGGCAAAAATGACACTAAACAGCAGTCGGAGCCACTTTATGAATACTTTCTCAGCGTTTTTACTTTGAAAAAAACAAACAAAAAAAAAAAAAAAAACACGAGCGGTTTCTTCATTGTTGAATGTATTTATAAGGAAAAAGTCCGGAAAATGACCGTCAAAAAATGTCACAAAAATGCTAAAAAATTGTTAAAAAAAAAACCATAGTAGGAGAAAAGCAATCACAAAAGTGAACATTTTTAGCCACCTGAATCTTTTTTGTGCCATCATCCCCTTCAATCTGTGCACTACTACTGCAAACATTGTAGAAGTTATTAATTGACATAAAATGGACACTCAGCGAGCGCGGCTTACACACGGTTTCGTCATGCAGGGACGTCGTCTTCCTGGAAGCCTCTATTCCTGGAAGCCTCTATTGTCTGGACACGCAGCTGCTGATCTTAGAAGATTTATCATTTCTTTCAAGGTTGGGACTTTACAGCAGATTAATAGCAGAATACCCAGCGGCTGCTACTCTGCGTCTGACAAACAAGTTTAAATGCTTGTGGCCAAAAGTTTTGCGCTTGACACAAGTTTTGCTTTCCACATTTTTCTCCTTCACTGTTTTTTTCAGTCTTTCGGTCGGATGTTTCTACAGTTAGTGTAGTACTGCACGATGGTTTCTAGGAGCATTTATATCACTAAAATTGTGCAGTGTAAACAGGCTTCAATCAGCCGTCAGCAAAACATAGGCTCACAAGATCATTGCTCTCGGCAGCACATTGTCCTGTGTGAATGTGCTGCTGAGAACACCGGCCGCGTGCACTGAAGAGATCATGGGAATATATCTACTATTCATAACTATTAAATAAAGACAAAACACAAAATTGGATATAAACAGGTCACAATGCTTTATTAAGGATGCATAATGAATTAAATTAACCTGTTCAATAAATAATCAATTAAACCATAAGATAAATCAGATCCGATAGTGGCTCAGTCCTTAATTGACTCCAGGCGATTATTCAGTCCATTCATAATAATCATAAACCCGCAGCTAATCTGGGTGTTTGCTCCCACCAGCCATGGCGGTCAACACACCGACATGCCCCCACTCCAAAAAAAAAGTGGCCTTAATGATGTTTTGCATATCCAGATTAAATATATCCAAACTAATATCAGACAAATGAACCAGATCACTCCCGAACAAACCCAGGACAAAACCTTTTAAATTAATATGACGATATGAAAAACTGTTATAGACCTCATGATTTTCTCCATTTTTTTTTTTTGGATTATTCTTTTTCTAATCTTATCCAGAAAAGAGAGAATTCATGAAAATTCCATGATAACCTAGGAATAATTTGGGGAAAAACTACTTGCATGGATGGAAAAATAGGATCACAACATAAAATTACTTTTTTCATCTCTTCAATCAAATCTTTTGTTTTAACTCTTCCTAAATCACTGCTTGCAAGAAAAAAAGCAAGAAAAGGATCACTTCTGAGGAGGGAGGAGAGGAAGAAAAGCCAACAAAATACTTACTCTGAATAGATATCTTTCTATGTGGACAACTTTGTTACAGCTCAATCAGGCTACTGCTACTGGGTCCGAACATCCTAATCAGGTGCCGTATTGTAAAACAGATGAAAAAACAAAAAAGGAGCGCCAGCCGACGAGCACGGTAGGTCCACACAGTGTGGTGGAGAGTTGAAGGATTGAAGCTCCACTTACTTCGTCTCTGGCTGAATTGGCAATCACTTCATTATATGGTTTAACTTCCACTGCATTGCTCAGTGTGCAAGAAGGAAAGGCAGACCTAAAATAAGGGGGATAGGAATTTTTCTTCAATCATCCTTCAACTCCCTGTGTGGACCTACAGTGCTCCTGGGCTGGCAGTCCTTTTTATGTTTGTTTTTTCAGCTGTCTAAATCGTTGCCTCCCACATGGAAAATAATCAAATCGGCTAACGGGAAGAACATTTTGTTTGTATCAACCGATTCATTATTTTAAACCCCTAATCCCAAAACAACATATATGAACAGAATCTTGATTAAAACTGAAATTATCACCATAATTCCGAATCGATGCTCTTCTCCTGGCCCAATGAACAAAGGAGGGGCCAATAATCCATACAAATCTCTTTCGAGAATATAAGAAAAATGTAATTATAATCAAATCCAGTCTAATATAAATATTAAATCTACTAGATTCCCACCTACTCATTAAGATTCATCCTAATCGCTTCTATAGCGGCTCCAATCCAGAAGGAATGTGATGAAAATTTGTAGTGTTCCAAGTTTAAAACCTTAATAGATTTTTTAAATAATATAATATAATTGAAATTTAGTCACCACGGAACCATCGGTGTAAATGAACATTGGGATCTAACGGCCATATAATCCAACAGGCATTGTAAAGGACAAATCAAATTCTTGATAGCTGACAGATGCAGCCACTTCCCTTTACTTAATTGATCCGTCTTAGATTTTCTTATGCAAAGCCTAAAACTACCCAAAATAGGCAATAGAAAACAACGCCTTAAATAACTTATGCTCAAACTGAGATGAACATATACCCTCTAAAACACCCATCAATCTGGTGACAGGGAGTCCCTTATTGGCTGAATCGTTGTATTTTTTAAACCCTTTCAACAATTGCTTAACTTGAAAAATACTATTCACTGGGCTGGTTTTGAATAATTTCCATGCAAAATGCGAGACACAGATGAATAAGAATAGTTACTACTGACTAACATCCTCTGAAAAAATACTAAAACCTCTATTACCATGTTTCTCCAAAAATAAGACAGGGTCTTATATTATTTTTTGCTTCGAATGATGGGTTAGGACTTATTTTCAGGGGATGATTTATTTTTTTTCCATGAACAACAATCAATATTTATTCTTGAATGAAAAAAATCAACATTTATTTAAATATAATCATGTCATCAGAGAAACAAAGCTGACTGAGCATTTAACCCTGCTCAGCCACACCCTGAGGGGAGGTAGGGGGAATGACTTCCCTCCCATCTCTATGTCATTCCCATAAAATCACACCCTTTGAAAAGAGGTAACCCCCAGCATATAACATGCTGGCAGAAATTCAGTAGGTCTCAGTTCACACAGGAGAGGATACTGAGTGACACATACCTCCCCTCGCATGTAATACCAGTGACTGTCAAATATTCCCCCCCTCAGCCCAAAGCCAGGGATTTGGGCACTTTCCAAAACCAGAAAGCCAATCCTAGAGAGGGCATCAGCGTTCCCGTGTAACTTCCCAGGCCTATGCTCCACCTCGAAGTTAAAGTCCTCAAGAGCTAGGTACCATCTAGTTACCCTAGCATTTACCCCTCTTTTCCCTCAACCATCTTAATGGGGCATGGTCTGACACCAACTTAAACTTCCGGCTTAGTAGGTAATATCTAAGACTATCTACTACCAACTATATGGCTAGACACTCTGGCTAGAGAATGGGATGCTCTTCCACATTTATCTCTTGAGAGAGTACGGCTCCTAGACCAACCTCTGAAGCATCTGTCTGGACCACAAACTCTTTCTTAAAGTCTGGTGCAACCAGGACCAGCTGCTTACACAGTGCTAGCTTCATTTATTGGAACGCAGTCTCTGTTTCCTCTGTCCACTTCACCATGGTTGATCTGGTGCCTTTTAGGAGATCCGTCAGCGGCGCGGCCTTTATGGCAAAATTTGGGATAAACCATCAGTAATATCCCACGATTCCCAGGAATGCTCTTACTTGCTTCTTGGATAGTGGTTGCAGCCATGTCTGGATTGCCTCCACTTTATTTACCTGCGGCTTTATTTTGCCTCTTCCGGTGACATAGCCCAAGTACTTGGCCTCCTGTTTTCCGACGGCACATTTTCTCGGATTTATGGTAAATCCCGCCTTCCTTAGAGCATCCAGAACGGCCTGTAGTTTAAGTAGGTGACTAGCACAGTCTGGGCTAAAGACTACAATGTCATCAAGGTAGGCTGTGGCATGCGTCTTATGTGGGGCTAGGATCCGATCCGTAGCCCTCTGGAAGGTGGCTGGGGCCCCCTGTAGTCCGAACGGCATCCGAGTGTATTGAAAGCATCCATCAGGTGTCGAGAAAGCCGTCTTCTCCTTGGCAGTCTGGGACATGGGGATCTGCCAGTAGCCCTTCGTCAGGTCAAGAGTGGTGATGTACCTTGCCGGTCCAAGCCTCTCGATGAGTTCGTCGACGCGGGGCATCGGGTACGCGTCACACTTGGATACCTCATTCAGCCGGCGGTAGTCATTACAAAACCTCCATTCTCCATTGGGTTTTGGTATGAGGACAATTTGGATTGACCATCCACTCTTTGACTCCTCTGTCACCCCGAGGTCTAACATCCTCTTCACCTCGGCCGAGATCACCTCCTGGCATGCTTCCAGAATCCATACGGCTTCAGATTCACTCTCACATGTTTCTCTATTAGCCTGTCATGTTCTACCACCTGAGTATGCCCTGGCAAATCTGAGAACAGCTCCCGATTCTGCTGCAGCAGTTCTCGACACTGTTGCTTCTGGGCTTGCAATAGAGCTTCTGCTGTAGTGACCTCCTCCACTATGCTTTCTGGAGCGGCTTCCAGGCAAGGAGTTTCCACCGCTTTCCAGTCCCACCAAGGCTTGAGAAAGTTCACATGGTATATTTGGTGCGGCTTTCTTGGGCCAGGCTGGTGGACTTTATAATTAACCTCGCTGACTTTCTCCACCACCTCGTACGGACCTTTCCATTTGGCCAGGAACTTCCTCTCGACTGTAGGGATTAGCACCAAAACACGGTCCCTGGGCTGGAACTGCGTCAGCCTCGCCGATCTGTTATAGACCCTTGCCTGGGCTTCCTGCGCCTGGAGGAGATGCACTTTCATGATCGGCATCACTCTCGCTATTCTTTCCTGCATCTGGGCGACATGTTCAATGGCGCTCCGGTGTGGCGTAACCTTGGCTTCCCAGGTTTCCTTAGCGATGTCCAGGAGCCCTCGCGGATGTCGTCCATACAGGGGCTCAAACGGAGAAAAGCTGGTAGAAGCTTGCGGAACCTCTCTTACTGAGAAGAGCAGGAATGGCAACAGGTAGTCCCAGTCACGTCCATCCTTCTCTACGACTTCTTTGAGCATCACTTTCAGGGTCTTATTAAAGCGCTCTACTAAGCCGTCTGTCTGCGGATGGTAAACAAATGATCATAGCTGGGTAATATGGAGGACCTTGCACAACTCATTCATTACCTTGTTCATGAACGGGGTCCCTTGATCCATTAGGATTTCCTTTGGCAGTCTGTTCCTGGCAAATATATGAACCAGTTCCCTGGCATGCTCGAAGAGTTTCTTAATGGTATCGCTTCTGGATACCGGGTCACATAGTCCATGATTACTAGAATGTATTGGTAGCCTCAGGCTGATTTTACTAAGGGCCCTACTAGGTCCATAGCAATCCGCTCAAAGAGGACCTCTATCACTGGTAGTGGAACTAGCAGACTACGGAAGTGGGAGGAGGGAGCGGTTATTTGGCATGTGGGACAAGACCTACAATAGTTCCGAATTTCTCGGTAACATCCTGGCCAATAAAACCTTCTTAATATCCTCTCCTGAGTTTTTACTCGAACCCCTAAGTGTCCCCCCAGAACATGTGAATGGGCCATATCTAGCACCCTCTGTCTGTTTGGCCTCGGGACTGTCAGCTGTTCCACTATCTCACCATCCCTTAGTTTGGCCACCCAATATAACAAATCCCTCTGAACTGCAAAATGGGGGAACCTGGTGTCGGCACCCAGCTCTTGGGCAACTGCATTACAAACAGTAACCTGGTCAAACGCCCCCTTTAAGGTCAGGTCCTGAACTTGAGCAGTCCCAAAGTTCTCTCCGGACACATCTAACTCAGGGAGGTCGGCCTCCTCGGTCACCATCTCGCCTTCATCGCCGGCAAGGACGCACAGTGGGAACTCAACCACTTGAGTCTTCGTCGGGAGTTCTTCTCCAGGGACATGGATTTTGCTCACGCTACTTAGTCCAGTTCCCTTTCCCCACAAGTCCCAAAACAAAGAAAAATCACGGCCCAGTATGACGGGATGTTTCAGGTCCTTAACCACCCCGACCTCGTGGGACTGGGCACCACAGTCTGTTCTCACTGTCACTGTGGTCACGGGGTAGTCCTTGGCATCCCCATGGATGCACCGAATGCCCACAGTTTTGGAAGGGTAGCTCTGATTAAAGTCACCATACTTCTAGCCCAAGCACCTTTACTCCATTTATGGACACAGCACACACTGCAGGCTGGATACACATAATAGGAACTTCGTCTGCCTAGGCTGCAGTCCACAGGCTCAAGGGACATATGACACCGGGCGGCTATGTGTCCAGGGTTGTGACACCGCCAACAGACTATATCCTTAACAACAGTCCTTGCGGCAACTTCAGTGGAAGTTTTACGCCCCTTAGTGGTGGCTCTAAACCCCTTCCATGGTGAACCCACCGCCTTTTGGGTATCCCAGTACAGGGCAGTGATTATATCTGGCATCCCAAGGGATTTCTCAACCACCTGGTACATCTTTATCAGGCTAATGAAGTCATCTGCGTTCTGGGGATCTCCCTGGGCAACCCAAGTCTGTACCGATTTGAGAAGGGAGTGCATGAATCTATCAATCATCACACGCTCGACCATCTTGGCCGGAGTAGAGGACTCTGGCAGAAACCACTTCTGAACGAGATGCAGTAGGTCAAACATCTGCGAGCGAGGGGGTTTGTCGCTGGCGTATGCCCAGTGGTGGACTTGTTGGACTCTCACCGCCATATTCACTCCCAGGCATGCTAAGATCTCTGTCTTTAGTTTGGCATATTCCTTGGCATCCTGCAGTGCCAAGTCGTAATATGCCTTTTGGGGTTCACCCGACAAATATGGCGCCAGAACCCCTGCCTACTGTTCTGGTGGAAGTCTCTCCCGATCAGCCACCCTTTCAAAGACTGTCAGAAAGGCTTCTACATCATCCCCCGGGGTCATCTTCGGCATGGCCCATCTTACCGCCTTCCTGACGTGTGAGTCACCAGTCGTCCCAGGGGGTGGGGCAGTTGCTCTGCCCTGGATGGTGTCCCCCAGAGGCTGTATCTGATGTTGCTGCTCCTGCTGGTGCTGCTGCACCTTTTGCTGCAACTGGATCTGTTGTAGTAACAGAATGGTCATCTCCTGTTGAGCTTGTTGCTGCTGCAGGATCTGCTGCTGCTCTAGCTCCCGGTGTTGCTGGAATTGTTGCAGGTGCTGCTGGTGTTGCTGTGCTTGGCTCTGGACTAAATGCTTAATAAGCTCCTCCATGTTGCTGGACATCTCTGGCTGGCTGACGGCCTTCACCCAGGACATCCACCGTTTTCTGTGGCAGGTACATGTGTCCCTGGATCTTTGCCAGCACTCTCACACTAACTGTGGTAATGCGACTTGCTCGGCTCTTCAGAGGCAGAAACAGGACACATGGTTTAGGTTAACTTCCTGCTGGTTTATTCTGTGGCATAAACTCCAGCAATGTCCCCTAAAAATAAACAGACCCTCTCGGGGTTAACGGGAAAAGCAAAAGATAAGGTATGACAGAGTCCAATTGTAAGCGAGGCTCTGCCCACTGCAGGTGGCACAGTTAAGTCTTCAGCAACACCAGTCCTCCGGTGTTGCTCTCTGATTTCACCCAAACACAGCCTGGAGACTTCACACTCCAGAACACACACTCCACAGAAACAAAGCATTTAACCCTGCTCAGCCACACCCTGAGGGGAGGTAGGGGGAATAACTTCCCTCCCATCTCTATGTCATTCCCATAAAACCACACCCTTTGAAAAGAGGTAACGCAGACCATATAACATGCTGGTAGAAATTCAGTAGGTCTCAGTTCACACAGGAGAGCATCCTGAGTGACACATACCTCCCCTCGCATATAATACCAGTGACTCTGTTACAATATGTATACACATACTGCACATACAGTACATACCAGCCTGTCTCCTCTTCAGTTTCTCTAGACTCCTGTAGTTAAAGAACCATTGGTGACATCATGGTCACATGACTGTTATGTCACCAAGGGTCTTTAAGCAGTCTTAACCTTGGAATAGAAATGCTGGGGGCCCCTAAGAGAGTGGGGACCCGGGGCAATTGCCCAGTTTGCCTCTCCTCCCTAAATGCTGTCCCTGACTGCAATTAGGGCTTATTTTTGGAGTAGGGCTTATATTTCAAGTATATTCCAAACATCTTGTACAATCATGCTAGGCCTTATTTTCGGGGAAACAAGGTAGTACAAAAAGAAGACCATTTAGACCATGAAATACAATAGTCATTCCAGGTTTTGGGACACACAAACCTTATAATATAATGAAAGGCTAATCGAGGATCAGACTCCATAAATGAGATGGGCACAGGTCTCTTCTCTGTCCGCTCCAGGAGCCAGTCTCTGAAAATTCTGCCATTGAAAACAAGATAAGGCATCAGCTATCGGGTTTTTTGAACTATCATATCTTGTTTTAGTCCAAATATTCCATTCAAGACAATTCAAAGCCATCATATGACACCCTGATTATCTGAATAAATGACAATCCTTTTGTTTCCGAAAAGCTGACCCCAAACAACCACGGATAGCCATACAAGGAATAATTCCAACAGCATTCGATTGCTCAGAACTTGTATCTGATGCCAAGAATAATGCCATGACTTTACAGTGTCCGAACCAAAAACAACCAAAACCGCAAGAGGTGGCTGCAGTAATAAAAGACAGAGAATGACCAGAAACAAAATGATCTTGAGTGGCGCTACAACCATTCAATTTGCTCAAAAAGTTATCTCACGTAATCAGATCATCTTTACGCTCTTTTGTCAACCTGATATGAGATCCTGGTGACAATAAGCCTGTCCTAATGAAGTATAATCTTTTTGAGAAAATTTTACCCATTGGTATAACCCGTAATGCAAAGGCTAAATAGCCCAGCAATGATTGCCATTCTTTTAGGAATATTTTCCTAAGTCTGAGCACAAAAACAATTATCTCTAAAATCCTGCAAATTTTTTGTTCGGAGGAGTCTAAATTCCATGTTTATAGAATCAATTTCAATGCTGAGAAATTCTATGAAACATGAAGGAAGAACGGTTTTCTAATCTGCTAAGGGAAAACCGAAGAAGATCGCTTTAAATCTGTGTAGAAAACAGACAAATCATAGACTCCGAAGACCAATAAACAAGAAATCCCCCAAATAATGGACTATACCGCCAACTGATTCATCTTTACCAAGAACCAATGCAAAAAAGATGCTCCAGATTCAAAATAAAAACGTGAAAGTCGAAAACCCATTGGCATCAAAATGTTAAAGAAAAAATAACCATGAAAGCAAAAACCTAATGATGAAAAGCCGATAGGATTAACCAGGAGTAAAAGCAGATTTTAAATCCAGCTTTGCCACAATGGCACAATAACACAATTGCATCTTCAACAGAAGCAAATTTAACGGTCCTCCATACAGTATAATGGCCCTACATAGTCCTCCATATAATATACTGGCCCCACATAGTCCTCAATACAGAATAATAGGCCCACTTAGCCCTCCATACAGTATAATAGCCCCACATAGTCCTCCATACAGTATAATGGGCCCCACATAGTCCTCCATACAGTATAATGGCTCCACATAGTCCTCCATACAGTATAATGGCCCTACATAGTCCTCCATACAGTATAATGGCCTCACATAGTGCTCTATACAGTATAATGGGCCCCACATAGTCCTCCATACAGTATAATGGCCTCACATAGTCCTCCATACAGTATAATGGGCTCCACATAGTCCTCCATACAGTAGAATGGCCCCACATAGTCTTCCCATACAGTATAATGGGCCCCACATAGTGCTCCATACAGTATAATGGCCCACATAGTCCTCCATACAGAATAATGGGACCCACATAGTCCTCCATACAGAATAATGGGACCCACATAGTCCTCCATACAGTATAATGGCCCCACATAGTCCTCCATACTCTCCATACTGTATAATTGCCCCACATAGTCCTCCATACTCTATAATTGCCCCACATAGTCCTCCATACAGAATAATTGCCCCACATAGTCCTCCATACTCTCCATACTGTATAACGGGCTCCACATAGTCCTCCATACTGTATAATTGCCCCACATAGTTCTCCATACAATATAATGGCCCCACATAGTCCTCCATACAGAATAATGGGACCCACATAGTCCTCCATACTGTATAATTGCCCCACATAGTCCTCCATACTGTTTAATTGCCCCACATAGTCCTCCATACAGAATAATTGCCCCACATAGTCCTCCATACTCTCCATACTGTATAATGGGCTCCACATAGTCCTCCATGCTGTATAATTGCCCCACATAGTTCTCCATACATTATAAGGGCCCCACATAGTCCTCCATACAGAATAATGGGACCCACATAGTCCTCCATACAGAATAATGGGACCCACATAGTCCTCCATACAGTATAATGGTCACCACATAGTCCTCCATACAGTATAATGGGCCCCACATAGTCCTCCATACAGAATAATGGCCCCACATAGTCCTCCATACAGTATAAGGGACCCACATAGTGCTCCATACAGTATAATGGGCCCCACATAGTCCTCCATGCAGAATAATGGGCCCACATAGTCCTCCATACAGTATAATGGTCACCACATAGTCCTCCATACTGTATAATTGCCCCACATAGTCCTCCATACAGAATAATTGCCCCACATAGTCCTCCATACAGTATAATGGGCCCCACATAGTGCTCCATACAGAATAATGGCTCCACATAGTCCTCCATACAGTATAGTATAAGGGCCCCACATAGTCCTCCATACAGAATAATGGCCCCACATAGTCTTTCATACAGTATAATGGGCCCCACATAGTCCTTCATACAGAATAATGGGCCCAACATAGTCTTCCATGCAGTATAATGGCCCCACATAGTACTCCATACAGTATAATGGCCCCCACATAGTACTCCATACAGTATAATGGCCCCCACATAGTACTCCATACAGTATAATGGCCCCCACATAGTACTCCATACATTATAAGGGCCCCACATAGTCCTCCATACAGAATAATGGGACCCACATAGTCCTCCATACAGAATAATGGGACCCACATAGTCCTCCATACAGTATAATGGTCACCACATAGTCCTCCATACAGTATAATGGGCCCCACATAGTCCTCCATACAGAATAATGGCCCCACATAGTCCTCCATACAGTATAATGGGCCCCACATAGTCCTCCATACAGAATAATGGGCCCCACATAGTCCTACATACATGTTGAATTATGTGGAAACATCTGGAAAACCCTAAACCCTGTTCACTTTGACCACCTAAGAAAAACCCCACAGGCGAACATATATCAAATAAGGACGAAATAGAAAGAAGAATTTGTCTCAAACCAAAAAAAGGCACAAAGCACTAAAAAGTTGACCAAAACCAGTTATAAATACAGCAATGAACCCTTCCATTTATCTGGGTGCAGATCCTGATTTTTGATTCCTCCTATTATGTGACCTCCCATGAGTCTATATACTGGTGTGAATAACGGGCTAGATATTCATAAATGGATTCATTTGTTTAAATATTGAATTAATAAATGGTCACTTGTATTAGGCGGATCTGAATTCTCTCCCTGTATATATTTACTGTATATTGCACTCGGGTTTGGATTGTTTACATTACCCTGGTTTATGCCTTTTTTATATTTTGTTATCCAAAAATACTGCAAAAATGCGTCTGTATTGCAAAGCAAAAAAAAGAAAAAAAATCGAAGGTCGAAACATAGCTGAATTTGGCAGAATAAATCAACTTTATAGAATCATAGAATCATAGAATCATAGAATGGTAGAGTTGGAAGGGACCTCCTGGGTCATCTGGTCCAACCCCCTGCTCAAAGCAGGATTCACTAGATCATCTCAGACAGATGTCTGTCCAGCCTCTGTTTGAAGACGTCCATTGAAGGGGAACTCACCACCTCTCGTGGCAGCCTGTTCCACTCATTAATCACCCTAACTGTCAAAAAGTTTTTTCTAATATCTAATCTGTGTCTCCTCCCATTTAGTTTCATCCCATTGCTTCTAGTCTTTCCTTGTGCAAATGAGAATAAAGATGATCCTTCTACAATGTGACAGCCCTTGACATATTTGTAGACAGCTAATAAGTCTCCTCTCAGTCTTCTTTTTTGCAAGCTAAACATTCCAAAATCCTGCAACCGTTCCTCATAGGACATGGTTTGCAGACCAGTCACGATTCTGGTTGCTCTTCTCTGAACTTGCTCCAGTTTGTCTATGTCTTTTTTAAAATGTGGTGCCCAAAACTGTACACAGTATTCCAGATGAGGTCTGACCAAAGAGGAGTAAAGACCGATAATGACTTCACGTGATCTAGACTGTATGCTTCTGTTACTACATCCCAGAATTGTATTTGCCTTTTTTGCTGCTGCATCACACTGTTGACTCATGTTCAGTCTATGATCTATTAGTATACCTAAGTCTTTTTCACATGTACTGTTGCTTAGCTCTATTCCTCCCATTCTGTATATGCTTTTTTTCATTTTTATTGCCCAGATGTAGTACTTTGCATTTTTCCCTGTTAAAAACCATTCTGTTGGTTGCTGCCCACTGCTCCAGTTTATTTAGGTCTTTTTGAATCCTCTCTCTCTCTTCTCTAGTATTAGCTATCCCTCCTAGCTTTGTGTCATCAGCAAATTTAATCAGTTTACCCTCAATTCCTTCATCTAAATCATTGATAAAGATGTTGAACAATACAGGTCCCAGGACGGAGCCCTGTGGTACCCCACTTGAGACATTCATCCAGCTGGATGTGAAGCCATTTACAACCACCCTTTGAGTCCGATCACTAAGCCAGTTATGAATCCACCTAACAGTTGCCTGGTCCATTGCATACTTGGTCATTTTTTCAATAAGGATGATGTGAGATACTTTGTCAAATGCTTTGCTGAAGTCAAGATATACTATATCTACAGCATTTCCCTGATCCACCCAGTCAGTGATTCTGTCATAGAAGGAAATTAAGTTAGTCTGACATGACTTGTTAGTTACAAACCCATGCTGACTCTGGTTAATCACTTCATTCTTATCCATGTACTTACATACATGTTGTTTAATAATTTGTTCAAAGATCTTTCCTGGTATAGAAGTCAGACTCACCGGCCTATAGTTCCCTGGGTCCACCTTCTTCCCCTTTTTGAAGATAGGAACAACATTTGCTCTTCTCCAGTCTTCTGGGACTTCTCCTGTTCTCCAAGAATTTTCAAAGATTATGGAGAGTGGTTCTAAAATTTCTTCTACAATCTCCTTCAGTACTCTGGGGTGTAATTCATCTGGACCTGGAGACTTGAACTCATTTATGTTAGCTAAATATTCCCTCACAATCTTTCTGTTTACTGATAACTTGGATTCCTCTATTCCTTTAAAAGGACAGTGAAGATCAGTTGATGTTACATTTTCTTTCTGAGAGAAAACAGATGCAAAATAGGAATTAAAAAGTTCGGCCTTCTCAACATCCTCTCTTACCATTTCTCCATTTTCATCCTGTAAAAATCCTATAGCATCTTTGACTTTTCTTTTACTTTTGACATACCCCCAAAATCCTTTTTTATTGCTTTTGACATCTCTTGCAAGCCTTAATTCATTGTCAGCTTTAGCTAACCTGATACGTGCCCTACAGGATCTGCAGACTGCATTATAATCTTCTTTAGATATGCCTCCCTCTTTCCATTTAATAAACATTTCTTTCTTTCTTTTTAGCATGTGTTTAAGTTCTGTGTTCATCCATCCTGGTTTCCTTAAATGCTTCCCATTCTTCCTACTTTTCGGGATTGTTAACGATTGTGCTTTGAGAATCTCATTTTTAAAAATTTCCCATCCTTCCTGGACATTTTTGTCCTTAAGGACATCCAGCCATTGGATCCCTCCTATTCTCTTTCTGAGTCTCTTAAAATCTGCCTTTCTAAAATCTAACCTTGAAGTTTGAGTCTTCACATGTCTTCCTCCTCTAGTTATCCAAAATTCTATAATAGCATGATCGCTGCCTCCTAGGGTCCCAGCCACCTTTACCTCCTCAACCATTTCCTCCCTGTATATAAGAATTAGATCCAAAGTAGCAGATCCCCTTGTTTTCTCCCCTACCTTTTGGAAGATAAAGTTGTCAGCAAGAGAGGATAAGAATTTGCTTGACCTGTTAGTTTTACTTGAGAGAGATTCCCAACAAATGTCTGGATAGTTGAAATCTCCCATGACCACTACGTCATATTTTTTGGAGAACTTGGTCATTTGATACATAAAGAGTTCATCCATATCTTCAGCTTGCCCAGGTGGCCTGTAGTAAATGCCTACAATGGTGTCCTTTCCGTTGTTCTCTCCTTGTATTCTTACCCAAACAGTTTCCACAGAACTCCCAGTCTCCGAAGCTTCAATCTCTGTGCAGATATACGCTTTTCTAACATACAATGCAACACCTCCTCCTCGTTTATCAAGTCTGTTTCTTGCAAATAAGTTGTATCCTTTTAGCCTTTTATTCCAATCATGTGTATCGTCCCACCAAGTTTCAGTGATTCCAATGACATCATATTCCTTTTCCTGCATTAGTAGTTCCAATTCTCCTTGTTTGTTGCCCATGCTTTGTGCATTTGTATAAAATCATTTTAGTTTGTGATTGGTTTCTCTTCCTCCCATATTTTTATTATTTAGATTTTTTTGTCTTTGTTCTTCTTTTCCACTTCCAGTAGCAGAGATCTCAATAGTATTTGTCAGCTGTATGGCTTTTTCTGGCCTTTTGCTTCCCTTCCCACATTGTTCTGGTATAAAGCTCTCCTGATGAGTGTAGCAAGGCGACTTCCAAATACATGTTTTCCAGTCTTCGTAAGGTGCACCCCATCTCTAGCAAGTAGTCCATCGTATAGGTAATTCATTCCGTGATCCAGAAATCCAAATCCGGCACCATCGACGTAGCCAGTTGTTCACCTGTAGAATCTTATTCCACCTCATTGTTCCATGGCCATCCACTGGGAGGATGGATGAGAAGACCACCTGCGCTCCCAATTCTTTCACTTTCCTGCCTAAGTCTTCAAAGTCACTGCAGATGGTTTCCAGGTCCTTTCTTGCGGTGTCATTTGTCCCCACATGTATTAGCAGGAATGGGTAGTGATCTGTAGGTCTGAAGAGTCTTGATATCCTGTCAGACACATCTTTAATTTTTGCTCCTGGAAGACAGCACATTTCTCTTGAGGTTATGTCTGGTCTGCAGATAGCGGCCTCTGTTCCTCTTAACAGGGAATCCCCCATGACCACCACTCTCCGTTTTTTCTTCACAACATTCTTCTTTCTCCATCCAGGAGGATTCTGAGGGCTTACAAGGTTATTCATTGCTGGCAAAGTCTTATTTTGCTGTATTTCTTCATGGTTCTCCTGTGTGAGAGCCTGGTACTGGTTCCTGAGCAGTATGGGTGCTGACTGCCTCTCGATCCTCCGGCTTCTGTGGGTCACATGCTTCCATTCCTCTGTTTCCTCAGGTGCAGTTCGAATTTCTTCTCTTTCTGAATCATGAAGAGATAATTCTGCTCTGTCTAAGAACTCTTCACCTTCCTTAATGATTTTCAAGGTAGTTAACCTCTCTTCTAGATTTCGCAACTTTTCCTCCAACAGGGACACAAGCTTGCATTTCTGGCATGTGAAGTTTGGCTTTTCCACTGGCAAGTCTGTGAACATGTAGCAGGATATGCAGCTCACCAAATGGCTCCTGGACTCTTCCATGTTCTTATTGTTAATGTTCTGAAAACAGTGAAAAAAGCTTAAAAAAAAGCTTCAAAATGCGCGCGCCGGTAGGCGCGCGGTTTACCGATGTCCTCTTTTCAGCTCCAACAGCCAAAATCCAGTGTTCTTTGAGCTCGCGGAGACTCTTCACTTACCCCAAAATGCAGTGGGAATATGCAAATTATCTCCTCAGGACTCCTCCCCTGGTTTATGATGGATTATCATCTGGTTTGGACGCTGCCTATCATCCAGATATGTGTGGAGGATACTGTTGTGTCTGTAATGTATCTGCAGCAGTCGATACAGTTATATGAAAAAGTTTGAGCACCCCTATTAATCTTAAGCTGACTGTTTTATAAAAATTGGTGTTTTTGCAGCAGCTATTTCAGTTTGATATATGTAATAACTGTTGGACACAGTAATGTTTCTGCCTTGAAATGAGGTTTATTGTACTAACAGCAAATGTGCAATCTGCATTCAAACAAAATTTGACAGGTGCATAAGTCTGGGCACCTCACCAGAAAAGTGACATTAATATTTAGTAGATCCTCCTTTTGCCTCTAGTCGCTTCCTGTAGCTTTTAATGAGTTCCTGGATCCTGGATGAAGGTATTTTTGACCATTCCTCTTTACAAAACAATTCCAGTTCCTGTAAGTTTGATGGTCGCCGAGCATGGACAGCCCTCTTCACATGATCCCACAGATGTTCAATGATATTCAGGTCTGGGGACTGGGATGGCCATTCCAGAACATTGTAATTGTTCCTCTGCATGAATGCCTGAGTAGATTTGGAGCGGTGTTTTGGATCATTGTCTTGCTGAAAGATCCATCCCCTGTGTAACTTCAACTTTGTCACTGATTCTTGAACATTATTGTCAAGAATCTGCTGATACTGAGTGGAATCCATGCGTCCCTCAACTTTAACAAGATTCCCGGTGCCGGCATTGGCCACACAGCCCCAAAGCATGATGGAACCTCCACCAAATTTTACTGTGGGTAGCAAGTGTTTTTCTTGGAATGCTGTGTTTTTTTGCCGCCATGCATAACGCCTTTTTGTATGACCAAACAACTCAATCTTGGTTTCATCAGTCCACAGGACCTTCTTCCAAAAAGAAATTGGCTTCTCCAAATGTGCTTTTGCATACCTCAGCCGACTCTGTTTGTGGCGTGCTTGCAGAAACGACTTCTTTCGCATCACTCTCCCATACAGCTTCTCCTTGTGCAAAGTGCATTGCATAGTTGACCGATGCACAGTGACACCATCTGCAGCAAGTTGATGCTGCAGCTCTCTGGAGGTGGTCTGAGGATTGTCCTTGACTGATCTCACCATTCTTCTTCTCTGCATTTCTGATGTTTTTCTTGGCCTGCCACTTCTGGCCTTAACAAGAACTGTCCCTGTGTTCTTCCATTTCCTTGCTATGTTCCTCACAGTGGAAACTGACAGGTTAAATCTCTGAGACAGCTTTTTGTATCCTTCCCCTGAACAACTATGTTGAATAATCTTTGTTTTGTGGGTCCTTTCTTGCGGTGTCATTTGTCCCCACATGTATTAGCAGGAATGGGTAGTGATCTGTAGGTCTGAAGAGTCTTGATATCCTGTCAGACACATCTTTAATTTTTGCTCCTGGAAGACAGCACATTTCTCTTGAGGTTATGTCATGCACACGGGAGCGATTCAAACATAACACCAAGCAGCTGTAACTACTCGGTGCTCGCCTGAGCATACTCGGTGAAAGGGTTAACAGAACATACTCGCTCATCACTACTAAGGAATGATAAAGTAGTACAATATTAGAATTATAACAATACATAGACAATTAAAACTGTATAAAAATTTAAAAACACAATCCTAAGATAAAAACATGATACCGAAAAACAACAAGCTGGTTAGTGAAGGGGAACGATCAGAGAAATGGAGAATAGCTCAAGGACTCATTCAGGCCATATGGATGTAGCGCTTGTAATGTCCAGATCCATCTGGATTCCTTCTGCGCAAGCAGGTGGCTGATGTTACCTCCACGTAGATTTGAATATATATGTTCTATCCCTTTAACGTGAAATCCAGACGGATCACATGCATGATGAAGTGTGAAGTGTTTAGGGATTGTCTTTACTAGATCCAAATTATCTTCTGTAGCAGCCACCATAATCTCACGTACATGTTCTCTTGCTCTTCTTTTGAGCATCCTCGTCATGAGGCCTGTATAAAAAATAGAACAGGGACACGTAACGTGATAAATCACATTACGCCTCGTACAAGTGATGGAATGTGTCATTTCAAATTCCTTATCATTGGAGGAGAGAAACTTCGTGGTATTTTCAACATTAGGGCAGGTTATGCAACAGCCACATGGAGTGCAGCCCCAGCTTCTTTTCTTATCAATTAGTCTGGTTCCGGTGATCTTTAATTGATTGGTAGGTGTATAGTAACTCCGAACAAGATGATCCCGTAAATTTAAAGATCTTCATGCTGTAATAGATGGATTAGTAGGAAGGTATTGTTCTAAAGTTCGATCTACCAGTAGGATGGGCCAATGCTTCTTAAAAACATTATACATCCTCTGCCACTGAGAATGAGATTGAGTCACCATTCTCACGGGATTAGCTCGCACCGATTGTCTTTTGGAATAAAACAGTTGCTGACGATTGGCATTCTTTACTCGGTTGTAGGCATGTTTTATACTTCTTCTTCTTTAGCCCCTATCGAAAAATCTCCATTTCCTCTCTTCTGCTCTCACCTCAAAATCTTCGTCAGTAGAGCAAATCTAACCACATGCCTTGGGTGCGATGATAAAGCTTGTAGTACGGCATTAACTGCTGTCTCTTTTTGAAAGACATCTGACTGTAGGCATCCAGCTTCACCCTTTTTAATAACCACGTCTAAAAAGTCAATCTTATTGAAATCAAATTTATATGTGAGTCTAATATTTCAATCATTGGTGTTTAATTCTTGAAAAAAAAACAACGTAATTCCTCTAGTGTGCCTCAAAAACACATCATCAATGTACCGGGTCCAAAAAATGACCCGGTCCATTAAGGAGTGCCGATCCGACGAGAATAGTTCCCTCTCCCACAGCTCCAGGAACAGATTCGCCTAGGAGGGCGCACACGCAGCCCCCATGGCTGTCCCCTGCAACTACAGGAAGAAGGACCCATTGAAAACAAAAAAAGTTTTTGGTAAGTATAAACTCCAACAATTGAAGAATGAAGTTTCTCTCTACCAATGAAAATTGAGTCATGGAGAGAAACTGAGCAACATGTCCTTGTCAATGTGGATGTTGTCAATTTTTTGGAGAAAATCAGATGTGTCACGTAAGAAAGACAGGATTGTTTCCACTAGTAGTTTTAAAAAAGAGTCCACATACTTACTAATATTCTCCGTCAAGCCTTAAATGCCAGCAATAATCGGTCTACCCGGAGGTGTCTTAATGTCCTTGTGGACCTTGGGTAACAAGTATAGTGTTAGGGCGGACAAATGTTTCACCAGTAATATATCATGCAATTTCTTGGTAATGATGCTTTTTTCAATCCCAGTTACTAAAATTTTGTTAAGTTGGTCCCTGAAAGATGATAGATAATTTAAAGTCAATTTCTTGTAACACTGTTGATCTTTAAGCATTTTATTTGCCTCTATTTCATACATCTTAAGCAGCCAGACCACAATATTTCCACATTTGGCCGCTGGTTTGAATATAACATCCTTCATTGATTTAAGACGCTTCAAACTAGTATGTTCAGATATTGTAAGGTAATGATTGTGAACACTGGTAGGTATACTATTTAGATCTTCAATCACTAATTTCACAAAGATGTCAACATTGGGACATAATGACAACGGTGGAAATTTCTTCGATTTAGGGCGTATTGATGTTGGAACCTTACCCAAAGATGGTTTATTGTGTTCAACCGCCAATTCCTCCGGTACCCTCAAAGTCTCCTGTTTCTCTGGCATTGGGAAATTTCTTTGAGTCTCTTCATTATGGAACCATTAATTAAACACCAAAGTCCTGGATATGCAGATCTTTCAAGGCTGTAGATTGATCAAATCTCATTTTTAATGTAATTAATCACAGATGTCCATGCACGCACTGTGCAATGCATGTCACACAAGTCTGGAATGGTTGTGTTACGATGTGGTGGCTTGAAGTAAGGGAGAGGAGCCTACAACTGTCCCTGGAACTGGGACCCTAACTATCTCTGTCCCAGGGGTACTCATGATGGTAGAGAGGCCTGGTTCTCTGACCTTATTATGTTCCTGTTAAACCCTAATCTGTCCCCTCCTCCACCACATGAGGCATGGTACAACAATTTAAGGGAAACAGGACACAAAGACAAACAGGATAAATGAATACCAGTGTCACACAAAAACACACACCAACAGATAAGCAGGCAAATAGGCAAAGGAAGGAATAAACCAACTAAATAGGAATACAGACAAAGAGATAAACACTCAGATCACTACAGCAGAAAGCAAAAACTATGGACTACTCCTTCAACACCAAATTGGGTAGTTGTAAGTTATCACTAGCAGGGGAACGAGGTAGTAGTGAGGTTTTAATAGAAGCCCCCGCAGAGTGATATGATAGGCCAAATAGCAAATGCAAAACACCTGCTATAAGAAAGGAGAGGAAGTAAAACAAAGTTTAATCAGCACCCAGAATGCAACCGGATCTGCAGTGACTCAGCAGATAGAAATGCCGGCAGACAAACACAAAAATGTTGGATTGAAACTTGAGGCCTGACAGGTGGCTCAAAAAAAGGCAAAGAAGCCTTGACTTCAATATTGTCATAAGAAGCGTTGGCTCGAGTTTGCAAAAAAGAATGAGAAGTGAACAGTAGAATATTGGAAACAGGTAATTTTGAATCATGAGACGAAAATCAATACACGGCTCTGATGGGAGCAAATGGGTCTGGAAGAAACAAGGGGAAAAGGGGCAACGGATGGAGAAATTGGAGGAACTGTCAAGTTTGGTGGAGGGGTTGTTTCACAGCCAACGGCGTTGGATACTTGACCAGGATCGATGGTGGTCTTAATGCTGAGCTATATGTTAGTATCCTACAAGACAAGTTACTTAGTATACTCGAGCACTATGGGTATGAAAAGGACGACATAGAGTTCCAGCAGGACAACGACCCAAACCATACATCTAGATTAGCGAAGAAATGGTTCAATGACAATGAAGTAGACATGTTGGATTGGCCTCCACAGTCCCCAGACCTCAACCCACTTGTGGGAGAGTTGAAAAGAACCCTGTATACATACCTAAGTGAGTCGATCAGTGTCCAGCAACTGTGGGAACGTGTAGAAAAGATCTGGGATAAGATTTTGGTTGAGAAAAAAATGGGGCAATATCTACTCACTCTTTAACAACCATTATTTCCATAATGGAACCACAATCCTATTTTAACGCAAAATAGATTTGAAATAGTGTAGGACGAGATACCGTGGGATAATACATCCAAGACACCAAATAGAGAAACCCTCTTTAGAAAAAGGTAAAAAAAAGAGAGTGTCAGTGAAAAAAGATTTTTTTTTTCAAGAGACAAAACAAAAAAAGTCAAAAGAGGATGTAGGAGGGAGGGGGGGCATCTAACACCACAAAAAATGAAATCCCAACCACACCAAACAGATACAGGACAAAAGATTTTAAATTTGAGTAAATAAAACCCCACTTATACAGAAAGAGATTTACTACAAAATGGATTCATATTTGCACCTTCTGGTCATTTTAATAAATTTGGAGCTTTCATATGCATTAAAAAAATTTATTCACAGTTTACCATTAAAAAATAAATTTTATAAATAAAAACTGCACATCAGGGGATAAGGAAAGATGTAGCCACCTTGGGTAATGGAAATTCATCAAACTTTGTACATACCACGCTGAAATGTAGGTCCACATGTAATACTATTAATAAATACTCGGAGGCATTTATTACTTTCCAGAATTTAGTTATCAGTGAGATACGCAAATTGCAAGTCAGCAAATATAGTAATATAACACAGAAAGAACAAGAATCATTGAAAAATGTAAAAAAAAAAAGTCAGAATATTGTTATTTGTCAAACCGATAAAAGCAGAGGGATTGTCATTATAGATTAGGATGCAGAACCATCACAATGAGGGACAATAAAACATATAAGAAGTTGGTTAAGTATCCCACCACCATGTATTCTTACAGTACAGGATTAAAAATACATCAAACAAAATCCATACTTAGCAATGATTTACCATATACCTAAAATAAAGACCAAATGAATCCACCTGACCCATCATTTTTGATGTTAAATGTCTGATATCCAACTTATCTGAATATTCAGACCACGTTTATGTCCAACATTTACCAGCATCAGGATACAAAACACATACTGCAGATTTTAAAACAAACTAAGTAAGAACCGCACTGCATTATGCATACATTGGATATCTCTTCACTCTACACTGTCATTGACTACCACAGGGTTGTGATACAGTAGAATATTTATAAAAAAATGATGCATATAATATACATGTTACCATGAAACTTATTGATTCTTATTAAAGGTACCATTTTGATTATACTAAGACAATTATTTTAATTATAATGAGGAATTTTACATACAGTCATGAAGGACTGCGATGGGGACTAAATTCATGCCAAGTTTCGCTAATCTGTAGAAATTGTGAAAAAGGAGCAATCATCTCATCTGCCCAGGTGCTCGGCAAATTACTCCAGCAATAGCAACAGTCCAAACGATAGCCGGACCTCACATCTCCTTAGAATAATTGCTTTATTAATCCAGTAGTATAAAAGGAACAAAACATGGTTGAACACAACAGCAGAAAAATTAAAAAGGCACAAAATAAATATCTGCTGCTCTCCCAGGCAACATGTTTCAGACAAGCATGGTCCTTTGTCCAGTCTGACTAAACACAGATGAGCAGCAAAGGATATGCTGATATACTCGGCCAACAATTATAACCATGTTCAGGTGAGTACAAGAATAGTATGAAATGAAGTACATACTGACACAGAAAAAAAAACTTGTTAAATACAGATGAATAAAACAGATAACTTCAGACATCAGGAAATGTAGATAACATGTTGATTAACATTGAAGAATCAAATCTGATCTTTGGGGTGAGAAGTTTTAACAATACTTGTATGTGGTCTATTTCATTAAATGCCCCTGTGGTAATAGTTGAGTTTATATTTTGTTTGTTTTTGTTTAAATCATAGAATCATAGAATGGTAGAGTTGGAAGGGACCTCCTGGGTCATCTGGTCCAACCCCCTGCTCAAAGCAGGATTCACTAGATCATCTCAGACAGATGTCTGTCCAGCCTCTGTTTGAAGACGTCCATTGAAGGGGAACTCACCACCTCTCGTGGCAGCCTGTTCCACTCATTAATCACCCTAACTGTCAAAAAGTTTTTTCTAATATCTAATCTGTGTCTCCTCCCATTTAGTTTCATCCCATTGCTTCTAGTCTTTCCTTGTGCAAATGAGAATAAAGATGATCCTTCTACAATGTGACAGCCCTTGACATATTTGTATACAGCTATTAAGTCTCCTCTCAGTCTTCTTTTTTGTAAGCTAAACATTCCCAAATCCTGCAACCGTTCCTCATAGGACATGGTTTGCAGACCAGTCACCATTCTGGTCGCTCTTCTCTGAACTTGCTCCAGTTTGTCTATGTCTTTTTTAAAATGTGGTGCCCAAAACTGTACACAGTATTCCAGATGAGGTCTGACCAAAGAGGAGTAAAGACCGATAATGACTTCACGTGATCTAGACTCGAGACAATGTGAACTGAGGTCTAAGATGGCAGACATACAAGAAACAGAGGCATGTTCACACTAGCAAAAAAGAAGCAAGACAAAAATATATCTCATACCCTACCATAATTATATATAAATGTAAAGCAAAATTGCATAATAAATATAGGGTACTTAGTGAACTATTTTTGATCAAAAAAAGTATACAAGCCGTCCCACCAGCGGCAAGGTGACCCTAAATTGGGACGGTACCTATACTGCCTATATTAAAAACCTTACTGTATATCAAAGTTGAAGTAATGCATATAAAAGGGTAGACAAATAGGACCGGGTCCCAACTCCAGACCACCTAGGCCCGTGGTAAGCTACATATATACCAATCAGCTCAACAAAGGGCATGCCACACCCTTAAATTGCACAGAATGCAAACAAGTCAAAAAACCAGACAATGTGAACTGAGGTCTAAGATGGCAGACATACAAGAAACAGAGGCATGTTCACACTAGCAAAAAAGAAGCAAGACAAAAATATATCTCATACCCTACCATAATTATATATAAATGTAAAGCAAAATTGCATAATAAATATAGGGTACTTAGTGAACTATTTTTGATCAAAAAAAGTATACAAGCCGTCCCACCAGCGGCAAGGTGACCCTAAATTGGGACGGTACCTATACTGCCTATATTAAAAACCTTACTGTATATCAAAGTTGAAGTAATGCATATAAAAGGGTAGACAAATAGGACCGGGTCCCAACTCCAGACCACCTAGGCCCGTGGTAAGCTACATATATACCAATCAGCTCAACAAAGGGCATGCCACACCCTTAAATTGCACAGAATGCAAACAAGTCAAAAAACCAGACAATGTGAACTGAGGTCTAAGATGGCAGACATACAAGAAACAGAGACATGTTCACACTAGCAAAAAAGAAGCAAGACAAAAATATATCTCATACCCTACCATAATTATATATAAATGTAAAGCAAAATTGCATAATAAATATAGGGTACTTAGTGAACTATTTTTGATCAAAAAAAGTATACAAGCCGTCCCACCAGCGGCAAGGTGACCCTAAATTGGGACGGTACCTATACTGCCTATATTAAAAACCTTACTGTATATCAAAGTTGAAGTAATGCATATAAAAGGGTAGACAAATAGGACCGGGTCCCAACTCCAGACCACCTAGGCCCGTGGTAAGCTACATATATACCAATCAGCTCAACAAAGGGCATGCCACACCCTTAAATTGCACAGAATGCAAACAAGTCAAAAAACCAGACAATGTGAACTGAGGTCTAAGATGGCAGACATACAAGAAACAGAGGCATGTTCACACTAGCAAAAAAGAAGCAAGACAAAAATATATCTCATACCCTACCATAATTATATATAAATGTAAAGCAAAATTGCATAATAAATATAGGGTACTTAGTGAACTATTTTTGATCAAAAAAAGTATACAAGCCGTCCCACCAGCGGCAAGGTGACCCTAAATTGGGACGGTACCTATACTGCCTATATTAAAAACCTTACTGTATATCAAAGTTGAAGTAATGCATATAAAAGGGTAAACAAATAGGACCGGGTCCCAACTCCAGACCACCTAGGCCCGTGGTAAGCTACATATATACCAATCAGCTCAACAAAGGGCATGCCACACCCTTAAATTGCACAGAATGCAAACAAGTCAAAAAACCAGACAATGTGAACTGAGGTCTAAGATGGCAGACATACAAGAAACAGAGGCATGTTCACACTAGCAAAAAAGAAGCAAGACAAAAATATATCTCATACCCTACCATAATTATATATAAATGTAAAGCAAAATTGCATAATAAATATAGGGTACTTAGTGAACTATTTTTGATCAAAAAAAGTATACAAGCCGTCCCACCAGCGGCAAGGTGACCCTAAATTGGGACGGTACCTATACTGCCTATATTAAAAACGTGATCTAGACTGTATGCTTCTGTTAATACATCCCAGAATTGTATTTGCCTTTTTTGCTGCTGCATCACACTGTTGACTCATGTTCAGTCTATGATCTATTAGTATACCTAAGTCTTTTTCACATGTACTGTTGCTTAGCTCTATTCCTCCCATTCTGTATATGCTTTTTTCATTTTTATTGCCCAGATGTAGTACTTTGCATTTTTCCCTGTTAAAAACCATTCTGTTGGTTGCTGCCCACTGCTCCAGTTTATTTAGGTCTTTTTGAATCCTCTCTCTCTCTTCTCTAGTATTAGCTATCCCTCCTAGCTTTGTGTCATCAGCAAATTTAATCAGTTTACCCTCAATTCCTTCATCTAAATCATTGATAAAGATGTTGAACAATACAGGTCCCAGGACGGAGCCCTGTGGTACCCCACTTGAGACATTCATCCAGCTGGATGTGAATCCATTTACAACCACCCTTTGAGTCCGATCACTAAGTCAGTTATGAATCCACCTAACAGTTGCCTGGTCCATTGCATACTTGGTCATTTTTTCAATAAGGATGGTGTGAGATACTTTGTCAAATGCTTTGCTGAAGTCAAGATATACTATATCTACAGCATTTCCCTGATCCACCCAGTCAGTGATTCTGTCATAGAAGGAAATTAAGTTAGTCTGACATGACTTGTTAGTTACAAACCCATGCTGACTCTGGTTAATCACTTCATTCTTATCCATGTACTTACATACATGTTGTTTAATAATTTGTTCAAAGATCTTTCCTGGTATAGAAGTCAGACTCACCGGCCTATAGTTCCCTGGGTCCACCTTCTTCCCCTTTTTGAAGATAGGAACAACATTTGCTCTTCTCCAGTCTTCTGGGACTTCTCCTGTTCTCCAAGAATTTTCAAAGATTATGGAGAGTGGTTCTAAAATTTCTTCTACGATCTCCTTCAGTACTCTGGGGTGTAATTCATCTGGACCTGGAGACTTGAACTCATTTATGTTAGCTAAATATTCCCTCACAATCTTTCTGTTTACAGATAACTTGGATTCCTCTAATTCCTTTGATTATAATCTGTCTCCTCCGATATCTCAGGTCCTCTAAAGACCTCCTTCTCTCCTCTACACTTATATGCTCCTCACCCTATCACCTGCAAGACTCCTCCCAAGTATCCCCGTCCCCTTCTGCGCCTCAACACATCCGATTATTCCCCACATTCTGAACTTTCAAGAAGAAATTGAAAACCCATCTCTTCAAGAAAGCCTACAGCCCGCAGTAACCCACGTCACCACCACCGAAGCTGCCGCAACCCCCGGACCTTCTGTCTCTTTCCCTATTATCCTGTAGGCTGCAGGCAGGGTCTTCTATCCTCTGTCACTAATAGTTTGTTCATTGTAATTTATATTTGTGCTTTGTGTGTAACCCCTTCTCACATACAGCGCCATGAAATTAATGTTGCTCTAAAAATAAATAATAATAATAACTTTTACTATTAAGGGCCACATCATGTGTTATAGCAAAAGAGTCAATACTGGGTTAAAGGGATTGTCCACTATTTTAACATTGATGATCTATTGTTTTGATAGGTCATCAATGTCTGATTGGTGGGGGTGCGACACCCAACACTCAACACCCCGCCAATCAGCTGTTCTTATGTGCCGGCGGAGGCCACCACTGTTCATTTACAGAGCTGCTCTGTCTAATGATAGTAGCCGCGGCCGGGTACTGCACATCCGTCCACTATTCAAATCAATAGCCTTTATTGTTTTTCCCTGGGACTTTTGGTGCTGCTTTCCAAAGGAGGTATGGGGTTAATCTCAATGTAGGTTTAATCGCTCCTTTTGGAGAGCCTTGGGTGGGGTAGTGAGTAGTGATGAGTGAGCATGCTCGTTACTCGAGTTTTACTCATGTTCGAGTCCCTGCGTCTGCATGATTTGCGGCTGTCAGATAGCCTCAATACATGTGAGGATTCCCTAACAAACAGGCAATCCTTGCATGTATTGAGGCTATCTAACAGCCGCAAATCATGCAGAACATAAAATACCAGCACGCTAAAGATACTCTGATAAAACTCGAGCATACTCGGAAAACTCGAGTAACAAGCATGCTCACTCATCACTAGTACTGAGCTATTTAAACACTTAAAGCTCTGACTCCCACTACCAGTCAATAGCATTGCTGTCATGATTTATACTGCTTACTGTACTGGTGTACACTGCTGTGTATACTGCTGTGCTGTGTATACTACTGTGCTGTGCTGGGGTATACTGCTGTGCTGGGGTATACTGCTGTGCAGTGCTTGTGTATACTGCTGTGCTTTGCTGGGGTATACTGCTATGCTGTGTATACTGCTGTGTATATTGTTGTGCTGTGGTATACTGCTGTGTATACTGTTGTGCTGTGCTGATGCATACTACTGTGTATACTTTTGTGCTGTGCTGAGGTATACTGCTGTGTATACTGTTGTGCTGTGGTATATTTCTGTGTATACTGTTGTGCAGTGCTTGTGTATACTGCTGTGCTTTTCTGGGGCATACTGCTATGCTGTGGTATACTGCTGGTCATACTGTTGTGCTGTGGTATACTGCTGGTCATACTGTTGTGCTGTGTATACTGTTGTGTATATTGTTGTGCTGTGCTGAGGTATACTACTGTGTATACTGTTGTGCTGTGGTATATTTCTGTGTATACTGTTGTGCTTTGCTGAGGTATACTGCTGTGCTGTGTATACTGCTGTGTTTTGCTGGGGCATACTGCTATGCTGAGGTATACTGCTGTGTATATTGTTGTGCTGTGCTGTGGTATACTGCTGTGTATACTGTTGTGCTGTGCTGGTGTATACTGCTGTGTATACTGTTGTGCTGGGGTATACTGCTGTGTATACTGTTGTGCTGTGCTGAGGTATACTGCTGTGTATACTGTTGTGTATATTGTTGTGCTGTGCTGTGGTATACTGCTGTGTATACTGTTGTGCTGTGCTGGTATATACTGCTGTGTATACTGTTGTGCTGTGCTGGTGTATACTGCTGTGTATACTGTTGTGCTGTGCTGGTATATACTACTGTGTATACTGTTGTGCTGTGCTGGTGTATACTGCTGTGTATACTGTTGTGCTGTGCTGGGTTATACTGCTGTGTATACTGTTGTGCTGTGCTGGTATATACTACTGTGTATACTGTTGTGCTGTGCTGGTATATACTACTGTGTATACTGTTGTGCTGTGCTGGTATATACTACTGTGTATACTGTTGTGCTGTGCTGGGTTATACTGCTGTGTATACTGTTGTGCTGTGCTGGTATATACTACTGTGTATACTGTTGTGCTGTGCTGGGTTATACTGCTGTGTATACTGTTGTGTATATTGTTGTGCTGTGCTGTGGTATACTGCTGTGTATACTGTTGTGCTGTGCTGGTATATACTGCTGTGTATACTGTTGTGCTGTGCTGGTATATACTGCTGTGTATACTGTTGTGCTGTGCTGGTGTATACTGCTGTGTATACTGTTGTGCTGTGCTGGGTTATACTGCTGTGTATACTGTTGTGCTGTGCTGGGTTATACTGCTGTGTATACTGTTGTGCTGTGCTGGTATATACTGCTGTGTATACTGTTGTGCTGTGCTGGTATATACTGCTGTGTATACTGTTGTGCTGTGCTGAAGTATCCTGCTGTGCTATGCAGTGCTGTGCTGGTGTATACTGCTGTGTATACTGTTGTGCTGTGCTGGTATATACTGCTGTGTATACTGTTGTGCTGTGCTGGTATATACTGCTGTGTATACTGTTGTGCTGTGCTGGTATATACTGCTGTGTATACTGTTGTGCTGTGCTGGTATATACTGCTGTGTATACTGTTGTGCTGTGCTGGTGTATACTGCTGTGTATACTGTTGTGCTGTGCTGGGTTATACTGCTGTGTATACTGTTGTGCTGTGCTGGTGTATACTGCTGTGTATACTGTTGTGCTATGCTGAGGTATACTGCTGTGTATATTGTTGTGCTGTGCTGTGGTATACTGCTGTGTATACTGTTGTGCTGTGCTGGTGTATACTGCTGTGTATACTGTTGTGCTGGGGTATACTGCTGTGTATACTGTTGTGCTGTGCTGAGGTATACTGCTGTGTATACTGTTGTGTATATTGTTGTGCTGTGCTGTGGTATACTGCTGTGTATACTGTTGTGCTGTGCTGGTATATACTGCTGTGTATACTGTTGTGCTGTGCTGGTGTATACTGCTGTGTATACTGTTGTGCTGTGCTGGTATATACTACTGTGTATACTGTTGTGCTGTGCTGGTGTATACTGCTGTGTATACTGTTGTGCTGTGCTGGGTTATACTGCTGTGTATACTGTTGTGCTGTGCTGGTATATACTACTGTGTATACTGTTGTGCTGTGCTGGTATATACTACTGTGTATACTGTTGTGCTGTGCTGGTATATACTACTGTGTATACTGTTGTGCTGTGCTGGGTTATACTGCTGTGTATACTGTTGTGCTGTGCTGGTATATACTACTGTGTATACTGTTGTGCTGTGCTGGGTTATACTGCTGTGTATACTGTTGTGTATATTGTTGTGCTGTGCTGTGGTATACTGCTGTGTATACTGTTGTGCTGTGCTGGTATATACTGCTGTGTATACTGTTGTGCTGTGCTGGTATATACTGCTGTGTATACTGTTGTGCTGTGCTGGTGTATACTGCTGTGTATACTGTTGTGCTGTGCTGGGTTATACTGCTGTGTATACTGTTGTGCTGTGCTGGTATATACTGCTGTGTATACTGTTGTGCTGTGCTGGTATATACTGCTGTGTATACTGTTGTGCTGTGCTGAAGTATCCTGCTGTGCTATGCAGTGCTGTGCTGGTGTATACTGCTGTGTATACTGTTGTGCTGTGCTGGTATATACTGCTGTGTATACTGTTGTGCTGTGCTGGTATATACTGCTGTGTATACTGTTGTGCTGTGCTGGTATATACTGCTGTGTATACTGTTGTGCTGTGCTGGTATATACTGCTGTGTATACTGTTGTGCTGTGCTGGTGTATACTGCTGTGTATACTGTTGTGCTGTGCTGGTGTATACTGCTGTGTATACTGTTGTGCTGTGCTGGTGTATACTGCTGTGTATACTGTTGTGCTGTGCTGGGTTATACTGCTGTGTATACTGTTGTGCTGTGCTGGTGTATATGTAGCACCCTGAGGATTCGGCTGCTACAGGGGTATTGCACCTCAACCCAGAGGTGTGGTATTCCACTCCCGGGTAAGGATGGAGTGTGGAACTGAGCTCAGTCAGCTGCATGCACTACACACATCCCATTTCCGGAGGGCAGACCAACGGTACTCCCACTTAGAAATGTGCAGGTACGATCGAGTCTGTCCTTGGCTGGAGTGGGAGGGGGGTGGTACATCCCAGTAGTGTAGGGGCAGATAGGGGGAGCAGCCTGGGTAAAGTTAGGAGCTCATTGGGTGCTGGTCACCTGAGCTCACACATAGAGGGAGTATATAAGGTGGGCACCATCTAAGATCAGGGTCAGTCAGTCTGAGAGAAGTCAGTCAGCCTTTTGCAGAGTCAGAGGAAGAGAGCAGAAGAGCAGAGCAGCCCCAGGCCCAGAGAGAGTGAGAGAGGAGAGCAAGAAAGACCCAGAGGGGGAGACAGAAGGAACTCTGAGAACCCAAGTACAACCCTAGGGTGAAGAGTTGGCAACAGGGTACCGGATCCCAAACTGGTGGGGGCTAAAGCATACCTCAGCCAGAGACCGGAGGCCGTGGGCAGGATCTGCCACGGCCACCCACCACATCCACCCTGAAGGCAAACCACGTGTAGGGTCAGGGAACCCAAGGCCAAGGGTCTCCCAACAGAAGGCCCGAGGGAGCTGGACCTAGGTGGATCCCTGGTGGGGACGGCCAGAAGAAAGAACAAGAAGGAGGGCTCAGGGACACGCTCCGGACTTGCTTGGGGGTTGGCTGAATCCAGGACCTGGTGGACGCAGCACGGCTCGGGTGGTCACTCAAGGCCGGAGTGACCGGAATATCTGCAGTAAGTAAACACCCTGAACTGCACAACCCGACTCTGTCTTTAATTATCATCTACGCTGCACCACCACAACCCCCATCCTCTACACCTGACCCCCCTGAGGCCATACCCCTCCCGTTGGGGGTTATACTATCTAAAGCTGCACCAACACCATCAGCCTCAGCGGACCCTGCTGCAGCGGCGGCCGTAGTGACCGCAATCCAACGGGTGGCGTAGTCGACATAACGAACTTTGTAACATCTGTAGGACTGCCACATACTCTGAGCTTGACACCCTGGGCACGGACCGGGTCACAGCCACTCGGAGACTACAACCCCCATCTGATCCGGCTCCGGGTATTCCCCTAAAGAATATGGCCCAGGGGGCGCGTCAACTTTGGCGTAGCCGGCAGGATTACGTGCCCGCAACACCCGGGTACTGCGTGCCTGAAGAAAAGAACAAGTTTACCTCAAAAAGAAGTCTCCCGCCGGTTCCGGAGGGTCCCTGCCATCGGACTCCATCACAGATCGATTCCCGCCGGTTGTCCGCCATTAACAGCTTTTTCCCGCCATCTGCAGAGTTTCCCGCCACTGGGAGACGATTCCCGCCATTTCCAAAGGTTTCCCGCCTTGTCAGAGCGGACGCCATTATGGGCGTGCCAGAGGATGGCAAGAGGCCGCCTCCCATCGTGGGCCAGGACCGAAAATGGCGCCAAAAGTGGAAACCGCCCCCACCAACGGAGACTGTGATGCTAGAGGTGTCTGTCAGCGTGAAAGAACTGCCCCTGGAGCTGACAGTCACCAAGTGGCCCCGGGACCGCCCTCGAAGTGGGAGGACTGAGAAGAAGAGAGCAAAGATGGGTGTCGCCTGGAGCAGTCTGGAGAGAGCGCACCCGGAGACAAGAAGCCTAGAGCTGAGTCCAGAAGAAGCTTACCCGGAGATGGAAGAAGAGCAGAGCAGCACCGGCCCGCTGGCCAGGAGCCTGCTGGAGACAACGGAAGGAGAGCAGAGCAGCACCGACCCGTTGGTCAGGAGCCTGCTGGAAGCAACGACCCCACTAGGCTTAGTGGAGGTCCTGGCACGGCTCCCCCGAGATCGGGAGTGTGCACAGACCGCGCTGGAGGGCCTCGCACGGAGGATGGCCCGGGTGCAGCGAGAGACGTTAGCAGAATGGAGCCGTGAGATGGTCCAGCAGACAAGAACTCGTCAGCGGAGCACGCCACCCGAGACGAGGAGACAGACCGCCTCTGAGGATGGCGCAGGAGGACTGAAGGCCGGAGACGGCGCCGAGAAGGGAGCCGAACGAAAGGAGGCAGGTAAAGGGGACGTCTCTACCCCAAACCGGGAAACCGCGTGCCTGCCCCAGCTCCCCGTCGCAGAGCCCGAAGTATCCCCTGCCGTGCCCGTCGCTGCAACGTCACCGCCGCAGACTAGGCCTCAAACGGGAGCCGCGACCCCTGTGACGTCATACGCCTCGACCCCGAGCGTGACCAAGCAGGAAGTACCACCAGCCTGGTCGCAGGGCCTAGTACCCCCGGGCGCCGCAATACCAACAGCGCCCCCTACCTCCGCGGAGCCACCGGCCTGGTCGCAGGGCCAAGTAGCCCAGGGCGCCGCCGTCCTTACGGTGCCCTTCACTTTCCAGGTGCCCCAGGCCTGGCCGCAAGGCCTGGGCAACCCGGGCGCCACCACCACCGCGCCCATAAAACCAAAAGTGCCGCATCTGGGAGAAGATCTGTTCGCCCAACATACGTGCCCGGATGGGCAGCCCTTTATATGGCCACCGGAGTTTCACCATCCCCGACTCCGGAAAGAGAGACCCCTAGACGAACCCCTGATCCCGGCTCCAAAGCCCATAAAGAGGATCTCGCCCCCGCTAGAAGAGACCCAGTTTGAGTGGGACCCCACCGGAGAAGATCTCATGGGGTTCACTCAGGAGACTCGGGCAGCCGCAGCGGAGCGTGCAGAGTGCTGCCGCCAGCAGCTCGAGGTCTTTGAGAGGGAGCGGAGAGAGAGGCGGGTCCGAGAACAACAAGCCCAAATAAAGAGCGCGGAGCAGAAGAGCCGGGCCAGGAGGAATCCCCGTGCAGCTCATGGTCCCCCTTCCACCGGGACTGTGATCAAGTTCAATATGCAGCACGGGTGGGGCTTCATCCGAGATCACCGCACCCCAGGCGACGTCTTTGTGACAAGAAGAGACGTTGAGTCCCACCTACCGGAGGGACACAGAGGTCGTGACCTTTATATAGGGGACGAGGTCACCTTCACCCGGCACAAGTGTGCCAAAGGACCCTACGCTCTCCATGTGCATCGCCTGACGGAGGAGGAGCTGCGGTGTGAGGAGGAGCAAGAGGACCCGGACGGGTCTGAAGCTAAAGTGAATCACAAAGAAAGAGCAGGAGGACGTCGTCGTTGAGTACAGCAAAGTAGAAGCTGTATATAGTTGCCCGTCGGGGCACAGTGAACCGTTGCTGCTATTATAGTCCCCGTTGGGACCAGAGAATTGAACTGTTACCCGTATTTCCCTTAATCCCTCTGACCGAGGACTGAGAGCGGTCATCCCTTTCCTAAATACCTGGCCGAGGACTGAGAGCGGCCATATCCCCTTGTATATAGTTGCGCTTCCTAAAGCGCCCCCTACCGGTTTTATAGGAAAACCATTTTTCTAGAGAAACTGTTGCACTTTTCCCGGGCACACGTTGCACAGTGTCCGGAGGAGGAGCTAGAAGCAAGAGAAGTCTACGAGAATGTTATTTATGAAAAAAAGTTTTATTGCTGATATATATGTTTTATATGTTTTTATTATGTTGTTTATGCAAAAATTGTATGTTTTGGTGTTTTTATATCTTACAGCCCGAGGACGTGCTGTGATTTACCAGGGGGGAATGTAGCACCCTGAGGATTCGGCTGCTACAGGGGTATTGCACCTCAACCCAGAGGTGTGGTATTCCACTCCCGGGTAAGGATGGAGTGTGGAACTGAGCTCAGTCAGCTGCATGCACTACACACATCCCATTTCCGGAGGGCAGACCAATGGTACTCCCACTTAGAAATGTGCAGGTACGATCGAGTCTGTCCTTGGCTGGAGTGGGAGGGGGGTGGTACATCCCAGTAGTGTAGGGGCAGATAGGGGGAGCAGCCTGGGTAAAGTTAGGAGCTCATTGGGTGCTGGTCACCTGAGCTCACACATAGAGGGAGTATATAAGGTGGGCACCATCTAAGATCAGGGTCAGTCAGTCTGAGAGAAGTCAGTCAGCCTTTTGCAGAGTCAGAGGAAGAGAGCAGAAGAGCAGAGCAGCCCCAGGCCCAGAGAGAGTGAGAGAGGAGAGCAAGAAAGACCCAGAGGGGGAGACAGAAGGAACTCTGAGAACCCAAGTACAACCCTAGGGTGAAGAGTTGGCAACAGGGTACCGGATCCCAAACTGGTGGGGGCTAAAGCATACCTCAGCCAGAGACCGGAGGCCGTGGGCAGGATCTGCCACGGCCACCCACCACATCCACCCTGAAGGCAAACCACGTGTAGGGTCAGGGAACCCAAGGCCAAGGGTCTCCCAACAGAAGGCCCGAGGGAGCTGGACCTAGGTGGATCCCTGGTGGGGACGGCCAGAAGAAAGGACAAGAAGGAGGGCTCAGGGACACGCTCCGGACTTGCTTGGGGGTTGGCTGAATCCAGGACCTGGTGGACGCAGCACGGCTCGGGTGGTCACTCAAGGCCGGAGTGACCGGAATATCTGCAGTAAGTAAACACCCTGAACTGCACAACCCGACTCTGTCTTTAATTATCATCTACGCTGCACCACCACAACCCCCATCCTCTACACCTGACCCCCCTGAGGCCATACCCCTCCCGTTGGGG
The DNA here is from genome assembly GCF_046119375.1 of Phyllobates terribilis. Lineage (NCBI taxonomy): Eukaryota > Metazoa > Chordata > Amphibia > Anura > Dendrobatidae > Phyllobates > Phyllobates terribilis. Next base: position 1,225,613,497 of record NW_027362761.1, on the reverse strand, counting down.
GTTATACTATCTAAAGCTGCACCAACACCATCAGCCTCAGCGGACCCTGCTGCAGCGGCGGCCGTAGTGACCGCAATCCAACGGGTGGCGTAGTCGACATAACGAACTTTGTAACATCTGTAGGACTGCCACATACTCTGAGCTTGACACCCTGGGCACGGACCGGGTCACAGCCACTCGGAGACTACAACCCCCATCTGATCCGGCTCCGGGTATTCCCCTAAAGAATATGGCCCAGGGGGCGCGTCATATACTGCTGTGTATACTGTTGTGCTGTGCTGAGGCATCCTGCTGTGCTATGCGGTGCTGTGCTGGTGCATACTGCTGTGCTATGCGGTGCTGTGCTGGTGTATACTGCTGTGCTAAGCGCTTGTTTGTGTGGATTATTCCCAGTATCGGACTTTGTCTAGTTTATTGATGTTTCTTATGCCTGATGATTTTGTACCTCCCGTACCTCTGGATCTGACCCGGCTCCCTGACTATCCTTCTCGCCAGAGTTTACCTGTCCTTTTCCTCAGAATAGGATATGCCTATTGCTCATGTGTCCTTGTAGGTCTGTGCAAACATGACATTACCAGCACAACTCGCCTCTCAATGCAGAAGTGACCACCCTTTAGGCTGTAGTCACACACTGCAGTGTTTTTTGCTGCAATTTTTGAAAATTGTGGCAAGTCTGTGAATTTTTGCCATAACTGTGGAAAAAGAATAAAAAATTGTGCCCAAAACTTCTAAGAGGAGCCTTAATAAATTGTCAATTTGGCCATGGCTACTCAGAGACCTGTGTTCCTACAAGTGATTAGTGATCCCAAGTATAACTCTGCCACACACCGGGGGCCACACTGTTCAAATGTATTCCCATCTGAAAGCCGTCAAGACATTTGAATATATCTGGAGTCCACGCGAGAGGCCTAAGTGGCCCAATGTCCCGGCAGCCAAGCGGGCATCTGCAGATTGCCAGGCTGGGTCTGAGCCTGGGTCAACCCCTGGTGGCTGGAGTCAAGCCTGTTCATGGTAGACATTATGGAGCTGCCAGGTGACCATAAGCAGCTGCTTTATGCACAAAAGTGTAATGTATAGACCGACATTAACCCTCTAGATCCTCTACTTGCTCCTGGACATCACAAATCTCTTCCTGGAGATTGGGTGAGAGGAGACCATTTATTACCATGCTTTGTTTTCAGCAGATTGTTGGATTGTTATTACTATCGTTAGTAGCCACAGGTTGTTACTCTGTGATCAGCCCCTTCTGGGAACACCGGTGTACTTAGCTCCAACCATTTCTGTATCTCCTATTAGGCCTTTAAGCACCTGGCGCTCCAGAGGTACTGTGATAATGGCACATGGCTGTGGGTGTGCGGGTGATGGCGATCCCCATGGTGTTGGTGCAGAGGGAGAGTCAGGAGTCTGGTTAACGATGGAACAGGTTAATTTTATTTGCAGCACAGGCAGAAATGGTACAATACAACGTGTACAGGTGACCAGAGTCCCAAAATCACAGACAGTGATGGTAGCAGAAGTTGAGAACTAGGTGCGTAGGAAGAGCGCATGACAGCAAGTGACGCGCCCCCTGGGCCAGTGTTGTTGGGGGGATACCCGGAGCCGGATCAGATGGGGGTTGTAGTCTCCGAGTGGCTGTGACCCGGTCCGTGCCCAGGGTGTCAAGCTCAGTGTGTGGCAGTCCTTACTGATGTTACTAAAGTTCTTTATGTCGACTACGCCACCCGTTGAATTGCGGTCACTACGGCCGCCGCTGCAGCAGGGTCCACTGAGGCTGATGATGTGAGTGCAGCTTAGGTGGTATAACCCCCAAAGGGGTATAGCCTCAGGGGGTCAGGTGCAGAGGATGGTGGTTGTGGAAGTGCAGGGAAGATGGTAATGAGAGTCAGAGTCGGGTTGTGCAGTTCAGGGTTCTTTACTTACTGCTGTTCTTGTGACCAGCACCCAATGAGCTCCTAACTTTACCCAGGCTGCTCCCCCTATCTGCCCCTACACTACTGGGATTTTCCACCCCCCTCCCACTCCAGCCAGGAACAGACTCTGTCGTACCTGCACATTTCTCTAGTGGGAGTACCATCGGTCTGTTCCTCGGAAATGGGATGTGTGTAGTGCATGTGACGCGCCCCCTGGGACATATTCCTTTTTGAGGGGAATACCCGGCACCGGATCAGATGGGGGGTTGTAGTCTCCGAGCGGCTGTGACCCGGCCCCGTGCCCAGGGCGTCAAGCTCAGTGTTATGTGGCAGTCCTACAGATGTTATTAAGAGTTCTTTTGTGTCGACTACGCCACCCGTTGTGATGCGGTCACCGTGGCCGCCGCTGCAGCAGGGTCCGCTGAGGCTGATGGTGGGTGCGCAGCTTGATGAGATAACCCCCAACGGGAGGGGTATAGCTTCAGGGGGGACAGGTGCAGAGGATGGGGGTTGTGGTGGTGCAGTGCAGACGGCAATGAAGACAGAGTCGGGTAGTGCAGTTAAGGGTGTTTACTTACTGCAGATGTTGTACTGGTCACTCCAGCTGCTAGTGACCACCCGAGCCGTGCTGCGTCCACCAGGTCCTGGATCCAGCCAACCCCCAAACAAGTCCGGAGCGTGGCCCTGAGCTCTCCCTCTGTCCTTTCTTCAGCCGTCCCCACCAGTGATCCACCTAGGTCCAGCTCCCTCGGGCCTTCTGTTGGGACACCCTTGGCCTTGGGTTCCCTGACCCTTCATGTGGTGTGCCTTCGGGGTGAATGTGGTGGGTGGCCGTGGCAGATGCTGCCCACGGCCTCCGGTCTCTGGCTGGGGATTGTTTTTCCCCCCACCAGTTTGGGTTCCGGTACCCTTTTGCTGACTCCTCACCCGGTGCTCTAATTTGGGTTCTTGGGTCCCTTCAGTCTTCCCCCTCTGGGTCTTTCTCTGCTCCACTCCCTCTCTCTCCAGGGCTGCTGTTTCCTTCTCTCTGCCGATTTGTTCTCTGCATCTGACAGGCTCCTCTCCAACTGACTTGTTCTCTACAACTGACTTGTTCTCTACAACTGACCCTGATTCTAGTTGGTGCCCACCTTATATATCCCTCTATGTGTGAGCTCAGGTGACCAGCACCCAATGAGCTCCTATCACTACCCAGACTGCTCCCCCTATCTGCCCCTACACTACATGGGATGTTCCACCCCCCTCCCACTCCAGCCAGGAACAGACTCGGTCGTACCTGCACATTTCTAAGTGGGAGTACCGTTGGTCTGTTCCTCGGAAATGGGATGTATGTAGTGCATGCAGCCTACCGAGCTCAGTTCCACACTCCATCCTTACCCGGGAGTGGAATATCACACCTCTGGGTTGAGGTGCAATACCCCTGTAGCAGCCGAATCCTCAGGGTGCTACACATGCAGCTAACTGAGCTCAGTTCCACACTCCATCCTTACCCGGGAGTGGAATATCACACCTCTGGGTTGAGGTGCAATACCCCTGTAGCAGCCGAATCCTCAGGGTGCTACATTCCCCCCTGGTAAATCACAGCACGTCCTCGGGCTGTAAGATATAAAAAACCACAAACATACATTTTTTTTTTTTTTTTTTCATAAACAACATAATAAACTATCATATAAAACTTTTCATAAAAACATTCTTGTCTTCTGGTACCTCCGGTCACGGTGCAACTTGTGACCGGGTAGAGTGCGACAGTCTCTTTTGGAATAAAACAGTTCCCTATAAAACCGGTAGGGGGCGCTTTAGGAAGCGCAACTATATACAAAGGAATATGGCCGCTCTCAGTCCTCGGCCAGGTATTAGGGAGGATTGACCGCTCTCAGTCCTCGGTCAGTGGGAATAGGGACACACGGGTTTCAGTTCAATTGGCTGGTCCCAACGGGGACTATATTTTAACTAGCAACAGTTTTTGGTACCCTTACGGGTAACTTTATACAGTCTCTTCACTACCATACTCAACGACGGCGTCCTCCTGCTCTTTCTTCGTGGACAGTTTCAGTTTCAGACCCGTCCGGGTCCTCTTGCTCCTCCTCACACCGCAGCTCCTCCTCCGTCAGGCGATGCACATGGAGGGCGTAGGGTCCTTTGGCACACTTGTGCCGGGTGAAGGTGACCTCGTCCCCTACATACAGGTCACGACCTCTGTGTCCCTCCGGCAGATGGCTTTCTACGTCTCTGCGGGTCACAAAGACGTCGCCGGGGGTATGATGTTCTCTAATGAAGCCCCACCCATGCTGCATGTTGAATTTTATCACAGTCCCGGTGGAAGGGGGACCATGAGCTGCACGGGGATTCCTCCTGGTCCGGCTCTTCTGCTCCGCGCTCCTTATCTGCGCTTGCTGTTCCCGGACCCGCCTCTCTCTCCGCTCCCTCTCGAAGACCTCGAGCTGCTGCCGGCAGCACTCTGCACGCTCTGCTGCGGCCGCCCGAGTCTCCTGAGTGAACCCCATGAGGTCTTCTCCGGTGGGATCCCACTCAAACTGGGTCTCTTCTAGCGGGGGCGAGATCCTCTTCATGGGCTTTGGAGCCGGGATCAGGGGTTCGCACATGGCCCTTGCTTTTTGCAGCTCCAGCTGGATGTATTCCTGGGGCCATACGAAGGGCTGCCCATCCGGGCACGTATGCTGGGCGAACAGGTCCTCACCCAGGTGCGGTACTTTAGGTGTTATGGGCGCCGTGGTGGTAGCGGCGCCCGGGTTAACCAGGCCTTGCGACCAGGCCTGGGGCACCTTGAAAGTAAAGGGCACCGTAAGAACGGCGGCGCCCTGTGTTACTTGGCCCTGCGACCAGGCTGGGGGCTCCGCGGAGGTAGGGGGCGCCGTTGGTATTGCGGCGCCCGGGGGTACTAGGCCTTGCGACCAGGCCGGTGGTATTTCCTGCTTGGCCACGCTCGAGGTCGAGGCGTGTGACGTCACAGGGGTCGCGGCCGTGGTTTCCGGTTGAGGCCTAGTCGGCGGCGGTGACGATGCAGCGACGGGCACGGCAGGGGGAATTTCGGGCTCTGCGACGGGGAGCTGGGGCAGGCACGCGGTTTCCCGGCTCGGGGTAGAGACGTCCCCTTTACCTGCCTCCGTCCGTTCAGCTCCCTTCTCGGCGCCGTCTCCTGCCTTCATTCCTCCTGCGCCATCCTCAGAGGCGGTCTGTCTCCTCGTCTCGGGTGGCGTGCTCCGCTGACGGATTTCGGTCTGCTGGGCCATCTCTCGGCTCCACTCCGCCAACGTCTCTCGCTGCACCCGGGCCATCCTCCGTGCGAGGCCCTCCAGCGCGGTCTGTGCACACTCCCGGTCTCGGGGGAGCTGTGTTAGGATCTCCAGCAGGCCTTCTGGAGTGGCGACCTGCAACAGGCTCCTGACCACTGGGTCGGTGCTGCCTGACTCTCCCTCCATCTCCGGGTAGGCTCTCTCTGGACTCTCTTCCAGACGTCTTGTCTCCGGGTGCGCTCTCTCCAGACTCTCTTCCAGACGTCTTGTCTCCGGGTGCGCTCTCTCCAGACTGCTCCAGGCTGCACCCATCTTTGTTCTCTTCTTCTGTCTCCGCCCACATCGAGGGTGGTCCCGGGGCAACTTAGTGATTGTCAGTTCCAGGGGCAGTTCTCTCACGCTGATGGACACTTCCAGCATCACAGTCTCTGTTGGTGGGCGCGGTTTCCGCTTTTGGCGCCATTCTTCGACCTGGCCCACGATGGGAGGTGGCCTCTTGCCACCCTCTGGCACGCCCATAATGGCGTCCGCTCTTCCAAGGCGGGAAATCTTCGGAAATGGCGGGAATCGTCTCCCAGTGGCGGGAAACTCCATGGATGGCGGGAAAAAGCTGCAAACGGCGGACAACCGGCGGGAAACGACCTGTGATGGGGTCCGTTGGCGGGGACCCTCCGGAACCGGCAGGAGGCTTCTTTTTGAGGTAACGGTGTACTTTTCTTCAGGCACGCAGTACCCGGTTGTTGCGGGCACGTTATCCTGCCGACTACGCCAAAGTTGACGCGCCCCCTGGGCCAGTGTTGTTGGGGGGATACCCGGAGCCGGATCAGATGGGGGTTGTAGTCTCCGAGTGGCTGTGACCCGGTCCGTGCCCAGGGTGTCAAGCTCAGTGTGTGGCAGTCCTTACTGATGTTACTAAAGTTCTTTATGTCGACTACGCCACCCGTTGAATTGCGGTCACTACGGCCGCCGCTGCAGCAGGGTCCACTGAGGCTGATGATGTGAGTGCAGCTTAGGTGGTATAACCCCCAACGGGAGGGGTATAGCCTCAGGGGGTCAGGTGCAGAGGATGGTGGTTGTGGAAGTGCAGGGAAGATGGTAATGAGAGTCAGAGTCGGGTTGTGCAGTTCAGGGTTCTTTACTTACTGCTGTTCTTGTACCGGTCACTCCGGCCTTAAGTGACCACCCGAGCCGCGCTGCGTCCACCAGGTCCTGGACTCGGCCAACCCCCAAGTAGTTCTGGAGCGTGGTTCTGAGCTCCCTTTCTGTCCTGTCCTCGTCTCTGGCCTTCCCCACCAGGGATCCACCTATGTCCGGCTCCCTCGGGCCTCTTGGTGGTAAACCCTTGTCTCTGGGTTCCCTGACCCTATTCGTGGTCTGCCTTCCGGGTGGATTTAGTGGGTGATCGTGGCAGATCAATCCTGCCCACGACCTCCGGTTCCTGGCTAAGGTGTGCTGTAGCCTCTGCCAGCTTGGGATCCGGTACCCTGTTGCCAACTCTTCACCCTCTGGTCTAATTTGGGCTCTTGGAGTTCCTTCTTTCTCCCCCTCTGGGTCTTTCTTTCTCCTCTCTCTCTCTGGGCCTTGGGGCTGCTCTGCTCCTCTGCTTTCCTCCACTGCTCTGCAAAAGACTGACGTCTCACTGACTGACCCTGATCTAAGATGGTGCCCACCTTATATACTCCCTCTATGTGTGAGCTCAGGTGACCAGCACCCAATGAGCTCCTAACTTTACCCAGGCTGCTCCCCCTATCTGCCCCTACACTACTGGGATTTTCCACCCCCCTCCCACTCCAGCCAGGAACAGACTCTGTCGTACCTGCACATTTCTCTAGTGGGAGTACCATCGGTCTGTTCCTCGGAAATGGGATGTGTGTAGTGCATGCAGCAAACTGAGCTCAGTTCCACACTCCATCCTTACCCGGGAGTGGAATATCACACCTCTGGGTTGAGGTGCAATACCCCTGTAGCAGCCGAATCCTCAGGGTGCTACACAAGTCCCTCCAGTGTCTAAGGCTGGCGCCCAATACCTTCCATTTCTCTACTGCCGTGACCCCTAGATGTTAACAGCCGCGGGTGGATCGCGATTCCACCCGCGGCTGTTAACATGTATAAATCAGCTGACATGTGCCCGATTCAGTGCGGGCTCAGCACCGGAGCCCTCACTGAACCGGGGGTGATGGCCTGGGGCGTACTAATACGCCCCAGGCTTTAAAGGGGTTAAGCTGTGAAAACCAGTTTAATGTCACGGGTTTCATGCATTGCTGTGCTGGAGCATTGCTGTGCATGAAACCTGTGATCAGACAAATAAAAGTTAATGTCCCATAGAGGGATTAAGTAAAAATAAAATTGAAAAAAATTCTTCAAAAAGAAAAACAAAAAAACCCCGCAAAAAATATAACACTAATAAATACACATATTTATTTAAAAAAAAAAGGACACATATTTGGTATTGCCGCGTCTGGAACGACCCAATTTATAAAACTATCACACCAGTTAACCCCTACAGTATACAACATAAAAAAAAGTGGCAAAAAAATGTACTTTTTCATCATACTGTGTAAAAGTGACAAAACATAAAAAAAATTATATAAATGTGTTATCGCTGTAATTATACTGACTCGAAGAATACAGCTACCTTATCAATTTTACCACATGGGCAACAGCATAAACCCCCCCCCCCAAAAAAACAATTCTTGAATTGTTGGTTTTTGTTTATTCTGCCTCCCAAAAATCGGAATAGAAAGCGATCAAAAAATGTCACATGCCAAAAATGGTACCAATAAAAACGTCAACTTGTCCCACAAAAAACAAGCACTTACATGACTCTGTCGGCCGAAATATGGAAAAATTATAGCTCACAAAATAAGGGGATGCATTTTTGCAATAAAAAGCGTCTTTCAGTGTGTGACAGCTGCCAAACATAAAAACCCGATATAAATCTGGCATCGCTGTAATCGCACCGACCCGAAGAATAGAGTCGTCTAATCATTTATACTGCATGAAGAACGGCGTAAAAAATAAATGAAACCAATTCTTCACCTGCTGTTGATTTGCTCATTCTGCCTCCTAAAGATCGCAGTATGGCTCGGCTCACATTTATCCTGCGCTGAGCACTTATACCGGGGTTTCCATGTAAATCTCTGAAATACGTGATTCAGACGGAAACCCTGGCGGAAGATTCCCAATAATGAGGCAGATGGAGGCACCATGGATGTCGTCTGGCCTGTGATACGGTGGTGTCCATCTTTTTAGGCGTGCATAAAAGTGCCATAGCCTCAGTTTTGTGCACTTCTGAAAAGGACAACGTGAACACAGCAGTAACTCTGCTACCTCATTATAGTGAATGGATCCCTCAGCAAAATCTGCTCTTCCAAATCCAAGTAGCCCCCCTCATCCTGAGCCCCAAAGTGTGCATAAACCGCAGTTAGTCTCCACATGTTTGGCATTTTTGTAGTGAGGACAGCTCACATAATTTACCGGTGCGCGTTTCCAGAAACACGAGCTGGTCTCAATGTACTGGGCACTACAACGTACTGGGATTACAATATACTGGGCACTACAATGTACTGGGCACTGCACCGTACTGGGCATTGCAATGGCAGATTTGCAAGTTTTACTAAGCAACATCCATTGCTAGCAAAATCATCACTACACCTGTAGGTAAATTCCCAGAGGGGTGTAAGTTCCAAATTGGGATCACATGAGGGAGGATTCTGCTCTTCTCACACTGAGAAGCTCTGTGTAAGTCCGCAAATTATTCTACAAAAATTTGTTCTCCAAGAGTCAAATAGTGCTTCGTCCCTCCCAAGTCTCGCCGTGTGGCCAAATTATGTGGTCATTCTTACCTATTTCCCCTTGGGAACATGTAATATCTGGGGCTAAAACAACATTATAGTGGTAAAAAGGTAATTTTTTTTCTTCATCCCTATACATGGTGTCAATATGATCACTGCACCCCTAGATGATTTCATTGAGAGGTGTAGTTTTTAACATGGGGTGATTTATGGGGGGTTCTGCTGCTCTGGCACCTCAGGGGCACTGCCAATGTTACATGGCACCCGCAAACCATTCCAGGAAAATCTGCACACCGATATGGCGCTCCTTCCCTTCTGAGCTTTGCACTGTGCCTAAAAAGTAGCTTTGCCACATATGGGGAACTTCCGTACTCAGGAGTAATTGCGTAACAAATGTTGTGGTCCATTTTCACCTATTAGCCCTTTTGAAACTTAAAAATTGGGGCTAAAACATTTAGTGTAAAAATGGAAATTTTAATTTTCATAGCACAATGTTATACAATTCAGTGAAATACCTGTGGGTTTAAAATGCTCCTTAGACTCCCAGAGGAATTCCTTGAGAGGTGTAGTTTCCAAAGAGGGGTCCCTTGTGGGGGTTTCTGTTGTTTTCGAAACTTGGCAGCTCTTCAAATGTGACATGGTGTCCACAATCTATTTCAGACAATTTTGCTGCAAAGATCAAATAGCGCTCCTTCCCCTACAAGCCCTGCCATGTGCAAAAGAAGAATTTCTGAGCACAGATGGGGTATCGATGTACTCAGGAGAAATTGCACAACAAAATATGGGGTCCATTTACTCCTGTTACCTTTGTGAAAATTAAAAATTTGAGGCTAAAACAGCATTTCTGGGGAAAAACGTAATTTTTAATTTTCATGGTCCAATGTTTTAAAATTCCGTGAAGCACCTGGAGGTTCAAGGTGCTCACCACACTTCTAGATAAATTACTTGAGAGATGTAGTTTTCAAAATGGGGTCACTTGTGGGGGGCTACAACTGTTTAGGCAAATCAGAGGCTCGCCAAACATGACATGGCGTCTGCTCTTGAGTCTAGAGAATTTTGCATTCCAAATATCAGATGGCGCTCCTTCCCTTCTGTGTCCTGCCGTGTGTTATGCACATGCCCGGGCTAAGCGGCGTGTGCGTGTGATTGTAGTGATTCCACTGGACCGTGCCGGAGAGTGAATGCCTGGAGGGGCGTGACTAAGTATTCACCCGATCCGACCAGGGTCGCACGACGGCATACGACGCCAGTGCACCAAGGAGGAACCGAGCAGAGGGACCAGGTGCTACTCCAGGACAGACCCCGGACACGGCTGTTGACCCACACAGGGGAATACAGGAACAGGCTGGTAGGCTGGCACACAGACTGGTGGGTATAGGCAGGCACGACTGGTATGCAGGCAGGCGGGTATGCAGGCAGGGGGGTAAAGGCAAGCACAGCTAGAGTGCAGACAGGGAGGCACTAGCAGGTAGGAACACAGGCGGGATAGGACCCAGTACACACCGGGACTCAGGAACAATACAGGCAGAGGGTTACAGGCAAGCACAGCTAGAGTGCAGACAAGGCTGAGCAGGGAGGACAGGGCTCTGTTCACACGGAACAGACAGGAAGGGAAAGACAGAGCCAGATACTCACACAGTACTTGCAGAGACAACAAGCAGGAGTTAGGTACGAGTTCAGACTCTGCAGAAAAAGGAAGGGAACGGACATAGAGGCAAAACAGGTAAAGGACAGGAGAGAGTTCAGACTGGAACTGAGTGTACGGAGGAGACCGACACTGCAGAGGGATACAGGAGCGGGTCTGGGAATACGGCCCCCAGAGAGGCGGAACGAACAGGCAAGGAGCGTGTTCAGACAGGACAGACCAGACGCAGGAGCGGGTCTAGGAAATCGGCCACTAGAAGGCGGAACGAACAGGCAAGGAGCGTGTTCAGACAGGACAGACCAGAGAACACAAAAAGGACACAGTTCAGACACGGGAGCTGATACCGCAAAGCAGGAGACATACAGGACTCAGTTCAGACACGGGAGCTGAAACCGCAAAGCAGGAGACATACAGGACTCAGTTCAGACACGGGAGCTGATACCGCAAAGCAGGAGACATACAGGACTCAGTTCAGACACGGGAACTGATACAAAAAGCAGGAGACAAGAGACGGGACCTGGCACCTTCAGAGTGCAAGCACACACTGAAGGAAACACTATGCTCAGGCAGGGATAGAAGGGAGCTGCTGAGCTATATACCAAGTGACAGACAGCAATAGGCTGAGGACGCACAAGGGGTGTGACCCACAGCAGGTACAAAAGGCAGGAAGTGATCGGGCGCCGCCCTTAAGCAGCAGAAACAGACACAAACAGACAGCATGGAGGGAAGCCAGAGAGACATTCTGGACAGGAGATCAAGTGCGCCCTCTTGCACAGTGGGAGATGGACCACCATGCAAGGACGCCGCCAGGTATGTTACACCGTGCACCCAAACAGTAGTTTTGCCCCAAACATAGAGCATCGGTGTACTCAATTGAAATTGCACAAAAAAATGTACAGTTCATTTTCTCCTGTTACTATTGTGAAAAGGAAAATTTTGCAGCTAATGCAACATTTCTATGGGAAAAAAAATATTTTTCCATTTTCACAGCTCAACGTTTTAAAATTCCATGAAGCACCTGTGGCTTCAAGGTGCTCACCACATATCTAGAGAAATTCCATAAGGGGTGAAGCTTCAAAAATGGGGTCACTTGTGGGGGGGTTTCCACTGTTTAGGCACATCAGTGGGTCTCCAAACACGACATGGCATCTGCTCTCAATTCCAGCCAATTTTGTGTTCAAAAAGTCCAATGCCGCGCCTTCCTTCTGAGCCTTGCCGTGCACCCAAACAGCAGTTTTCCACCACATATGGGATATCGGTGTACTCAGGAGAATTAGGACAACAAATTGTATAGTCCATTTTCTCCTGTTACATTTGTTAAAATGAAAAATTTGGGGCTAAAGCAACATTTTTGTGGGAAAAAGTAAAATGTTAATTTTTTCATTCCACATTCCATTAACTCCTGTGAAGCACCTGAAGGGTTAATAAACTTCTTGAATGTGGTTTTGAGCACCTTGAGGGGTGCAGTTTTTAGAATGGTGTCACTTTTGTGTATTTTCTGTCAAATAGGCCCCTCAAAGTCACTTGAAATGTGTTGTGATCCCTAAAAAAAATGGTTTTGTAAATTTTGCTGGAAAAATTAGAAATTGCTGGTCTACTTTTAACCCTTATAACTTCGTAACAAAGAAAAATTATAAAATAGAAGGAATGATCCATCGTATCAGACTATAAACTTGAATAAAAGATAGCTTTTATTGAGCCATTAAAAAATGCTGTTACCAACATAATAAGTCTTAGTGCACACAAGGATCACAGCTGTCTCGACCTAAAACTGTCTTTAATATTGTAGTATTAGATCGGCCAGAGATTCAATCCAAAGGGCACTCGGGTTTCTAACATAAAAATCCAATATGATTCCCTATTTAGCCGTTTGTGTCTATGGTCCCCCCCCCCCGAATAGGTTTATACACTTTTTCTATGCCTTGAAATTTCAGTGCTGAAACTTCCCGTTTATGGAACATTCGGAAGAGTTTTGGCCAAAGGATTAACCGCATTCATTATCATCTCAGTTAAGTTTCTTCTGGATCATAATTATTTCTTCTTTGACAATCAGGTTTTTTTTTACAAAGTAGGGGAGTAAGTATGGATAGCAAATTTTCACCGTCATTGGCTAATATAGTAATGTCCAAATGGGGGGAGCAACACATCTACAATGAGAACAATATTTACAGCCCCACAATCATTTGGTACGGTCGATTTATTGACGACCTCCTCATGGTGTGGGGAGGCACACAGGAGAAGGCGTTGACATTTGTAGAAAATCTCAACAACAATGATTCCAGTTCGAGATTTACACGTTGTTTTGATTCTAGAGAAACACATTTTTTGCATCTTAAATTAAACGGTGACAAATATCTCAATACAGTAAAAATAACACCCTATAGAAAGTAATAGTAATAGTATTCTGCAGGTCAATTCTTGCCACCCGCCGCATATCAAGCGCAGTACTCCGTACGGGGAATTAATTAGGACGAAATTAAATTGAAGTTTGCGACGGATTGGCAAAAATGAGGTTAATCCTGACTGGAATCTTAAAAAAGCCTACAAAATGGTATCGAGGCCTAGAACTTAAGGATCTTCTCAAAAATAAGGGGCGAAAAAAAGATTTGGGATGTGAAACTTCCAGTGTGATATTCTCTACGACTTACAGTCCACAGTATAACAAAGTGGTATCCATTATAAAGAAATACTTACCAATGTTACACCAGGATCTGGGGCTTAATAAAATTCTTACCAAGGATATTGGGTTTGTGGCTAAGAAAGCCCCCACGCTGAGAACCATCGTGTCCCCCAGTCTTTTCCTGAGTGAAGAGCATAGGCGTTCTCAATCTACTACCTGAGTGGTTTCTTCAAATGCGGAGCGAGCCGCTGTAAAGCGTGTTCACACACAGTGAAAAAGGATACTTTTACTTCATTACATAATAATCGTATAAAATACATGACTTCATTAATTGCAGCACGCCCTGGGTTATGTACGTTGTTGAATGCATTACATCTAATACATTGGTAGTACTACCGGCCCTTTAAAAGTACAGATTAGAAGACCTATATCGGATGCGGTTAATCCTTTGGCCACAAATATTTCAGCAGTGTCAAAACCATCCGAACTTTCCATAAAGGGGGAGTTTCAGCATTGAAATATCAGGGCATAGAAAAAGTGTATAGACCTATCGGGGAAGGGGGAGACCATAGACGTAAACTGCTAAATAGGGAATCATATTGGATTTTTATGTTAGAAACCCGAGTACCCTTTGGATTGAATCTCTGGCTGGACCCGAGCGAGGCTGAGACTGCACCACACCCCAATGGTGAGCGACTTTACTTGCATGCTCAAAGAAAAATTATGTTTCAAAAATTATGCTGACATGTGGGAAATGTTTATTTAATTATTTTGTGGGGTATAACTTTCTGATTTAAGGGCAAAAAAAATAAAACATTTTTAAAAATTGCGAAATTTTTAATTTTTGGCCAAATTTTCTATATTTTCATAAAAATACTCAAATCTTCTTGACCCAAATGTACCACTAACATAAAGTACAAAATACCCAATCAAACTCACAAATGGGTCCTTTTAAAAACACTGCGAGCAAATTCTGGCCAATATTGAAATAAGTAATTGGTGATTGGATCCCAGATAAACCCAAATTTGTGTTCTACAAAGCGAAGGATCTGGGGAACCTTATAGCTCCAACAGTGCGGAATGACTATATAAATAAAATAGTACCACAAATGGGGGCTGGAAATAATCAATTCTTGTATACCCCGGTTGGTTTCTTTAGATGCGGCCAATGTTACAATGCTCAAAAATAACAATAAGGTTAAAGAAGTGTTGGACTCGGATATAATAAACACCTTTCATATTGACGGATTTATATCCTGTTGTACAGTATGAAGGGTGTGATTCACGTGATAACTTGTCCCTGCGGAAATGAGTGTGGGCAGAACAAAATAGGCATTAGCGGACTTATTAGGGAACACCTATATAATATAAAACAGGATTTAAAGGACTCCCCTATTTTTGGTTAAACATAATCAGTCATGTAAAAACTTAATATTTTTGGGGTAGAACATGTGCCGAAAAATTGGAGGGGGGAGGAGGCAATTATATGGTGCAAATGTCACACAGAGAAACCAAATGGATTTTTAATAACACAATGACTCCAAATGGATTAAATTGTGATATATAATTATTTGCCTTTTAATGAAATTAGTGGTTGGGGGATTTTATATGGTGATATATACATATTTTTTAAATTTTATTTTTATTTTTCAGATTGAGATTTAGATTTATTTTTTAGATGGAGATAAAAATAAAAATATATACAAAAATACATGCCCCCCCTTCCCTTTCTATTATACATGTTTTTCCTTTATCCTCCCCCTTTTTCCTTTTCTTTTGTATTTCCTTCCTCCTTTTGGTTTATTATGGTTTTTTTTTGGATAGTTTTTAAACACATGAATTTTTACATGTATAAAGTGTAGTGGTATCCAAGATGGAAATTATAATGGAAGCATTTTTTTTGTAATAAATTTAATGAATGTAATTTTAATATTTTAGATACCCTATGATAACCAGTGTTATTAATTATAGCTGGAATGTATTAGCTACAATAATCAGGTGTGGATTATCTAGAGGGCACTGGATAGCGGCAGCAAAGCACACTCTAATGAAGGAGGTCGAAAAAATCTCCGAAATGCGTAAGGTCAGGATGGAGCACTGAGCCTTCCATCCCTGTGTTGAGCTGTGACGTCACACACCGCTGCTGGATCTTCACACGTGGGTTGCTGAGCTGTGACGTCACACACCGCTGCTGGATCTTCACACGCGGTCTGCTGAGCTGTGATGGCACACACCGCTGCTGGATCTTCACACGCGGTCTGCTGAGCTGTGATGTCACACACCGCTGCTGGATCTTCACATGTGGTCTGCTGAGCTGTGACGTCACACACCGCTGCTGGATCTTCACATGTGGGTTGCTGAGCTGTGACGTCACACACCGCTGCTGGATCTTCACACACGGTCTGCTGAGCTGTGATGGCACACACCACTGCTGGATCTTCACACGCGGTCTGCTGAGCTGTGACGTCACACACCGCTGCTGGATCTTCACACGTGGGTTGCTGAGCTGTGACGGCACACACCGCTGCTGGATCTTCACACGCGGCCTGCTGAGCTGTGATGTCACACACCGCTGCTGGATCTTCACATGTGGTCTGCTGAGCTGTGACGTCACACACCGCTGCTGGATCTTCACACGTGGGTTGCTGAGCTGTGACGTCACACACCACTGCTGGATCTTCACACGTGGTCTGTTGAGCTGTGACGGCACACACCGCTGCTGGATCTTCACACGTGGGTTGCTGAGCTGTGACGTCACACACCGCTGCTGGATCTTCACACGCGGTCTGCTGAGCTGCGACATCACACACCGCTGCTGGATCTTCACACGCGGTCTGCTGAGCTGTGACATCACACACCGCTGCTGGATCTTCACACGCGGTCTGCTGAGCTGTGACATCACACACCGCTGCTGGATCTTCACACGCGGTCTGCTGAGCTGTGACATCACACACCGCTGCTGGAACTTCACACGCGGTCTGCTGAGCTGTGATGTCACACACCGCTGCTGGATCTTCACACGCGGTCTGCTGAGCTGTGACGTCACACACCGTTGCTGGATCTTCACACGTGGGTTTCTGAGCTGTGATGTCACACACCGCTGCTGGATCTTCACACATGGGTTGCTGAGCTGTGATGTCACACACCGCTGCTGAATCTTCACTCGCGGTCTGCTGAGCTGTGATGTCACACACCGCTGCTGGATCTTCACACGTGGGTTGCTGAGCTGTGACGTCACACACCGCTGCTGGATCTTCACTCGCCGTTTGCTGAGCTGTGACGTCACATGCCGCCTCTGGTTCTGTACACACGGTCTACTGAGCTGTGATGTCACACACCGCTGCTGGATCTTCACACGTGGGTTGCTGAGCTGTAACGTCACACACCGCTGCTGGATCTTCACTCGCCGTTTGCTGAGCTGTGACGTCACATACCGCCTCTGGTTCTGTACACGCGGTCTGCTGAGCTGTGACGTCACACACCGCGGCTGGATCTTCACATGTGGTCTGCTGAGCTGTGACGTCACACACCGCTGCTGGATCTTCACAAGTGGGTTGCTGAGCTGTGATGTCACACACCGCTGCTGGATCTTCACACGCGGTTTGCTGAGCTGTGACGTCACATGCCGCATCTGGTTCTGTACACGCGGTCTGCTGAGCTGTGACGTCACACACCGCGGCTGGATCTTCACATGTGGTCTGCTGAGCTGTGACGCCACACACCGCTGCTGGATCTTCACAAGTGGGTTGCTGAGCTGTGATGTCACACACCGCTGCTGGATCTTCACAAGTGGGTTGCTGAGCTGTGATGTCACACACCGCTGCTGGATCTTCACACGTGGTTTGCTGAGCTGTGACGTCACACACCGCTGCTGGATCTTCACACGTGGGTTGCTGAGCTGTGACGTCACACACCGCTGCTGGATCTTCACTCGTGGTTTGCTGAGCTGTGACGTCACATACCGCCTCTGGTTCTGTACACGCGGTCTGCTGAGCTGTGACATCACACACCACGGCTGGATCTTCACATGTGGTCTGCTGAGCTGTGACGTCACACACCGCTGCTGAATCTTCACAAGTGGGTTGCTGAGCTGTGACGTCACACACCGATGCTGGATCTTCACAAGTGGGTTGCTGAGCTGTGACGTCACACACCGCTGCTGGATCTTCACTCGTGGGTTTCTGAGCTGTGATGTCACACACCGCTGCTGGATCTTCACACGTGGGTTGCTGAGTTGTGATGTCACACACCGCTGCTGAATCTTCACTCGCGGTCTGCTGAGCTGTGACGTCACACACCGCTGCTGGATCTTCACACGTGGGTTGCTGAGCTGTGACGTCCCACACCGCTGCTGGATCTTCACTCGTGGTTTGCTGAGCTGTGACGTCACATACCGCCTCTGGTTCTGTACACGCAGTCTGCTGAGCTGTGATGTCACACACCGCTGCTGGATCTTCACTCGCCGTTTGCTGAGCTGTGACGTCACATACCGCCTCTGGTTCTGTACGCGCGGTCTGCTGAGCTGTGATGTCACACACCGCTGCTGGATCTTCACACGTGGGTTGCTGAGCTGTGACGTCACACACCGCTGCTGGATCTTCACTCGCCGTTTGCTGAGCTGTGACGTCACATACCGCCTCTGGTTCTGTACACGCGTTCTGCTGAGCTGTGACGTCACACACCGCGGCTGGATCTTCACATGTGGTCTGCTGAGCTGTGACGTCACACACCGCTGCTGGATCTTCACATGCGGTTTGCTGAGCTGTGACGTCACATGCCGCCTCTGGTTCTGTACACGCGGTCTGCTGAGCTGTGACGTCACACACCGCGGCTGGATCTTCACATGTGGTCCACTGAGCTGTGACGTCACACACCGTTGCTGGATCTTCACAAGTGGGTTGCTGAGCTGTGATGTCACACACCGCTGCTGGATCTTCACAAGTGGGTTGCTGAGCTGTGATGTCACACACCGCTGCTGGATCTTCACACGCGGTTTGCTGAGCTGTGACGTCACACACCGCTGCTGGATCTTCACACGTGGGTTGCTGAGCTGTGACGTCACACACCGCTGATGGATCTTCACTCGCCGTTTGCTGAGCTGTGACGTCACATACCGCCTCTGGTTCTGTACACGCGGTCTGCTGAGCTGTGACATCACACACCGCGGCTGGATCTTCACATGTGGTCTGCTGAGCTGTGACGTCACACACCGCTGCTGGATCTTCACAAGTGGCTTGCTGAGCTGTGACATCACACACCGCTGCTGGATCTTCACAGGTGGGTTGCTGAGCTGTGACGTCACACACCGCTGCTGGATCTTCACTCGCCGTTTGCTGAGCTGTGACGTCACATGCCGCCTCTGGTTCTGTACACGCGGTCTGCTGAGCTGTGACGTCACACACCGCTGCTGGATCTTCACACGCGGTTTGCTGAGCTGTGACGTCACATGCCGCCTCTGGTTCTGTACACGCGGTCTGCTGAGCTGTGACGTCACACACTGCTGCTGGATCTTCACACGCGGTTTGCTGAGCTGTGACGTTACATGCCGCCTCTGGTTCTGTACACGCGGTCTGCTGAGCTCTGATGCTACACACCGCTGCTGGATCTTCACACGTGGGGTGCTGAGCTGTGATGTCACACACCGCTGCTGAATCTTCACTCACGGTCTGCTGAGCTGTGACATCACACACCGCTTCTGGATCTTCACATGCGGTCTGCTGAGCGGCAGGGAAGTCACCGGCCGGGGCGCCATGCGTGCGGGCTCCGCTATCAGCGCTGCATCCATATCGGACCTATCAACTAAGAGGCATCTATCTGGGACCCTGCGCAGACTTTTGGCTGTTTGAGTGGTCTGAGGACCCCCTTCTTTTCCTTCCCATGTGAGGATAGTGGCGTCTTTTTACTCCTGTGATCACCCTATGTATCAAATCTTGGACATTGCGCTAAGCAATCTACTGACCTGGGGCAGGTGGTGTATGAACACTGCAGTTGTCAATTTTTGCAGTGTTTTTGCTGCATATTTCATCCATATTAATGAATGGGAAAAATATGGAACAAAAACACAGTAAAAACGCAGATATTTTCCACAATGATTTGGCAGCAGGATTTGCAGCAGGATTTCTGATAATCTGAACACAGCCTGACTTTTTGAAGTGAGTTGACACTTAGGCTATGTGCCCACGATGCAGAAATGCTCTGGATTTTTCCTGAGCGTGTCTGCATTTCCCTGGCAGAAAAAACGTATGCGGATTGTACATGCGGATTGTACATGCGGATTGTACATGCGGATTGTACATGCGGATTGTACATGCGGATTGTACATGCGGATTGTACATGAGGATTGTACATGCGGGATTGTACATGCGTTTTTCCTGCCAGGGACAAGCGGAAGTGAAGCGTTCTTCACATGCATTTCCCCATGCGGGTTGTCAAGCGCTTTCCAAGCGATTTTAGCATCACTTGGACAACTTGGTCACACTATATTAATCCCTGCAACCGGCATGGATTTATATAGTGTGACTGTAAAAGAATGGTAAAAAATAAAAAAGAATCAAATAAAAAAATAAATCTATACTTACCTTGTGATGGCTCCCGGTCTCCTTGTCTCGGCTTGCCGGCAGCTCGGGGTAGATTTAAAGACCTGCTGACGTCAGCGGTCAGGTGACCCGTCACGAGACTAAATGACGTCAACGCAGGTCCTTTAATCTACCGCGAGCTGCCGGCAAGCCGAGACAAGGAGACCGGGAGCCATCGCAAGGTAAGTATAGATTTATTTTTTATTTTTTATTTTTTTTTTACAGGTACTACGGTACCCGGGTCTGGAGGAGAGTCTCCTCTTCTCCAGACCCGGGTACCATCCGCACATTGAAACGCATGGATTCCGCATCTACAGATGCATTGAATCGCATAATATCCGCATCAGTACAAGTCAATGGCGGCGAAAACCAACGCAATTCTGCGAAATAATTGGTAGTGCTGCGGATTTTTCCGCAATGATAATCCACAGAGGAAATTTCCGCAGCATGTGCACAGCAAATGCGGATTATCATTGGGGAACATGGCAGACCTTCTACCAAGCGTTTTTCAAGCGTTTCTGCAGCGGAATTGCCGCTGTGGAAACGCTAAAAAAACACATAGTGGGCACAAAGCCTTAGGGATTTTTTTGTGTGTGACCATGATGTATTTTTATATTATTTATTACATTCCCACTTTTGGAGATTTTTTCCTTCCCTAACTCTAGACACATTGTTTCTCATTCGTACCTTTCACAGGCTTCTTCATAGCAAAACACAGACATACAGTGTGTGAAAATATATATAAAAAAATAACAAAGGCTCGGAAGAAGCGTGAAAATCAGGACGAGCAAGGAAAAAAGACTGCTAAATACAGAGCGGCCGGACCGCGGCCTCAGGATGAGCTCAGAGGAGATAAAAATCCTCCAACGGTCATCCAGAAACAATGGAGGATTTTCCATCCGTATTGTCGCCAATGCCGCGTCCGTTTTTATACATCAGCAGTGAAGAACATTTACTGGACTAAATGCATTTTCCTGTTATTAATGGCGGCGTGTCTGTGTGGGATCTGAGATACGGAGAAGAACAGTGCGCCATGGAATGGACGGCGCTACAATAATTAGAATAAATAATATAATAATAATTTTTAATTTTTATAGCGCAAACATATTCAGCAGCACTTTACAATTTTAGTGGGGACTTATACAAACAATACAGAGTAAGCATTTCGGCTGCTCGCAAGCTTACAGTCTATGAGGAAATGGGGGAGACACAAAAGGTAACATGTACATATATTGTATAATGCAGCCTTGATATACTGAATAGGGTAAATAATAATACATGGACTGGTCGCCAGCCAGTATGTGCACAGTCCTGACCGAGGCTATTAAGTACAGTACAGTCCAAAAGTTTGGACACACCTTCTCATTTAAAGATTTTTCTGTATTTTCATGACTATGAAAATTGTACATTCACACTAAAGGCATCAAAACTATGAATTACCACATGTGGAATTATATACTTAACAAAAAAGTGTGAAACTACTGAAAATATGTCTTATATTCTAGGGTCTTCACAGTAGCCACCTTTTGCTTTGATGACGGCTTTGCACACTCTTGGCATTCTCTTGATGAGCTTCAAGAGGTAGTCACCGGAAATGGTCTTCCAACAATCTTGAAGGAGTTCCCAGAGATGCTTAGCACTTGTTGGCCCTTTTGCATTCGCTCTGTGGTCCAGCTCACCCCAAACCATCTCGATGGGGTTCAGGTCTGGTGACTGTGGAGGCCAGGTCATCTGGCGTAGCCCCCATCAATCTCCTTCTTGGTCAAATAGCCCTTACACAGCCTGGAGGTGTGTTTGGGGTCATTGTCCTGTTGAAAAATAAATGATGGTCCAACTAAACGCAAACCGGATGGAATAGCATGCCGCTGCAAGATGCTGTGGTAGCCATGCTGGTTCAGTATGCCTTCAATTTTGAATAAATCCCCAACAGTGTCACCAGCAAAGCCCCCCAACACCATCACACCTCCTCCTCCATGCTTCACGGTGGGAACCAGGCATGTAGACTCCATCCGTTCACCTTTTGTGTCGCACAAAGTTTTCCCAATTTTTCGCACTGACTGACCTTCATTTCTTAAAGTAATGATGGCCACTCGTTTTTCTTTACTTAGCTGCTTTTTTCTTGCCATAATACAAATTCCAACAGTCTATTCAGTAGGACTATCAGCTGTGTATCCACCAGACTTCTGCACAACACGACTGATGGTCCCAACCCCATTTATAAGGCAAGAAATCCCACTTATTAAACCTGACAGGGCACACCTGTGAAGTGAAGACCATTTCTGGTGACTATCTCTTGAAGCTCATCCAGAGAATGCCAAGAGTGTCCAAAGCAGTCATCAAAGCAAAAGGTGGCTACTGTGAAGACCCTAGAATATAAGACATATTTTCAGTTGTTTCACACTTTTTTGTTAAGTATATAATTCCACATGTGTTAATTCATAGTTTTGATGCCTTCAGTGTGAATGTACAATTTTCATAGTCATGAAAATACAGAAAAGTCTTTAAATGAGAAGGTGTGTCCAAACTTTTGGTCTGTACTGTACATGGATGGTATGAAACTGAAATTGAAGAAGATTTTAATATGGGGGAAAACTGGGACGGGCAGACAGTGTGTGGAGGCGATATGCCAGTCTAAAGAAATGGGTTTTTAGGGTCTGCTTGAAACTGTGGGTATAGGGAATTAATCGAACTGTCCTGGGTAGTGCATTCCAAAGAATTGGTGCAGCACGCGAGAAATCTTGGGGACGGGAGTGGGAAGTTCAGATTATGGAGGATTTTAGTTTCAAGTCATTGGCTGAACGGAGGGCACGTGTAAGGTGGTAGACTGAGACAAGGGAGGAGATGTAAGGAGGTACTGAAGCATGGAGTGCTTTGTGGGTAAGCGTGATAAGTTTAAATTGAACTCTATATTGGATGGGCAACTAGTGCAATGACTGGCACAGGGAAGAGGCATCGGTGTAGCGGTTGGCGAGGAATATGATCCTGGCTGCTGCGTTCAGGACGGATTGGGGAGGGGAGAGTTTAGTAAGAGGGAGACCAATAAGTAGAGAGTTGCAGTAGTCGAGACGAGAATGAGTAAGAGCTACAGTAAGAGTTTTGCCGAGTCAAAGGTGAGAAATGTCCTGATTCTTGAGATGTTTTTGAGGTGTAGATGACATGAACGAGCGAGTGATTTGATGTGAGGAGTGAAGGAAAGATCTGAATCAAAAATGACCCCAAGACAGCGGGCTTGTTGCTGGGGAGTAATGGTAGAGCCACAAACGGAAATGGCAATATCGGGCACAGGTAGGTTAGTGGAGGGAGGAAATATGAGTAGTTCAGTTTTTGACAGATTCAGTTTTAGGCAGAAGGAGGACATAATGTTAGACATGGCAGAAAGACGATCACTGGTCTTTTGTAGTAATGTAGGGGTGATGTCTGGAGCAGAGGTGTATAATTGGGTGTTATCAGCATAGAGATGGTACTGAAAACCGAATCTGATGATTGTTTGTCCAATAGGAGCTGTGTATAAGGAGAAAAGAAGGGGGCCTAGGGCTGATCCTTGAGGAACCCCGACAGTAAGGGGAAGGAGAGAGGAGGAGGAGCCAGCAAAAGACACTGAGAAGGAGCGGTCAAAGAGATAGGAGGAGAATCAGCAGGGAGTAGTGACCATTAGATTTGGCTGTTAGTAGATCATTAGAGACTTTAGTGAGGGCATTTTCAGTAGTATGTAAAGAGCGGAAACCAGATTGTAGAGTGTAAAGAAGAGAGTTGTCTGAGAGATAGCGGATTAGACGGGAATGGACCAGGCGTTCCAAGAGTTTAGAGATAAATGGAAGATTGGAAACAGGTCTGTAGTTGGCCATGCAGTTCTGGTCAAGGGATGTTTTTTTAAGTAATGGATGTATGCTGGTGTGTTTAAAAGAAGAGGGAAAGATACCAGATGAGAGGGAGAGGTTGAAAATTTTAGTTAGGTGAGTGGTGACAGCTGGAGAAAGGGACTGAAGGAAATGTGAGGGAATAGGGTCACTGGTGCAGGTAGGGTGAGAAGATGCAAGGAGCCTGATCACTTCATCTTCCGTGACTGGTTCGAAGTCAGAAAGTGAGCAAGATACAATGTGGCGGGGGAGCGCATGCATAACATTTGGGGATTGGGAGAAAATTTCCTGTCGGATATGGTCAATTTTTTCTTTGAAATAACTGGCCAGATCGTCAGCGCTGAGGTCGGTGGTCGGGGCCTGTGCTGTTTGATTGAGGAGAGAATGAAACGTGTCAAAGAGGCGTTTAGGATTATTGGAAAGTGAGATGATGAGATTGTTAAAGTAGGTTTGTTTGGAGAGGTGAAGAGCAGAGATATATGTTTTCAGCATAAATTTATAATGGAGGAAATCTTCCGGCAGATTTGATTTTCTCCACAGCCGTTCAGCACACCTGGAACACCGCTGGAGAAGACGTGTTTGAGGTGTGTGCCAGGGTTGTCGCCGTCTATGCCGAATTGTTCTTTGTGTAGAAGGTGCGGCTTCATCCGGGCACATAGCAATATTTCGTTGTAATGCTTCAATGCAGAGTCGGGACATGAGAGGAAGGAGATTGGGGCCAATGATGATTGAAACTTTTTCAAAAAATTTCTGTGTGTTAATGGCGCGTATATTTCTATAAGTGTGGAAAGTGGGGGGGTCCTGAGTAGAGTCACAGTTCTTGACAGAGAATGAAAGAAGATTATGGTCAGAGAGTGGAAGGGGAGAGTTAGTAAAGTCATGTACTGAGCAAAGCCGGGAGAAGATCAGGTCCAATGTGTTCCCATCTTCATGTGTAGGAGAATTAGCAAGCTGTGAAAGCCGAAGGAGGAGCTTAGTGATAAAAGATGCGTGGCAGATGGGGAAAGAGAATCACCAGTTGGGATGTTAAAATCTCCCAAGATTAGAGTGGGGACGTCACAGGATAGAAAATTTGGAAGCCAGGCAGCAAAGTGATCCAGGAACTGACTGGAGGGACCTGGAGGGCGATAGACAACCGCCACTCGCAGGGAGAAGGGCCGGTAGAGTCTGACTGTGTGGGCCTCAAAAGAAGGGAAGATAAGGGAGGGTACTGGGGTGATAACCTGAAAAGTACATTTTGTTGAAAGAAGCAGACCAATACCTCCCCCTGATCTGTTGTCAGGTCTCGGGGTATGAGAAAAGTGTAGGCCACCATAGGAGAGAGCTGCAGCGGCGGTGGTGTCCGACTGCTGGAACCAAGTTTTGGTGAGAGCTAGAAGGTTGAGGGAATTAGAGTGGAAAAAGTCATAGATGTAAGAAAGTTTATTACATGCTGAGCGTGCATTCCAAAGGGCACAGTTGAATGAGACAGAAGATATGCAAGGAATATTAATGAGATTAGCAGGGTTTCTGAATGTAACAGGGAAAGAGTTAGTGTTATTATTACTGGAGGGTCCTGGATTAGGAGAAATATCACCTGCGACTAAGAGAAGGAAGATACAGAGAGTGAGTAGATGGTTGAGTGATTTGCGAGAGTGTTTCCTGTGTTGTATGGTGGGAATGAATGGATCTGTGTGGTATAACATTGTGAAGAGAGCATGACAGCTGTACATAGGAGGAGAGAGAAGAGAGGGGTTAATATGGATGAAGTATTTAGAATTTGTTGGAAAACGGTGAATGTGGATGATTGTAACAGCCAGAATGTAAATGGCACAAATACAAATGGTGAATACTGTTTGCAAAACAGATGACCTAGAAGCAAGTTTGTTTAATTGTCTTGCATGTCTTACCTGTCTCCTGCCCAACTGCCATATCTAACTGCCGAGACACTTTGATAAACTATGGCACTTTGATAAAGTATGAATAAATGCTTTATGCATAAATGCCCCTGCATAAATGCTGCCGCTTGACTATGTCTCAATATATAGGTACCTATCTGCTTAGATCTACACAGATTTAACTCGCTAGCAATCAATCCACTAGCTTAAGACAACAGGAGACAATAAAACTGCAGAAAAAAAAACAGACTGGCAACTCAACATGGATCATAAACTGTTAAAGTAAGTGTAATGACATTAACGTATCATGGATTAAACAATGTAGATGAATGAGATATATATACCAGTGATTAGCTGCAGAGCATTGCAAGTAACATGGAGATACAATGCAGGTTTCAGAATAGATAACAAGTAGCAGAGGAGTGAAAAATATATACCAGTGATTATAATAATAATAATGATTTCTTTCACACGGACATTCGGTCAATGAAATAAAACAATCATCTAAACTTGCTCCCAAAAATAATATTGCTCCTCAGTCTCAGGTCAGAGTTTTCCACAGACAACGCTAAAACCAAAAATACAATGTTGTGAACGTAGCCGCAGAGAGCTGCCGTGATAACAGCAGGAAAAATACATCTTGATAACTTTCAATGAGTCATAGGTTTACGCCAGAAGAGAGTGAAAATGAGCCAAACACGAGACCCGCAGCCGGTGTGTCACAACAGCGGGGAGGAGACATCAGAGACTAAAGGACACTCACTTACTGGATACTCACTCTGGACAGAAACCACATGCTTCTGTAGAGAGGAGATGGCCCGGCTTTTGTTTGTCCTAGTGACAGGTGAGTGTCCCCCTCGGCTTCTGCTTGTCCTGGTGACAGGTGAGTGTCCCCCTCGGCTTCTGCTTGTCCTGGTGACAGGTGAGTGTCCCCCCTCGGCTTCTGCTTGTCCTGGTGACAGGTGAGTGTCCCCCTCGGCTTCTGCTTGTCCTGGTGACAGGTGAGTGTCCCCCTCGGCTTCTGCTTGTCCTGGTGACAGGTGAGTGTCCCCCTCGGCTTCTGCTTGTCCTGGTGACAGGTGAGTGTCCCCCTCGGCTTCTGCTTGTCCTGGTGACAGGTGAGTGTCCCCCTCGGCTTCTGCTTGTCCTGGTGACAGGTGAGTGCTCCCCCGGCTCCAGCACTGCCAGCCATTTATATACTTGTGTACATGTCATATGTATATAATGTGCACATGCGTATATATACATGTCTGTGTATATAGTTACTTACAGATTTAGCAGAACTGAATGTATAATTGGTGGAGAAAGGTTGAACGTAATGGACTGTTTGTTGTTGCGTGTGTTACATAGGACTGCACATAAGTCATTACCTGTACAATGAATGCAAACAGCTCTGCAACAAACTCAGCTCTGCTACATACAGTCTTGTACACATGACTGCGGCAGCACGGGCCGGACACGTCTGGACTTGTCTTCTTTCTCTATGATAATTTATTATGTCCGCTGATTCACTTAGGTCCAAATTAACATTTTTTTTACAAAATGTAGATGAATAATGTGACCTAAGCTCCGACCTGGAGTCGCCTCCTTCATTAACAGTGAGAAAACCGCGTGATCAGAGACGGCCGCAACGTCACTGCACGGACCTGCCGGCATTTATTGCTCCCTGTGATCATTCCTGCCACTGATCTACTACATGCACAGTAGAAAATTACTTTAAGTGCAATTCCCCAATGTACAAGGAACATTACAAGGGTCCGGGACTATAAAGGGGGTCTGTCATTATAACCGACCATTTTATATTCACACATCGATAAAGTAAAGTAAAATGGTGCTGCATCTGCAGAACATGAAATCAGGAGTCGCACAACTTCCAGGAGGAGTCGCACAACTTCCAGGAGGAGTCGCACAACTACCAAGAGGAGTCGCACAACTACCAAGAGGAGTCGCACAACTTCCAGGTGGAGTCGCACAACTACCAGAAGTCACACAACTACCAGGAGGAGTCACACAACTTCCAGGAGGAGTCGCACAACTACAAAGAGGAGTCGCACAACTTCCAGGATGAGTCGCACAACTACCTAGAGGAGTCGCACAACTTCCAGGAGGAGTCGCACAACTTCCAGGTGGAGTCGCACAACTTCCAGGATGAGTCGCACAACTACCTAGAGGAGTCGCACAACTTCCAGGAGGAGTCGCACAACTACCAGGAGTCACCCAACTTCCAGGAGGAGTCACCCAACTTCCAGGAGGAGTCGCACAACTACCAGGAGGAGTCACACAACTACCAGGAGGAGTCACACAACTTCCAGGAGGAGTCGCACAACTTCCAGGAGGAATATCTTCACATCTCACATGACAGCAGTCACCTCCTATCTGACTCAGATGCCCCCTGGTGGTCATCAGCTTAACTAACACTGAATGATGCAACCAGGAAAGGCGAGTTACAAAAAGTAAAGTTCCTGAGTATTGACGGTTTCTCCAATAAGATAAAACAACAGAATATCCCAGAGAATGAGCCCCCACTGCCGCACAACGTCTCCGCACCCCCAGAAACACCACCGACCCCAACAACTTACATGAGGCATATCGAGGGGAAAAAAACAGAAACATGTCCAGTGCAGGGAAGGAGTGTACGGCGGATCCAGAGGTCAATGTCCCATCCAGACAGAACACTACATATACATACATATATATATATAATGTTATATAATATCTATATATCCAGGCACAGTGTATATCCAGTATATATCCAGGCACAGTGTATATTCAGTATAGATCCAGGCACAGTATGTATCCAGTATAGATCCAGGCACAGTGTATATTCAGTATAGATCCAGGCACAGTGTATATCCAGTATAGATCCAGGCACAGTGTATATTCAGTATAGATCCAGGCACAGTATATATTCAGTATAGATCCAGGCACAGTATGTATCCAGTATAGATCCAGGCACAGTGTATATCCAGTATAGATCCAGGCACAGTATATATCCAGTATAGATCCAGGCACAGTGTATATCCAGTATAGATCCAGGCACAGTGTATATCCAGTATAGATCCAGGCACAGTGTATATCCAGTATAGATCCAGGCACAGTATATATCCAGTATATATCCAGGCACAGTGTATATCCAGTATAGATCCAGGCACAGTGTATATCCAGTATATATCCAGGCACAGTATATATCCAGTATAGATCCAGGCACAGTGTATATCCAGTATAGATCCAGGCACAGTGTATATCCAGTATAGATCCAGGCACAGTGTATATCCAGTATAGATCCAGGCACAGTATATATCCAGTATATATCCAGGCACAGTGTATATCCAGTATAGATCCAGGCACAGTGTATATCCAGTATAGATCCAGGCACAGTGTATATCCAGTATAGATCCAGGCACAGTATGTATCCAGTATAGATCCAGGCACAGTATATATCCAGTATATATCCAGGCACAGTGTATATCCAGTATAGATCCAGGCACAGTGTATATCCAGTATAGATCCAGGCACAGTGTATATCCAGTATAGATCCAGGCACAGTATATATCCAGTATAGATCCAGGCACAGTGTATATCCAGTATAGATCCAGGCACAGTGTATATCCAGTATAGATCCAGGCACAGTGTATATCCGGCTCGGCGGCTCCTCGCACTTCCAGATATCTTCACACTTTGCCCTCGTCTCACTTCTTGTTCTTCCTGTTTTCTCTGTAACTCGAGCAGCAGAATAACCCGGGACAGACGATGTAACTGCTGCAACCACAGCGATAACTGCAGCATGGCGAGGAACCGCATAACACAGCGAGGGCGAAACAGGAGCAACATCCATATATGCCACACATTCCTCACAACAATGTCCCCCATAGATCCCCCCCCACAATAGTGTAATTCATAGAGCCCCCATAATAGTGTCCTGCTCAGGTCCCCCCACAATAGTGTCCTCCACAGAGCCCCCTCTTCGATAGTGTCCTCCACAGAGCCCCCTCTCCAATAGTGTCCCCCACAGAGCCCTCACTCCAATAGTGTCCTCTACCGATCCCTCACAATAGTGTCCTCCATAGATTCCCCACAATTATGTCCTCTACAGATCACCCCCCGTGAGTGTCATCCACACATCCTCCACAGATCCCCCTCCACAATAGTGTCCTTCACAGATCTCCTTCCATAGCAGTCTCCTCTACAGTGACGGTCATGTCAGTCCTGGTTCCTTTATTACCTGTAATATTCTTTCCGATTGTCACATTATATTGTTGTCACTCTCTTATGTCATTATAATAATGTCTCATCCTCTTCTTGTTTCTTCAGTTTCTCTCGCCCTCGCAGGTCTTGTTACAGCTGAGGACCCTATAGTAGTGCATGGACAGTGGGGCTCCGACCTCCTCCTTCCCATGGTGAAGGCCTGTGCATATCATGGCTCCTATCGCTTTGACCTTTACCATGAAACAAACATGATCGGGGTGTATGACGATGAACTACAAGGACGAAATGGTTATTCTGCTCGTCTGATGTACGACACCGCGAACTGTATGATCACTCTGAAGAGGCTGAACCCACGGGACGGGACCAGATTCACTGTGGAACTGCACTTTGACATAGACCAGAAGCCACGTGAACACGATATAACGTACCTGGTCACCATCAGCGGTGAGTCCATACCGCCAACAGTCCGCACCGTAGCAAGTATACACCATATACCGCCCTGATATAAATTGTGTAATTCTTTATCAGCAGTGCATGGAAACTAAAACCCTTAACCAGTTTAGCACTGGTCTGTTATTATTTTACATCAGTATTTGTGGTTAAGGTTATGTGATTAGGGCTAATATTAGGTTTATGCTGATGGGATTAGGACTAAGGTTAGAGCTAAGGTTATAGGTAGTGATGGGCAAGCACTAAAATGCTCGGGTACTCGTTGTTTGGGTCGAGCCAATTGAAATACTCGGGTGCTCGGAACGAGCAACGAGCCCAATGTAAGTCTATGGGAAACTCAAGCATTTTTCAGGTGGCTCCCCCCGGCGGTCTACAGAGGGCCTAAAAATTGCCCAAATCAATCGGAACAGTGCTCAAATGACATGGGAACAGCATGGGGAAGACCCCCGGAAGCATTTCTGACTCTCAGGTCACTGCTGTCAACAATGTTGTCAGAGTATTACGCCACTTTTACGGACTCACAATAAAACATGCAAAAACAAAAACAAAATGGATTTTCCTGGGAAATAAGTTAAAGAACATCCTTTCCAGGGTAATGACTTGTATATAAGGCAAAATAAATAACCAAAAACAAAAATATTCCGCCACACCTTGGGCAATGTTCACCCGTAGTGCTTTTGATGCATTTTTACACTTTTACATTGCTTTTAACCGTGAAAAATACATTGACTGGTAAATGTCATTTTAACATTTTACTACCTTGTCTGATCATGTTGTGTGCGAGACATGACCAGACACATCCTGTTTCATTTATGAAGGAGGGACTCTGAAAGTCACAAAGCCTATTTTTATAGGGCCATCAGGCAGCCCTACTATTCTTAAAGGGCCAGCAGTCGGCCCTCGCTATTGTTAGAGAGCCATCAGCCGGCTATGCTTTGTTGTTCCCATTATTAACGAGTGGGTCTCCTATACTGTTATTGCATATTCAGTGACTGCAAGGGCTGCCAAAATTTGGGAAATACCCCAATACCAATTTAAAGACACATACAGGTGGGCAACAGTATTGACATGTTCCCATTAGAAAGGAGCGGTTCTGCTATACAGTTATAGGGTATGCAGTTGTGACGCCTCATGCTCGAAAAAGCCCTTTAGTTTACCCTGGGTGATGGGGGATTCGGAATCGGGTACTGTGATGGAGAGATGGGGTGCAGCCATGGCCTGGACCCGACCCGTGCTCAGGGCTGTCACATTAAAAAGAGATGGTGTGGGCTTATCCGGGTTGAGTGGCTGATTTACGACTGCGCCACCTGTGGTGCCTGGTGAAGGGCCACCAGCGCCGCTGCAGTCCGCTGAGGCAGGGTGTTATGGCGGCCAAAGTTATTACTACTCCCCACAGGCGGAGCAAGGCCTCAGGTCAGAGGGACAGGATGGAGGGGGTAGTAGTAGAGGAGAACGGATGCCGAGTCGTGCGGTGTAGCGCAGAATAAACTGTCCGGAGGCTATAGGGGTGAACTTCCAAGGCTTTACTCACTTTAGAGTTGGCAGAAGGAAGGCGACTCCCTGCTCCCCGCGGAGTCCTGCGGTCACCAGGGACGGGGGTCCGACAACCTCCGAGTAAGTCCAGCATTCAGTCGGGACCCTACACCAGAGTGTTCCTGAACTACAGACCGAATCCTTTCCTGTCCGTGTGTGTGCAAATAGGCTGGGTCTCCCTCTGAGCTCCTCTCAGAACAAGGGCATGGGTGGCAGCTCCGCTCCGTCCGATACCCGGTGGGATCCTCTGGGCCTACCGGGCTTTCCCGACCAGGACGTAGAGTAGCAAGGTCGGGTGTCGGGGGCCGGTATCCCTCTTGCAGCCGGACTCTCTCTGAATATATCAGCATGGCGAGGACAAGTGGCGTACTCCGCTCTGTCTGCATCCTGCCTGGGATCCATTTGCTGTGGAGCCACACTCTTGAGCTCCGGGCCTTCTTGGTCCTGGTCATTGGCCGGGTTGAGACATTTCCTTGTCTACAACCTGCCCCTCGTCCCAAGGCTAAGGTACGAGGGCTGTGTCCCTTGCCGGTGCAGGCCCACACAGGATCTGCACTCCGGGAGGGAGGTCACATTTACACACAGTCTATAACAGCACAGAGAACAGCCGAAGGACCTTGACTATGAAGGACCAGCAAAAGACCGACCAAGACCAAAGATGGCTTTTTATTAAATATGAAATTTAAAGTGTAACTAACTTTTAAGTCCTCCACCCTCACCCACTAACTGGTTCCCCTAACTCTTGGTTCCCAAGTCTCCCTGTAACCAGGGGAGCAGCACCTGGTGCATAACAGCTCCCTCCGGTGGAGAAATGTGGTGTTGGATGCAAAGGTTGGGTCGCGACTATCACACTGTTCTTACCTCAGAGGAGGTAACACTACATTCCATTAAAGAAGTGCAGCATCCCTGTGGCGGTCGAACCCTCAGGGGCGCCACACAGTGAATACAACGGCTGCCAAAAATTTGGATGCATACTCATGCCCCTTGGAAGAGACGAAGAGGAGAACCACATGAAAAAATGTTCCCATTATTAGGAAGTGGGTCTCCCATACTGTTTGCCTATGCAGTGTCACAACAGGTGTGGGAATGACTTAGTGCAACACAAAGGAAAAAGGGAAAGGGAGCCCAGAATGTAGGGAAAGGGAGACCTCCTAGTCTGGTCTAGTGTCACCCTGTCTCAACTACCATCCCCATTGGCTCTTCGCCAATCGCTGCACATGTGCCTTGCCCTGACTTTCCCCGACATATGGCTAAGGCTAGGGACAGGAAGAGATGAGCACTAGTCGATGTCCACTAAACTCTATAGACAACAAGAGTAGACAAACAGGGGGAATTGCTCAACGTTACATGACTCCAGACAAATGCACACACGACCTCAAGCTCCAGAAAGGACTTGGTACTGCTCTTGCTAAAACCTCACAAGTAGTAATGGCACCTCTCTCTCAGACACACCAGGTATTTATAGACTCAGGCCAGAGAGCTAATCAGCCAGAAGGAGGTAGCTGCTGGGTCCTAGAGACAGCCAGCCTCTAAGAAGATGTCTGTGTTACCAAACATAGAGATGTCCTGCAACCAATTGCAGGGCGACTGTCTGTCACCTCTGACACACCCATGACATGCAGGAATGCAATGGCTGCCAAAAAGTTGTTACATTGCTATCGTTCGGTGGTGTTGAGAAGTCTGGCCCTATCCAGCCCTTGTTCATTTTTATAAGAGTCAGCCTGTCAGCATTTTCAGTTGACAGGCAGATGCGCCTATCAGTTATAATTCCCCTGGTGGCACTAAAAACCCGCTCTGATAAAACTCTAGCGGCAGGGAAGGCCAGGGCCTCCAAGATGTAGAGAGCCAGTTCATGCCACGTGTCTAGCTTGGATACCCAATAATTATAAGGCACAGAGGAATCACGGAGGATGTTGGTACGGTCGGAAAGGTACTCCTTCAGCATCTTCCCAAACGTTTCCCTCCTTGTGAGACTACCCCGCGCATCAGGGCTTGTGTGATGGTAGGGTCTGAGAAAACTGTCCCAGAACTTTGACAGTGTTCCCCTGCCTCTGCTGGATTGGATTTGTGTCTCTCTCGCCTGTACTTCTTGGTTGTCCAACGAACTGTGACCTCTGCTGCCAGCATTTTCAGATGGGAATTTTTTTAATAATTCTGTAATAAGGGCCTTCTGGTACTGCCCTATTTTAGGAGACCTGTCCGCCGCGGGAGTAAGAGATAGAAAGTTCTCCTTGTAGCATGTGTCTAGAAGTGTCGCCCAAAATTTGGAGAACACGAGGATCACAGGAAAGGCAGCGTAACATAACTCAGCCATGTGTACCAGACTGCTAAGAGGCAAGACTTCCATGTCCTCACCAAGAGGACGACTGACCATGCTCTTCCTCCTCCTCCTCCCTCTCCTCAGGCCATCCACACTGAACAGGCGGTATGACAGTTATGCGGGTAGTACCATCTATAGGGCAGGAAACTACCTCCTGTTCTTCCTCCTCTTCCTGTAGAATAGAATGTGGGGGCAAAACTGATTGACCCAGGGCCCGCAATCCTTGGCGTCGGGAGGACGTGTTCTGTCCCAAGGTCCGACTGGGTCCCAGCTTCCACTATATTAACCCAGTGTGCCATCAGTGAGATGTACCGTCTCTGCCCACTGCGTTATTGAGGGCATGGCTCATGTTGTGGGACACGTGCTTGTGTAATGCGGGGACGGCACACCGGTAGAAATAGTGGCGGCTGGAAACCAAGTACCGAGGGACGACCGCCGCCATCAGGTTGCGGAAAGCTTCTGTCTCCACGAGCCTAAAAGGCAACACTTAGAGCACAAGAATTCGTGAAATGTGTGAATTTAATAGTGAGGCCTATAGGGCGTTGGCTGTGTATTTTCTTCTTGCAAGGACTGGGATAGGGACGTGGATGTGGTTGATGATGGTTCTAGTTGAGAGTGTGCAACAACAGGTGCAGGGGAGGAGGCATCTTTGCATGTGCCATGGACAGGGGATTGGCGTACATGCACAACAGCGGAAGAAGCAGTGGTGTCACCTGCAGACACTGTTTCTGGATCCTGGCGTTCGGCACACCTAGTTGGGTGCTTTGCTGTCATGTGCCTGATCATGCTGCTGGTGGTCAGGCTGGTCGTTTTGTTACCCCTTCTGATGCTGGCCTGGCAGATGGTGCAAATGGCTTTTTTGGGGTTATCGGCAGTCTTTAAAAAAGAACCAGACTCGGGAAAACCTAACAGTTGTACTGGCAACTTCTGTTGTGTTGGTGTTAAGGGGAATGCTTGCAAGTCTTGTGTCTGCGGCCACCACACTGCTTCTTCCTGCCTGCTCTGGTGCTACGCCTCCCTCCCCCTGTGTGCTGCTGTCCTCGCTCTGCATGTCCCCCTGCCAGGTTGGGTCAGTGACTATATCGTCCACCACCTCTTCTTTGACTTCCGCACCTTGGTCCTCCTTCTGACTTTCTGGCAATTGTGTCTCATCACCATCCACCTCTTGCGACAGTGATTGCACTTTCCCACCATTGCCTTCGTGTGACCGTGGCTGCTCAAATATTTGGGCATCACTACACGCAATCTCTTGCCCCGCTTGAAGCTGGCTGGGCAAGAGGCACGAATCTCTAAATGGAAAAGTGAACAGCTCTTCGGAGTGTCCAAGTGTGGGATCAGTTGTCTCCAGGCACTCGGCATGGTGGGAGGAAGGAGGATCAGGGTGAGGAATATGTGGTCCAAACTCACAGACTTGAACGTGTGGAAGAAAGGGTGGTGGTGGTGACAAAGTAACTGGAAGCATTATCTGCAATCCAACCAACAACCTTTTGACACTGTTCTGTGTTCAATCAATAGTGGTGTTCTGCGGTCCCCTAGTAATTGGGACAGGAAGGTTGAGCGACAAGATGTGGGTGATTGTTGTGGCACAATTTCAGCTTGACCACGGCCTTGGCCTCTGCATGCACCATCACCATCACGTCCACTTCCCCGTCCCTTGCCACGTGCCTTGCCCATTTTAAATGGAGGACAATATTTTCTACGTTCTCTGCGAATGGCTGAATTTGGACCGCAGTTATAGTTGATACGCCTGACGGACAACCACGGTTTTAAATAGCAGTCCTGTAGTTTACTATTCTTCACAGCGAGCACATGTGAATAGCTTCACTGACACACTGAACCAAACTAAGGGGCTAAAGCTAGGGTTAGGTTTATGGGGTCAGTGATAGGGTTAGGTCTTAGGTATGAGGTAAGGCCTAGGGCTTTGAGGTTAACCCTAGAATGCATGACCATAAAAATCTACTTTTTCACATACCTGGGGCCTTTTAGGCCCGTGTGCAAATAACATGGAATAACTCAAACAAAAATGACAAACAACTATATACCTGAGGAATACCTAGAGTTTCAAAATTCGAACTAAAGTAATCTTGCAGAAAATAGAAAACAATTAACAGGGCGGGCCTGCGAGGCCCCAGGTATGCGTTCTAGGGTTAAGGCTTTTCTTTAATGACCTTTGGCTTGGTCTCGAGCCATGGCGACTTGATGGATGAACGCTTTGTAGGAAGATCGATCTTGTGCAAGCCTAGATAGGTCCACCAGGATCTTCTCCACCATTATCTTGATTGATTCAAGCCATGGGGTTGCTGGTCTCCCTCTCCATTTTGTTTCTTCTATTCTGCCAACCATGATGTCCTTCTAACTTGATTGCTCTGTTCGTATGATGTGTCGAAAGTAGGCAAGTCGCAGCTTAGTGATCCTTGCTTCAAGTGACATGATTGACTTGATTTGTTCCAAAATTGATCTGTTTGTTCTTCTTGCCATCCATGGTATTGATAACATTCTTCTCCAGCACCATATTTTGAAGGTGTTGATTCTTCATCTGTCTTGTTTCTTTATTGAGATTATGGATATAGTTAGCTTTAGGCTAGGTATTAGAGTACATAAAAAGATAATTTTAATAAAAAAATAAAAAATTATAACAATGTACACTATTTTATCTTACAAATATTACGTCAGATTTCAGAACAAAGCTAAAAAAATTAGAGGCTCAAAGGAAAAACTATAATCACTTGAGTGTTTATAGAGAATACAATACATGAGCTTAGGGGATAAGGAGTTCAATACTGGACTTGTGGCAGGGTTTCGGGTAGTATTAATAGTCTACCGTTCAGGACGCTTTAAATACCTGCCTTTCCCTGGGCACTGGTAACCCACATTACACCACTGTATGACATTAGTATGTGACTGGATGGTCTGGACTTGGTGGCGTTGGACGCACTGATAAATAATGTCCTACAGGTTGTTAATTAGATTCAGGTCTGGAGATCATGAGGGCCGGTCAGAGACATCAATCCCTTCATCATCCAAGCGTTGTCTACACTCTGGCCACATGATGATGGGCATTATCCAACACTAGAAGGTACCCACTGGCCCCTGCACCAGCATAAGGTCTGACAACGGCTCCAAAGATGTCATCCCATCAAATATCAGCATTCAGGATGTCGTTTGTGATCACATGGATTTTTGTGCAACCCTCCTCGTACATTCTTCTCCATCACGAACCACTGCCAAAAAGGTTTTGCTGGATGATGTTGCAGGCAGCGTAATATTCACCGCAACGTTTTCACACTCTTTTACATCTGTCACATGTGCTCGGTGTGAACCTCCTCTCATCATTGTGGAGAACCGGGCACCGCTGGTGACCGACAATTCTGGTATCATAAGGTGAATACCAATCGAGCTGTACGACGCTGGGAGCACAGGATCAACAACAATATGACCGGCCCTCATGCCACTATCGTGGAGTCTAACAGTTTGGTCAGACGTACATGGCAGTAGCCACTGGAGGTCATTTGTCCATGATGAGGTCACTTCATCACTTTCATCTGCACCATTGGATTCACAATCGCTTCCAGACTGGAGAGATCAGTGACTTGGGATTCATGTGTTGATGATGGCTTCCAAGACTTGGTTGGGGGCTTCCAGCCGGTTGTTAGGGAATGTTGTGGCCATGGTGACTTCAGGTCGTGCAGCCTAGTGGAAATGTTGATCCATAAGTGATTGAGGATCTCGTGTGGAATAAAAGAACCTGGAATCTTCTGCAGAATCCTTGTAAGAGTTCAACCCCAATGATGGAGCCGTGCCAAATCCTTATTTGATTTGATGCCATTTTTGTCTTTTTTCAGATCCTCCGACATCTCATCCATCGACACCAGTGAGGAACCACACTCAAGAGGGTCAGTGTAATTTCTCACTACTATGGGGAATATGTTATTTGTGCATGTGAATTGAGGGGCTTTCTGTTACATTGTGTTGTACATTGGGGTGACAATATGGTGGAGCGTAACTATGAGAATTGTATGTGATCTGCTCCGACCTCCTCTTATCTCAGCCTCTTCTTTATTTCAGAAACCACCTCCCGAAATGGGACGCAGGTCTCGGATGATGGCATCCTCAGCTTCGTCTCCTTCTGCTTGTCGCTGGACTCTGCGGGAGACGCCATATTCGGATTACTGTGCCTGATATTACGAGGTTAGTATATATTATATCCAGACCAAGAGGGCAGATGTGTAGAAGTCGTGAAAATCTGAGGGTTCATGTACAAAAGCAGATAATCGTATAATCGATGAGCGACGCGGTCTAATGAACGATTGAGTGAACAATCTCCATTTACTTTACACAATTTCCAAAAGATGAAGGAAAACTCTTTTTTTTCTCACATAAATAATTTCATATGCGTTGAGCGATGTTTTTGGAAATATCCTTCAGTCGCTCACCCCATTAGGATCTGAAGGAGTATTGGCCGGGGTAAATACCCTTTCGGGCTCTGTTCACACCTGCATATTGCAATTTTGTTAGAGCTAATCTGTTACATGTCAGATGATGACGGCACCAGGCGGACTCTATTGACTGTAATGAACTCCCTGGAGTACTAGGCGAAGGGGACGCATGACTGTAGCAAGGGGGACCCTCAAATCCTGGAGCTATTATCTATATTTACATTGATTGTATTCGTCCGGGTGTTTCCCCTTGTAGAATCAGGAGTCACCTGTCGTCGGGTTTTTATTACAGTTTGGAGGGAGAAGTTTAGGAAAAATATAACTCGCTGTCTCTTCTTTTTCTGCTACCAGAAGAGATAGCAGAAACATGTCTGCAGCCTCAGGGAGTATAAGACTGGGTGTATTACCTCACAGTAGTGGGCAATTTCACTTCACACATCATGTACTAGTGTGGTGTCATCTACATCACATACAGAGGGACACTTTACCTCAGACATTGTGCTCCTCCATTATCTACCTCGTGTACTAGTGTAGTGTCATCTACATCACATACAGAGAGACTTTTTACCTCAGACATTGAGCTCCTCCATTATCTACCTCGTGTACTAGTGTAGTGTCATCTACATCACATACAGAGGGACGTTTTACCTCAGACATTGAGCTCCTCCATTATCTACCTCGTGTACTAGTGTAGTGTCATCTACATCACATACAGAGGGACGTTTTACCTCAGACATTGTGCTCCTCCATTATCTACCTCGTGTACTAGTGTAGTGACATCTACATCACATACAGAGGGAAGTTTTACCTCAGACATTGTGCTCCTCCATTATCTACCTTGTGTACTAGTGTGGTGTCATCTACATCACATACAGAGGGACGTTTTACCTCAGACATTGTGCTCCTCCATTATCTACCTCGTGTACTAGTGTAGTGACATCTACATCACATACAGAGGGACGTTTTACCTCAGACATTGAGCTCCTCCATTATCTACCTCGTGTACTAGTGTAGTGTCATCTACATAACATACAGAGGGACGTTTTACCTCAGACATTGTGCTCCTCCATTATCTACCTCGTGTACTAGTGTAGTGACATCTACATCACATACAGAGGGACGTTTTACCTCAGACATTGTGCTCCTCCATTATCTACCTTGTGTACTAGTGTGGTGTCATCTACATCACATACAGAGGGACGTTTTACCTCAGACATTGTGCTCCTCCATTATCTACCTCGTGTACTAGTGTAGTGACATCTACATCACATACAGAGAGACTTTTTACCTCAGACATTGAGCTCCACCATTATCTACCTTCTGTACTAGTGTAGTGTCATCTACATCACATAGAGAGGGACGTTTTACCTCAGACATTGAGTCCTCCATTATCTACCTCGTGTACTAGTGTGGTGTCATCTACATCACATACAGAGAGACACTTTACCTCAGACATTGTGCTCCTCCATTATCTACCTTGTGTACTAGTGTGGTGTCATCTATATCACATACAGAGGGACGTTTTACCTCAGACTTTGAGCTCCTCCATTATCTACCTCGTGTACTAGTGTAGTGACATCTACATCACATACAGAGAGACGTTTTACCTCAGACATTGAGCTCCTCCATTATATACCTCGTGTACTAGTGTAGTGTCATCTACATCACATACAGAGGGACGTTTTACCTCAGACATTGAGCTCCTCCATTATCTACCTCGTGTACTAGTGTAGTGTCATCTACATCACATACAGAGGGACGTTTTACCTCAGACATTGTGCTCCTCCATTATCTACCTCGTGTACTAGTGTAGTGACATCTACATCACATACAGAGAGACTTTTTACCTCAGACATTGAGCTCCTCCATTATCTACCTCGTGTACTAGTGTAGTGTCATCTACATCACATACAGAGGGACGTTTTACCTCAGACATTGAGCTCCTCCATTATCTACCTCGTGTACTAGTGTAGTGTCATCTACATCATATACAGAGGGACGTTTAACCTGAGACATTGAGTCCTCCATTATCTACCTTGTGTACTAGTGTAGTGTCATCTACATCATATACAGAAGGACGTTTTACCTCAGATATTGAGCTCCTCCATTATCTACCTCGTGTACTAGTGTAGTGTCATCTACATCATATACGGAGGGACGTTTTACCTCAGACACTGAGGTCCTCCATTATCTACCTCGTGTACTAGTGTAGTGTCATCTACATCACATACAGAGGGACACTTTACCTCAGACATTGAGCTCCTCCATTATCTACCTCGTGTACTAGTGTAGTGTCATCTACATCATATACAGAGGGATGTTTTACCTCAGACATTGAGCTCCACCATTATCTACCTTCTGTACTAGTGTAGTGTCATCTACATCACATAGAGAGGGACGTTTTACCTCAGACATTGAGTCCTCCATTATCTACCTCGTGTACTAGTGTGGTGTCATCTATATCACATACAGAGGGACGTTTTACCTCAGACTTTGAGCTCCTCCATTATCTACCTCGTGTACTAGTGTAGTGACATCTACATCACATACAGAGAGACGTTTTACCTCAGACATTGAGCTCCTCCATTATCTACCTCGTGTACTAGTGTAGTGTCATCTACATCACATACAGAGGGACGTTTTACCTCAGACATTGAGCTCCTCCATTATCTACCTCGTGTACTAGTGTAGTGTCATCTACATCCTATACAGAGTGACGTTTAACCTCAGACATTGAGCTCCTCCATTATCTACCTCGTGTACTAGTGTAGTGTCATCTACATCACATACAGAGGGACGTTTTACCTCAGACATTGAGCTCCTCCATTATCTACCTCGTGTACTAGTGTAGTGTCATCTACATCACATACAGAGGGACGTTTTACCTCAGACATTGTGCTCCTCCATTATCTACCTCGTGTACTAGTGTGGTGTCATCTACATCACATACAGAGGGACGTTTTACCTCAGACATTGTGCTCCTCCATTATCTACCTCGTGTACTAGTGTAGTGACATCTACATCACATACAGAGAGACTTTTTACCTCAGACATTGAGCTCCTCCATTATCTACCTCGTGTACTAGTGTAGTGTCATCTACATCACATACAGAGGGACGTTTTACCTCAGACATTGAGCTCCTCCATTATCTACCTCGTGTACTAGTGTAGTGTCATCTACATCATATACAGAGGGATGTTTTACCTCAGACATTGAGCTCCACCATTATCTAACTTCTGTACTAGTGTAGTGTCATCTACATCACATAGAGAGGGACGTTTTACCTCAGACATTGAGTCCTCCATTATCTACCTCGTGTACTACTGTGGTGTCATCTACATCACATACAGAGAGACACTTTACCTCAGACATTGTGCTCCTCCATTATCTACCTTGTGTACTAGTGTGGTGTCATCTATATCACATACAGAGGGACGTTTTACCTCAGACTTTGAGCTCCTCCATTATCTACCTCGTGTACTAGTATAGTGACATCTACATCACATACAGAGAGACGTTTTACCTCAGACATTGAGCTCCTCCATTATCTACCTCGTGTACTAGTGTAGTGTCATCTACATCACATACAGAGGGACGTTTTACCTCAGATATTGAGGTCCTCCATTATCTACCTCGTGTACTAGTGTAGTGTCATCTACATCACATACAGAAAGACACTTTACCTCAGACATTGAGCTCCTCCATTATCTACCTCGTGTACTAGTGTAGTGTCATCTACATCACATACAGAGGGACGTTTTACCTCAGACATTGAGCTCCTCTATTATCTACCTCGTGTACTAGTGTAGTGTCATCTACATCACATACAGAGGGACGTTTTACTTCAGACATTGAGTCCTCCATTATCTACCTCGTGTACTAGTGTAGTGTCATCTACATCATATACAGAGGGACGTTTTACCTCAGACATTGTGCTCCTCCATTATCTACCTCGTGTACTAGTGTAGTGTCATCTACATCACATACAGAGGGACGTTTTACCTCAGACATTGAGCTCCTCCATTATCTACCTCGTGTACTAGTGTAGTGTCATCTACATCATATACAGAAGGACGTTTTACCTCAGATATTGAGCTCCTCCATTATCTACCTTGTGTACTAGTGTAGTGTCATCTACATCCTATATAGAGGAAAGTTTTACCTCATACATTGAGCTCCTCCATTATCTACCTCGGGTACTAGTGTAGTGTCATCTACATCACATACAGAGGGACACTTTACCTCAGACATTGAGCTCCTCCATTATCTACCTCGTGTACTAGTGTAGTGTCATCTGCATCACATACAGAGGGACACTTTACCTCAGACATTGTGCTCCTCCATTATCTACCTCGTGTACTTGTGTAGTGTCATCTACATCCTATTAAGAGGGACGTTTTACCTCAGACATTGAGTCCTCCATTTTCTACCTCGTGTATTAGTGTAGTGTCATCTACATCACATACAGAGGGACACTTTACTTCAGACATTGAGCTCCTCCATTATCTACCTCGTGTATTAGTGTAGTGTCATCTACATCACATACAGAGGGACACTTTACCTCAGACATTGTGCTCCTCCATTATCTACCTCGTGTACTAGTGTAGTGTCATCTACCTCACATACAGAGGGACGTTTTACCTCAGACATTGAGCTCCTCCATTATCTACCTTGTGTACTAGTGTAGTGTCATCTACATCATATACAGAGGGACGTTATACCTCAGACATTGTGCTCCTCCATTATCTACCTCGTGTACTAGTGTAGTGTCATCTACATCACATACAGAGAGACACTTTACCTCAGACATTGTGCTCCTCCATTATCTACCTCGTGTACTAGTGTAGTGTCATCTACATCATATACAGAGGGACGTTATACCTCAGACATTGTGCTCCTCCATTATCTACCTCGTGTACTAGTGTAGTGTCATCTACATCATATACAGAGTAACACTTTACCTCAGACATTGAGCTCCTCCTCTATCTACCTCGTGTACTAGTGTAGTGTCATCTACATCACATACAGAGGGACGTTTTACCTCAGACATTGAGCTCCTCCATTATCTACCTCGTGTACTAGTGTAGTGTCATCTACATCTTATACAGAGGGACGTTTTACCACAGACATTGTGCTCCTCCATTATCCACCTCGTGTACTAATGTAGTGTTCTCTAAATCACATACAGAGGGATGTTTTACCTCAGACATTGTGCTCCTCCATTATCTACCTCGTGTACTAGTGTAGTGTCATCTACATCATTTACAGAGGGACATTTTACCTCAGACATTGAGCTCCTCCATTATCTACCTCGTGTACTAGTGTAGTGTCATCTACATCACATACAGAGGGACGTTTTACCTCAGACATTGAGCTCCTACATTATCTTCCTCGTGTACTAGTGTAGTGTCATGTACATCCTATACAGAGTGACGTTTAACCTCAGACATTGAGTCCTCCATTATCTACCTCATGTACTAGTGTAGTGTCATCTGCATCATTTACAGAGGGACGTTTTACCTCAGACATTGAGCTCCTCCATTATCTACCTCGTGTACTAGTATAGTGTCATCTACATCACATAGAGGGACGTTTTACCTCAGACATTGAGTCCTCCATTATCTACCTCGTGTACTAGTATAGTGTCATCTACATCACATACAGAGCGACGTTTTACCTCAGACATTGAGTCCTCCATTATCTACCTCGTGTACTAGTGTAGTGTCATCTACATCATATACAGAGGGACGTTTTACCTCAGACATTGTGCTCCTCCATTATCTACCTCGTGTAATAGTATACTGTTATCTACATCACATAGAGAGACACTTTGCTCCTCCATTATCTACCTCGTGTACTAGTGTAGTGTCATCTACATCATATACAGAGGGACTTTTTACCTCAGACATTGTGCTCCACCATTATCTACCTCGTTTACTAATGTAGTGTCATCTACATCACATACAGAGGGACGTTTTACCTCAGACATTGTGCTCCTCCATTATCTACCTCGTGTACTACTGTAGTGTCATCTACATCGTATACAGAGGGACGTTTTACCTCAGACATTGAGCTCCTCCATTATCTACCTCGTGTACTAGTGTAGTGTCATCTACATCACATACAGAGGGACACTTTACCTCAGACATTGTGCTCCTCCATT
Source organism: Phyllobates terribilis (assembly GCF_046119375.1). Classification (NCBI taxonomy): domain Eukaryota; kingdom Metazoa; phylum Chordata; class Amphibia; order Anura; family Dendrobatidae; genus Phyllobates; species Phyllobates terribilis. Next base: position 1,225,568,856 of record NW_027362761.1, on the reverse strand, counting down.
ATCTACCTCGTGTACTAGTGTAGTGTCATCTACATCACATACAGAGGGACACTTTACCTCAGACATTGAGCTCCTCCATTATTTACCTCTTGTACTAATGCAGTGTCATCTACATCCTATACAGAGGGACATTTTACCTCAAACATTGAGCTTCTCCATTATCTATCTCGTGTACTAGTGTAGTGTCATCTACATCACATACAGAGGGACTTTTTACCTCAGACTTTGTGCTCCTCCATTATCTACCTTGTGTACTAGTGTGGTGTCATCTACATCACATACATAGGGATGTTTTACCTCAGACATTGAGTCCTCCATTATCTGCCTCGTGTACTAGTGTAGTGTAATCTACATCCTATACAGAGGAACATTTCACCTCAGACATTGAGCTCCTCCATTATCTACCTCGTGTACTAGTGTAGTGTCATCTTCCTCCTATACAGAGGGACGTTTTACCTCAGACATTGAGCTCCTCCATTACCTACCTCATGTACTAGTGTAGTGTCATCTACATCACATACAGAGGGACACTTTACCTCAGACATTGAGCTCCTCCATTATCTACCTCGTGTACTAGTGTAGTGTCATCTACCTCACATACAGAGGGACGTTTTACCTCAGACATTGAGCTCCTCCATTATCTACCTCGTGTACTAGTGTAGTGTCATCTACCTCACATACAGAGGGACGTTATACCTCAGACATTGTGCTCCTCCATTTTCTACCTCGTGTACTAGTGTATTGTCATCTACATCATTTACAGAGGGACGTTTTACCTCAGACATTGAGCTCCTCCATTATCTACCTCGTGTACTAGTGTAGTGTCATCTACCTCACATACAGAGGGACGTTTTACCTCAGACATTGAGCTCCTCCATTATCTACCTCGTGTACTAGTGTAGTGTCATCTACATCACATACATAGAGACACTTTACCTCAGACATTGAGCTCCTCCATTATCTACCTCGTGTACTAGTGTAGTGTCATCTACATCATATACAGAGGGATGTTTTACCACAGACATTGTGCTCCTCCATTATCTACCTCGTGTACTAGTGTAGTGTTCTCTACATCACATACAGAGGGACGTTTTACCTCAGACATTGAGCTCCTCCATTATCTACCTCGTGTACTAGTGTAGTGTCATCTACATCCTATACAGAGTGACGTTTAACCTCAGACATTGAGTCCTCCATTATCTACCTCATGTACTAGTGTAGTGTCATCTACATCATACACAGAGAGACGTTTTCCCTGAGACATTGAGCTCCTCCATTATCTACCTCGTGTACTAGTGTAGTGTCATCTACATCACATACAGAGGGACGTTTAACCTCAGACATTGAGTCCTCCATTATCTACCTCATGTACTAGTGTAGTGTCATCTACATCATCCACAGAGAGACGTTTTCCCTGAGACATTGAGCTCCTCCATTATCTACCTCGTGTACTAGTATAGTGTCATCTACATCACATACAGAGGGACGTTGTACCTCCGACATTGTGCTCCACCATTATCTACCTCGTGTACTAGTATACTGTTATCTACATCACATAGAGAGACACTTTGCTCCTCCATTATCTACCTCGTGTACTAGTGTAGTGTCATCTACATCATATACAGAGGGACTTTTTACCTCAGACATTGTGCTCCTTCATTATCTACCTCGTGTACTAGTGTAGTGTCATCTACATCACATACAGAGGGACACTTTACCTCAGACATTGTGCTCCTTCATTATCTACCTCGTGTACTAGTGTAGTGTCATCTACCTCACATACAGAGGGACGTTTTACCTCAGACATTGAGTCCTCCATTATCTGCCTCGTGTACTAGTGTAGTGTAATCTACATCCTATACAGAGGAACATTTCACCTCAGACATTGAGCTCCTCCATTATCTACCTCGTGTACTAGTGTAGTGTCATCTTCCTCCTATACAGAGGGACGTTTTACCTCAGACATTGAGCTCCTCCATTACCTACCTCATGTACTAGTGTAGTGTCATCTACATCACATACAGAGGGACACTTTACCTCAGACATTGTGCTCCTTCATTATCTACCTCGTGTACTAGTGTAGTGTCATCTACCTCACATACAGAGGGACGTTTTACCTCAGACATTGAGCTCCTCCATTATCTACCTCGTGTACTAGTGTAGTGTCATCTACCTCACATACAGAGGGACGTTATACCTCAGACATTGTGCTCCTCCATTTTCTACCTCGTGTACTAGTGTAGTGTCATCTACATCATTTACAGAGGGACGTTTTACCTCAGACATTGAGCTCCTCCATTATCTACCTCGTGTACTAGTGTAGTGTCATCTACCTCACATACAGAGGGACGTTTTACCTCAGACATTGAGCTCCTCCATTATCTACCTCGTGTACTAGTGTAGTGTCATCTACATCACATACATAGAGACACTTTACCTCAGACATTGAGCTCCTCCATTATCTACCTCGTGTACTAGTGTAGTGTCATCTACATCATATACAGAGGGATGTTTTACCACAGACATTGTGCTCCTCCATTATCTACCTTGTGTACTAGTGTAGTGTTCTCTACATCACATACAGAGGGACGTTTTACCTCAGACATTGAGCTCCTCCATTATCTACCTCGTGTACTAGTGTAGTGTCATCTACATCCTATACAGAGTGACGTTTAACCTCAGACATTGAGTCCTCCATTATCTACCTCATGTACTAGTGTAGTGTCATCTACATCATACACAGAGAGACGTTTTCCCTGAGACATTGAGCTCCTCCATTATCTACCTCGTGTACTAGTGTAGTGTCATCTACATCACATACAGAGGGACATTTAACCTCAGACATTGAGTCCTCCATTATCTACCTCATGTACTAGTGTAGTGTCATCTACATCATCCACAGAGAGACGTTTTCCCTGAGACATTGAGCTCCTCCATTATCTACCTCGTGTACTAGTATAGTGTCATCTACATCACATACAGAGGGACGTTGTACCTCCGACATTGTGCTCCACCATTATCTACCTCGTGTACTAGTATACTGTTATCTACATCACATAGAGAGACACTTTGCTCCTCCATTATCTACCTCGTGTACTAGTGTAGTGTCATCTACATCATATACAGAGGGACTTTTTACCTCAGACATTGTGCTCCACCATTATCTACCTCGTTTACTAGTGTAGTGTCATCTACATCACATACAGAGGGACGTTTTACCTCAGACATTGTGCTCCTCCATTATCTACCTCGTGTACTACTGTAGTGTCATCTACATCCTATACAGAGGGACGTTTTACCTCAGACATTGTGCTCCTCCATTATCTACCTAGTGTAATAGTGTAGTGTCATCTACATCACATACAAAGGGACACTTTACCTCAGACATTGTGCTCCTCCATTATCTACCTCATGTACTATGAAAAAATGAAAGAAAAAAGAAAGGCGACAACAAAGCCCCAAATAAGCAAAGAAAAAATATATAATTTTATTGAATACACAAGTCAAAAAGGTAATACATGAAAGAGCTTAAAGGCACAGGGTGCCACATATGTGATAAAAAACCAAGGACACCAAAAGACCCCCCCCGCACACAATAACCCAATATAGACAACAATTAGAGGTGTATGTTAATAACACCACAAAGACATATATTGGTAATAGCATCGATAAGGGACAATTCCCAAATACCTGAAAGTATGCAGGAGAAGGGCAAATAGAGCATATGAGAAGTAGAAGACAAAATATCAAAAAATAAATAGCCAATAATTACCCAAATTGCAAATACAAATGGTGCATCAGATGGGGGAAAGAAAGGGAGGGGGGGCCTAGTGGTGTCACCCCTACGCGCGTTTCGGCAGGCCTTCGTCAGGGGGCATGGAGGTAGAGAACACTGGGGCCGCATAAATAGCCTATCCACTAATTAGCAGATGGAGCACAGCTGCTAAGAACATGTGAACGTGTGCCCAAGGACCTTTAATGACGCTTTACGCGTCATAGTGGGCGGGGCGAGCCGCGGCGTCCGTATCATGTGACACCCACGTGACAGTCAGCTGACTGGCCCGCAGGTCCTCACATAAAGATGCAGAGAGCCGCGGCGCGCGCCGCCGGCATGACACGAAAGCGTTCACGGTCACTAGACAACCCAGATACATGTGTAAGATGGCGAGGCCTGCCCATAATAGGTAGCAAATAGAACCAAGCCAACGGACACAAAGGTGGAGTGAGAAAAAAGGTAATAAATCAAAAGTAAAAGAAACAAAAATGTGCACAGTATCAGGTTCGCACCCACCAAATAGGCACGGCAAAGAAACTTCATATACACCTGACAATCAGATATAATAACGATAATATATAATTATTATGTCAGAGATAATGAAAGTACCGTTATCCAGACAAAGTTGTCGTAGTAAAAATGGCCAACAATATTATCAAGAATAAATTTACATAACAGACATACATTAAATAGAATGTTGAAATCAGCATATCTATAATGTACAAAAATACAAAAGAATTATAAAGCAAATAACATAGTTGACCAGAGGATGGATCCGCCTAGGAAACACGAATTAAGAAGCAGCAGGTGTAGATTTTGCACCGAATAAGAAGGCTAGAATGGAGACCACAGTGTGTTGACCACGTAAATAGATGAGATAAAAATATCTAAAAATGAATAAAAATGTGGAACAAATTAGTAACACATAGCACATAAATGGCGACACAGGTGAAGTGATGAGAGGATGGACACAACCAGGAGACAATCACAAAAAGGGAACAAAGCTAAGGGACTCATTCAAGCCCTTAGGGTGTACAGTATCTAATCGCCATATCCAGCGGGCCTCCAATTGGGCCAGCCGTTGGCTCATTTTACCGCCACGGATAGTGGAAGGGAGAAAGTCTATACCCCGAACTCTGAACCCAGAACTATCACAATTGTGGTGAAGTTTAAAGTGACGGGGAATGGTCCTGAGCGTGGAAGAATCCGCGTGACCTGCCGCAGACTGGATGCCCAGAACATGCTCACAAACTCGAATTTTAAGTTGGCGGGAGGTAAGTCCCACATATATAAGACCACAAGGACAGGTGGCAAAATAGATCACGTATCTTGACATACAATTGATCGATTTGTTTATATCATATGTCCTTGTATGAGTTGAATTGAAGAATTGGGTAGCATGTTCAATATTGGGTCAAGCAATGCAGCGGCCACACGGCCTGCATCCAGGCGCAGGACCAGACCCGTCAATAAAAACCTCTCCCCGAGTGGGTTGATAGTGGCTATGGACCAAAAGGTCTCGAAGATATCTAGACCTCCTAATAGTGATGCTGGGAGCAGAGGGTATAAACTTAGAAATAATAGGATCCGTTTCCAAAATAGGCCAAGCCTTGGAAAGGCAGGAACGCATGCGGGCAAATTGGGAGTGATATTGTGTGATAAATCTCACATAGTTCTTCTGATTGACCTTAGCTGTATTTTTGTAAAGTAAATCATGTCGTTTAGACCGTAGTGCCCGGTTGAACGCCTTTTTAACAGAACGTCTGCTGTAGCATCTCTCAAAAAATCGTGTACCAGTGTAGTGTCATCTACATCACATACAGAGGGACGTTTTACCTCAGACATTGTGCTTCTCCATTATCTACCTCGTGTACCAGTGTAGTGTCATCTACATCACATACAGAGGGACACTTTACCTCAGACATTGACCTCCTCCATTATCTACCTCATGTACTAGTGTAGTGTTATCTACATCATATACAGAGAGACGTTTTACCTGAGAAATTGAGCTCCTCCATTATCTACCTCGTGTACTAGTGTAGTGTCATCTACATCACATACAGAGGGACACTTTACCTCAGACATTGAGCTCCTCCATTATCTACCTCATGTACTAGTGTAGTGTCATCTACATCATATACAGAGGGACGTTTTACCACAGACATTGTGCTCCTCCATTATCTACCTCGTGTACTAGTGTAGTGTCATCTACATCACATACAGAGGGACGTTTTACCTCAGACATTGAGCTCCTCCATTATCTACCTCGTGTACTAGTGTAGTGTCATCTACATCACATACAGAGGGACACTTTACCTCACACATTGAGCTCCTCCATTATCTACCTCGTGTACTAGTGTAGTGTCATCTACATCACATACAGAGGGACGTTTTACCTCAAACATTGAGCTCCTCCATTATCTATCTCGTGTACTAGTGTAGTGTCATCTACATCACATACAGAGGGACTTTTTACCTCAGACATTGTACTCCTCCATTATCTACCTTGTGTACTAGTGTGGTGTCATCTACATCACATACATAGGGAAGTTTTACCTCAGTCATTTAGTCCTCCATTATCTGCCTCGTGTACTAGTGTAGTGTCATCTACATCCTAAACAGAGGAACATTTTACCTCAGACATTGAGCTCCTCCATTATCTACCTCGTGTACTAGTGTAGTGTCATCTTCCTCCTATACAGAGGGACGTTTTACCTCAGACATTGAGCTCCTCCATTACCTACCTCGTGTACTAGTGTAGTGTCATCTACATCACATACAGAGGGACACTTTACCTCAGACATTGAGCGCCTCCATTATCTACCTCGTGTACTAGTGTAGTGTCATCTACATCACATACAGAGGGACACTTTATCTCAGACATTGTGCTCCTTCATTATCTACCTCGTGTACTAGTGTAGTGTCATCTACCTCACATACAGAGGGACGTTTTACCTCAGACATTGAGCTCCTCCATTATCTACCTCGTGTACTAGTGTAGTGTCATCTACATCACATACAGAGGGACGTTTTACCTCAGACATTGAGCTCCTCCATTATCTACCTCGTGTACTAGTGTAGTGTCATCTACATCATATACAGAGGGACGTTTTACCACAGACATTGTGCTCCTCCATTATCTACCTCATGTACTAGTGTAGTGTTCTCTACATCACATACAGAGGGACTTTTTACCTCAGACATTGTGCTCCTCCATTATCTACCTCGTGTACTAGTGTAGTGTCATCTACATCATATACAGAGTGACTATTTACCTCAGACATTGAGTCCTCCATTATCTACCTTGTGTACTAGTGTAGTGTCATCTACATCATTTACAGAGGGACGTTTTACCTCAGACATTGAGCTCCTCCATTATCTACCTCGTGTACTAGTGTAGTGTCATCTACATCACATACAGAGGGACACTTTACCTCAGACATTGAGCTCCTCCATTATTTACCTCTTGTACTAATACACTGTCATCTACATCCTATACAGAGGGACGTTTTACCTCAAACATTGAGCTTCTCCATTATCTATCTCGAGTACTAGTGTAGTGTCATCTACATCACATACAGAGGGACTTTTTACCTCAGACATTGTGCTCCTCCATTATCTACCTTGTGTACTAGTGTGGTGTCATCTACATCACATAAATAGGGAAGTCTTACCTCAGACATTGAGTCCTCCATTATCTGCCTCGTGTACTAGTGTAGTGTAATCTACATCCTATACAGAGGAACATTTTACCTCAGACATTGAGCTCCTCCATTATCTACCTCGTGTACTAGTGTAGTGTCATCTTCCTCCTATACAGAGGGACGTTTTACCTCAGACATTGAGCTCCTCCATTACCTACCTCATGTACTAGTGTAGTGTCCTCTACATCATATACAGAGGGACACTTTACCTCAGACATTGTGCTCCTTCATTATCTACCTCATGTACTAGTGTAGTGTTCTCTACATCACATACAGAGGGATGTTTTACCTCAGACATTGAGCTCCTCCATTATCTACCTCGTGTACTAGTGTAGTGTCATCTACATCATATACAGAGAGACGTTTTACCTGAGACATTGAGCTCCTCCATTATCTACCTCGTGTACTAGTGTAGTGTCATCTACATCACATACAGAGGGACGTTTTATCTCAGACATTGAGTCCTCCATTATCTACCTCGTGTACTAGTATAGTGTCATCTACATCACATACAGAGCGACGTTTTACCTCAGACATTCAGTCCTCCATTATCTACCTCGTGGACTAGTATAGTGTCATCTACATCACATACAGAGGGATGTTTTACCTCAGACATTGAGCTCCTCCATTATCTACCTCGTGTACTAGTATAGTGTCATCTACATCACATACAGAGGGACGTTTTACCTCAGACATTGAGCTCCTCCATTATCTACCTCGTGTACTAGTGTAGTGTCATCTACATCATATACAGAGGGACGTTTTACCACAGACATTGTGCTCCTCCATTATCTACCTCGTGTACTAGTGTAGTGTTCTCTACATCACATACAGAGGGACTTTTTACCTCAGACATTGTGCTTCTCCATTATCTACCTCGTGTACTAGTGTAGTGTCATCTACATCATATACAGAGTGACTATTTACCTCAGACATTGAGTCCTCCATTATCTACCTTGTGTACTAGTGTAGTGTCATCTACATCATTTACAGAGGGACGTTTTACCTCAGACATTGAGCTCCTCCATTATCTACCTCGTGTACTAGTGTAGTGTCATCTACATCATATACAGAGAGACGTTTTACCTGAGACATTGAGCTCCTCCATTATCTACCTCGTGTACTAGTATAGTGTCATCTACATCACATACAGAGGGACGTTTTATCTCAGACATTGAGTCCTCCATTATCTACCTCGTGTACTAGTATAGTGTCATCTACATCACATACAGAGCGACGTTTTACCTCAGACATTGAGTCCTCCATTATCTACCTCGTGGACTAGTGTAGTGTCATCTACATCATATACAGAGGGACGTTGTTCCTCCGACATTGTGCTCCTCCATTATCTACCTCGTGTACTAGTATACTGTTATCTACATCACATAGAGAGACACTTTGCTCCTCCATTATCTACCTCGTGTACTAGTGTAGTGTCATCTACATCATATACAGAGGGACGTTTTACCTCAGACATTGTGCTCCACCATTATCTACCTCGTTTACTAGTGTAGTGTCATCTACATCACATACAGAGGGACGTTTTACCTCAGACATTGTGCTCCTCCATTATCTACCTCGTGTACTACTGTAGTGTCCTCTACATCCTATACAGAGGGACGTTTTACCTTAGACATTGAGCTCCTCCATTATCTACCTCATGTACTAGTGTAGTGTCATCTACATCACATTCAGAGGGACACTTTACCTCAGACATTGTGCTCCTCCATTATCTACCTCATGTACTAGTATAGTGTCATCTACATCACATACAGAGGGACGTTTTACCTCAGACATTGTGCTTCTACATTATCTACCTCGTGTACCAGTGTAGTGTCATCTACATCACATACAGAGGGACACTTTACCTCAGACATTGTGCTCCTCCATTATCTACCTCGTGTACTAGTGTAGTGTCATCTTCATCACATACAGAGGGACACTTTACCTCAGACATTGAGCTCCTCCATTATCTACCTCGTGTACTAGTGTAGTGTCATCTACATCCTATACAGAGGGACACTTTACGTCAGACATTGAGCTCCTCCATTATCTACCTCGTGTACTAGTGTAGTGTCATCTTCCTCCTATACAGAGGGACGTTTTACCTCAGACATTGAGCTCCTCCATTACCTACCTCGTGTACTAGTGTAGTGTCATCTACATCACATACAGAGGGACACTTTACTTCAGACATTGTGCTCCTTCATTATCTACCTCGTGTACTAGTGTAGTGTCATCTACCTCACATACAGAGGGACGTTTTACCTAAGACATTGAGCTCCTCCATTATCTACCTCGTGTACTAGTATAGTGTCATCTACATCACATACAGAGGGACACTTTACCTCAGACATTGTGCTCCTTCATTATCTACCTCGTGTACTAGTGTAGTGTCATCTACCTCACATACAGAGGGACGTTTTACCTCAGACATTGAGCTCCTCCATTATCTACCTGGTGTATTAGTGTAGTGTCATCTACATCACATACAGAGGGACGTTTTACCTCAGACATTGAGCTCCTCCATTATCTACCTCGTGTAATAGTATAGTGTCATCTACATCACATACAGAGGGACGTTTTACCTCAGACATTGAGCTCCTCCATTATCTACCTCTTGTACTAGTGTAGTGTCATCTACATCACATACAGAGGGACGTTTTACCTCAGACATTGAGCTCCTCCATTATCTACATCGTGTACTAGTATCGTGTCATCTACATCACATACAGAGGGACGTTTTACCTCAGACATTGAGCTCCTCCATTATCTACCTCGTGTACTAGTGTAGTGTCATCTACATCATATACAGAGGGACGTTTTACCACAGACATTGTGCTCCTCCATTATCTACCTCATGTACTAGTGTAGTGTTCTCTACATCACATACAGAGGGACTTTTTACCTCAGACATTGTGCTCCTCCATTATCTACCTCGTGTACTAGTGTAGTGTCATCTACATCATATACAGAGTGACTATTTACCTCAGACATTGAGTCCTCCATTATCTACCTTGTGTACTAGTGTAGTGTCATCTACATCATTTACAGAGGGACGTTTTACCTCAGACATTGAGCTCCTCCATTATCTACCTCGTGTACTAGTGTAGTGTCATCTACATCACATACAGAGGGACACTTTACCTCAGACATTGAGCTCCTCCATTATTTACCTCTTGTACTAATACACTGTCATCTACATCCTATACAGAGGGACGTTTTACCTCAAACATTGAGCTTCTCCATTATCTATCTCGAGTACTAGTGTAGTGTCATCTACATCACATACAGAGGGACTTTTTACCTCAGACATTGTGCTCCTCCATTATCTACCTTGTGTACTAGTGTGGTGTCATCTACATCACATAAATAGGGAAGTCTTACCTCAGACATTGAGTCCTCCATTATCTGCCTCGTGTACTAGTGTAGTGTAATCTACATCCTATACAGAGGAACATTTTACCTCAGACATTGAGCTCCTCCATTATCTACCTCGTGTACTAGTGTAGTGTCATCTTCCTCCTATACAGAGGGACGTTTTACCTCAGACATTGAGCTCCTCCATTACCTACCTCATGTACTAGTGTAGTGTCCTCTACATCATATACAGAGGGACACTTTACCTCAGACATTGTGCTCCTTCATTATCTACCTCATGTACTAGTGTAGTGTTCTCTACATCACATACAGAGGGATGTTTTACCTCAGACATTGAGCTCCTCCATTATCTACCTCGTGTACTAGTGTAGTGTCATCTACATCATATACAGAGAGACGTTTTACCTGAGACATTGAGCTCCTCCATTATCTACCTCGTGTACTAGTGTAGTGTCATCTACATCACATACAGAGGGACGTTTTATCTCAGACATTGAGTCCTCCATTATCTACCTCGTGTACTAGTATAGTGTCATCTACATCACATACAGAGCGACGTTTTACCTCAGACATTCAGTCCTCCATTATCTACCTCGTGGACTAGTATAGTGTCATCTACATCACATACAGAGGGATGTTTTACCTCAGACATTGAGCTCCTCCATTATCTACCTCGTGTACTAGTATAGTGTCATCTACATCACATACAGAGGGACGTTTTACCTCAGACATTGAGCTCCTCCATTATCTACCTCGTGTACTAGTGTAGTGTCATCTACATCATATACAGAGGGACGTTTTACCACAGACATTGTGCTCCTCCATTATCTACCTCGTGTACTAGTGTAGTGTTCTCTACATCACATACAGAGGGACTTTTTACCTCAGACATTGTGCTTCTCCATTATCTACCTCGTGTACTAGTGTAGTGTCATCTACATCATATACAGAGTGACTATTTACCTCAGACATTGAGTCCTCCATTATCTACCTTGTGTACTAGTGTAGTGTCATCTACATCATTTACAGAGGGACGTTTTACCTCAGACATTGAGCTCCTCCATTATCTACCTCGTGTACTAGTGTAGTGTCATCTACATCATATACAGAGAGACGTTTTACCTGAGACATTGAGCTCCTCCATTATCTACCTCGTGTACTAGTATAGTGTCATCTACATCACATACAGAGGGACGTTTTATCTCAGACATTGAGTCCTCCATTATCTACCTCGTGTACTAGTATAGTGTCATCTACATCACATACAGAGCGACGTTTTACCTCAGACATTGAGTCCTCCATTATCTACCTCGTGGACTAGTGTAGTGTCATCTACATCATATACAGAGGGACGTTGTTCCTCCGACATTGTGCTCCTCCATTATCTACCTCGTGTACTAGTATACTGTTATCTACATCACATAGAGAGACACTTTGCTCCTCCATTATCTACCTCGTGTACTAGTGTAGTGTCATCTACATCATATACAGAGGGACGTTTTACCTCAGACATTGTGCTCCACCATTATCTACCTCGTTTACTAGTGTAGTGTCATCTACATCACATACAGAGGGACGTTTTACCTCAGACATTGTGCTCCTCCATTATCTACCTCGTGTACTACTGTAGTGTCCTCTACATCCTATACAGAGGGACGTTTTACCTTAGACATTGAGCTCCTCCATTATCTACCTCATGTACTAGTGTAGTGTCATCTACATCACATTCAGAGGGACACTTTACCTCAGACATTGTGCTCCTCCATTATCTACCTCATGTACTAGTATAGTGTCATCTACATCACATACAGAGGGACGTTTTACCTCAGACATTGTGCTTCTACATTATCTACCTCGTGTACCAGTGTAGTGTCATCTACATCACATACAGAGGGACACTTTACCTCAGACATTGTGCTCCTCCATTATCTACCTCGTGTACTAGTGTAGTGTCATCTTCATCACATACAGAGGGACACTTTACCTCAGACATTGAGCTCCTCCATTATCTACCTCGTGTACTAGTGTAGTGTCATCTACATCCTATACAGAGGGACACTTTACCTCAGACATTGAGCTCCTCCATTATCTACCTCGTGTACTAGTGTAGTGTCATCTTCCTCCTATACAGAGGGACGTTTTACCTCAGACATTGAGCTCCTCCATTACCTACCTCGTGTACTAGTGTAGTGTCATCTACATCACATACAGAGGGACACTTTACTTCAGACATTGTGCTCCTTCATTATCTACCTCGTGTACTAGTGTAGTGTCATCTACCTCACATACAGAGGGACGTTTTACCTAAGACATTGAGCTCCTCCATTATCTACCTCGTGTACTAGTATAGTGTCATCTACATCACATACAGAGGGACAATTTACCTCAGACATTGTGCTCCTTCATTATCTACCTCGTGTACTAGTGTAGTGTCATCTACCTCACATACAGAGGGACGTTTTACCTCAGACATTGAGCTCCTCCATTATCTACCTGGTGTATTAGTGTAGTGTCATCTACATCACATACAGAGGGACGTTTTACCTCAGACATTGAGCTCCTCCATTATCTACCTCGTGTAATAGTATAGTGTCATCTACATCACATACAGAGGGACGTTTTACCTCAGACATTGAGCTCCTCCATTATCTACCTCTTGTACTAGTGTAGTGTCATCTACATCACATACAGAGGGACGTTTTACCTCAGACATTGAGCTCCTCCATTATCTACATCGTGTACTAGTATCGTGTCATCTACATCACATACAGAGGGACGTTTTACCTCAGACATTGAGCTCCTCCATTATCTACCTCGTGTACTAGTGTAGTGTCATCTACATCATATACAGAGGGACGTTTTACCACAGACATTGTGCTCCTCCATTATCTACCTCATGTACTAGTGTAGTGTTCTCTACATCACATACAGAGGGACTTTTTACCTCAGACATTGTGCTCCTCCATTATCTACCTCGTGTACTAGTGTAGTGTCATCTACATCATATACAGAGTGATTATTTACCTCAGACATTGAGTCCTCCATTATCTACCTTGTGTACTAGTGTAGTGTCATCTACATCATTTACAGAGGGACGTTTTACCTCAGACATTGAGCTCCTCCATTATCTACCTCGTGTACTAGTGTAGTGTCATCTACATCACATACAGAGGGACACTTTACCTCAGACATTGTGCTCCTTCATTATCTACCTCGTGTACTAGTGTAGTGTCATCTACCTCACATACAGAGGGACGTTTTACCTCCGACATTGAGCTCCTCCATTATCTACCTCGTGTACTAGTGTAGTGTCATCTACATCACATACAGAGGGACACTTTACCTCAGACATTGTGCTCCTTCATTATCTACCTCTTGTACTAGTGTAGTGTCATCTACCTCACATACAGAGAGACACTTTACCTCAGACATTGAGCTCCTCCATTATCTACCTGGTGTATTAGTGTAGTGTCATCTACATCACATACAGAGGGACGTTTTACCTCAGACATTGAGCTCCTCCATTATCTACCTCGTGTAATAGTATAGTGTCATCTACATCACATACAGAGGGACGTTTTACCTCAGACATTGAGCTCCTCCATCATCTACCTCTTGTACTAGTGTAGTGTCATCTACATCACATACAGAGGGACGTTTTACCTCAGACATTGAGCTCCTCCATTATCTACCTCGTGTACTAGTGTAGTGTCATCTACATCACATACAGAGGGACGTTTTACTTCAGACATTGAGCTCCTCCATTATCTACCTCGTGTACTAGTGTAGTGTCATCTACATCCTATACAGAGTGACTATTTACCTCAGACATTGAGTCCTCCATTATCTACCTCATGTACTAGTGTAGTGTCATCTACATCATATACAGAGAGACGTTTTACCTGAGACATTGAGCTCCTCCATTATTTACCTCGTGTACTAGTATAGTGTCATCTACATCACATACAGAGGGACGTTTTGTCTCAGACATTGAGTCCTCCATTATCTACCTCGTGTACTAGTATAGTGTCATCTACAGAGGGACGTTGTTCCTCCGACATTGTGCTCCTCCATTATCTACCTCGTGTACTAGTATACTGTTATCTACATCACATAGAGAGACACTTTGCTCCTCCATTATCTACCTCGTGTACTAGTGTAGTGTCATCTACATCATATACAGAGGGACGTTTTACCTCAGACATTGTGCTCCACCATTATCTACCTCGTTTACTAGTGTAGTGTCATCTACATCACATACAGAGGGACGTTTTACCTCAGACATTGTGCTCCTCCATTATCTACCTCGTGTACTAGTGTAGTGTCATCTACATCACATTCAGAGGGACACTTTACCTCAGACATTGTGCTCCTCCATTATCTACCTCGTGTACTAGTGTAGTGTCATCTTCCTCCTATACAGAGGGACGTTTTACATCAGACATTGAGCTCCTCCATTATCTACCTCGTGTGCTAGTGTAGTGTCATCTACATCACATACAGAGGGACACATTACCTCAGACATTGTGCTCCTTCATTATCTACCTCGTGTACTAGTGTAGTGTCATCTACCTCACATACAGAGGGACGTTTTACCTCAGACATTGAGCTCCTCCATTATCTACCTTGTGTACTAGTGTAGTGTTATCTACATCACATACAGAGAGACACTTTACCTCAGACATTGAGCTCCTCCATTATCTACCTGGTGTATTAGTGTAGTGTCATCTACATCACATACAGAGGGACGTTTTACCTCAGACATTGAGCTCCTCCATTATCTACCTCGTGTAATTGTATAGTGTCATCTACATCACATACAGAGGGACGTTTTACCTCAGACATTGAGTCCTCCATTATCTACCTTGTGTACTAGTGTAGTGTCATCTACATCATTTACAGAGGGACTTTTTACCTCAGACATTGAGCTCCTCCATTATCTACCTCGTGTACTAGTGTAGTGTCATCTACATCACATACAGAGGGACACTTTACCTCAGACATTGTGCTCCTTCATTATCTACCTCGTGTACTAGTGTAGTGTCATCTACCTCACATACAGAGGGACGTTTTACCTCAGACATTGAGCTCCTCCATTATCTACCTCGTGTACTAGTATCGTGTCATCTACATCACATACAGAGGGACGTTTTACCTCAGACATTGAGCTCCTCCATTATCTACCTCGTGTACTAGTATAGTGTCATCTACATCACATACAGAGCGACGTTTTACCTCAGACATTGAGTCCTCCATTATCTACCTCGTGGACTAGTGTAGTGTCATCTACATCATATACAGAGGGACGTTGTTCCTCCGACATTGTGCTCCTCCATTATCTACCTCGTGTACTAGTATACTGTTATCTACATCATATACAGAGGGAAGTTTTACCTCAGACATTGTGCTCCACCATTATCTACCTCGTTTACTAGTGTAGTGTCATCTACATCACATACAGAGGGACGTTTTACCGCAGACATTGTGCTCCTCCATTATCTACCTCGTGTACTACTGTAGTGTCCTCTACATCCTATACAGAGGGACGTTTTACCTCAGACATTGAGCTCCTCCATTATCTACCTCTTGTACTAGTGTAGTGTCATCTACATCACATACAGAGGGACGTTTTACCTCAGACATTGAGCTCCTCCATTATCTACATCGTGTACTAGTATCGTGTCATCTACATCACATACAGAGGGACGTTTTACCTCAGACATTGAGCTCCTCCATTATCTACCTCGTGTACTAGTGTAGTGTCATCTACATCATATACAGAGGGACGTTTTACCACAGACATTGTGCTCCTCCATTATCTACCTCATGTACTAGTGTAGTGTTCTCTACATCACATACAGAGGGACTTTTTACCTCAGACATTGTGCTCCTCCATTATCTACCTCGTGTACTAGTGTAGTGTCATCTACATCATATACAGAGTGATTATTTACCTCAGACATTGAGTCCTCCATTATCTACCTTGTGTACTAGTGTAGTGTCATCTACATCATTTACAGAGGGACGTTTTACCTCAGACATTGAGCTCCTCCATTATCTACCTCGTGTACTAGTGTAGTGTCATCTACATCACATACAGAGGGACACTTTACCTCAGACATTGTGCTCCTTCATTATCTACCTCGTGTACTAGTGTAGTGTCATCTACCTCACATACAGAGGGACGTTTTACCTCCGACATTGAGCTCCTCCATTATCTACCTCGTGTACTAGTGTAGTGTCATCTACATCACATACAGAGGGACACTTTACCTCAGACATTGTGCTCCTTCATTATCTACCTCTTGTACTAGTGTAGTGTCATCTACCTCACATACAGAGAGACACTTTACCTCAGACATTGAGCTCCTCCATTATCTACCTGGTGTATTAGTGTAGTGTCATCTACATCACATACAGAGGGACGTTTTACCTCAGACATTGAGCTCCTCCATTATCTACCTCGTGTAATAGTATAGTGTCATCTACATCACATACAGAGGGACGTTTTACCTCAGACATTGAGCTCCTCCATTATCTACCTCTTGTACTAGTGTAGTGTCATCTACATCACATACAGAGGGACGTTTTACCTCAGACATTGAGCTCCTCCATTATCTACCTCGTGTACTAGTGTAGTGTCATCTACATCACATACAGAGGGACGATTTACTTCAGACATTGAGCTCCTCCATTATCTACCTCGTGTACTAGTGTAGTGTCATCTACATCCTATACAGAGTGACTATTTACCTCAGACATTGAGTCCTCCATTATCTACCTCATGTACTAGTGTAGTGTCATCTACATCATATACAGAGAGACGTTTTACCTGAGACATTGAGCTGCTCCATTATTTACCTCGTGTACTAGTATAGTGTCATCTACATCACATACAGAGGGACGTTTTGTCTCAGACATTGAGTCCTCCATTATCTACCTCGTGTACTAGTATAGTGTCATCTACAGAGGGACGTTGTTCCTCCGACATTGTGCTCCTCCATTATCTACCTCGTGTACTAGTATACTGTTATCTACATCACATAGAGAGACACTTTGCTCCTCCATTATCTACCTCGTGTACTAGTGTAGTGTCATCTACATCATATACAGAGGGACGTTTTACCTCAGACATTGTGCTCCACCATTATCTACCTCGTTTACTAGTGTAGTGTCATCTACATCACATACAGAGGGACGTTTTACCTCAGACATTGTGCTCCTCCATTATCTACCTCGTGTACTAGTGTAGTGTCATCTACATCACATTCAGAGGGACACTTTACCTCAGACATTGTGCTCCTCCATTATCTACCTCGTGTACTAGTGTAGTGTCATCTTCCTCCTATACAGAGGGACGTTTTACATCAGACATTGAGCTCCTCCATTATCTACCTCGTGTGCTAGTGTAGTGTCATCTACATCACATACAGAGGGACACATTACCTCAGACATTGTGCTCCTTCATTATCTACCTCGTGTACTAGTGTAGTGTCATCTACCTCACATACAGAGGGACGTTTTACCTCAGACATTGAGCTCCTCCATTATCTACCTTGTGTACTAGTGTAGTGTTATCTACATCACATACAGAGAGACACTTTACCTCAGACATTGAGCTCCTCCATTATCTACCTGGTGTATTAGTGCAGTGTCATCTACATCACATACAGAGGGACGTTTTACCTCAGACATTGAGCTCCTCCATTATCTACCTCGTGTAATTGTATAGTGTCATCTACATCACATACAGAGGGACGTTTTACCTCAGACATTGAGTCCTCCATTATCTACCTTGTGTACTAGTGTAGTGTCATCTACATCATTTACAGAGGGACTTTTTACCTCAGACATTGAGCTCCTCCATTATCTACCTCGTGTACTAGTGTAGTGTCATCTACATCACATACAGAGGGACACTTTACCTCAGACATTGTGCTCCTTCATTATCTACCTCGTGTACTAGTGTAGTGTCATCTACCTCACATACAGAGGGACGTTTTACCTCAGACATTGAGCTCCTCCATTATCTACCTCGTGTACTAGTATCGTGTCATCTACATCACATACAGAGGGACGTTTTACCTCAGACATTGAGCTCCTCCATTATCTACCTCGTGTACTAGTATAGTGTCATCTACATCACATACAGAGCGACGTTTTACCTCAGACATTGAGTCCTCCATTATCTACCTCGTGGACTAGTGTAGTGTCATCTACATCATATACAGAGGGACGTTGTTCCTCCGACATTGTGCTCCTCCATTATCTACCTCGTGTACTAGTATACTGTTATCTACATCATATACAGAGGGAAGTTTTACCTCAGACATTGTGCTCCACCATTATCTACCTCGTTTACTAGTGTAGTGTCATCTACATCACATACAGAGGGACGTTTTACCGCAGACATTGTGCTCCTCCATTATCTACCTCGTGTACTACTGTAGTGTCCTCTACATCCTATACAGAGGGACGTTTTACCTCAGACATTGAGCTCCTCCATTATCTACCTCATGTACTAGTGTAGTGTCATCTACATCACATTCAGAGGGACACTTTACCTCAGACATTGTGCTCCTCCATTATCTACCTCATGTACTAGTATAGTGTCATCTACATCACATACAGAGGGACGTTTTACCTCAGACATTGTGCTTCTACATTATCTACCTCGTATACCAGTGTAGTGTCATCTACATCACATACAGAGGGACACTTTACCTCAGACATTGTGCTCCTCCATTATCTACCTCGTGTACTAGTGTAGTGTCATCTTCATCACATACAGAGGGACACTTTACCTCAGACATTGAGCTCCTCCATTATCTACCTCGTGTACTAGTGTAGTGTCATCTACATCCTATACAAAGGGACACTTTACCTCAGACATTGAGCTCCTCCATTATCTACCTCGTGTACTAGTGTAGTGTCATCTTCCTCCTATACAGAGGGACGTTTTACCTCAGACATTGAGCTCCTCCATTACCTACCTCGTGTACTAGTGTAGTGTCATCTACATCACATACAGAGGGACACTTTACTTCAGACATTGTGCTCCTTCATTATCTACCTTGTGTACTAGTGTAGTGTCATCTACCTCACGTACAGAGGGACGTTTTACCTCAGACATTGAGCTCCTCCATTATCTACCTCGTGTAATAGTATAGTGTCATCTACATCACATACAGAGGGACTTTTTACCTCAGACATTGAGCTCCTCCATTATCTACCTCGTGTACTAGTGTAGTGTCATCTACATCATATACAGAGGGACGTTTTACCACAGACATTGTGCTCCTCCATTATCTACCTCATGTACTAGTGTAGTGTTCTCTACATCACATACAGAGGGACTTTTTACCTCAGACATTGTGCTCCTCCATTATCTACCTCGTGTACTAGTGTAGTGTCATCTACATCATATACAGAGTGACTATTTACCTCAGACATTGAGTCCTCCATTATCTACCTTGTGTACTAGTGTAGTGTCATCTACATCATTTACAGAGGGACGTTTTACCTCAGACATTAAGCTCCTCCATTATCTACCTCGTGTACTAGTGTAGTGTCATCTACATCACATACAGAGGGACACTTTACCTCAGACATTGTGCTCCTTCATTATCTACCTCGTGTACTAGTGTAGTGTCATCTACATCACATACAGAGAGACACTTTACCTCAGACATTGAGCTCCTCCATTATGTACCTGGTGTATTAGTGTAGTGTCATCTACATCTCATACAGAGGGACGTTTTACCTCAGACATTGAGCTCCTCCATTATCTACCTCTTGTACTAGTGTAGTGTTATCTACATCACATACAGAGGGACGTTTTACCTCAGACATTGAGCTCCTCCATTATCTACCTCGTGTAATAGTGTAGTGTCATCTACATCACATACAGAGGGACGTTTTACTTCAGACATTGAGCTCCTCCATTATCTACCTCGTGTACTAGTGTAGTGTCATTTACATCATATACAGAGTGACTATTTACCTCAGACATTGAGTCCTCCATTATCTACCTCGTGTACTAGTGTAGTGTCATCTACATCACATACAGAGGGAAGTTTTACCTCAGACATTGAGCTCCTCCATTATCTACCTCGTGCACTAGTGTAGTGTCATCTACATCCTATACAGAGTGACGTTTAACCTCAGACATTGAGTCCTCCATTATCTACCTCATGTACTAGTGTAGTGTCATCTACATCACATACAGAGGGAAGTTTTACCTCAGACATTGAGCTCATTATCTACCTCGTGCACTAGTGTAGTGTCATCTACATCCTATACAGAGTGACGTTTAACCTCAGACATTGAGTCCTCCATTATCTACCTCATGTACTAGTGTAGTGTCATCTACATCATATACAGAGAGACGTTTTACCTGAGACATTGAGCTCCTCCATTATTTACCTCGTGTACTAGTATAGTGTCATCTACATCACATACAGAGCGACGTTTTACCTCAGACATTGAGTCCTCCATTATCTACCTCGTGGACTAGTGTAGTGTCATCTACATCATATACAGAGGGACGTTGTTCCTCCGACATTGTGCTCCTCCATTATCTACCTCGTGTACTAGTATACTGTTATCTACATCACATAGAGAGACACTTTGCTCCTCCATTATCTACCTCGTGTACTAGTGTAGTGTCATCTACATCATATACAGAGGGACGTTTTACCTCAGACATTGTGCTCCACCATTATCTACCTCGTTTACTAGTGTAGTGTCATCTACATCACATACAGAGGGACGTTTTACCTCAGACATTGTGCTCCTCCATTATCTACCTCGTGTACTACTGTAGTGTCATCTACATCCTATACAGAGGGACGTTTTACCTCAGACATTGAGCTCCTCCATTATCTACCTCGTTTACTAGTGTAGTGTCATCTACATCACATTCAGAGGGACACTTTACCTCAGACATTGTGCTCCTCCATTATCTACCTCATGTACTAGTATAGTGTCATCTACATCACATACAGAGGGACGTTTTACCTCAGACATTGTGCTTCTACATTATCTACCTCGTGTACCAGTGTAGTGTCATCTACATCACATACAGAGGGACACTTTACCTCAGACATTGTGCTCCTCCATCATCTACCTCGTGTACTAGTGTAGTGTCATCTACATCACATACAGAGGGACACTTTACCTCAGACATTGAGCTCCTCCATTATCTACCTCGTGTACTAGTGTAGTGTCATCTACATCCTATACAGAGGGACACTTTACCTCAGACATTGAGCTCCTCCATTATCTACCTCGTGTACTAGTGTAGTGTCATCTTCCTCCTATACAGAGGGACGTTTTACCTCAGACATTGAGCTCCTCCATTATCTACCTCGTGTGCTAGTGTAGTGTCATCTACATCACATACAGAGGGACACATTACCTCAGACATTGTGCTCCTTCATTATCTACCTCGTGTACTAGTGTAGTGTCATCTACCTCACATACAGAGGGACGTTTTACCTCAGACATTGAGCTCCTCCATTATCTACCTTGTGTACTAGTGTAGTGTCATCTACATCACATACAGAGAGACACTTTACCTCAGACATTGAGCTCCTCCATTATCTACCTGGTGTATTAGTGTAGTGTCATCTACATCACATACAGAGGGACGTTTTACCTCTGACATTGAGCTCCTCCATTATCTACCTCGTGTAATAGTATAGTGTCATCTACATCACATACAGAGGGACGTTTTACCTCAGACATTGAGCTCCTCCATTATCTACCTCTTGAACTAGTGTAGTGTCATCTACATCACATACAGAGGGACGTTTTACCTCAGACATTGAGCTCCTCCATTATCTACCTCGTGTACTAGTGTAGTGTCATCTACATCATATACAGAGTGACTATTTACCTCAGACATTGAGTCCTCCATTATCTACCTTGTGTACTAGTGTAGTGTCATCTACATCATTTACAGAGGGACGTTTTACCTCAGACATTGAGCTCCTCCATTATCTACCTCGTGTACTAGTGTAGTGTCATCTACATCACATACAGAGGGACACTTTACCTCAGACATTGTGCTCCTTCATTATCTACCTCGTGTACTAGTGTAGTGTCATCTACCTCACATACAGAGGGACGTTTTACCTCAGACATTGTGCTCCTTCATTATCTACCGCGTGTACTAGTGTAGTGTCATCTACCTCACATACAGAGAGACACTTTACCTCAGACATTGATCTCCTCCATTATCTACCTGGTGTATTAGTGTAGTGTCATCTTCCTCCTATACAGAGGGACGTTTTACCTCAGACTTTGAGCTCCTCCATTATCTACCTCGTGTACTAGTGTAGTGTCCTCTACATCACATACAGAGAGACACTTTACCTCAGACATTGAGCTCCTCCATTATCTACCTCGTGTACTAGTGTAGTGTCATCTACATCACATACAGAGGGACGTTTTAAATCAGATATTGAGCTCCTCCATTATCTACCTCTTGTACTAGTGTAGTGTCATCTACATCACATACAGAGGGACGTTTTACCTCAGACATTGAGCTCCTCCATTATCTACCTCGTGTACTAGTATCGTGTCATCTACATCACATACAGAGGTACGTTTTACCTCAGACATTGAGCTCCTCCATTATCTACCTCGTGTACTAGTGTAGTGTCATCTACATCATATACAGAGGGACGTTTTACCACAGACATTGTGCTCCTCCATTATCTACCTCATGTACTAGTGTAGTGTTCTCTAAATCACATACAGAGGGACTTTTTACCTCAGACATTGTGCTCCTCCATTATCTACCTCGTGTACTAGTGTAGTGTCATCTACATCATATACAGAGTGACTATTTACCTAAGACATTGAGTCCTCCATTATCTACCTTGTGTACTAGTGTAGTGTCATCTACATCATTTACTGAGGGACGTTTTACCTCAGACATTGAGCTCCTCCATTATCTACCTCGTGTACTAGTGTAGTGTCATCTACATCACATACAGAGGGACGTTTTACCTCAGACATTGAGCTCCTCCATTATCTACCTTGTGTACTAGTGTAGTGTCATCTACA
Source organism: Phyllobates terribilis (assembly GCF_046119375.1). Lineage (NCBI taxonomy): Eukaryota > Metazoa > Chordata > Amphibia > Anura > Dendrobatidae > Phyllobates > Phyllobates terribilis. The sequence goes on along the minus strand of NW_027362761.1, from coordinate 1,225,544,922 downwards.
TCCTATACAGAGTGACGTTTAACCTCAGACATTGAGTCCTCCATTATCTACTTCATGTACTAGTGTAGTGTCATCTACATCATATACAGAGGGACGTTTTACCTGAGACATTGAGCTCCTCCATTATCCACCTCGTGTACCAGTATAGTGTCATCTACATCACATACAGAGGGACGGTTTACCTCAGACATTGAGTCCTCCATTATCTACCTCGTGTACTAGTATAGTGTCATCTACATCACATACAGAGCGACGTTTTACCTCAGACATTGAGTCCTCCATTATCTACCTCGTGGACTAGTGTAGTGTCATCTACATCATATACAGAGGGACGTTGTTCCTCCGACATTGTGCTCCTCCATTATCTACCTCGTGTACTAATATACTGTTATCTACATCACATAGAGAGACACTTTGCTCCTCCATTATCTACCTCGTGTACTAGTGTAGTGTCATCTACATCATATACAGAGGGACGTTTTAGCTCAGACATTGTGCTCCACCATTATCTACCTCGTTTACTAGTGTAGTGTCATCTACATCACATACAGAGGGACGTTTTACCTCAGACATTGTGCTCCTCCATTATCTACCTCGTGTACTACTGTAGTGTCATCTACATCCTATACAGAGGGACGTTTTACCTCAGATATTGAGCTCCTCCATTATCTACCTCGTGTACTAGTGTAGTGTCATCTACATCACATTCAGAGGGACACTTTACCTCAGACATTGTGCTCCTCCATTATCTACCTCATGTACTAGTATAGTGTCATCTACATCACATACAGAGGGACGTTTTACCTCAGACATTGTGCTCCTCCATTATCTACCTCGTGTACTAGTGTAGTGTCATCTACATCACATACAGAGGGACACTTTACCTCAGACATTGAGCTCCTCCATTATCTACCTCGTGTACTGGTGTAGTGTCATCTACATCCTATACAGAGGGACGTTTTACCTCAGACATTGTGCTCCTCCATTATCTACCTCGTGTACTAGTGTAGTGTCATCTACATCACATACAGAGGGACGCTTTACCTCAGACATTGAGTCCTCCATTATCTACCTCGTGGACTAGTGTAGTGTCATCTACATCATATACAGAGGGACGTTGTTCCTCCGACATTGTGCTCCTCCATTATCTACCTCGTGTACTAGTATACTGTTATCTACATCACATAGAGAGACACTTTGCTCCTCCATTATCTACCTCGTGTACTAGTGTAGTGTCATCTACATCACATACAGAGGGACGCTTTACCTCAGACATTGAGCTCCTCCATTATCTACCTCGTGTACTAGTGTAGTGTCATCTACATCACATACAGAGGGACACTTTACCTCAGACATTGTGCTCCTTCATTATCTACCTCATGTACTAGTATAGTGTCATCTACATATTATTCAGAGGGACGTTTTACCTCAGACATTGAGTCCTCCATTATCTACCTCGTGTATTAGTGTAGTGTCATCTACATCACATACAGAGGGACACTTTACCTCAGACATTGAGCTCCTCCATTATCTACCTTGTGTATTAGTGTAGTGTCATCTATATCACATACAGAGGGACACTTTACCTCAGACATTGTGCTCCTTCATTATCTACCTCGTGTACTAGTGTAGTGTCATCTACATCACATACAGAGGGACGTTTTACCTCAGACATTGAGCTCCTCCATTATCTACCTCGTGTACTAGTATAGTGTCATCTACATCACATACAGAGGGACGTTTTACCTCAGACATTGAGCTCCTCCATTATCTACCTCGTGTACTAGTGTAGTGTCATCTACATCATATACAGAGGGATGTTTTACCACAGACATTGTGCTCCTCCATTATCTACCTCGTGTACTAGTGTAGTGTTCTCTACATCACATACAGAGGGACTTTTTACCTCAGACATTGTGCTCCTCCATTATCTACCTCGTGTACTAGTGTAGTGTCATCTACATCATATACAGAGTGACTATTTACCTCAGACATTGAGTCCTCCATTATCTACCTTGTGTACTAGTGTAGTGTCATCTACATCATTTACAGAGGGACGTTTTACCTCAGACATTGAGCTCCTCCATTATCTACCTCGTGTACTAGTTTAGTGTCATCTACATCCTATACAGAGTGACGTTTAACCTCAGACAATGAGTCCTCCATTATCTACCTCATGTACTAGTGTAGTGTCATCTACATCATATACAGAGAGACGTTTTACCTGAGACATTGAGCTCCTCCATTATCTACCTCGTGTACTAGTATAGTGTCATCTACATCACATACAGAGGGACGTTTTACCTCAGACATTGTGCTCCTCCATTATCTACCTCGTGTACTAGTGTAGTGTCATCTACATCACATACAGAGGGACACTTTACCTCAGACATTGTGCTCCTCCATTATCTACCTCGTGTACTAGTATCGTGTCATCTACATCACATACAGAGGGACGTTTTACCTCAGACATTGAGCTCCTCCATTATCTACCTCGTGTACTAGTGTAGTGTCATCTACATCATATACAGAGGGACGTTTTACCACAGACATTGTGCTCCTCCATTATCTACCTCATGTACTAGTGTAGTGTTCTCTACATCGCATACAGAGGGACTTTTTACCTCAGACATTGTGCTCCTCCATTATCTACCTCGTGTACTAGTGTAGTGTCATCTACATCATATACAGACTGACTATTTACCTCAGACATTGAGTCCTCCATTATCTACCTTGTGTACTAGTGTAGTGTCATCTACATCATTTACAGAGGGACGTTTTACCTCAGACATTGAGCTCCTCCATTATCTACCTCGTGTACTAGTGTAGTGTCATCTACATCACATACAGAGGGACGTTTTACCTCAGACATTGGGCTCCTCCATTATCTACCTTGTGTACTAATGTAGTGTCATCTACATCCTATACAGAGTGACGTTTAACCTGAGACATTGAGCTCCTCCATTATCTACCTCGTGTACTAGTGTAGTGTCATCTACATCACATACAGAGGGACGTTTTACCTCAGACATTGAGTCCTCTATTATCTACTTCATGTACTAGTGTAGTGTCATCTACATCATATACAGAGAGACGTTTTACCTGAGACATTGAGCTCCTCCATTATCTACCTCGTGTACTAGTATAGTGTCATCTACATCACATACAGAGGGACGGTTTACCTCAGACATTGAGTCCTCCATTATCTACCTCGTGTACTAGTATAGTGTCATCTACATCACATACAGAGCGACGTTTTACCTCAGACATTGAATCCTCCATTATCTACCTCGTGTACTAGTATACCGTTATCTACATCACATAGAGAGACACTTTGCTCCTCCATTATCTACCTCGTGTACTAGTGTAGTGTCATCTACATCATATACAGAGGGACGTTTTACCTCAGACATTGTGCTCCACCATTATCTACCTCGTTTACTAGTGTAGTGTCATCTACATCACATACAGAGGGACGTTTTACCTCAGACATTGTGCTCCTCCATTATCTACCTCGTGTACTACTGTAGTGTCATCTACATCCTATACAGAGGGACGTTTTACCTCAGACATTGAGCTCCTCCATTATCTACCTCGTGTACTAGTGTAGTGTCATCTACATCACATTCAGAGGGACACTTTACCTCAGACATTGTGCTCCTCCATTATCTACCTCATGTACTAGTATAGTGTCATCTACATCACATACAGAGGGACGTTTTACCTCAGACATTGTGCTTCTACATTATCTACCTCGTGTACCAGTGTAGTGTCATCTACATCACATACAGAGGGACACTTTACCTCAGACATTGAGCTCCTCCATTATCTACCTCGTGTACTAGTGTAGTGTCATCTACATCCTATACAGAGGGACGTTTTACCTCAGACATTGTGCGCCTCCATTATCTACCTCGTGTACTAGTGTAGTGTCATCTACATCACATACAGAGGGACGCTTTACCTCAGACATTGTGCTCCTCCATTATCTACCTCATGTACTAGTATAGTGTCATCTACATCACATACAGAGGGACGTTTTACCTCAGACATTGTGCGCCTCCATTATCTACCTCGTGTACTAGTGTAGTGTCATCTACATCACATACAGAGGGACACTTTACCTCAGACATTGTGCTCCTCCATTATCTACCTCATGTACTAGTATAGTGTCATCTACATCACATACAGAGGGACGTTTTACCTCAGACATTGTGCTCCTCCATTATCTACCTCGTGTACTAGTGTAGTGTCATCTACATCACATACAGAGGGACACTTTACCTCAGACATTGAGCTCCTCCATTATCTACCTCGTGTACTAGTGTAGTGTCATCTACATCCTATACAGAGGGACGTTTTACCTCAGACATTGTGCTCCTCCATTATCTACCTCGTGTACTAGTGTAGTGTCATCTACATCACATACAGAGGGACGCTTTACCTCAGACATTGAGTCCTCCATTATCTACCTCGTGGACTAGTGTAGTGTCATCTACATCATATACAGAGGGACGTTGTTCCTCCGACATTGTGCTCCTCCATTATCTACCTCGTGTACTAGTATACTGTTATCTACATCACATAGAGAGACACTTTGCTCCTCCATTATCTACCTCGTGTACTAGTGTAGTGTCATCTACATCACATACAGAGGGACGCTTTACCTCAGACATTGAGCTCCTCCATTATCTACCTCGTGTACTAGTGTAGTGTCATCTACATCACATACAGAGGGACACTTTACCTCAGACATTGTGCTCCTTCATTATCTACCTCATGTACTAGTGTAGTGTCATCTACATCCTATTCAGAGGGACGTTTTACCTCAGACATTGAGTCCTCCATTATCTACCTCGTGTATTAGTGTAGTGTCATCTACATCACATACAGAGGGACACTTTACCTCAGACATTGAGCTCCTCCATTATCTACCTTGTGTATTAGTGTAGTGTCATCTACATCACATACAGAGGGACACTTTACCTCAGACATTGTGCTCCTTCATTATCTACCTCGTGTACTAGTGTAGTGTCATCTACATCACATACAGAGGGACGTTTTACCTCAGACATTGAGCTCCTCCATTATCTACCTCGTGTACTAGTATAGTGTCATCTACATCACATACAGAGGGACGTTTTACCTCAGACATTGAGCTCCTCCATTATCTACCTCGTGTACTAGTGTAGTGTCATCTACATCACATACAGAGGGACGTTTTACCTCAGACATTGAGCTCCTCCATTATCTACCTCGTGTACTAGTATAGTGTCATCTACATCACATACAGAGGGACGTTTTACCTCAGACATTGAGCTCCTCCATTATCTACCTCGTGTACTAGTGTAGTGTCATCTACATCCTATACAGAGTGACGTTTAACCTCAGACAATGAGTCCTCCATTATCTACCTCATGTACTAGTGTAGTGTCATCTACATCATATACAGAGAGACGTTTTACCTGAGACATTGAGCTCCTCCATTATCTACCTCGTGTACTAGTATAGTGTCATCTACATCACATACAGAGGGACGTTTTACCTCAGACATTGTGCTCCTCCATTATCTACCTCGTGTACTAGTGTAGTGTCATCTACATCACATACAGAGGGACACTTTACCTCAGACATTGTGCTCCTCCATTATCTACCTCGTGTACTAGTATCGTGTCATCTACATCACATACAGAGGGACTTTTTACCTCAGACATTGAGCTCCTCCATTATCTACCTCGTGTACTAGTGTAGTGTCATCTACATCATATACAGAGGGACGTTTTACCACAGACATTGTGCTCCTCCATTATCTACCTCATGTACTAGTGTAGTGTTCTCTACATCGCATACAGAGGGACTTTTTACCTCAGACATTGTGCTCCTCCATTATCTACCTCGTGTACTAGTGTAGTGTCATCTACATCATATACAGACTGACTATTTACCTCAGACATTGAGTCCTCCATTATCTACCTTGTGTACTAGTGTAGTGTCATCTACATCATTTACAGAGGGACGTTTTACCTCAGACATTGAGCTCCTCCATTATCTACCTCGTGTACTAGTGTAGTGTCATCTACATCACATACAGAGGGACGTTTTACCTCCGATATTGGGCTCCTCCATTATCTACCTTGTGTACTAATGTAGTGTCATCTACATCCTATACAGAGTGACGTTTAACCTGAGACATTGAGCTCCTCCATTATCTACCTCGTGTACTAGTGTAGTGTCATCTACATCACATACAGAGGGACGTTTTACCTCAGACATTGAGTCCTCTATTATCTACTTCATGTACTAGTGTAGTGTCATCTACATCATATACAGAGAGACGTTTTACCTGAGACATTGAGCTCCTCCATTATCTACCTCGTGTACTAGTATAGTGTCATCTACATCACATACAGAGGGACGGTTTACCTCAGACATTGAGTCCTCCATTATCTACCTCGTGTACTAGTATAGTGTCATCTACATCACATACAGAGCGACGTTTTACCTCAGACATTGAATCCTCCATTATCTACCTCGTGTACTAGTATACCGTTATCTACATCACATAGAGAGACACTTTGCTCCTCCATTATCTACCTCGTGTACTAGTGTAGTGTCATCTACATCATATACAGAGGGACGTTTTACCTCAGACATTGTGCTCCACCATTATCTACCTCGTTTACTAGTGTAGTGTCATCTACATCACATACAGAGGGACGTTTTACCTCAGACATTGTGCTCCTCCATTATCTACCTCGTGTACTACTGTAGTGTCATCTACATCCTATACAGAGGGACGTTTTACCTCAGACATTGAGCTCCTCCATTATCTACCTCGTGTACTAGTGTAGTGTCATCTACATCACATTCAGAGGGACACTTTACCTCAGACATTGTGCTCCTCCATTATCTACCTCATGTACTAGTATAGTGTCATCTACATCACATACAGAGGGACGTTTTACCTCAGACATTGTGCTTCTACATTATCTACCTCGTGTACCAGTGTAGAGTCATCTACATCACATACAGAGGGACACTTTACCTCAGACATTGAGCTCCTCCATTATCTACCTCGTGTACTAGTGTAGTGTCATCTACATCCTATACAGAGGGACGTTTTACCTCAGACATTGTGCGCCTCCATTATCTACCTCGTGTACTAGTGTAGTGTCATCTACATCACATACAGAGGGACGCTTTACCTCAGACATTGAGCTCCTCCATTATCTACCTCGTGTACTAGTGTAGTGTCCTCTACATCACATACAGAGGGACACTTTACCTCAGACATTGTGCTCCTTCATTATCTACCTCATGTACTAGTGTAGTGTCATCTACCTCACATACAGAGGGACGTTTTACCTCAGACATTGAGCTCCTCCATTATCTACCTCGTGTACTAGTGTAGTGTCATCCACATCACATACAGAGAGACACTTTACCTCAGACATTGAGCTCCTCCATTATCTACCTCGTGTATTAGTGCAGTGTCATCTACATCACATACAGAGGGACGTTTTACCTCAGACATTGAGCTCCTCCAATATCTACCTCGTGTACTAGTATAGTGTCATCTACATCACATACAGAGGGACGTTTTACCTCAGACATTGAGCTCCTCCATTATCTACCTCGTGTACTAGTGTAGTGTCATCTACATCACATACAGAGGGACGTTTTACCTCAGACATTGAGCTCCTCCATTATCTACCTCGTGTACTAGTATAGTGTCATCTACATCACATACAGAGGGACGTTTTACCTCAGACATTGAGCTCCTCCATTATCTACCTCGTGTACTAGTGTAGTGTCATCTACATCATATACAGAGGGATGTTTTACCACAGACATTGTGCTCCTCCATTATCTACCTCGTGTACTAGTGTAGTGTTCTCTACATCACATACAGAGGGACTTTTTACCTCAGACATTGTGCTCCTCCATTATCTACCTCGTGTACTAGTGTAGTGTCATCTACATCATATACAGAGTGACTATTTACCTCAGACATTGAGTCCTCCATTATCTACCTTGTGTACTAGTGTAGTGTCATCTACATCATTTACAGAGGGACGTTTTACCTCAGACATTGAGCTCCTCCATTATCTACCTCGTGTACTAGTGTAGTGTCATCTACATCACATACAGAGGGACGTTTTGCCTCAGACAATGAGTCCTCCATTATCTACCTCATGTACTAGTGTAGTGTCATCTACATCATATACAGAGAGACATTTTACCTGAGACATTGAGCTCCTCCATTATCTACCTCGTGTACTAGTATAGTGTCATCTACATCACATACAGAGGGACGTTTTACCTCAGACATTGAGTCCTCCATTATCTACCTCGTGTACTAGTATAGTGTCATCTACATCACATACAGAGCGACGTTTTACCTCAGACATTGAGTCCTCCATTATCTACCTCGTGGACTAGTGTAGTGTCATCTACATCATATACAGAGGGACGTTTTACCTCCGACATTGTGCTCCTCCATTATCTACCTCGTGTACTAGTATAGTGTCATCTACATCACATACAGAGGGACATTTTACCTCAGACATTGTGCTCCACCATTATCTACCTCGATTACTAGTGTAGTGTCATCTACATCACATACAGAGGGACGTTTTACCTCAGACATTGTGCTCCTCCATTATCTACCTCGTGTACTAGTGTAGAGTGTAACATACCTGGCGGCATCCTTGCATAGTGGTCCATCTCCCACTGTGCAAGAGCGCGCACTTGATCTCCTGTCCAGAATGTCTCTCTGGCTACCCTCCATGCTGTCTGTTTGTGTCTGTTTCTGCTGCTTAAGGGCGGCGCCCGATCACTTCCTGCTTTTTGTACCTGCTGTGGGTCACACCTCTTGTGCGTCCTCAGCCTATTGCTGTCTGTCACCTGGTATATAGCTCAGCTGCGCCATCTATTCCTGCCTGAGCATAGTGTTTCTTTCAGTGTGTGCTTGCACTCTGAAGGTGCCAGGTCCTGTTCTGTGTTCTCTTGTCTGCCTATCCTGGAGGCTGTATTTCCAGGCCTGTCTGAACACGCTCCTAGCCTGTTCCTCCTGCCTTCTAGGGGCCGATTACCTAGACCTGTTCCTGTATCTTGTCTGACCTGTCTGAACACGCTCCTAGCCTGTTCCTCCTGCCTTCTAGGGGCCGATTCCCTAGACCCGCTCCTGTATCTTGTCTGTCCTGTCTGTACACGCTCCTTGCCTGTTCATCCTGCCTCTCTGGGGGCCGTATTCCCAGACTCGCTCCTGTATCCCGCTGCAGTGTCGGTCTCCTCCGTACACTCAGTTCCAGTCTGAACTCTCTCCTATCCTTTACCTGTTTTTCCTCTATGTCCGTTCCCTTCCTTTTTCTGCAGAGTCTGAACTTGTACCTAACTCCTGCTTGTTGTCTCTGTACTCCCGTTTGTGAGTTTGTGGTCCACTCGCTACTTCACTGCAAGTACCCTGTGGGTGTCTGGCTCTGCCTTTCCCTTCCTGTCTGTTCCGTGTGAACAGAGCCCTGTCCCCCCTACTCAGCCTAGCCTGCTCTGACTCCTCTGCCCGCTGCTCCGGCAGTCCTGTCCTGTCCTGCTTCTGCCCGCTGCTCCGGCAGTCCTGTCCTGCCCTGCTTCTGCCCGCTGCTCCGGCAGTCCTGTCCTGCCCTGCTTCTGCCCGCTGCTCCGGCAGTCCTGTCCTGCCCTGCTTCTGCCCGCTGCTCCGGCAGTCCTGTCCTGCCCTGCTTCTGCCCGCTGCTCCGGCAGTCCTGTCCTGCCCTGCTTGTGCTCGCTGCTCCTGCAGCCCCGTCCTGCTCTGTTCTTGCCCACCGCTTCGGGCGTTCCCTCTCTGCTGTGGTTGTCTACCGCATCTGCGGTTCTGTGACCCAGTCTGTACTGGGTCTTAACCTTTCTGTGCTCCAGCCCGTCCTTTCGGCCAGTACCTCCCTGCCTGCATACTCGCCTGTATCCACCCATCTGCATACCTGCCGTGTTTGCTTATATCCACCAGTCTGTGCCAGCCTAACCTGCCTGTTCCTGAGTCCCAGTGTGTACTGGGTCCTATCCTGCCTGTGTTCCTACCTGCTAGTGCCTCCCTGTCTGCACTCTAGCTGTGCTTGCCTGTACCCCTCTACCTGTATTGTTCCTGAGTCCCAGTGTGTACTGGGTCCTATCCCGCCTGTGTTCCTACCTGCTAGTGCCTCCCTGTCTGCACTCTAGCTGCGCTTGCCTTTACCCGCCTGCCTGCATAACAGTCGTGCCTGCCTATACCCTCCAGTCTGTGCGCCAGCCTAACCAGCCTGATCCAGTAATCCCTGTGTGGGTCAACCCCCGTGTCCGGAGTTTGACCTGGAGTAGCACCTGGTCCCTCTGCCCGGTTTCTCCCTGGTGCACTGGCGTCGTATGCCGTCGTGCCATCTTGGTCGGATCGGCCAGATACTTAGTCACGCCCCTCCAGGCACTCTCCGGTTCATGGTCCAGTGGAATCACTACAATCACACGCACACGCCGCTCAGCCCGGGCGTGTGCATAACATAGAGTCATCTACATCCTATTCAGAGGGACGTTTTACCTCAGACATTGAGTCCTCCATTATCTACCTCGTGTATTAGTGTAGTGTCATCTACATCACATACAGAGGGACACTTTACCTCAGACATTGAGCTCCTCCATTATCTACCTCGTGTATTAGTGTAGTGTCATCTACATCACATACAGAGGGATGTTTTACCTCAGACATTGAGCTCCTCCATTATCTACCTCGTGTACTAGTATAGTTTCATCTACATCACATACAGAGGGACGTTTTATCTCAGACATTGAGCTCCTCCATTATCTACCTCGTGTACTAGTGTAGTGTCATCTACATCACATACAGAGGGACGTTTTACCTCAGACATTGAGCTCCTCCATTATCTACCTCGTGTACTAGTATAGTGTCATCTACATCACATACAGAGGGACGTTTTACCTCAGACATTGAGCTCCTCCATTATCTACCTCGTGTACTAGTGTAGTGTCATCTACATCATATACAGAGGGATGTTTTACCACAGACATTGTGCTCCTCCATTATCTACCTAGTGTACTAGTGTAGTGTTCTCTACATCACATACAGAGGGACTTTTTACCTCAGACATTGTGCTCCTCCATTATCTACCTCGTGTACTAGTGTAGTGTCATCTACATCATATACAGAGTGACTATTTACCTCAGACATTGAGTCCTCCATTATCTACCTTGTGTACTAGTGTAGTGTCATCTACATCATTTACAGAGGGATGTTTTACCTCAGACATTGAGCTCCTCCATTATCTACCTCGTGTACTAGTGTAGTGTCATCTACATCACATACAGAGGGACGTTTTACCTCAGACATTGAGCTCCTCCATTATCTACCTCGTGTACTAGTGTAGTGTCATCTACATCCTATACAGAGTGACGTTTAACCTCAGACAATGAGTCCTCCATTATCTACCTCATGTACTAGTGTAGTGTCATCTACATCATATACAGAGAGACGTTTTACCTGAGACATTGAGCTCCTCCATTATCTACCTCGTGTACTAGTATAGTGTCATCTACATCACATACAGAGGGACGTTTTACCTCAGACATTGAGTCCTCCATTATCTACCTCGTGTACTAGTATAGTGTCATCTACATCACATACAGAGCGACGTTTTACCTCAGACATTGAGTCCTCCATTATCTACCTCGTGGACTAGTGTAGTGTCATCTACATCATATACAGAGGGACATTTTACCTCCGACATTGTGCTCCTCCATTATCTACCTCGTGTACTAGTGTAGTGTCATCTACATCATATACAGAGGGATGTTTTACCACAGACATTGTGCTCCTCCATTATCTACCTCGTGTACTAGTGTAGTGTTCTCTACATCACATACAGAGGGACTTTTTACCTCAGACATTGTGCTCCACCATTATCTACCTCGTTTACTAGTGTAGTGTCATCTACATCACATACAGAGGGACGTTTTACCTCAGACATTGTGCTCCTCCATTATCTACCTTGTGTACTACTGTAGTGTCATGTACATCTTATACAGAGGGACGTTTTACCTCAGACATTGAGCTCCTCCATTATCTACCTAGTGTACTAGTGTAGTGTCATCTACATCACATACAGAGGGACACTTTACCTCAGACATTGTGCTCCTCCATTATCTACCTCATGTACTAGTATAATGTCATCTACATCACATACAGAGGGACGTTTTACCTCAGACATTGTGCTTCTCCATTATCTACCTCGTGTACCAGTGTAGTGTCATCTACATCACATACAGAGGGACACTTTACCTCAGACATTGTGCTCCTCCATTATCTACCTCGTGTACTAGTGTAGTGTCATCTACATCACATACAGAGGGACGTTTTACCTCAGACATTGAGCTCCTCCATTATCTACCTCGTGTACTAGTGTAGTGTCATCTACATCCTATACAGAGGGACGTTTTACCTCAGACATTGTGCTCCTCCATTATCTACCTCGTGTACTAGTGTAGTGTCATCTACATCACATACAGAGGGACGTTTTACCTCAGACATTGAGCTCCTCCATTATCTACCTCGTGTACTAGTGTAGTGTCATCTACATCCTATACAGAGTGACGTTTTACCTCAGACATTGTGCTCCTCCATTATCTACCTCGTGTACTAGTGTAGTGTCATCTACATCACATACAGAGGGACGTTTTACCTCAGACATTGAGTCCTCCATTATCTACTAGTGTTGAGCCACCCCCGTAGTGTTCGAGTTCGGTTCGGTTCGTCGAACACCCGTGTGTTCGCCGAACTGTTCGTCGAACTGTTCGTCGAACACCTTCGAACACCGTTAAAACCAATGGCAGGCAAACAAAAACACATATAAACACATAGAAAACACCTTCAAAGGTGTCCAAAAGCTGACAAACTGCTCAGAAGACATAACTAACACATGGAAAAGTGACAAGTACATATAGTCATGCGAAAAGAAAAGAGGTGGAGGAGTAAAAGGAGGGGGAGACACAGATATAGGCATGTCATGCCCTTCTAAAATCCAAAAAGTGAGAAGCCGACACGGCCAGTCCGCTCCTGCCCGTGCCACCTCCGTGTCGCCGGGTTTGTGCCAGAGCCGCGGTGAACCCTGATGGCCAGCCCCCCTCTCCCAATACTGGTGCCTGTCCGCTGGTGGGTCGAGCGAGCCCCCCTGTGGTGGAGGCAGCTCTAAGCTTTTTAATTTAAATTGTCTCTCTAATTTGAATGAATACACTTTAAATCCATTTACAAGGATCTATTGGAGGGCAAGTCTCATGCCAGCAGCCGCGTAATTCCAGCTCCAGTAGCGTCCACTAAAGCTGCTGCAGTTAAAAAGCTTTTATAAGGATCGAGCTCGGCTGTCCACCGCAAGACATCCTACTGCCAGTCCCAGCCCCTATGCCTTGGGGTGCCTCCTGATGCTCTTCACTGAGTATCCCGTGGTCCCGAAGCATTTCCTTTGAAAAAATGAAGTGTCCAAACTACAGGTGGTGTAGCTTGCTTAACAGCCGGGATAATCCGCTGACTAGCAGACCCTGCTACTAGGCACAAAGTATTTCCTGGGCTAGATGCAGTTAAAAATTTGTAATTAGATACTCTCGTTGGATGCTGAGAAAGCATTCCATAGAGTCTCCTGGCACGCCATATATGATTCTCTTAAAAAGCTTGGGGTAGGGGTCTAGGGGACCCTTTTATAGCCAAAATCACGGCCCTGTATCGCAATACGTCACCTAGGCTGAAGATAAATGGAACTGTAGCACCCTGAGGGCTCGGTTGCTACAGAGGTATTGCACCTCACCCAGAGGTGTGATATCTCACTCTCAGGTAAGGATGTAGTGTGGATCAGGACCCGACACCTGCATGCATTACACCACATTGCCGTGGGGCAGGGCGACCAATATGCCCCTGAGATGGGCACGACAGTCCCTGTCCCTGGCTGGAGTGGGGGGAGGGAACACTGAGGAAGGGGAACCCTGTAGTGCAGGAGCAGGGAGGAAGCAGCTCCTGGGTGCATTGAGAAGGGAGTATAAAAGGTGGGCACCATCTTAGTTCAGTGCAGAGAAGTCTGAGCAGAAGTGGCAGGGAGCAGGGGCTCTACATGAGCTCTGCTCCGGAGGCGGGCCTAGTAACAGAGGCCCAGGCCTGGAAGAGGGAGAAGGAAGGAAGAGGAGCGGAGAAGGCTCCAGGAACGAGGAACGAAGGGATCTCAGGGGTGCGGACGGGCGAGTCGCCACCGCACGCCAGAATCCACCTGCGTGGAGGGGTCAGGCCAAAGGGGGAGACCGGTCCCCGAAACTAGCGGAGGCAGGAAACGACCCTCAGCTAGAAACAGGAGGCTGTGACATTTTATGTGGCGCAGCCCCTCGCTACACCCGCTAGGAAGGCACCACATAGGGTCAGGGAAACTGGCGCCAAGTTTACCAAGAGGAGGCCCGAGGCAGCCGGACAGAAGGGTTGGTAAGAAAGGCCAGACAAAGGACACACAAAGGGGGTCCTGTGAAGCACTCCAAAGTTATCTGGGAGTTGTCTGAGCCCCTCACCTGGTGAGCACAGTACGACGTGGGCAGCCGTTACCTGCAGACGTGGTCTGGATAATAAGAACTGTGAGTAAAGGCCCTGGACTGCATCACTGACTCCGTGTCATTACTGCTGCTGCCCTGCACCATCACCCCCATCCTCCGCATACACTGCCCTGAGGCTATACTCCTCCCGTGGGGAGTTATGCTACGCTCTGCTGCACCCACAACACCAGCCTTAGCGGTCTGCCCTGCAGCGGCGGTTCACTCTGACCGCAATCCACGGGTGGCGTAGTCGTACATTTAAACATCAAAACCACATAAATAGTTCCGCCACTGGTTTGACCGCCCTGAGCCACGGAACCGGGTTGCCGCCACGGAGACTACAACCACCAGCATCCACCAAAAAGGGTCCGGCTCCGGGTGTCCCAAGGCCCAGGGGGTGCGTCAGAACATTTTCATCACCTTTCACAATCACCAATGGGACAAGGCAGGGATGTCCTCTGTCCCCTCTCTTATACATCCTAGTGACGGAGCACCTGCTCTCATCAATTCGCCATAACCCCAATATTAGGTGGATTGAGGTGGGAGGCACCGAGTACATGTGCTCTCTATTTGCTGATGATGTCCTAGTATATATCACTCAATCACATATATCCATCCATGCTGTTATGGCTGAAATAGATCACTTTGTTACATGGTCAAATTTTAAAATCAATGCAGCGAAGTCTGAGGCCCTCGATGTCTCCCTCCCTAAATCCATATAGGATTCCATCCAGTCCAACTTTCCCTTTGCCTGGCCCTCACAGGGTATCAAATACTTAGGAATTCCTATTCATAGAGACCTCTCCCATCTATGTTATCTTAATTTTGGGCCCTTTATTGAACAATTCCATACAGACCACGGTTGGCAAGTTAGAACTGTAAGATTCACTACGTGAACCACTGGTGTTTTGTGGAAAAGCACATGTACACTGTGTTCCAAATTATTATGCAAAAAGTGTTTAGGAGTGATAAGGGAAGAATTTGTTTGTTTGTCAGTTAAACTCATTGATGGTGATGTGTGTCAGGACTCTTTATATCACTGTAAGCAATTGCAGACACCTGTGCTAATTAGTTTGGCAGGTGTGTCCAATGAAAGGCAAGACTACTTAAGAAGGCTGTCTCACATTATTAAGCAGCCTACATTTTCTGCCAAAATGGGAAAGAAAAAGGATGTGTCGGCTGCTGAGAAGCAACAAATTGTGGAGTGTTTAGGTCAAGGCATGACTACAATCAACATTGTGCGATGATCAGGATGAAGTGTCTTGGCAATCAAGAAGTATGTAGCTGATTCACAGTACACACGTGTGCGTGCTGATAAGGGCAAATTGAGAACTCTCTCCTACAGGCAATTACGTCAGGTTGAAAGAGCAGCGGCAAAAAAGCCTTGTCATAGCAGCAGACAAGTTTTTGGAGCTGCTTGTGCCTCCAACGTCCCCCGAACAACAAGATGCAGGGTCCTTCAGAGGTTTGCAGCTGTGCATATGCCATCCTGTCGACCTCCTCTATCCACTTCACACAAGCAGAAACGGCTCCAGTGGGCCAAACATTACATGAAGACTGATTTCAAAACTGTTTTGTTCACGGATGAGTGCCGTGCAGCGCTCGATGGTCCAGATGGATGGAGTGGAGGATGGCTGGTTGATGGACACCCCACGCAAACACAGCTACAGCGCCAACAAGGAGGAGGTGGAGTAATGTTTTGGACTGGAATCATGGGGAGAGAGATTGTCGGCCCCTTTAGGATCCCTGAAGGCGCTAAAGATGAACTCCATAATGTATGTGGATTTTCTCAAACAGCACTTCCTGCCATGGTTCAAGAAGAAGAACCGTGTATTTCACAGCAAGATCATTTTTCTGCATGATAATGCACCATCTCATGCTGCACATAAAACATCTGCATCTCTGGCTGATATGGGCATAAAAGGGGACAAACTTATGGTGTGACCCCCATGCTCCCCTGACCTCTACCCCATTCAGAACCTTTGGAGCATCATTAAAAGGAGTGTCTATGATGGCGGGAGGCAGTTCACATCTAAGCAACAGCTCTGGGAGGGTATTCTGTCCTCATGCAAAACAATTGAAGCAGAAACCATCCAAAACCTGACAATTTCAATGGACGAGAGAGTTCAGAAGCTCCTTTCGAACAAGGGGTCCTATGTGAAAATGTAACATCACCTAGAATAAAGTTTTGAGTTGAAAACTGTTTGATTTCAGTTTCTAACAACCTGCTAATGCTTATAATTTCAAAAATGACCATTTTTTTGGTCTTTATTAAAATGAAAAGGTTGATCGAAAAGTTTGGGGGATCTAAGAGTGTGGCAACCCAGTAGTCATGATTACTTCGAATTCTGACAATATGAGGGTCATGCTGCAGGCAGTGCAGCAAGAAGGCACTTATGTGTCTTGCGCATCTCGGAGCCCCAAAATTATTTTCCGGGCTAGATGCAGCTAAAAATTATTTTTAATTTTAAATCTGGTGGAGCTTATTATAGATGGCCTAATAGGATCAGTGCTGCACACTGCTACAAAGCCCAAATTATTTTCCAGTCAAGATACAGATAAACATGATTAGTAATTTGAAAGCTTAAAACGGTTGGTAGGGTCATTTTAAACAATCATCAAGCTTTTACTCTCCCCAGGATGACACAGGGGTAGAAAAGTCGTTTCGGATCCATGATTTGTTCATCTTTATGAACGTGAGTCTGTCTACATTATCAGTGGAGAGCCGCGTGCGCTTATCTGTCAGCACACCACCAGCAGCGCTGAACACACGTTCAGACAGAACGCTGGCTGCGGGGCATGACAAGATCTCCAAGGCGTAAGTGGCTAGCTCCGGCCATTTATCCAGATTGGAAGCCCAAAAAGAGCAAGGGTCCAGTGACACAGTCGTGGCTTCAATGTTTACTTGGAGATACTCCTGTACCATCGTCTCTAGGCGTTGACTATGTGTCAGACTTCTTGTCTCCTGTGGCCTTGCAAAGGATGGGCTAAAAAAGTGGTGAAATGATTCCGCCAAATTGATGTTACCAGCAGATACTGTGGTTCTGTTATGGTTTGAGTGCTGAACACTCGACGGTCCCACGGTTGGCAAGTTGGAACTGTGAGATTCACTACGTGCACCACTGGTATTTTGTGGAAAAGCACATGTAAGATTCTGCAACAGTCTCTGCTGATACTCCTGCATGCGTGCATCCCTTTCTATGGCAGGAATAATTTCTGCAAATTTACTTTTGTACCGGGGATCTAACAGTGTGGCAACCCAGTAGTCAGGATTATTTCTAATTCTCACAATTCGAGGGTCATGTTGCAGGTAGTGCAGCAAGAAGGCACTCATGTGTGTTGCGCATCCAGGAGCACCAAGTCCCTGTTGTGTTGGTGGCGAGGTAACAATCATGCTTCCTTCCTCTGTCCTCTCCCCCCAACCTCGCACAACAGAAATGTGATCAAGGTCTCCCTCATCTGATGAGTCTTCCATCAGTTCGTCCTCCACTTCTTCCTGGGCTCCTGCACCTTCCTCACTAGTTTGGCTGCTACCATGCACCCTGGTAAAACCATCTCCCCCACCCTCACATGCCTGCCGCCTTGGTGCTGCCGACCGTCTGGACCTTGCAGATGTTAGCCCTTCCGCATACAACTCCTCCTCCTCTACTTCCTCCACCTCCTCTTGTGCCACCACCTGACTCCGAATTCTGTTTAACATGTGCTCCAGCATGTAAATCACCGGAATAGTCATGCTGATAATGGCATCGTCAGCACTAAACATCTTCGTCGCCATTTCAAAACTGTGCAGAAGGGTGCATAGGTCCCTGATCTGAGACCACTCCTCCAGCGTGATTTGCCCCACCTCTGAATCTCGTTGGCCCAGGCTATACGTCAGAACGTATTGCACCAGGGCTTGTCGGTGCTGCCACAGTCGCTGCAACATGTGCAGAGTTGAATTCCACCGGGTAGGCACATCGCATTTTAGCCGGTGAAGTGGCAGGCCCAACGACTTCTGTAGAGATGTAAGTCGCTGAGCTGCGGGATGCGAACGGCGGAAGTGAGCACACAGCGACCGTGCCCTCTGCAGAAGGCCATCTAGTCTGGGATAGTGGGCTAAAAATTGCTGGACAACCAGGTTCAACACGTGAGCCATACAAGGCACGTGTGTGACATTGCCCCGGCGAAGGGCCGCACCCAGGTTTGCAGCATTGTCGCACACGGCCTTCCCTGGTTTCAGGTCCAGTGGAGACAACCATTCATGAAATTGGTTCTCCAGAGCTGACCACAACTCCTCAGCTGTGTGACTCACATTTCCCAGACATTTCAATGTAAAAACCGCCTGATGACGTTGAGCCCTACTGCCAGCATAGTAAGGAGGTGTGCAGGATCCCTTCTGCGCAGTTAGAAAGCTTGTGGCATGACCAGACAGGCTTTGGGTGCAGGTGGAAGACCGAGAGGAGGTTGAGGAGGCAGAAGCAGTGGAGGAACTTTGACATAAAGAGGATTGACGCACAACTCGTGGCGACGGCAAGACTTGGACAGCAGCCCCTTGTCCTGCTGTCACCATAGTTACCCAGTGCCCAGTCAGCGACATGTAACGCCCCTGTCCATGCCTACTCGTCCAAGTGTCTGTGGTGAAATGCACCCTGTCACACACAGAGTTTCTCAAAGAAGCAGTGATGTTGTGTGCGACATGCTGGTGGAGCGCAGGCACACCTTTCTTTGAGAAGTAGTGCCGACTGGGCATCTGGTACTGGGGCACTGCGACGGACATAAGGTCTCGAAAATGCTCTGTGTCCACCAGGCGGAAAGGCAGCATTTCTGTAGCCAAGAGCTTGCAGATGGTGAAATTCAACCTCTTAGCTTTCTCATGGCTAGGAGGAAATGGTCTTTTACTTGTCCACATCTGAGGGACCAAGGGCTGGCTATTGTGCTTAGACGGGGTTGATAAGGGTGTCCCCGGCAAACTGCCGGTCTGTGAGGAAGATGCAGGCGGACATGTTAGGTTGCCTTGATCCAAAGGTGGTGCTATTGATGTCGGACAGCGCTCAACACCAGCTGCTGTTACCACCTCCAAAGAAAATGATGACCTGCCAATCACGCTGGCTGTTGCGGGTAAAGAGGTGGCAGGTCTGCGCCCCAAAACAGGTGTGACTGCTGTCCCCCCAGTCACAGAGGATGAAGAGGCCGCGGATGCACAAGATATGGCAGACGGTGGTTGGCCCGGCCGGCTAGGCCGCATTGTAGCACACTGAGCTTCCCACTGCAACTTATGCTTCATGTCCATGTGCCGGTTCATGCATGAAGTACTCAAACTATGTATTTTTTGGCCTCTACTTAGCTTTTGCTGACAAATGTTACAGATAACACGAGTTGGGTCATCTATATCGATCTGAAAAAATGCCCAGGCTATGCAAGGCTTAGCACCCATGCGACCTGAAGAGCAACCACGACTTGTGGTGAGAGGCAGAGTTGTGTTTGAGGATGCAGTTGTTGACGTGCTTCGAGTACTACGTCTCTGTCCAGGAAGGCGCAACCTGACCTCATCGTCACTAGCATCTTCCTCCACCTCTTCTGCTGACCTCATCTCTTGGCTGACTGTGGGTTGACAGTAAGTGGGATCTCCAACCTCATCATCATCACCCTGTGTGTTATCACACCCGTCGTCCTCAGAGCCAACCTGTTCCTGCCCTGACAAAAAACTATAAAGTTGTCGCTCCAATCAGGTATTGGAGTCTTTTCATCGTCTTCCTCATTGTCTCCACCAACAGGAGTTACAGTTTGGGAATGAGGGTCTACATTATGGTCAGAACCTTCTGCGTCTGGTCCTGGATCCGACTCATAAAGATTCTGGGCATCAGTGCAGATCATTTCCTCGTCTGGATTCACAGAAGCGCTGGAGTCGACCTCTGATTCCCAGGCTATAGTATGAGTAAACAGCTCTGCAGACTCAACCATCTGTTCTACCTCATACTCAGACGGGCAGCTGGAGATTTGGGAGCTGTGAGGAAGCAAGTGCGATTTGGGTGACACCTTTGAGGACTGGAGTATTTGTGATGTTGAAGTTGATGTGGAGGAGAGCCCACTTAAAGGAGCACTTGATATCCGTTGAAGCACCTGCTGTTTTTGTTCCTCATCTGGAATTTGTAGCGATTGGCGTGGCCGTAAGAAAGGGATCTTATCACATTGTCCGCTAAAAGAAGTAGACATTTTAGTTTGGCTGGAAGATGGTCTTTCTTCTGCAGATGTTACTGTTGCTTTAACACCTACCCCACGGACACAACCTTTTTTCCCCTTCCCAACACGCCTATTCCCCTTTCCACCAGCAGCAGGCCTTTTTCCACTCATTTTGGTGGTTAACTAATTCACAACTCTGGAGTTGTTTGCACAAAAAAACAATGGATGGTAACCGAGCAGAGCTGAGTGGCCAAACTGTGGTATTAGGCCAAAACTATTGGCTGGGTTAGATGCAGAAAAAAATATATTCAGTTTGCAACCTGATGGAGGTCAGTATAGATGGACTAATACAACAAGTCCCACACACAGCTAGAAGCCCAAATATTTTTTCAGAGGTAGATGCAGAAAAAAATATATTCAGTTTGCAACCTGATGGAGGTCAGTATAGATGGACTAATAGAGAAAGTCCCACACACTGCTAGAAGCCCAATATTTTTTCAGAGGTAGATGCAGAAAAAAAATATATTCAGTTTGCAACCTGATGGAGGTCAGTATAGATGGACTAATAGAATGATGCTATGCCCAAAAGATTTTACTTCACTAGGTGCAGTAAAAAAATTGGTATTCTATACACAGGTGGTATATCTTGCAACACTGATAGGCTACTCCACTGACTAACACACTCTGCAATAGGCCAAAAAGGATTAGCTTTGCTAGATTCAGCCAAATGCTGTGAAAAAAACTTGCACAGCACTGGCACAGACCTGCCTGGCAAAAACTGATAGGAACTGATGTAACCTAGTCCTGAAAAGGACTCCAATTACAATTAGTCTTTACTCCCACAATCTATCTATTTAAGAGCACAGACCTGCCTGATAAAAGTCGTAGGAAATGCTGTAACCTAGTCCTTAAAAGGACTGCAATCACAACTATTCCCTACTCCCAAGCTATCTGTAGATTTGTGCGAAAATTGGCTTGAAATTAACAAGGTATAGCGCACACAGCAACAGCGGTGCCGTCTAACACGCAGCTGCAGCAGTGAGAAAATGGTGGCGACGGGGAAAATGGCTTGGTCTTATAGGGCAAGGACATGTGACATACACTGCCAATGACACATGCCCTTGCTTGTGTGAAAAAAAGCACTTCGCTCCGTGTGTGCGCTGCTGATAGGCTGACAGATTGCACCTCCCCACTGCAAATGCGGGAAAGAGAAAAAAAAATGGAGATCTTCATTGTTCCTGCAGAGATCCATCCCCTGCCCCTCCCCCCACCCCGCTGTACACTCAAACTGCGTATTAACATTAATTTTCATCATTACTGAGAAAAAATCCAGTTATGATTTTGGTGCACGAACAGTTATCGAACATAACCTCGAACAGCCGAATTTTTCTCAAATTGTTCGTGTTCGCCGAACGGCTCGAACACCGCCCAAAACAGCTCGAATTTGAGATTGGCGAACAGTTCGAGTAGAACAACGCTCATCTCTATTATCTACCTCGAGTACTAGTATAGTGTCATCTACATCATATACAGAGGGACGTTTTACCTCAGACATTGAGCTCCTCCATTATCTACCTCGTGTACTAGTGTAGTGTCATCTACATCACATACAGAGGGACGTTTTAACTCAGACATTGTGCTCCTCCATTATCTACCTCGTGTACTACTGTAGTGTCATCTACATCCTATTCAGAGGGACGTTTTACCTCAGACATTGAGTCCTCCATTATCTACCTCGTGTATTAGTGAAGTGTCATCTACATCACATACAGAGGGACACTTTACCTCAGACATTGAGCTCCTCCATTATCTACCTCGTGTACCTGTGTAGTGTCATCTACATCACATACAGAGGGACACTTTACCTCAGACATTGACCTCCTCCATTATCTACCTCTTGTACTAGTGTAGTGTCATCTACCTCACATACAGAGGGACGTTTTACCTCAGACATTGAGCTCCTCCATTATCTACCTCGTGTACTAGTGTAGTGTCATCTACATCACATACAGAGGGACGTTTTACCTCAGACATTGAGCTCCTCCATTATCTACCTCGTGTACTAGTGTAGTGTCATCTACATCACATACAGAGGGACTTTTTACCTCAGACATTGTGCTCCTCCATTATCTACCTCGTGTACTAGTGTAGTGTCATCTACATCACATACAGAGGGACGTTTTACCTCAGACATTCAGCTCCTCCATTATCGACCTCGTGTACTAGTGTAGTGTCATCTACATCATATACAGAGGGACATTATACCTCAGACATTGTGCTCCTCCATTATCTACCTCGCGTACTAGTGTAGTGTCATCTACATCATATACAGAGGGAAGTTTTATCTCAGACATTGAGCTCCTCCATTATCTACCTCATGTACTAGTGTAGTGTCATCTACATCACATACAGAGAGACACTTTACCTCAGACATTGAGCTCCTCCATTATCTACCTCGTGTATTAGTGTAGTGTTATCTACATCACATACAGAGGGACACTTTACGTCAGACATTGTGCTCCTCCATTATCTACCTTGTGTACTAGTGTAGTGTCATCTACATCACATATAGAGGGACACTTTACCTCAGACATTGAGCTCCTCCATTATCTACCTCGTGTACTAGTGTAGTGTCATCTACATCACATACAGAGAGACACTTTACCTCAGACATTGAGCTCCTCCATTATCTACCTCGTGTACCTGTGTAGTGTCATCTACATCACATACAGAGGGACACTTTACCTCAGACATTGACCTCCTCCATTATCTACCTCGTGTACTAGTGTAGTGTCATCTACCTCACATACAGAGGGACGTTTTACCTCAGACATTGAGCTCCTCCATTATCTACCTCGTGTACTAGTGTAGTGTCATCTACATCACATACAGAGGGACGTTTTACCTCAGACATTGTGCTCCTCCATTATCTACCTCATGTACTAGTGTAGTGTCATCTACATCACATACAGAGGGACATTTTACCTCAGACATTGTGCTCCTCCATTATCTACCTCGTGTACTAGTGTAGTGTCATCTACATCACATACAGAGGGACGTTTTACCTCAGACATTGAGCTCCTCCATTATCGACCTCGTGTACTAGTGTAGTGTCATCTACATCATATACAGAGGGACGTTATACCTCAGACATTGTGCTCCTCCATTATCTACCTCGTGTACTAGTGTAGTGTCATCTACATCATATACAGAGGGAAGTTTTATCTCAGACATTGAGCTCCTCCATTATCTACCTCATGTACTAGTGTAGTGTCATCTACATCACATACAGAGGGACGTTTTACCTCAGACATTGAGCTCCTCCATTATCTACCTCGTGTACTAGTGTAGTGTCATCTACATCACATACAGAGAGACACTTTCCCTCAGACATTGAGCTCCTCCATTATCTACCTCGTGTATTAGTGTAGTGTTATCTACATCACATACAGAGGGACACTTTACGTCAGACATTGTGCTCCTCCATTATCTACCTTGTGTACTAGTGTAGTGTCATCTACATCACATATAGAGGGACACTTTACCTCAGACATTGAGCTCCTCCATTATCTACCTCGTGTACTAGTGTAGTGTCATCTACATCATATACAGAGGGACGTTATACCTCAGACATTGTGCTCCTCCATTATCTACCTCGCGTACTAGTGTAGTGTCATCTACATCACATATAGAGGGACACTTTACCTCAGACATTGAGCTCCTCCATTATCGACCTCGTGTACTAGTGTAGTGTCATCTACATCATATACAGAGGGACGTTATACCTCAGACATTGTGCTCCTCCATTATCTACCTCGCGTACTAGTGTAGTGTCATCTACATCATATACAGAGGGAAGTTTTATCTCAGACATTGAGCTCCTCCATTATCTACCTCATGTACTAGTGTAGTGTCATCTACATCACATACAGAGGGACGTTTTACCTCAGACATTGAGCTCCTCCATTATCTACCTCGTGTACTAGTGTAGTGTCATCTACATCACATACAGAGAGACACTTTACCTCAGACATTGAGCTCCTCCATTATCTACCTCTTGTATTAGTGTAGTGTTATCTACATCACATACAGAGGGACACTTTACGTCAGACATTGTGCTCCTCCATTATCTACCTTGTGTACTAGTGTAGTGTCATCTACATCACATATAGAGGGACACTTTACCTCAGACATTGAGCTCCTCCATTATCTACCTCGTGTACTAGTGTAGTGTCATCTACATCACATACAGAGAGACACTTTACCTCAGACATTGAGCTCCTCCATTATCTACCTCGTGTACCTGTGTAGTGTCATCTACATCACATACAGAGGGACACTTTAACTCAGACATTGACCTCCTCCATTATCTACCTCGTGTACTAGTGTAGTGTCATCTACATCACATACAGAGGGACGTTTTACCTCAGACATTGAGCTCCTCCATTATCTACCTCGTGTACTAGTGTAGTGTCATCTACATCCTATACAGAGGGACGTTTAACCTTAGACATTGAGTCCTCCATTATCTACCTCATGTACTAGTGTAGTGTCATCTACATCATATACATAGTGACTATTTACCTCAGACATTTAGACCTCCATTATCTACCTTGTGTACTAGTGTAGTGTCATCTACATCATATACAGAGGGACGTTTTACCTCAGACATTGAGCTCCTCCATTATCTACCTCGTGTACTAGTGTAGTGTCATCTACATCACATACAGAGGGACGTTTTACCTCAGACATTGAGCTCCTCCATTATCTACCTCGTGTACTAGTGTAGTGTCATCTACATCCTATACAGAGGGACGTTTAACCTTAGACATTGAGTCCTCCATTATCTACCTCATGTACTAGTGTAGTGTCATCTACATCATATACAGAGGGACGTTTTACCACAGACATTGAGCTCCTCCATTATCTACCTCGTGTTCTAGTATAGTGTCATCTACATCACATACAGAGGGACGTTTTACCTCAGACATTGAGTCCTCCATTATCTACCTCGTGTTCTAGTATAGTGTCATCTACATCACATACAGAGCGACGTTTTACCTCAGACATTGAGTCCTCCATTATCTACCTCGTGGACTAGTGTATTGTCATCTACATCATATACAGAGGGACGTTTTACCTCAGACATTGTGCTCCTCCATTATCTACCTCGTGTACTAGTATACTGTTATCTACATCACATAGAGAGACACTTTGCTCCTCCATTATCTACCTCGTGTACTAGTGTAGTGTCATCTACATCATATACAGAGGGACGTTTTACCTCAGACATTGTGCTCCACCATTATGTACCTCGTTTACTAGTGTAGTGTCATCTACATCACATACAGAGGGACGTTTTACCTCAGACATTGTGCTCCTCCATTATCTACCTCGTGTACTACTGTAGTGTCATCTACATCCTATACAGAGGGACGTTTTACCTCAGACATTGAGCTCCTCCATTATCTACCTCGTGTACTAGTGTAGCGTCATCTACATCACATACAGAGGGACACTTTACCTCAGACATTGTGCTCCTCCATTATCTACCTCATGTACTAGTATAGTGTCATCTACATCACATACAGAGGGATGTTTTATCTCAGACATTGTGCTCCATTATCTACCTCGTGTACCAGTGTAGTGTCATCTACATCACATACAGAGGGACACTTTACCTCAGACATTGAGCTCCTCCATTATCTACCTCGTGTACTAGTGTAGTGTCATCTACATCCTATACAGAGGGACGTTTTACCTCAGACATTGTGCTTCTCCATTATCTACCTCGTCTACTAGTGTAGTGTCATCTACATCACATACAGAGGGACGTTATACCTCAGACATTGAGCTCCTCCATTATCTACCTCGTGTACTAGTGTAGTGTCATCTACATCATATACAGAGGGAAGTTTTACCTCAGACATTGTGCTCCTCCATTATCTACCTCGTGTACTAGTATAGTGTCATCTACATCCTATACAGAGGGACGTTTTACCTCAGACATTGAGCTCCTCCATTATCTACCTCGTGTACTAGTATAGTGTCATCTACATCACATACAGAGGGACACTTTACCTCAGACATTGAGCTCCTCCATTATCTACCTCGTGTACTAGTGTAGTGTCATCTACATCACATACAGAAGGACGTTTTACCTCAGACATTGAGCTCCTCCATTATCTACCTCGTTTACTAGTGTAGTATCATCTACATCATATACAGAGGGACGTTTTACCTCATACATTGAGCTCCTCCATTATCTACCTCATGTACCAGCCTCACTCACTGCCCCTGTCTTCACACTGCAGACATGGCTGATATCTCATATAGTGATGGTATTATACCCCACATCACATGTTTGTGTGGCGCCCCTGAGGGTTCAGTCGCCACAGAGGTACTGCATCTCACCCAGAGGTGAGGTCTCTCACTCTCAGTTAAGGAGGGAGTACTACCCGGGACCCACACATTTGCATCCATTACACTCCAGGAGGGAAGGGCGAGAATGCTCCTAAGGGAGAGCACAGTCCCTGGTCCCTGGCTGGAGGGTGGAACCATGTAGTGGGTGTGGGTGGAGGAAGAAGCACAGGGGAGCACTTCAACAGGAGTATAAAAAGGGGAGCCATCTTGGGAGTGGTCAGAGCAGTCTGACAGAACAGTCAGATAGGAGAAGTAGTGGGAGCAGGAGCTCTGTAGGATTTCTGCTCAGAGAGAAAAGCGGGCCTAGTGTGAGAGGTCCAGGAGGAAAGGCTGAAGAGGAAGGGAGCAGCGGAAGGCTCCAGAAGTGAGGGGATCCCAGGGGCATGGCGAGTGAGGAAGCCACCCGTGCGCCCGAATCTGCAGGAATGTGGAGGGATCAGGCCACAGAGGGGACCGGCCCCTAAACTAATGTAGAACTACAAGGCTCAGCTAGGAACTGGAGGCTTCTGCACTTTCAGGGTGTAGTTGCTCATAGCTGCAACTAAATCGCCAAAAAGGTAGCCACACAGGATTCAGGGGACTGTAGGTTGCCCACCAAAAACTGAGGTTACTGGCTTGGAACACTGGATGCGAGGCGCAGGGCAGGAGGGTGAAAGCCAGTGCAGGAAGACGACCGAGGAAGGTACACAGAATGGGGTCCCGTCAAGTACTCCGGAGATACCTGGGAGTTTGCTGAACCCTTCCCTTGGTGAACGCAGGACGACGTAGGTGGTTATAATCTGGCAGTTGTAGCCAGGAGCAATGTGATAACCATGAGTAAACCTTGGAGACTGCACCCCCACTGTGTCCTGGAGTTATTATCTGCGCTATCACCTGCGCTACACTGCACAGCAATATCTACCTCATCTATAACATCACCACTACACAAACCTGGAGCTAAGCTCTGCCTGTGGAGAGCTGAACCAACTCTGCTGCGTCACAATCAGCTCCAGAGGATCTGCTCTTTATTCCCCTTTGATTGACCGCCCTCAGTCACGGAGCGGGTCACTGCCATTGTGACATCCCCCAGCACCGACCGGCCCGGCTACCAAGTACCCCACGGCCCAGGGGGCACGTCATTTGCAGCTTCTCATAGTCCTGGTGTGATGGTGGCTGTGGGGAGTGTGTGACAGGAGGAGCAGAATTTGGTAATTTTCCTTTGTTTAGGATGAAATAGCATGAGGACACATATTAGGGCGCAGATAGATGGCCGCATAACTCGTGCGAGCATCGACAGCTTGACAGCAGCACAGAAATACACCACACTGTCAAGCTCAGGTCAGGAGAGCAGACAGCCAGTTCGTGCACTGCGAAACGATGCTTGCACAAGTTATACGGCAGTCTGTCTGCTCCCTTACATTGACTCTCCTGCCTCGCAGACACAGTGCCTCTCCTGCCTCGCAGACGCAGTGACTCTGCTATATTTCCTCATCCATTAAATCTGTATTATCATTTCCTCACACTCTAATCTTCTTTACTACTGTGCTGTCACTTTACTACTGTGCTGTCACACACACTATCTGGACAGTTTTTTCAGTCTGTTATGGCTTTCTCTTCCTATCTCTATTACTAAGCTGTAAGCTCTGATATCCTGTCGCTGTCCAGATTCACGCCAAAATGGATGCTGCATTCCCTGCTTCTGCTTTTACACAGACTATTATAGTACCTCCTGATGACAACTTAGGCAATATGCGAGAAGTGAGTAGCAAATTGTTAGAATTTTCCAGTATCATCAAATTTTAAAAAGATTGACTACAGCCATCATCACACTTCATGGGTCTTCCATCGATTTCTACTTCCTGAGCCTTCTCGACATGCAGTAAATGAGTGCCTCAGCCAGTGATTGTCCTCCACAGTCACATATCCATGTGTCAGGATGTCATCTCTGCAGCAGGAAATGGAGGCTGATGGTGGAACAGGAGCGGCATGGCAGGAGCGACAGGGCAGGAGAGGCAGGGCAGAAGCGGCAGGGCAGGAGCGGCAAGGCAAGTGAGGCAGGGCAGGAGCGGCAGGGCAGGAGCATCAGGGCAGGAGCGGCAGGGCAGGAGCGGCAGGGCAGGAGTGGCAGGGCAGGAGCGGCAGGGCAGGAGCATCAGGGCAGGAGCGGCAGGGCAGGAGCGGCAGGGCAGGAGCATCAGGGCAGGAGCGGCAGGGCAGGAGCGGCAGGGCAGGAGTGGCAGGGCAGGAGCGGCAGGCGATGTCAGTGCTGCTGACATTTTAAGTTGTTAAAGAACAAAAAAACTAAGCAGACGCCTAATTTAATTTTTCTCTGCAATGTGGATTTCAAGTCTGTGGTGCAAAATTCTGTGACTATGTGGCCGTATGTTGAGCAATGTGGATTTCTTGCTTGTGGGTGTCCTCGATTACACTTCAAAATCTCTGGTGTCAGAAGTGGTCATACGGTAAATGACGCCTGCAGTGGTTATACGGTAAATGACGCCTGCAGTGGTTATACGGTAAATGACGCCTGCAGTGGTTATACGGTAAATGACGCCTGCAGTGTACAGTCACTGACCGCCATCAGGTCACCGTAGACATAGTTAGTCTTAATAATTCTCGGGACACTATAGATCCATATGTCAGAGGTTTCCTCTCTCGCACACAGTACATATCTTTATACGACCAGGATCCTGCTACCAGCTGGATGATCGGAGCGTGAATGTCGCCAGTCAGATTAATTACTTCACCGCCATCGTAACTGAGATCTGCAGCATCAGCATCATACGCAGCGGTAAGAACATATGGCGGTGTAATATATCACTTATATCAGTCACTGAGTGCTCCACTCTGGAGACTTTATTTCCCGTGAATCTAGATTTATCTTAGTGGCTTCATCTCCATCTGTTCCCAACATTTTATTTGAGAATCAAATGATCCATCACATTACCTAAACCACCATATATACCGCACTGTGGGCACATTAAACACCATATATACTGCACTAAACAGCTGATGTAGGTGGAGTCAGTGCTGAGGAGCTGATGTAGGTGGAGCCAGTGCTGAGGAGCTGATGTAGGTGGGGTCAGTGCTGAGGAGCTGATGTAGGTGGAGCCAGTGCTGAGGAGCTGATGTAGGTGGAGCCAGTGCTGAGGAGCTGATGTAGGGGTAGCCAGTGCTGAGGAGATGATGTAGATGGTGCAAATTCTGAGGAGGTGATGTAGGTGAGGTCAGTGCTGAGGAGCTGATGTAGGCGTAGCCAGTGCTGAGGAGCTGATATAAGGGTAGCCAATGCTGAGGAGCTGATGTAGGTGGGGTCAGTGCTGAGGAGCTGATGTAGGTGGGGTCAGTGCTGAGGAGCTGATGTAGGTGGGGTCAGTGCTGAGGAGCTGATGTCGGTGGAGCCAGTGCTGAGGAGATGATGTAGATGGCACAAATTCTGAGGGGCTGATGTAGATGGAGCCAGTGCTGAGGAGCTGATGTAGGTGGAGGCAGTGCTGAGGAGCTGATGTAGGTTGGGTCAGTGCTGAGGAGCTGATGTAGGTTGGGTCAGTGCTGAGGAGCTGATGTAGGTGGAGCCAATGATGAGGAGCTGATGTAGGTGGATCCAGTGATGAGGAGTTGATGTAGGTGGATCCAGTGCTGAGGAGCTGATGTAGGTGGGTCAGTGCTGAGGAGCTGATGTAGGTGGGTCAGTGCTGAGGAGATGATGTAGGTGGAGCCATTGCTGAGGAGCTGATGTAGGGGTAGCCAGTGCTGAGGAGCTGATATAGGTGAGGTCAGAGCTGAGGAGCTGATGTTGATGGATCCAGTGCTGAGGAGCTGACATAGGGGTAGCCAGTGCTGAGGAGCTGATGTAGGTGGAGCTAGTGCTGAGGAGCTGATGTAGGTGGGGTCAGTGCTGAGGAGCTGATGTAGATGGCGCAAATTCTGAGGAGCTGATGTAGGTGGAGCCAGTGCTGAGTAGCTGATGTAGGTTTGGTCAGTGCTGAGGAGCTGATGTAGGTGGAGTCAGTGCTCAGGAGCTGATGTTGGTGGATCCAGTGCTGAGGAGCTGATGTAGGGTTAGCCAGTGCTGAGGAGCTGATGTAGATGGAGCCAGTGCTGAGGAGCTGATGTAGGTGGAGCCAGTGCTGAGGAGCTGATGTAGGTAGAGCCAGTGCTGCGGATCTGATGTAAGTGGAGCCTGTGCCGAGGAGCTGATGTAGGCGGGGTCAATGCTGAGGAGCCGATGTAGATGGCACTAGTGCTGAGGAGCTGATGCAGATGGTGCAAATTCTGGGGAGCTGATGGTGAAGCCAGTGCTGAAGAGCTGATGTAGGTGGAGCCAGTGCTGAGGAGCTGATGTAGGTGGAGTCAGTGCTGAGGAGCTGATGTAGGTGGAGCCAGTGCTGTGGATCTGATGTAAGTGGAGCCAGTGCCGAGGAGCTGATGTAGGTGGGGTCAATACTGAGGAGCCCATGTAGATGGCGCTAGTGCTGAGGAACTGATGGAGATGGCGCAAATTCTGAGGAGCTGATGTTGGTGGATCCAATGCTAAAGAGGTGATGTAGGTGGAGCCAGTGCTGAGGAGCTGATGTAGGTGGAGCCAGTGCTGAGGAACTGATGTAGGTGGAGCCAGTGCTGAGGAGCTGATGTAGGTGGTGCCAGTGCTGAGGAGCTGATGTAGGTGGAGCCAGTGTTGAGGAGCTGATGTAGGTGGGGTCAGTGCTGAGAAGCTGATGTTGGTGGATCCAGTGCTGAGGAGCTGATGTAGGTGGAGCCATTGCTGAGAAGCTAGTGTAGATGATGCAAATTCTGAGGAGCTGATGTGGGTGGAGTCAGTGCTGAAGAGCTGATGTTGGTGGAGCCAGTGCTGAGGAGCTGATGTAGGTGGAGCCAGTGCTGATGTAGGTGGAGCCAGTGCTGAGGAGCTGATGTGGGTGGAGCCATTGCTGAGGAGCTGATGTAGATGGTGAAAATTCTGAGGAGCTGATGTTGGTGGAGCCAGTGCTGAAGAGCTGATGTAGGTGGAGCCAGTTCTGAGGAGCTGATGTAGGTGGAGCTAATGCTGAGGAGCTGATGTAGGTGGTGCCAATGCTGAGGAGCTGATGTAGGTGGACCCATTTCTGAGGAGCTGATGTAGGTGGTGCCAGTGCTGAGGAGCTGATGTAGGTGGACCCATTTCTGAGGAGCTGATGTAGGTGGTGCCAGTGCTGAGGAGCTGATGTAGCGGCAAGGTTCTGTTGATAGCGGCACAGACCTTTGCATACAGGAATGGTTTTGCAGATTCAGGCTTTAGTACATGGCTTATCAGTTCTCTCCAGTTCCACAGATGAATACATTTGGCACATATCTTCACCTCTCTATGTCAGATACCAGTAATGGTCCAGCAGCTTCCTCTGGTGTCCCTGCCGGGGAAGCCTCAGTATTCTGTAACTAAGCCCCCATAGCGGACACTTCTCACATATCCTTCCATACAGGACAACTCTTCTCACATCCCAGTTGGCCATCCTAGTTGCTCCCGGCAGTCTCTCACACATCAGTCTCTCCTTTCTCTTCTGTAGACAGCACTCCGATGTCACCACGGCCATCTTCTTCCAGTAATCCCTACCAAGCAGATTCTGCCACTAATTCACTAAAATTCTTTGAGCGTCTCTGTTTCAGCTCCTATAATGCAGCAGTAACTTGTTGCCCCTAAACTTTTAACTCCATCGATAGCTACTCTGAACTGTAACTAAACCCCAGGTCCAAGCCCCAACCTTTCTTCTGGAAACTCCTGCATAAACGCCCCACCGTGCCTCAAGTACATCCAGTGCCAGCACATGGGGCCAAACCCTCTCTACACTCATTAGTGTAGGATAATGGGGGAAGATAACAACCCCGCAGCTGTTGGACCAGTAGAAGTTCTCATAACCTCGTTGTGAACAATAATATTCCCATTCACTGGTAACAAGTAGAGAATCTGGGGGAATCGGAGGACATGTTGTACAGGAAGGTTGGAGTGTGACTTCCCGTTCAGGTCGCCCGTTATCTACCAACAACATGAGAAATCTTCTTTCTTTCCTTAGGAATTTGTTACATACTGATCCTGATCCCCATCATGCTCCTCTTTGACATATTGAGATCTCGTGGTGAGTGATCCAGCTTTACGTCTTCATATATAAAAAGCCCCATATCTGTGACTGTGGGAAGCCGATTACCGTTGAACGTGATGGCGCTGGTGTCGATTTATATCATTTCTTGCAAAGCTTTTTCCTTTCTGTTGTTTTGCAGGATACCTGGATTGTCTCCTAAACGATTCTCTAATCTCCTTCTTCAGGAACATATTTTTCTGTTGCACATGTTGCAGTAAGTTTTATGTTTGTCAAGATTTAGTCCCCGATTTATGAAGGTGTTTTCATCAGAATTCTGTTTTTTTACGCCAGTCCCATCCAGTGTCGCCAAAATGGGCAGAGGTGGGGTGGGACAGGAGGTGGCGAAGGCCGCCCAGCAAATTCTTCAAAACTTATGCCTGAAATGTACTCCAGTCCCTGACTAGAGTAACATTTCCACAGTGCTGTAAAAAACTTGTAAGACGCAATCTGATTCCAGCTCCATGCAATAGGATTGTGGGGTAAAACGCCAGCCTTAATGAATCGTGCCCTTAGGAATATGTTATAAAGAAAATGTCCGACCCTGAAGTAACATTTTGGCATTTTTCCTCCTGTTTAGGTGACGACCTGAGTTCCAAATGTAAGCGGATCACCCGGTGTCTGTGGAGCGTATTCACACTGCTGATTCAGGTCCTGTTTACTATCGCTGTTGGGATTTTATCCTTTGGAAGTGGTGAGTGTCCACTGACCTTAATCTGCGGAAGATATCAGATAAGCTGTTGTCAGATCTGTTACCACCAGGGTGGAGTTATTGTGTCTTTTTCGCTAGTGAAACCAAAGAAATGAGCCGGAGCACAAGTTGGTATACATGCAGTAGAAGCATGTTCACACTTTGGTCATTTAACAGAAAAAAACTTATATAGAAACAAAATGAGCATAGACCCTGCCGATACACTGCCAATTTTGCAACTATTGCCACCTAGAAAGAATGGAGAGGTCTGTAATTTGTATCGTAGGTACACTTCAACTGTGAGAGAATCTAAAAAGAAAAACCAGAAGATCAAATTTTATGATTTTTACATAATTAAATTACATTTTATTGCATGAAATAAATATTTGATCACCTACCAACCATCAAGAATTCTGGCTCTCGCAGACCTGTTAGTTTTTATTTATGAAGCCTCCTACTCTGCACTCATTACTTGTATTAATTGCACCTATTTGAACTCATTACCTGTATAAAAGACACCTGTCCACACACTCAATCAATCACACTCCAACCTCTCCACCATGGCCAAGACCAAAGAGCTGTCTAAGGACACCAGGGACAAAAGTGTAGACCTGCCCAATGCAGGGATGGGTTACAGGACAATAGGCAAACAGCTTGGTGAGAAGGGAACAACTGCTAGTGCAATTATTAGAAATTGAAGCAACACAAGACTGTTAATCTTCCACGGACTGGGTCTCCATGCAAGATCTCGCCTCATGGGTTAAGGATGATACTGAAAAAGGTCAGGAATCAGCCCAGAACTACATGGGAGGACCTGGTCAAAGACCTGAAGAAAGCTGGGACCACAGTCTCAAACATTACCGTTAGTAATACACTACGCCGTCATGGATTAAAATCCTGCAGGGCATGCAAGGAGGAGTACAACCCAAAGAACACCATCCCAACCGTGAAGCATGGTGGGGGAAACCTCATACCTCGGGGGTGCTTTTCTGCAAAGGGGACAAGACGACGGCACTATGTTGAAGGGAGGATGGATGGGGTCATGTATTGCAAGATTTTGGCCAACAACCTCCTTCTCTCAGAGCATTGAAGATGGTCGTGGCTGGGTCACCGAAACCTGGAAAATCTGGAGAAGATCTGTATGGAGGAGGGGGCCAATATCCCTGCTGCAGTGTGTGCAAAATGATCAAGGACTACAGGAAACGTCTGACCTCTGTAATTGCAAACAAAGGTTTCTGGACCAAATATGAAGTTCTGTTTTTCTATTGTATCAAATACTTATTTCATGCAATAAAATGCAAATTAATTATGTAAATCATATAATGTGATTTTCTGGATTCATTGTTAGATTCTGTCTCTCACAGATGAAGTGTACGTATGATAAAAATTACAGACTTCTCCATTCTTTGTAGGTGGGAAAACTTGCAAAATCAGCAGTGGATCAAATACATATTTCCCCACTGTGTGTGTGTGTGTATATATGTATAATATACAGTCATATGAAAAAGTTTGGGCACCCCTATTAATCTTAAGCTTAATGTTTTATAAAAATTGGTGTTTTTGCAACAGCTATTTCAGTTTGATATATGTAATAACTGTTGGACACAGTAATGTTTCTGCCTTGAAATGAGGTTTATTGTACTAACAGAAAATGTGCAATCTGCATTCAAACAAAATTTGAGAGGTGCATAAGTATGGGCACCCTTATCATTTTCTTGTTTTAAATACTCCTACCTACTTTTTACTGACTTGCTAAAGCACTTTATTTGGTTTTGTAACCTCATTAAGCTTTGAACTTCATAGCCAGGTGTATGCAATCATGAGAAAAGCTACTTAAAGTGGCCACTTTGCAAGTTGTTCTCCTGTTTGAATCTCCTCTGAAGAGTGGCATCATGGGCTCCTCAAAAAAAACTGTCAAATGATCTGAAAACAAAGATTATTCAACATAGTTGTTCAGGGGAAGGATACAAAAAGCTGGCTCAGAGATTTAACCTGTCAGTTTCCACTATGAGAAACATAGTAAGGAAATGGAAGAACACAGTGACAGTTCTTGTTAAGGCCAGAAGTGGCAGGCCAAGGAAAACATCAGAAAGGCAGAGAAGATGAATGGTGAGATCAGTCAAGGACAATCCTCAGACCACCTCCAGAGAGCTGCAGCATCAACTTGCTGCAGATGGTGTCACTGTGCATCGGTCAACTATACAACGCACTTTGCACAAGGAGAAGCTGTATGGGAGAGTGATGCGAAAGAAACCGTTTCTGCAAGCACGCCACAAACAGAGTCGGCTGAGGTATGCAAAAGCACATTTGGAGAAGCCAATTTCTTTTTGGAAGAAGGTCCTGTGGACAGATGAAACCAAGACTGAGTTTTTTGGTCATACAAAAAGGCGTTATGCATGGTGGCAAAAAAAAACACAGCATTCCAAGAAAAACACTTGCTACCCACAGTAAAATTTGGTGGAGGTTCCATCATGCTTTGGGGCTGTGTGGCCAATGCCGGCACTGGGAATCTTGTTAAAGTTGAGGGACGCATGGATTCCACTCAGTATCAGCAGATTCTTGACAATAGTGTTCAAGAATCAGTGATAAAGTTGATGTTACGCAGTGGATGGATCTTTCAGCAAGACAATGATCCAAAACACCGCTCCAAATCTATTCAGGCATTCATGCAGAGGAACAATTACAATGTTCTGGAATGGCCATCCCAGTCCCCAGACCTGAATATCATTGAACATCTGTGGGATCATTTGAAGAGGGCTGTCCATGCTCGGCGACCATCAAACTTAACTGAACTGGAATTGTTTTGTAAAGAGGAATGGTCAAAAATACCTTCATCCAGGATCCAGGAACTCATTAAAAGCTACAGGAAGCGACTAGAGGCTGTTATTTTTGCAAAAGGAGGATCTACTAAATATTAATGTCACTTTTCTGGTGAGGTGCCCATACTTATGCACCTGTCAAATTTTGTTTGAATGCAGATTGCACATTTTCTGTTAGTACAATAAACCTCATTTCAAGGCAGAAACATTACTGTGTCCAACAGTTATTACATAGATCAAACTGAAATAGCTGTTGCAAAAACACCAATTTTTATAAAACATTAAGCTTAAGATTAATAGGGGTGCCCAAACTTTTTCATATGACTGTATATATATATATATATATATATACAGTACAGACCAAAAGTTTGGACACACCTGCTCATTTAAAGATTTTTCTGTATTTTCATGACTATGAAAATTGTACATTCACAATGAAGGCATCAAAACTATGAATTAACACATGTGGAATTATATACTTAACAAAAAAAAGTGTGAAACAACTGAAAATATGTCTTATATTCTAGGTTCTTCACAGTAGCCACCTTTTGCTTTGATGACTGCTTTGCACACTCTTGGCATTCTCTTGATGAGCTTCAAGAGGTAGTCACCGGAAATGGTCTTCCAACAATCTTGAAGGAGTTCCCAGAGATGCTTAGCACTTGTTGGCCCTTTTGCCTTCACTCTGCGGTCCAGCTCACCCCAAACCATCTCGATTGGGTTCAGGTCTGGTGACTGTGGAGGCCAGGTCATCTGGCGTAGCACCCCATCACTCTCCTTCTTGGTCAAATAGCCCTTACACAGCCTGGAGGTGTGTTTGGGGTCATTGTCCTGTCGAAAAATAAATGATGGTCCAACTAAACGCAAACCGGATGGAATAGCATGCCGCTGCAAGATGCTGTGGAAGCCATGCTGGTTCAGTATGCCTTCAATTTTGAATAAATCCCCAACAGTGTCACCAGCAAAGCACCCCCACACCATCACACCTCCTCCTCCATGCTTCACGGTGGGAACCAGACATGTAGAGTCCATCCGTTCACCTTTTCTGCGTTGCACAAAGACACGGTGGTTGGAACCAAAGATCTCAAATTTGGGCTCATCAGACCAAAGCACAGAATTCCACTGGTCTAATGTCCATTCCTTGTGTTCTTTAGCCCAAACAAGTCTCTTCTGCTTGTTGCCTGTCATTAGCAGTGGTTTCCTAGCAGCTATTTTACCATGAAGGCCTGCTGCACAAAGTCTCCTCTTAACAGTTGTTGTAGTGATTAGTGTTGAGCCACCCCCGTAGTGTTCGAGTTCGGTTCGGTTCGTCGAACACCCGTGTGTTCGCCGAACTGTTCGTCAAACTGTTCGTCGAACACCTTCGAACACCGTTAAAACCAATGGCAGGCAAACAAAAACACATAGAAACACATAGAAAACACCTTCAAAGGTGTCCAAAAGCTGACAAACTGCTCAGAAGACACAACTAACACATGGAAAAGTGACAAGTACATATAGTCATGCGAAAATAAAAGAGGTGGAGGAGTAAAAGGAGGGGGAGACACAGATATATGCATGTCATGCCCTTCTAAAATCCAAAAAGTGAGAAGCCGACACGGCCAGTCCGCTCCTGCCCGTGCCACCTCCGTGTCGCCGGGTTTGTGCCAGAGCCGCGGTGAACCCTGATGGCCAGCCCCCCTCTCCCAATACTGGTGCCTGTCCGCTGGTGGGTCGAGCGAGCCCCCCTGTGGTGGAGGCAGCTCTAAGCTTTTTAATTTAAATTGTCTCTCTAATTTGAATGAATACACTTTAAATCCATTTACAAGGATCTATTGGAGGGCAAGTCTCATGCCAGCAGCCGCGTAATTCCAGCTCCAGTAGCGTCCACTAAAACTGCTGCAGTTAAAAAGCTTTTATAAGGATCGAGCTCGGCTGTCCACAGCAAGGCATCCTACTGCCAGTCCCAGCCCCTATGCCTTGGGGTGCCTCCTGATGCTCTTCACTAAGTATCCCATGGTCCCGAAGCATTTCCTTTGAAAAAATTAAGTGTCTAAACTACAGGTGGTGTAGCTTGCTTAACAGCCGGGATAATCCGCTGACTAGCAGACACTGCTACTAGGCACAAAGTATTTCCTGGGCTAGATGCAGTTAAAAATTTGTAATTAGATACTCTCGTTGGATGCTGAGAAAGCATTCCATAGAGTCTCCTGGCACGCCATATATGATTCTCTTAAAAAGCTTGGGGTAGGGGTCTAGGGGACCCTTTTATAGCCAAAATCACGGCCCTGTATCACAATACGTCACCTAGGCTGAAGATAAATGGAACTGTAGCACCCTGAGGGCTCGGTTGCTACAGACGTATTGCACCTCACCCAGAGGTGTGATATCTCACTCTCAGATAAGGATGTAGTGTGGATCAGGACCCGACACCTGCATGCATTACACCACATTGCCGTGGGGCAGGGCGACCAATATGCCCCTGAGATGGGCACGCCAGTCCCTGTCCCTGGCTGGAGTGGGGGGAGGGAACACTGAGGAAGGGGAACCCTGTAGTGCAGGAGCAGGGAGTAAGCAGTTCCTGGGTGCATTGAGAAGGGAGTATAAAAGGTGGGCACCATCTTAGTTCAGTGCAGAGAAGTCTGAGCAGAAGTGGCAGGGAGCAGGGGCTCTGCATGAGCTCTGCTCCGGAGGCGGGCCTAGTAACAGAGGCCCAGGCCTGGAAGAGGGAGAAGGAAGGAAGAGGAGCGGAGAAGGCTCCAGGAACGAGGAATGAAGGGATCCCAGGGGTGCGGACGGGCGAGTCGCCACCGCACGCCCGAATCCACCTGCGTGGAGGGGTCAGGCCAAAGGGGGAGACCGGTCCCCGAACTAGTGGAGGCAGGAAACGACCCTCAGCTAGAAACCGGAGGCTCTGACATTTTATGTGGCGCAGCCCCTCGCTACACCCGCTAGGAAGGCACCACATAGGGTCAGGGAAACTGGCGCCAAGTTTACCAAGAGGAGGCCCGAGGCAGCCGGACAGAAGTGTTGGTAAGAAAGGCCAGACAAAGGA
The DNA here is from genome assembly GCF_046119375.1 of Phyllobates terribilis. NCBI lineage: Eukaryota > Metazoa > Chordata > Amphibia > Anura > Dendrobatidae > Phyllobates > Phyllobates terribilis. The sequence goes on along the minus strand of NW_027362761.1, from coordinate 1,225,505,106 downwards.
CACACAAAGGGGGTCCTGTGAAGTGCTCCAAAGTTATCTGGGAGTTGTCTGAGCCCCTCACCTGGTGAGCACAGTACGACGTGGGCAGCCGTTACCTGCAGACGTGGTCTGGATAAGAAGAACTGTGAGTAAAGGCCCTGAACTGCATCACTGACTCTGTGTCGTTACTGCTGCTGCCCTGCACCATCACCCCCATCCTCCGCATACACTGCCCTGAGGCTATACTCCTCCCGTGGGGAGTTATGCTACGCTCTGCTGCACCCACAACACCAGCCTCAGCGGTCTGCCCTGTAGCGGCGGTTCACTCTGACCGCAATCCACGGGTGGCGTAGTCGTACATTTAAACATCAAAACCACATAAATAGTTCCGCCACTGGTTTGACCGCCCTGAGCCACGGAACCGGGTCGCCGCCACGAAGACTACAACCACCAGCATCCACCAAAAAGGGTCCCGCTCCGGGTGTCCCAAGGCCCAGGGGGTGCGTCAGAACATTTTCATCACCTTTCATAATCACCAATGGGACAAGGCAGGGATGTCCTCTGTCCCCTCTCTTATACATCCTAGTGACGGAGCACCTGCTCTCATCAATTCGCCATAACCCCAATATTAGGTGGATTGAGGTGGGAGGCACCGAGTACAAGTGCTCTCTATTTGCTGATGATGTCTTAATATATATCACTCCATCACATATATCCATCCCTGCTGTTATGGCTGAAATAGATCATGGTCAAATTTTAAAATCAATGCTGCGAAGTCTGAGGCCCTTGATGTCTCCCTCCCCAAATCCATACAGGATTCCATCCAGTCCAACTTTCCCTTTGCCTGACCCTCACAGGGTATCAAATACTTAGGAATTCCTATTCATAGAGACCTCTCCCGTCTATGTTATCTTAATTTTGGGCCCTTTATTGAACAACTCCATACAGACCACGGTTGACAAGTTAGAACTGTAAGATTCACTACGTGAACCACTGGTGTTTTGTGGAAAAGCACATGTACACTGTGTTCCAAATTATTATGCAAAAAGTGTTTAGGAGTGATAAGGGAAGAATTTGTTTGTTTGTCAGTTAAACTCATTGATGGTGATGTGTGTCAGGGCTCTTTATATCACTGTAAGCAATTGCAGACACCAGTGCTAATTAGTTTGGCAGGTGTGTCCAATGAAAGGCAAGACTACTTAAGAAGGCTCTCTCACATTATTAAGCAGCCTACATTTTCTGCCAAAATGGGAAAGAAAAAGGATGTGTCGGCTGCTGAGAAGCAACAAATTGTGGAGTGTTTAGGTCAAGGCATGACTACAATCAACATTGTGCGATGATCAGGATGAAGTGTCTTGGCAATCAAGAAGTATGTAGCTGATTCACAGTACACACGTGTGCGTGCTGATAAGGGCAAATTGAGGACTCTTTCCTACAGGCAATTACGTCAGGTTGAAAGAGCAGCGGCAAAAAAGCCTTGTCATAGCAGCAGACAAGTTTTTGAAGCTGCTTGTGCCTCCAACGTCCCCCGAACAACAAGATGCAGGGTCCTTCAGAGGTTTGCAGCTGTGCAAACGCCATCCTGTCGACCTCCTCTATCCACTTCACACAAGCAGAAACGGCTCCAGTGGGCCAAACATTACATGAAGACTGATTTCAAAACAGTTTTGTTCACGGATGAGTGCCGTGCAGCGCTCGATGGTCCAGATGGATGGAGTGGAGGATGGCTGGTTGATGGACACCCCACGCAAACACGGCTACAGCGCCAACAAGGAGGAGGTGGAGTAATGTTTTGGGCTGGAATCATGGGGAGAGAGATTGTCGGCCCCTTTTAGGATCCCTGAAGGCGCTAAAGATGAACTCCATAATGTATGTGGATTTTCTCAAACAGCACTTCCTGCCATGGTTCAAGAAGAAGAACCGTGTATTTCACAGCAAGATCATTTTTCTGCATGATAATGCACCGTCTCATGCTGCACATAAAACATCTGCATCTCTGGCTGATATGGGCATAAAAGGGGACAAACTTATGGTGTGACCCCCATGCTCCCCTGACCTGTACCCCATTCAGAACCTTTGGAGCATCATTAAAAGGAGTGTCTATGATGGCGGGAGGCAGTTCACATCTAAGCAACAGCTCTGGGAGGGTATTCTGTCCTCATGCAAAACAATTGAAGCAGAAACCATCCAAAACCTGACAATTTCAATGGACGAGAGAGTTCAGAAGCTCCTTTCGAACAAGGGGTCCTATGTGAAAATGTAACATCACCTAGAATAAAGTTTTGAGTTGAAAACTGTTTGATTTCAGTTTCTAACAACCTGCTAATGCTTATAATTTCAAAAATGACCATTTTTTTGGTCTTTATTAAAATGAAAAGGTTGATCGAAAAGTTTGGGGGATCTAAGAGTGTGGCAACCCAGTAGTCATGATTACTTCGAATTCTGACAATATGAGGGTCATGCTGCAGGTAGTGCAGCAAGAAGGCACTTATGTGTCTTGCGCATCTCTAAGCCCCAAAATTATTTTCCGGGCTAGATGCAGCTAAAAATTATTTTTAATTTTAAATCTGGTGAAGCTTTAGTATAGATGGCCTAATAGGATCAGTGCTGCACACTGCTACAAAGCCCAAATTATTTTCCAGTCAAGATACAGATAAACATGATTAGTAATTTGAAAGCTTAAAACGGTTGGTAGGGTGATTTTAACCAATCATCAAGCTTTTACTCTCCCCAGGATGACACAGGGGTAGAAAAGTCGTTTCGGATCCATGATTTGTTCATCTTTATGAACGTGAGTCTGTCTACATTATCAGTGGAGAGCCGCGTGCGCTTATCTGTCAGCACACCACCAGCAGCGCTGAACACACGTTCAGACAGAACGCTGGCTGCGGGGCATGACAAGATCTCCAAGGCGTAAGTGGCTAGCTCCGGCCATTTATCCAGATTGGAAGCCCAAAAAGAGCAAGGGTCCAGTGACACAGTCGTGGCTTCAATGTTTACTTGGAGATACTCCTGTACCATCGTCTCTAGGCGTTGACTATGTGTCAGACTTCTTGTCTCCTGTGGCCTTGCAAAGGATGGGCTAAAAAAGTGGTGAAATGATTCCGCAAAATTGATGTTACCAGCAGATTCTGTGGTTCTGTTACGGTTTGAGTGCTGAACACTTGACGGTCCCACGGTTGGCAAGTTGGAACTGTGAGATTCACTACGTGCACCACTGGTATTTTGTGGAAAAGCACATGTAAGATTCTGCAACAGTCTCTGCTGATACTCCTGCATGCGTGCATCCCTTTCTATGGCAGGAATAATTTCTGCAAATTTACTTTTGTACCGGGGATCTAACAGTGTGGCAACCCAGTAGTCAGGATTATTTCTAATTCTCACAATTCGAGGGTCATGTTGCAGGTAGTGCAGCAAGAAGGCACTCATGTGTGTTGCGCATCCAGGAGCACCAAGTCCCTGTTGTGTTGGTGGCGAGGTAACAATCATGCTTCCTTCCTCTGTCCTCTCCCCCCAACCTCGCACAACAGAAATGTGATCAAGGTCTCCCTCATCTGATGAGTCTTCCATCAGTTCGTCCTCCACTTCTTCCTGGGCTCCTGCACCTTCCTCACTAGTTTGGCTGCTACCATGCACCCTGGTAAAACCATCTCCCCCACCCTCACATGCCTGCCGCCTTGGTGCTGCCGACCGTCTGGACCTTGCAGATGTTAGCCCTTCCGCATACAACTCCTCCTCCTCTACTTCCTCCACCTCCTCTTGTGCCACCACCTGACTCCGAATTCTGTTTAACATGTGCTTCAGCATGTAAATCACCGGAATAGTCATGCTGATAATGGCATCGTCAGCACTAAACATCTTCGTCGCCATTTCAAAACTGTGCAGAAGGGTGCATAGGTCCCTGATCTGAGACCACTCCTCCAGCGTGATTTGCCCCACCTCTGAATCTCGTTGGCCCAGGCTATACGTCAGAACGTATTGCACCAGGGCTTGTCGGTGCTGCCACAGTCGCTGCAACATGTGCAGAGTTGAATTCCACCGGGTAGGCACATCGCATTTTAGCCGGTGAAGTGGCAGGCCCAACGACTTCTGTAGAGATGTAAGTCGCTGAGCTGCGGGATGCGAACGGCGGAAGTGAGCACACAGCGACCGTGCCCTCTGCAGAAGGCCATCTAGTCTGGGATAGTGGGCTAAAAATTGCTGGACAACCAGGTTCAACACGTGAGCCATACAAGGCACGTGTGTGACATTGCCCCGGCGAAGGGCCGCACCCAGGTTTGCAGCATTGTCGCACACGGCCTTCCCTGGTTTCAGGTCCAGTGGAGACAACCATTCATGAAATTGGTTCTCCAGAGCTGACCACAACTCCTCAGCTGTGTGACTCACATTTCCCAGACATTTCAATGTAAAAACCGCCTGATGACGTTGAGCCCTACTGCCAGCATAGTAAGGAGGTGTGCAGGATCCCTTCTGCGCAGTTAGAAAGCTTGTGGCATGACCAGACAGGCTTTGGGTGCAGGTGGAAGACCGAGAGGAGGTTGAGGAGGCAGAAGCAGTGGAGGAACTTTGACATAAAGAGGATTGACGCACAACTCGTGGGGACGTCAAGACTTGGACAGCAGCCCCTTGTCCTGCTGTCACCATAGTTACCCAGTGCCCAGTCAGCGACATGTAACGCCCCTGTCCATGCCTACTCGTCCAAGTGTCTGTGGTGAAATGCACCTTGTCACACACAGAGTTTCTCAAAGAAGCGGTGATGTTGTGTGCGACATGCTGGTGGAGCGCAGGCACACCTTTCTTTGAGAAGTAGTGCCGACTGGGCATCTGGTACTGGGGCACTGCGACGGACATAAGGTCTCGAAAATCCTCTGTGTCCACCAGGCGGAAAGGCAGCATTTCTGTAGCCAAGAGCTTGCAGATGGTGAAATTCAACCTCTTAGCTTTCTCATGGCTAGGAGGAAATGGTCTTTTACTTGTCCACATCTGAGGGACCAAGGGCTGGCTATTGTGCTTAGACGGGGTTGATAAGGGTGTCCCCGGCAAACTGCCGGTCTGTGAGGAAGATGCAGGCGGACATGTTAGGTTGCCTTGATCCAAAGGTGGTGCTATCGATGTCGGACAGCGCTCAACACCAGCTGGTGTTCCCACCTCCAAAGAAAATGATGACCTGCCAATCACGTTGGCTGTTGCGGGTAAAGAGGTGGCAGGTCTGCGCCCCAAAACAGGTGTGACTGCTGTCCCCCCCAGTCACAGAGGATGAAGAGGCCGCGGATGCACAAGATATGGCAGACGGTGGTTGGCCCGGCCGGCTAGGCCGCATTGTAGCACACTGAGCTTCCCACTGCAACTTATGCTTCATGTCCATGTGCCGGTTCATGCATGAAGTACTCAAACTATGTATTTTTTGGCCTCTACTTAGCTTTTGCTGACAAATGTTACAGATAACACGAGTTGGGTCATCTTTATCGATCTGAAAAAATGCCCAGGCTATGCAAGGCTTAGCACCCATGCGACCTGAAGAGCCACCACGACTTGTGGTGAGAGGCAGAGTTGTGTTTGAGGATGCAGTTGTTGACGTGCTTCCAGTACTATGTCTCTGTCCAGGAAGGCGCAACCTGACCTCGTCGTCACTAGCATCTTCCTCCACCTCCTCTGCTGACCTCATCTCTTGGCTGACTGTGGGTTGACAGTAAGTGGGATCTCCGACCTCATCATCATCACCCTGTGCGTTATCACACCCGTCGTCCTCAGAGCCAACCTGTTCCTGCCCTGACAAAAAACTAAAGTTGTCGCTCCAATCAGGTATTTGAGTCTTATCATCGTCTTCCTCATTGTCTCCACCAACAGGAGTTACAGTTTGGGAATGAGGGTCTACATTATGGTCAGAACCTTCTGCGTCTGGTCCTGAATCCGACTCATAAAGATTCTGGGCATCAGTGCAGATCATTTCCTCGTCTGGATTCACAGAAGCGCTGGAGTCGACCTCTGATTCCCAGGCTATAGTATGAGTAAACAGCTCTGCAGACTCAACCATCTGTTCTACCTCATACTCAGACGGGCAGCTGGAGATTTGGGAGCTGTGAGGAAGCAAGTGCGATTGGGGTGACACCTTTGAGGACTGGAGTATTTGTGATGTTGAAGTTGATGTGGAGGAGAGCCCACTTAAAGGAGCACTTGATATCCGTTGAAGCACCTGCTGTTTTTGTGCCTCATCTGGAATTTGTAGCGATTGGCGTGGCCGTAAGAAAGGGATCTTATCACATTGTCCGCTAAAAGAAGTAGACATTTTAGTTTGGCTGGAAGATGGTCTTTCTTCTGCAGATGTTACTGTTGCTTTAACACCTACCCCACGGACACAACCTTTTTTCCCCTTCCCAACACGCCTATTCCCCTTTCCACCAGCAGCAGGCCTTTTTCCACTCATTTTGGTGGTTAACTAATTCACAACTCTGGAGTTGTTTGCACAAAAAAACAATGGATGGTAACCGAGCAGAGCTGAGTGGCCAAACTGTGGTATTAGGCCAAAACTATTGGCTGGGTTAGATGCAGAAAAAAATATATTCAGTTTGCAACCTGATGGAGGTCAGTATAGATGGACTAATAGAACAAGTCCCACACACAGCTAGAAGGCAAAATATTTTTTCAGAGGTAGATGCAGAAAAAAATTATATTCAGTTTGCAACCTGATGGAGGTCTGTATAGATGGATTAATAGAACAAGACCCACACACAGCTAGAAGCCCAATATTTTTTCAGAGGTAGATGCAGAAAAAAATATATTCAGTTTGCAACCTGATGGAGGTCAGTATAGATGGACTAATACAACAAGTCCCACACACTGCTAGAAGCCCAAATATTTTTTCAGAGGTACTGTAGATGCAGATAAAAATTATTTTTAATTTGCAACCTGATGGAGGTCAGTATAGATGGACTAATAGAGAAAGTCCCACACACTGCTAGAAGCCCAATATTTTTTCAGAGCTAGATGCAGAAAAAAATATATTCAGTTTGCAACCTGATGGAGGTCAGTATAGAAGGACTAATAGAACAAGTCCCACACACAGCTAGAAGCCCAAATATTTTTTCAGAGGTAGATGCAGAAAAAAATATATTCAGTTTGCAACCTGATGGAGGTCAGTATAGATGGACTAATAGAATGATGCTATGCCCAAAAGATTTTACTTCACTAGGTGCAGTAAAAAAATTGGTATTCTATACACAGGTGGTATATCTTGCAACACAGATAGGCTACTCCACTGACTAACACACTCTGCAATAGGCCAAAAAGGATTAGCTTTGCTAGATTCAGCCAAATGCTGTGAAAAAAACTTGCACAGCACTGGCACAGACCTGCCTGGCAAAAACTGATAGGAACTGATGTAACCTAGTCCTGAAAAGGACTCCAATTACAATTAGTCTTTACTCCCACAATCTATCTATTTAAGAGCACAGACCTGCCTGATAAAAGTCGTAGGAAATGCTGTAACCTAGTCCTTAAAAGGACTGCAATCACAACTATTCCCTACTCCCAAGCTATCTGTATATTTGTGCGAAAATTGGCTTGAAATTAACAAGGTATAGCGCACACAGCAACAGCGGTGCCGTCTAACACGCAGCTGCAGCAGTGAGAAAATGGTGGCGGCGGGGAAAATGGCTTGGTCTTATAGGGCAAGGACATGTGACATACACTGCCAATGACACATGCCCTTGCTTGTGTGAAAAAAGCACTTCGCTCCGTGTGTGCGCTGCTGATAGGCTGACAGATTGCACCTCCCCACTGCAAATGTGGGAAAGAGAAAAAAAAATGGAGATCTTCATTGTTCCTGCAGAGATCCATCCCCTGCCCCTCCCCCCACCCCGCTGTACACTCAAACTGCGTATTAACATTAATTTTCATCATTACTGAGAAAAAATCCAGTTATGATTTTGGTGCACGAACAGTTATCGAACATAACCTCGAACAGCCGAATTTTTCTCAAATTGTTCGTGTTCGCCGAACGGCTCGAACACCGCCCAAAACAGCTCGAATTTGAGATTGGCGAACAGTTCGAGTAGAACAACGCTCATCTCTAGTAGTGATGTGTCTGCTGCTAGAACTCTGTGTGGCATTGACCTGGTCTCTAATCTGAGCTGCTGTTAACCTGTGATTTCTGAGGCTGGTGACTTGGATAAACTTATCCTCAGAAGCAGAAGTGACTCTTGGTCTTCCTTTCCTGGGGCGGTCCTCTTGATGGTTTTTGCAACTGCACTTGGGGACACTTTCAAAGTTTGCCCAATTTTTCTCACTGACTGACCTTCATTTCTTAAAGTAATGATGGCCACTCGTTTTTCTTTACTTAGCTGCTTTTTTCTTGCCATAATACAAATTCTAACAGTCTATTCAGTAGGACTATCAGCTGTGTATCCACCAGACTTCTGCACAACACAACTGATGGTCCCAACCCCATTTATAAGACAAGAAATCCCACTTATTAAACCTGACAGGGCACACCTGTGAAGTGAAGACCATTTCCGGTGACTACCTCTTGGAGCTCATCAAGAGAATGCCAAGAGTGTGCAAAACAGTCATCAAAGCAAAAGGTGGCTACTTTGAAGAACCTAGAGTATAAGACATATTTTCAGTTGTTTCACACTTTTTTGTTAAGTATATAATTCCACATGTGATAATTCATAGTTTTGATGCCTTCAGTGTGAATGTACAATTTCCAAAGTCATGAAAATACAGAAAATCTTTAAATGAGAAGGTGTGTCCAAACTTTTGGTCTGTACTGTATATATATATATATATATATATATATATATATATATATATATATATATATATATATATATATATATATACTATATACAGGATCTATGTATATATGGTATATAATAATATATACAGATGGAGTATTTCTATATAAACTTACCTGGGTCTTCTTGGACCTTCCAGAGCCGCCGCTCACATCCTGTGTGATAATCATCGGTTCACGTTTTGTCGGTGAAGGGTCTGGTAATCTTAAAATCTAATAACTTTCTGGTATTTCTAGGTGACTCTTCAGGAATGAAATCCTCCTGGATTGGTTATTTGGTTCTGTCACTCGTCCTTTCGTTGATCTTGAAATGTGGAGTCTCCATCATTACCCACTGCTGTAAGTAGTAATCCCGGGTGTTCCTGCTGGGAGTATGAGGGTTGTAGTCTGTGTGGATACCTATGTGATAGCAGAGCCACCAGCTCTACAGAAGGCTCCTTACATCCCAGCCCAGCACTGAGTTCACACGTCCACGGACGGACAGTTCACGGATCTGTTTCTCGTAGACTTTAATTTAAAAATAAAATTTGATCCAGTTGCTTTCCATGTTTTAACTGGTACAATCAGCTGCAGACCATGCTTTGGTTCTGGCTAATGAAAAATAAGCGGATTGTAGAACGTGCAACATTCTGGGACGTTTCCATCCCCATTTATATGAATGGATCCAGCACTGATTCCTAAATAGGCTACAAGAATGGGCACAACTGCTGGACAAGTGAACTCGGCCTTATTTAGATTATTTTGGCTCGCAGGTCTCCAGCATATAGAGTAATAGAGGAGACAGTGATGAGCGCAGGGACGGATCAGAGTTTTCTATGATTTGGTTCAGTATTTTTACATAAAGGACATTTACAAAACTGCTATTTATAGGTAAAGCCTGTGAGTCCTGCTTCCCCACCAACTTATAGGTAAAGCATGTGAGTCCTGTTTCCCCACTGACTTATAGGAAAAGCCTGTGAGTCCTGCTTCCCCATTTACTTATAAGAAAAGCCTGTGAGTCGTGCTTCTCCACTGACTTATAGGTAAAGCCTGTGAGTTCTGCTTCCCCACTGACTTATAGGTAAAGCCTGTGAGTCCTGCTTCCCCACCGACTTATAGGTAAAGCCTGTGAGTCCTGCTTCCCCACCAACTTATAGGTAAAGCATGTGAGTCCTGCTTCCCCACCAACTTATAGGTAAAGCCTGTGAGTCCTGCTTCCCCACCGACTTATAGGAAAAGCCTGTGAGTCCTGCTTCCCCACCGACTTATAGGTAAAGCCTGTGAGTCCTGCTTCCCCACTGACTTATAGGTAAAGCCTGTGAGTCCTGCTTCCCCACCGACTTATAGGTAAATCCTGGGAGTCCTGCTTCTCCACCGACTTATAGGTAAAGCCTGGGAGTCCTGCTTCCCCACTGACATAGAGGTAAAGCCTGGGAGTCCTGCTTCCTCACCGACTTATAGGAAAAGCCTGTGAGTCCTGCTTCCTCACCGACTTATAGGAATAGCCTGTGAGTCCTGCTTCCTCACCGACTTATAGGAATAGCCTGTGAGTCCTGCTTCCTCACCAACTTATAGGAAAAGCCTGTGAGTCCTGTTTCCCCACTGACTTATAGGAAAAGCCTGTGAGTCCTGCTTCCCAATTTACTTATAGGAAAAGCCTGTGAGTCTTGCTTCCTCACTCACTTATAGGAAAAGCCTGTGAATCCTGCTTCCTCACTGACTTATAGGAAAAGCCTGTGAGTCCTGCTTCCTCACCGACTTATAGGAAAAGCCTGTGAGTCCTGTTTCCCCACCGACTTATAAGAAAAGCCTGTGAGTCCTGCTACCTCACCGACTTATAGGAAAAGCCTGTGAGTCCTGCTTCCCAACTGACTTATAGGTAAAGCCTGAGAGTCCTGCTTTCCCTCTGACTTATTTGTAAAGCCTGTGAGTTCTGATTCCTCACCAACTTATAGGAAAAGCCTGTGAGTCCTGCTTCCTCACCGACTTATAGGAAAAGCCTGTGAGTCCTGCTTCACCACCGACATATAGCAAAAGCCTGTGAGCCCTGCTTCCCCACAGACTTATAGGTAAAGCCTGGGAGTCCTGCTTCCCCACTGACTTATAGGTAAAGCCTGTGAGTCCTGCTTCCCCACTGACTTATAGGTAAAGCCTGGGAGTCCTGCTTCCCCACTGACTTATAGGTAAAGCTTGGGAGTCCTGCTTCCCCACTTACTTATAGGTAAAGCCTGTGAGTCCTGCTTCCCCACTGACTTATAGGTAAAGCATGTGAGTCCTGTTTCCCCACTGACTTATAGGAAAAGCCTGTGAGTCCTGCTTCCCCATTTACTTATAAGAAAAGCCTGTGAGTCGTGCTTCTCCACTGACTTATAGGTAAAGCCTGTGAGTTCTGCTTCCCCACTGACTTATAGGTAAAGCCTGTGAGTCCTGCTTCCCCACCGACTTATAGGTAAAGCCTGTGAGTCCTGCTTCCCCACCAACTTATAGGTAAAGCATGTGAGTCCTGCTTCCCCACCAACTTATAGGTAAAGCCTGTGAGTCCTGCTTCCCCACCGACTTATAGGAAAAGCCTGTGAGTCCTGCTTACCCACCGACTTATAGGTAAAGCCTGTGAGTCCTGCTTCCCCACTGACTTATAGGTAAAGCCTGTGAGTCCTGCTTCCCCACCGACTTATAGGTAAAGCCTGAGAGTCCTGCTTCTCCACCGACTTATAGGTAAAGCCTGGGAGTCCTGCTTCCCCACTGACATAGAGGTAAAGCCTGGGAGTCCTGCTTCCTCACCGACTTATAGGAAAAGCCTGTGAGTCCTGCTTCCTCACCGACTTATAGGAATAGCCTGTGAGTCCTGCTTCCTCACCGACTTATAGGAATAGCCTGTGAGTCCTGCTTCCTCACCAACTTATAGGAAAAGCCTGTGAGTCCTGTTTCCCCACTGACTTATAGGAAAAGCCTGTGAGTCCTGCTTCCCAATTTACTTATAGGAAAAGCCTGTGAGTCTTGCTTCCTCACTCACTTATAGGAAAAGCCTGTGAATCCTGCTTCCTCACTGACTTATAGGAAAAGCCTGTGAGTCCTGCTTCCTCACCGACTTATAAGAAAAGCCTGTGAGTCCTGCTACCTCACCGACTTATAGGAAAAGCCTGTGAGTCCTGCTTCCCAACTGACTTATAGGTAAAGCCTGAGAGTCCTGCTTTCCCTCTGACTTATTTGTAAAGCCTGTGAGTTCTGATTCCTCACCAACTTATAGGAAAAGCCTGTGAGTCCTGCTTCCTCACCGACTTATAGGAAAAGCCTGTGAGTCCTGCTTCACCACCGACATATAGCAAAGCCTGTGAGCCCTGCTTCCCCACAGACTTATAGGTAAAGCCTGGGAGTCCTGCTTCCCCACTGACTTATAGGTAAAGCCTGTGAGTCCTGCTTCACCACTGACTTATAGGTAAAGCCTGGGAGTCCTGCTTCCCCACTGACTTATAGGTAAAGCTTGGGAGTCCTGCTTCCCCACTGACTTATAGGTAAAGCCTGTGAGTCCTGCTTCCCCACCAACTTATAGGAAAAGACTGTGAGTCTTGCTTCCCCACAGACTTATAGGTAAAGCCTGGGAGTCCTGCTTCCCCACTGACTTATAGGTAAAGCCTGTGAGTCCTGCTTCCCCACTGACTTATAGGTAAAGCCTGTGAGTCTTGCTTCCCCATTTACTTATAGGAAAAGCCTGTGAGTCTTGCTTCCTCACTCACTTATAGGAAAAGCCTGTGAGTCCTGCTTCCTCACCGACTTATAGGAAAAGCCTGTGAGTCCTGCTTCCTCACCGACTTATATGAATAGTCTGTGAGTCCTGTTTCCCCACTGACTTATAGGAAAAGCATGTGAGTCCTGTTTCCCCACTGACTTATAGGAAAAGCCTGTGAGTCCTGCTTCCTCACCAACTTACAGGAAAAGCCTGTGAGTCCTGTTTCCCCACCGATTTATAGGAAAAGCATGTGAGTCCTGCTTCCCCATTTACTTATAGGAAAAGCCTGTGAGTTTTGCTTCCTCACTCACTTATAGGAAAAGCCTGTGAGTCTTGCTTCCTCACTCACTTATAGGAAAAGCCTGTGAGTCCTGCTTCCTCACCGACTTATAGGAAAAGCCTGTGAGTCCTGCTTCCTCACCGACTTTTAAGAAAAGCCTGTGAGTCCTGCTTCCTCACCGACTTATAGGAAAAGCATGTGAGTCCTGCTTCCTCACCGACTTATAGGAAAAGCCTGTGAGTCCTGCTTCCCCATTTACTTATAGGAAAAGCCTGTGAGTCCTGCTTCCCCACTGACTTATAGGTAAAGGCTGTGAGTCCTGCTTTCCCACTGACTTATAGGTAAAGCCTGTGAGTCCTGCTTCCCCCCAACTTATAGGTAAAGCCTGTGAGTCCTGCTTCCCCACAGACTTATAGGTAAAGCCTGGGAGTCCTGCTTCCCCACTGACTTATAGGTAAAGCCTGTGAATCCTGCTTCCCCACTGACTATAGGTAAGCCTGTGAGTCTTGCTTCCCCACTGACTTATTTGTAAAGCCTGTGAGTCCTGCTTCCTCACCGACTTTTAAGAAAAGCCTGTGAGTCCTGCTTCCTCACCAACTTATAGGAAAAGCCTGTGAGTCCTGCTTCCTCACCGACTTATAGGAAAAGCCTGTGAGTCCTGTTTCCCCACTGACTTATAGGAAAAGCCTGTGAGTCCTGCTTCCTCAACGACTTATAAGAAAAGCCTGTGAGTCCTGCTTCCTCACTGACTTATAGGAAAAGCCTGTGAGTCCTGCTTCCCCATTTACTTATAGGAAAAGCCTGTGAGTCCTGCTTCCACACTGACTTATAGGTAAAGCCTGTGAGTCCTGCTTCCCCACTGACTTGTAGGTAAAGCCTGTGAGTCCTGCTTCCCCACTGACTTATAGGTAAAGCCTGTGAGTCCTGCTTCCTCACCGACTTATAGGAAAAGCCTGTGAGTCCTGTTTCCCCACTGACTTATAGGAAAAGCCTGTGAGTCCTGCTTCCTCACCGACTTATAAGAAAAGCCTGTGAGTCCTGCTTCCTCACCGACTTATAGGAAAAGCCTATGAATCCTGCTTTCCCACCAACTTATAGGTAAAGCCTGTGAGTCCTGCTTCACCACCGACTTATAGGAAAAGCCTGTGAGCGCTGCTTCCCCACAGACTTATAGGTAAAGCCTGGGAGTCCTGCTTCCCCACTGACTTATAGGTAAAGCCTGTGAGTCCTGCCTCCCCACTGAGTTATAGGTAAAGTCTGTGAGTCCTGCTTCCCCACCAACTTATAGGTAAAGCCTGGGAGTCCTGCTTCTCCACTGACTTAGAGGTAAAGCCTGTGAGTCCTGCTTCCCCACTGACTTATTTGTAAAGCCTGTGAGTCCTGCTTCCTCACCGACTTATAGGAAAAGCCTGTGAGTCCTGCTTCCTCACCGACTTATAGGAAAAGCCTGTGAGTCCTGCTTCCTCACTGACTTATAGGAAAAGCATGTGAGTCCTGTTTCCCCACTGACTTATAGGAAAAGCCTGTGAGTCCTGCTTCCCCATTTACTTATAGGAAACGCCTGTGAATCCTGCTTCCCCACTGACTTTTAGGTAAAGCCTGTGAGTCCTGCTTCCCCACTGACTTACATGCTTTACCTATGAGTCCTGCTTCCCCCCAACTTATAGGTAAAGCCTGTGAGTCCTGCTTCCCCACTGACTTTTAGGTAAAGCCTGTGAGTCCTGCTTTCCCACCGACTTTTAGGTAAAGCCTGTGAGTCCTGCTTCCCCACCGACTTTTAGGTAAAGCCTGTGAGTCCTGCTTCCCCACCGACTTATAGGTAAATCCTGGGAGTCCTGCTTCCCAACCGACTTATAGGAAAAGCCTGGGAGTCCAGCTTCCCCACCGACTTATAGGTAAAGCCTGTGAGTCATGCTTCCCCACCGACTTATAGGTAAAGCATGTGAGTCCTGCTTCCTCACCAACTTATAGCAAAAGCCTGTGAGTCCTGCTTCCCCACCGACTTATAGGTAAAGCCTGTGAGTCCTGCTTCCCCACTGACTTATAGGTAAAGCCTGTGAGTCCTGCTCCCCCACTGACTTATAGTTAAAACCTGTGAGTCCTGCTTCCCCACTGACTTATTTGTAAAGCCTGTGAGTCCTGCTTCCTCACCAACTTATAGGAAAAGCCTTTGAGTCCCGCTTCCCCACTGACTTGTAGGTAAAGCCTGTGAGTCCTGCTTCCCCACTGACTTATAGGTAAAGCCTGTGAGTCCTGCTTCCTCACCAACTTATAGGAAAAGCCTGTGAGTCGTGTTTCCCCACTAACTGATAGGAAAAGCCTGTGAGTCCTGCTTCCTCACCGACTTATAAGAAAAGCCTGTGAGTCCTGCTTCCTCACCGACTTATAGGAAAAGCATGTGAGTACTGTTTCCCCACTGACTTATAGGAAAAGCCTGTGAGTTTGCTTCCCCATTTACTTATAGGAAAAGCCTGTGAGTCCTGCTTCCCCACTGACTTATAGGTAAAGCCTGTGAGTCCTGCTTCCCCACTGACTTGTAGGTAAAGCCTGTGAGTCCTGCTTTCCCACTGACTTATAGGTAAAGCCTGAGAGTCCTGCTTCCTCACCGACTTATAGGAAAAGCCTATGAATCCTGCTTTCCCACCGACTTATAGGTAAAGCCTGTGAGTCCTGCTTCACCACCGACTTATAGGAAAAGCCTGGGAGTCCTGCTTCCCACAGACTTATAGGTAAAGCCTGGGAGTCCTGCTTCCCCACTGACTTATAGGAAAAGCCTGTGAGTCCTGCTTCCCCACTGACTTATAGGTAAAGCCTGTGAGTCCTGCTTCCCCACCTACTTATAGGTAAAGCCTGGAGTCATGCTTCCCCACTGACATAGAGGTAAAGCCTGTGAGTCCTGCTTCCTCACCGACTTATAGGAAAAGCCTGTGAGTCCTGCTTCCTCACCGACTTATAGGAATAGCCTGTGAGTCCTGCTTCCTCACCAACTTATAGGAAAAGCCTGTGAGTCCTGTTTCCCCACTGACTTATAGTAAAAGCCTGTGAGTCCTGCTTCCCCATTTACTTATAGGAAAAGCCTGTGAGTCTTGCTTCCTCACTCACTTATAGGAAAAGCCTATGAATCCTGCTTCCTCACTGACTTATAGGAAAAGCCTGTGAGTCCTGCTTCCTCACCGACTTATAGGAAAAGCCTGTGAGTCCTGTTTCCCCACCGACTAATAAAAAAAGCCTGGGAGTTCTGCTACCTCACCGACTTATAGGAAAAGCATGTGAGTCCTGCTTCCCAACTGACTTATAGGTAAAGCCTGTGAATCCTGCTTTCCCTCTGACTTATAGGTAAATCCTGGGAGTCCTGCTTCCCAACCGACTTATAGGTAAAGCCTGTGAGTCATGCTTCCCCACCGACTTATAGGTAAAGCCTGTGAGTCCTGCTTCCTCACCAACTTATAGCAAAAGCCTGTGAGTCCTGCTTCCCCACCGACTTATAGGTAAAGTCTGTGAGTCCTGCTTCCCCACTGACTTATAGGTAAAGCCTGTGAGTCCTGCTCCCCCACTGACTTATAGTTAAAACCTGTGAGTCCTGCTTCCCCACTGACTTATTTGTAAAGCCTGTGAGTCCTGCTTCCTCACCAACTTATAGGAAAAGCCTTTGAGTCCCGCTTCCCCACTGACTTGTAGGTAAAGCCTGTGAGTCCTGCTTCCCCACTGACTTATAGGTAAAGCCTGTGAGTCCTGTTTCCTCACCAACTTATAGGAAAAGCCTGTGAGTCGTGTTTCCCCACTAACTGATAGGAAAAGCCTGTGAGTCCTGCTTCCTCACCGACTTATAAGAAAAGCCTGTGAGTCCTGCTTCCTCACCGACTTATAGGAAAAGCATGTGAGTACTGTTTCCCCACTGACTTATAGGAAAAGCCTGTGAGTCCTGCTTCCCCATTTACTTATAGGAAAAGCCTGTGAGTCCTGCTTCCCCACTGACTTATAGGTAAAGCCTGTGAGTCCTGCTTCCCCACTGACTTGTAGGTAAAGCCTGTGAGTCCTGCTTTCCCACTGACTTATAGGTAAAGCCTGAGAGTCCTGCTTCCTCACCGACTTATAGGAAAAGCCTATGAATCCTGCTTTCCCACCGACTTATAGGTAAAGCCTGTGAGTCCTGCTTCACCACCGACTTATAGGAAAAGCCTGGGAGTCCTGCTTCCCACAGACTTATAGGTAAAGCCTGGGAGTCCTGCTTCCCCACTGACTTATAGGAAAAGCCTGTGAGTCCTGCTTCCCCACTGACTTATAGGTAAAGCCTGTGAGTCCTGCTTCCCCACCGACTTATAGGTAAAGCCTGGAGTCCTGCTTCCCCACTGACATAGAGGTAAAGCCTGTGAGTCCTGCTTCCTCACCGACTTATAGGAAAAGCCTGTGAGTCCTGCTTCCTCACCGACTTATAGGAATAGCCTGTGAGTCCTGCTTCCTCACCAACTTATAGGAAAAGCCTGTGAGTCCTGTTTCCCCACTGACTTATAGTAAAAGCCTGTGAGTCCTGCTTCCCCATTTACTTATAGGAAAAGCCTGTGAGTCTTGCTTCCTCACTCACTTATAGGAAAAGCCTGTGAATCCTGCTTCCTCACTGACTTATAGGAAAAGCCTGTGAGTCCTGCTTCCTCACCGACTTATAGGAAAAGCCTGTGAGTCCTGTTTCCCCACCGACTAATAAGAAAAGCCTGTGAGTTCTGATACCTCACCGACTTATAGGAAAAGCCTGTGAGTCCTGCTTCCCAACTGACTTATAGGTAAAGCCTGTGAATCCTGCTTTCCCTCTGACTTATTTGTAAAGCCTGTGAGTTCTGATTCCTCACCAACTTATAGGAAAAGCCTGTGAGTCCTGCTTCCTCACCGACTTATAGGAAAAGCCTGTGAGTCCTGCTTCCTCAACGACTTATAGGAAAAGCTTGTGAGTCCTGCTTCCCCATTTACTTATAGGAAAAGCCTGTGAGTCCTGATTCCTCACTGACTTATAGGTAAAGCCTGTGAGTCCTGCTTCCTCACCAACTTATAGGAAAAGTCTGTGAGTCCTGTCTCCCCACTTACCTATAGGAAAAGCCTGTGAGTCCTGCTTCCCTATTTACTTATAGGAAAAGCCTGTGAGTCCTGCTTCCCCACTGACTTATAGGTAAAGCCTGTGAGTCCTGCTTCCCCACTGACTTATAGGTAAAGCCTGTGAGTCCTGCTTCCTCACCAACTTATAGGAAAAGTCTGTGAGTCCTGTTTCCCCACTGACTTAAAGGAAAAGTCTGTGAGTCCTGCTTCCTCACCGACTTATAAGAAAAGCCTGTGAGTCCTGCTTCCTCACCGACTTATAGGAAAAGCAAGTGAGTTCTGTTTCCCCACTTACTTATAGGAAAAGCCTGTGAGTCCTGCTTCCCTATTTACTTATAGGAAAAGCCTGTGAGTCCTGCTTCCCCACTGACTTGTAGGTAAAACCTGTGAGTCCTGTTTCCCCACCGACTTATAGGTAAAGCCTGTGAGTCCTGCTTCACCATCGACATATAGCAAAAGCCTGTGAGCCCTGCTTCCCCACAGACTTATAGGTAAAGCCTGGGAGTCCTGCTTCCCCACTGACTTATAGGTAAAGCCTGTGAGTCCTGCTTCCCCACTGACTTATAGGTAAAGCCTGGGAGTCCTGCTTCCCCACTGACTTATAGGTAAAGCTTGGGAGTCCTGCTTCCCCACTTACTTATAGGTAAAGCCTGTGAGTCCTGCTTCCCCACTGACTTATAGGTAAAGCCTGTGAGTCCTGCTTCCCCACCGACTTATAGGAAAAGCCTGTGAGTCTTGCTTCCCCACAGACTTATAGGTAAAGCCTGGGAGTCCTGCTTCCCCAATGACTTATAGGTAAAGCCTGTGAGTCCTGCTTCCCCACTGACTTATAGGTAAAGCCTGTGAGTCTTGCTTCCCCACTGACTTATTTGTAAAGCCTGTGAGTCCTGCTTCCCCACTGACTTATAGGTAAAGCCTGTGAGTCCTGCTTCCCCACCAACTTATAGGAAAAGCCTGTGAGTCTTGCTTCCCCACAGACTTATAGGTAAAGCCTGGGAGTCCTGCTTCCCCACTGACTTATAGGTAAAGCCTGTGAGTCCTGCTTCCCCACTGACTTATAGGTAAAGCCTGTGAGTCTTGCTTCCCCACTGACTTATTTGTAAAGCCTGTGAGTCCTGCTTCCTCACCGACTTATAGGAAAAGCCTGTGAGTCCTGCTTCCTCACCGACTTATAGGAAAAGCCTGTGAGTCCTGCTTCCTCATCAACTTATAGGAAAAGCCTGTGAGTCCTGTTTCCCCACTGACTTATAGGAAAAGCCTGTGTGTCCTGCTTCCCCATTTACTTGTAGGAAAAGCCTGTGAGTCTTGCTTCCTCACTCACTTATAGGAAAAGCCTGTGAGTCCTGCTTCCTCACCGACTTATAGGAAAAACCTGTGAGTCCTGCTTCCTCACCGACTTATATGAATAGTCTGTGAGTCCTGTTTCCCCACTGACTTATAGGAAAAGCATGTGAGTCCTGTTTCCCCACTGACTTATAGGAAAAGTCTGTGAGTCCTGCTTCCTCACCAACTTACAGGAAAAGCCTGTGAGTCCTGTTTCCCCACCGATTTATAAGAAAAGCATGTGAGTCCTGCTTCCCCATTTACTTATAGGAAAAGCCTGTGAGTTTTGCTTCCTCACTCACTTATAGGAAAAGCCTGTGAGTCCTGCTTCCTCACCGACTTATAGGAAAAGCCTGTGAGTCCTGCTTCCTCACCGACTTTTAAGAAAAGCCTGTGAGTCCTGCTTCCTCACCGACTTATAGGAAAAGCATGTGAGTCCTGATTCCCCACTGACTTATAGGAAAAGCCTGTGAGTCCTGCTTCCCTATTTACTTATAGGAAAAGCCTGTGAGTCCTGCTTCCCCACTGACTTATAGGTAAAGGCTGTGAGTCCTGTTTTCCCACTGACTTATAGGTAAAGCCTGTGAGTCCTGCTTCCCCCCAACTTATAGGTAAAGCCTGTGAGTTCTGCTTCTCCACCGACTTTTAGGTAAAGCCTGTGAGTCCTGCTTCCCCACCGACTTATAGGTAAAGCCTGGGAGTCCTGCTTCCCCACCGACTTATAGGTAAAGCTTGGGAGTCCTGCTTCCCCACCGACTTATAAGTAAAGCCTGGGAGTCCTGCTTCCCCACTGACTTATAGGTAAAGCCTGTGAGTCCTGCTTCCCCACTGACTTATAGGAAAAGCGTGTGAGTCCTGCTTCCCCACTGACTTATAGGAAAAGCCTGTGAGTCCTGCTTCCCCACAGACTTATAGGTAAAGCCTGGGAGTCCTGCTTCCCCACTGACTTATAGGTAAAGCCTGTGAATCCTGCTTCCCCACTGACTATAGGTAAGCCTGTGAGTCTTGCTTCCCCACTGACTTATTTGTAAAGCCTGTGAGTCCTGCTTCCTCACCGACTTATAGGAAAAGCCAGTGAGTCCTGCTTCCTCACCGACTTATAGGAAAAGCCTGTGAGTCCTGCTTCCTCACCAACTTATAGGAAAAGCCTGTGAGTCCTGTTTCCCCACTGACTTATAGGAAAAGCCTGTGAGTCCTGCTTCCCCATTTACTTTTAGGAAAAGCCTGTGAGTCCTGCTTCCTCACCGACTTATAGGAAAAGCCTGTGAGTCCTGCTTCCTCACCGACTTATAGGAATAATCTGTGAGTCCTGTTTCCCCACTGACTTATAGGAAAAGCCTGTGAGTCCTGCTTCCTCACTGACTTTTAAGAAAAGCCTGTGAGTCCTGCTTCCTCACTGACTTATAGGAAAAGCATGTGAGTCCTGTTTCCCTACTGACTTATAGGAAAAGCCTGTGAGTCCTGCTTCCCCATTTACTTATAGAAAAAGCCTGTGAGTCCTGCTTCCCCACTGACTTTTAGGTAAAGCCTGTGAGTCCTGCTTCCCCACTGACATATAGGTAAAGCATGTGAGTCCTGCTTCCCCCCAACTTATAGGTAAAGCATGTGAGTCCTGCTTCCCCACCGACTTTTAGGTAAAGCCTGGGAGTCATGCTTCCCCACTGACATATAGGTAAAGCATGTGAGTCCTGCTTCCCCCCAACTTATAGGTAAAGCATGTGAGTCCTGCTTCCCCACCGACTTTTAGGTAAAGCCTGGGAGTCATGCTTCCCCACCGACTTATAGGTAAAGCCTGTGAGTCCTGCTTCCTCACCAACTTATAGCAAAAGCGTGTGAGTCCTGTTTCCCCACTGACTTATAAGAAAAGCCTGTGAGTCCTGCTACCTCACCGACTTATAGGAAAACCCTGTGAGTCCTGCTTCCTCACTGACTTATAGGAAAAGACTGTGAGTCCTGCTTCCTCACCAACTTATAGGAAAAGCCTGTGAGTCCTGTTTCCCCACTGACTTATAAGAAAAGCCTGTGAGTCCTGCTACCTCACCGACTTATAGGAAAACCCTGTGAGTCCTGCTTCCTCACCAACTTATAGGAAAAGCCTGTGAGTCCTGTTTCCCCACTGACTTATAGGAAAAGTCTGTGAGTCCTGCTTCCCCATTTACTTATAGGAAAAGCCTGTGAGTCTTTCTTCCTCACTCACTTATTGGAAAAGCCTGTGAGTCCTGCTTCCTCACCGACTTATAGGAAAAGCCTGTGAGTCCTGCTTCCTCACCGACTTATATGAATAGTCTGTGAGTACTGTTTCCCCACTGACTTATAGGAAAAGCATGTGAGTCCTGTTTCCCCACTGACTTATAGGAAAAGCCTGTGAGTCCTGCTTCCTCAGCAACTTACAGGAAAAGCCTGTGAGTCCTGTTTCCCCACCGACTTATAGGAAAAGCCTGTGAGTCCTGCTTCCCCATTTACTTATAGGAAAAGCCTGTGAGTTTTGCTTCCTCACTCACTTATAGGAAAAGCCTGTGAGTCCTGTTTCCCCACTGACTTATAGGTAAAGCCTGTGAGTCCTGCTTCCCCCCCGATTTATAGGTAAAGCCTGGGAGTCCTGCTTCCCCATCGACTTATAGGTAAAGCCTGGGAGTCCTGCTTCCCCACCGACTTATAGGAAAAGCCTGGGAATCCAGCTTCTCCACCGACTTATAGGTAAAGCCTGTAAGTCCTGCTTCCCCACCGACTTATAGGTAAAGCCTGTGAGTCCTGCTTCCTCACCAACTTATAGGAAAAGCCTGTGAGTCCTGCTTCCCCACCGACTTATAGGAAAAGCCTGTGAGTCCTGCTTCCCCACGACCTATAGGTAATGTCTGTGAGTCCTGCTTCCCCACTGACTTATAGGTAAAGCCTGTGAGTCCTGCTTCCCCACTGACTTATAGGTAAAACCTGTGAGTCCTGCTTCCCCAGTGACTTATTTGTAAAGCCTGTGAGTCCTGCTTCCTCACCAACTTATAGGTAAAGCCTGTGAGTCCTGCTTCCCCACCGAGTTATAGGTAAAGCCTGGGAGTCCTGCTTCCCCACCGACTTATAGGTAAAGCCTGGGAGTCCTGCTTCCCCACCGACTTATAGGTAAAGCCTGGGAGTCCTGCTTCCCCACTGACTTATAGGTAAAGCCTGTGAGTCCTGCTTCCCCACTGATTATAGGTAAAGCCTGTGAGTCCTGCTTCCCCACTGACTTATAGGTAAAGCCTGTGAGTCCTGCTTCCATACTGACTTATAGGTAAAGCTTGGGAGTCCTGCTTCCCCACTTACTTATAGGCAAAGTCTGTGAGTCCTGCTTCCCCACTGACTTATAAGTAAAGCCTGTGAGTCCTGCTTCCCCACCGACTTATAGGAAAAGCCTGTGAGTCTTGCTTCCCCACAGACGTATAGGTAAAGCCTGGGAGTCCTGCTTCCCCACTAACTTATAGGTAAAGCCTGTGAGTCCTGCTTCCCCACTGCCTTATAGGTAAAGCCTGTGAGTCTTGCTTCCCCACTGATTTATTTGTAAAGCCTGTGAGTCCTGCTTCCTCACCGACTTATAGGAAAAGCCTGTGAGTCCTGCTTCCTCACCGACTTATAGGAAAAGCCTGTGAGTCCTGCTTCCTCACCAACTTATAGGAAAAGCCTGTGAGTCCTGTTTCCACACTGACTTATAGGAAAAGTCTGTGAGTCCGGCTTCCCCATTTACTTATAGGAAAAGCCCGTGAGTCTTTCTTCCTCACTCACTTATAGGAAAAGCCTGTGCGTCCTGCTTCCTCACCGAACTTATAGGAAAAGCCTGTGAGCCCTGCTTCCTCACCGACTTATATGAATAGTCTGTGAGTATTGCTTCCCCACTGACTTATAGGAAAAGCATGTGAGTCCTGTTTCCCCACTGACTTATAGGAAAAGCCTGTGAGTCCTGCTTCCTCAGCAACTTACAGGAAAAGCCTGTGAGTCCTGTTTCCCCACCGACTTATAGGAAAAGCCTGTGAGTCCTGCTTGCCGCTTTACTTATAGGAAAAGCCTGTGAGTCCTGCTTCCCCACTGACTTATAGGTAAATCCTGTGAGGCCTGCTTCCCCACCGACTTATAGGAAAAGCCTGTGAGTCTTGCTTCCCCACAGACGTATAGTTAAAGCCTGGGAGTCCTGCTTCCCCACCGACTTATAGGAAAAGCCTGTGAGTCCTGCTTCCTCACCAACTTATAGGAAAAGCCTGTGAGTCCTGTTTCCCCACTGACTTATAGGAAAAGTCTGTGAGTCCTGCTTCCCCATTTACTTATAGGAAAAGCCTGTGAGTCTTTCTTCCTCACTCACTTATAGGAAAAGCCTGTGAGTCGTGCTTCCTCACCGACTTATAGGAAAAGCCTGTGAGTCCTGCTTCCTCACCGACTTATATGAATAGTCTGTGAGTACTGTTTCCCCACTGACTTATAGGAAAAGAATGTGAGTCCTGTTTCCCCACTGACTTATAGGAAAAGCCTGTGAGTCCTGCTTCCTCAGCAACTTACAGGAAAAGCCTGTGAGTCCTGTTTCCCCACCGACTTATAGGAAAAGCCTGTGAGTCCTGCTTCCCCATTTACTTATAGGAAAAGCCTGTGAGTTTTGCTTCCTCACTCACTTATAAGAAAAGCCAGTGAGTGTTGCTTCCTCACTCACTTATAGTAAAAGCCTGTGAGTCCTGTTTCCCCACTGACTTATAGGTAAAGCCTGTGAGTCCTGTTTCCCCCCCGACTTATAGGTAAAGCCTGGGAGTCCTGCTTCCCCATCGACTTATAGGTAAAGCCTGGGAGTCCTGCTTCCCCACCGACTTATAGGAAAAGCCTGGGAATCCAGCTTCCCCACCGACTTATAGGTAAAGCCTGTGAGTCCTGCTTCCCCACCGACTTATAGGTAAAGCCTGTGAGTCCTGCTTCCTCACCAACTTATAGGAAAAGCCTGTGAGTCCTGCTTCCCCACTGACTTATAGGTAAAACCTGTGAGTCCTGCTTCCCCACTGACTTATTTGTTAAGCCTGTGAGTCCTGTTCCTCACCAACTTATAGGTAAAGCCTGTGAGTCCTGCTTCCCCACCAACTTATAGGTAAAGCCTGGGAGTCCTGCTTCCCCACCGACTTATAGGTAAAGCCTGGGAGTCCTGCTTCCCCACCGACTTATAGGTAAAGCCTGGGAGTCCTGCTTACCCACTGACTTATAGGAAAAGCCTGTGAGTCCTGCTTCCCCACTGATTATAGGTAAAGCCTGTGAGTCCTGCTTCCCCACTGACTTATAGGTAAAGCCTGTGAGTCCTGCTTCCATACTGACTTATAGGTAAAGCTTGGGAGTCCTGCTTCCCCATTTACTTATAGGTAAAGCCTGTGAGTCCTGCTTCCCCACTGACTTATAGGTAAAGACTGTGAGTCCTGCTTCCCCACCGACTTATAGGAAAAGCCTGTGAGTCTTGCTTCCCCACAGACGTATAGGTAAAGCCTGTGAGTCCTGCTTCCCCACTGACTTATAGGTAAAGCCTGTGATTCCTGCTTCCCCACTGACTTATAGGTAAAGCCTGTGAGTCCTGCTTCCCCATTTACTTATAGGAAAAGCCTGTGAGTCCTGCTTCCTCACCGACTTATAGGAAAAGCCTGTGAGTCCTGCTTCCTCACCGACTTATAGGAGAAGCCTGTGAGTCCTGCTTCCTCACCAACTTATAGGAAAAGCCTGTGAGTCCTGTTTCCCCACTGACTTATAGGAAAAATCTGTGAGTCCGGCTTCCCCATTTACTTATAGAAAAAGCCCGTGAGTCTTTCTTCCTCACTCACTTATAGGAAAAGCCTGTGAGTCCTGCTTCCTCACAGACTTATAGGAAAAGCCTGTGAGTCCTGCTTCCTCACCGACTTATATGAATAGTCTGTGAGTATTGTTTCCCCACTGACTTATAGGAAAAGCATGTGAGTCCTGTTTCCCCCCTGACTTATAGGAAAAGCCTGTGAGTCCTGCTTCCTCAGCAACTTACAGGAAAAGCCTGTGAGTCCTGTTTCCCCACCGACTTATAGGAAAAGCCTGTGAGTCCTGCTTGCCCCTTTACTTATAGGAAAAGCTTGTGAGTCCTGCTTCCCCACTGACTTATAGGTAAATCCTGTGAGGCCTGCTTCCCCACCGACTTATAGGAAAAGCCTGTGAGTCTTGCTTCCCCACAGACGTATAGTTAAAGCCTGGGAGTCCTGCTTCCCCACTGACTTATAGGTAAAGCCTGTGAGTCCTGCTTCCCCACAGACTTATAGGTAAAGCCTGTGAGTCTTGCTTCCCCACTGACTTATTTGTAAAGCCTGTGAGTCCTTCTTCCTCACCGACTTATAGGAAAAGCCTGTGAGTCCTGCTTCCTCACCGACTTATAGGAAAAGCCTGTGAGTCCTGCTTCCTCACCAACTTATAGGAAAAGCCTGTGAGTCCTGTTTCCCCACTGACTTATAGGAAAAGTCTGAGTCCTGCTTCCCCATTTACTTATAGGAAAAGCCTGTGAGTCTTTCTTCCCCACTCACTTATAGGAAAAGCCTGTGAGTCCTGCTTCCTCACCAACTTATAGGAAAAGCCTGTGAGTCCTGCTTCCTCACCGAATTATATGAATAGTCTGTGAGTACTGTTTCCCCACTGACTTATAGGAAAAGCATGTGAGTCCTGTTTCCCCACTGACTTATAGGAAAAGCCTGTGAGTCCTGCTTCCTCAGCAACTTACAGGAAAAGCCTGTGAGTCCTGTTTCCCCACCGACTTATAGGAAAAGCATGTGAGTCCTGTTTCCCCACTGACTTATAGGAAAAGCCTGTGAGTCCTGCTTCCTCAGCAACTTACAGGAAAAGCCTGTGAGTCCTGTTTCCCCACCGACTTATAGGAAAAGCCTGTGAGTCCTGCTTCCCCATTTACTTATAGGAAAAGCCTGTGAGTTTTGCTTCCTCACTCACTTATAGGAAAAGCCTGTGAGTGTTGCTTCCTCACTCACTTATAGTAAAAGCCTGTGAGTCCTGTTTCCCCACTGACTTATAGGTAAAGCCTGTGAGTCCTGCTTCCCCACCGACTTATAGGTAAAGCCTGGGAGTCCTGCTTCCCCACCGACTTATAGGTAAAGCCTGGGAGTCCTGCTTCCCCACCGACTTATAGGAAAAGCCTGGGAATCCAGCTTCCCCACCGACTTATAGGTAAAGCCTGTGAGTCCTGCTTCCCCACCGACTTATAGGTAAAGCCTGTGAGTCCTGCTTCCCCACCGACTTATAGGTAAAGCCTGTGAGTCCTACTTCCTCACCAACTTATAGGAAAAGCCTGTGAGTCCTGTTTCCCCACTGACTTATAGGAAAAGTCTGTGAGTCCTGCTTCCCCATTTACTTATAGGAAAAGCCTGTGAGTCTTTCTTCCTCACTCACTTATAGGAAAAGCCTGTGAGTCCTGCTTCCTCACCGACTTATAGGAAAAGCCTGTGAGTCCTGCTTCCTCACCGACTTATATGAATAGTCTGTGAGTACTGTTTCCCCACTGACTTATAGGAAAAGCATGTGAGTCCTGTTTCCCCACTGACTTATAGGAAAAGCCTGTGAGTCCTGCTTCCTCAGCAACTTACAGGAAAAGCCTGTGAGTCCTGTTTCCCCACCGACTTATAGGAAAAGCCTGTGAGTCCTGCTTCCCCATTTACTTATAGGAAAAGCCTGTGAGTTTTGCTTCCTCACTCACTTATAGGAAAAGCCAGTGAGTGTTGCTTCCTCACTCACTTATAGTAAAAGCCAGTGAGTCCTGCTTCCCCACTGACTTATAGGTAAAACCTGTGAGTCCTGCTTCCCCACTGACTTATTTGTTAAGCCTGTGAGTCCTGTTCCTCACCAACTTATAGGTAAAGCCTGTGAGTCCTGCTTCCCCACCAACTTATAGGTAAAGCCTGGGAGTCCTGCTTCCCCACCGACTTATAGGTAAAGCCTGGGAGTCCTGCTTCCCCACCGACTTATAGGTAAAGCCTGGGAGTCCTGCTTACCCACTGACTTATAGGAAAAGCCTGTGAGTCCTGCTTCCCCACTGATTATAGGTAAAGCCTGTGAGTCCTGCTTCCCCACTGACTTATAGGTAAAGCCTGTGAGTCCTGCTTCCATACTGACTTATAGGTAAAGCTTGGGAGTCCTGCTTCCCCATTTACTTATAGGTAAAGCCTGTGAGTCCTGCTTCCCCACTGACTTATAGGTAAAGCCTGTGAGTCCTGCTTCCCCACCGACTTATAGGAAAAGCCTGTGAGTCTTGCTTCCCCACAGACGTATAGGTAAAGCCTGTGAGTCCTGCTTCCCCACTGACTTATAGGTAAAGCCTGTGATTCCTGCTTCCCCACTGACTTATAGGTAAAGCCTGTGAGTCCTGCTTCCCCATTTACTTATAGGAAAAGCCTGTGAGTCCTGCTTCCTCACCGACTTATAGGAAAAGCCTGTGAGTCCTGCTTCCTCACCGACTTATAGGAAAAGCCTGTGAGTCCTGCTTCCTCACCAACTTATAGGAAAAGCCTGTGAGTCCTGTTTCCCCACTGACTTATAGGAAAAATCTGTGAGTCCGGCTTCCCCATTTACTTATAGAAAAAGCCCGTGAGTCTTTCTTCCTCACTCACTTATAGGAAAAGCCTGTGAGTCCTGCTTCCTCACAGACTTATAGGAAAAGCCTGTGAGTCCTGCTTCCTCACCGACTTATATGAATAGTCTGTGAGTATTGTTTCCCCACTGACTTATAGGAAAAGCATGTGAGTCCTGTTTCCCCCCTGACTTATAGGAAAAGCCTGTGAGTCCTGCTTCCTCAGCAACTTACAGGAAAAGCCTGTGAGTCCTGTTTCCCCACCGACTTATAGGAAAAGCCTGTGAGTCCTGCTTGCCCCTTTACTTATGGGAAAAGCCTGTGAGTCCTGCTTCCCCACGGACTTATAGGTAAATCCTGTGAGGCCTGCTTCCCCACCGACTTATAGGAAAAGCCTGTGAGTCTTGCTTCCCCACAGACGTATAGTTAAAGCCTGGGAGTCCTGCTTCCCCACTGACTTATAGGTAAAGCCTGTGAGTCCTGCTTCCCCACAGACTTATAGGTAAAGCCTGTGAGTCTTGCTTCCCCACTGACTTATTTGTAAAGCCTGTGAGTCCTTCTTCCTCACCGACTTATAGGAAAAGCCTGTGAGTCCTGCTTCCTCACCGACTTATAGGAAAAGCCTGTGAGTCCTGCTTCCTCACCAACTTATAGGAAAAGCCTGTGAGTCCTGTTTCCCCACTGACTTATAGGAAAAGTCTGTGAGTCCTGCTTCCCCATTTACTTATAGGAAAAGCCTGTGAGTCTTTCTTCCCCACTCACTTATAGGAAAAGCCTGTGAGTCCTGCTTCCTCACCAACTTATAGGAAAAGCCTGTGAGTCCTGCTTCCTCACCGAATTATATGAATAGTCTGTGAGTACTGTTTCCCCACTGACTTATAGGAAAAGCATGTGAGTCCTGTTTCCCCACTGACTTATAGGAAAAGCCTGTGAGTCCTGCTTCCTCAGCAACTTACAGGAAAAGCCTGTGAGTCCTGTTTCCCCACCGACTTATAGGAAAAGCATGTGAGTCCTGTTTCCCCACTGACTTATAGGAAAAGCCTGTGAGTCCTGCTTCCTCAGCAACTTACAGGAAAAGCCTGTGAGTCCTGTTTCCCCACCGACTTATAGGAAAAGCCTGTGAGTCCTGCTTCCCCATTTACTTATAGGAAAAGCCTGTGAGTTTTGCTTCCTCACTCACTTATAGGAAAAGCCTGTGAGTGTTGCTTCCTCACTCACTTATAGTAAAAGCCTGTGAGTCCTGTTTCCCCACTGACTTATAGGTAAAGCCTGTGAGTCCTGCTTCCCCACCGACTTATAGGTAAAGCCTGGGAGTCCTGCTTCCCCACCGACTTATAGGTAAAGCCTGGGAGTCCTGCTTCCCCACCGACTTATAGGAAAAGCCTGGGAATAAATCTTCCCCACCGACTTATAGGTAAAGCCTGTGAGTCCTGCTTCCCCACCAACTTATAGGTAAAGCCTGTGAGTCCTGCTTCCCCACCGACTTATAGGTAAAGCCTGTGAGTCCTGCTTCCTCACCAACTTATAGGAAAAGCCTGTGAGTCCTGCTTCGCCACCGACTTATAGGAAAAGCCTGTGAGTCCTGCTTCCCCACTGACTTATAGGTAAAGCCTGTGAGTCCTGCTTCCCCACTGACTTATAGGTAAAACCTGTGAGTCCTGCTTCCCCACTGACTTATTTGTAAAGCCTGTGAGTCCTGCTTCCTCACCAAGTTATAGGAAAAGCCTGTGAGTCCTGCTTCCTCACCGACTTATAGGAAAAGCCTGTGAGTCCCATTTCCCCACTGACTTATAGGAAAAGCCTGTGAGTCCTGCTTCCCCACTGACTTATAATTAAAGCCTGTGAGTCCTGCTTCCCCACTGACTTATTTGTAAAGCCTGTGAGTCCTGCTTCCTCACTGACTTATAGGAAAAGCCGGTGAGTCCTGCTTCCTCACCGACTTATAGGAAAAGCCTGTGAGTGCTGCTTCCTCACCAACTTATAGGAAAAGCCTGTGATTCCTGTTTCCCCACTGACTTATAGAAAAAGCCTGTGAGTCCTGCTTCCCCATTTACTTATAGGAAAAGCCTGTGAGTCTTGCTTCCTCACTCACTTATAGGAAAAGCCTATGAGTCCTGCTTCCTCACCGACTTATAGGAAAAGCCTGTGAGTCCTGCTTCCTCACTGACTTATATGAAAAGCCTGTGAGTCCTGTTTCCACACTGACTTATAGGAAAAGCCTGTGAGTCCTGCTTCCTCACCGATTTATAAGAAAAGCCTGTGAGTCCTGCTTCCTCACCGACTTATATGAAAAGCCTGTGAGTCCTGTTTCCCCACCGACTTATAGGAAAAGCCTGTGAGTCCTGCTTGCCCCTTTACTTATAGGAAAAGCCTGTGAGTCCTGCTTCCCCACTGACTTATAGGTAAATCCTGTGAGGCCTGCTTCCCCACCGACTTATAGGAAAAGCCTGTGAGTCTTGCTTCCCCACAGACGTATAGTTAAAGCCTGGGAGCCCTGCTTCCTCACCGACTTATATGAAAAGCCTGTGAGTCCTGTTTCCACACTGACTTATAGGAAAAGCCTGTGAGTCCTGCTTCCTCACCGATTTATAAGAAAAGCCTTTGAGTCCTGCTTCCTCACCAACTTTTAGGAAAAGCCTGTGAGTCCTGTTTCCCCACTGACTTATATGAAAAGTCTGTGAGTCCTGCTTCCCCATTTACTTATAGGAAAAGCCTGTGAGTCTTGCTTCCTCCCTCACTTATAGGAAAAGCCTGTGAGTCCTGCTTCCTCACTGACTTATAGGAAAAGCCTGTGAGTCCTGCTTCCTCACCAACTTATAGGAAAAGCCTGTGAGTCCTGTTTCCCCACTGACTTATAAGAAAAGCCTGTGAGTCCTGCTACCTCACAGACTTATAGGAAAACCCTGTGAGTCCTGCTTCCTAACTGACATATAGATAAAGCCTGTGAGTCCTGCTTTCCCACTGACTTATTTGTAAAGCCTGTGAGTCCTGCTTCCTCACCGACTTATAGCAAAAGCCTGTGAGTCCTGTTTCCCCACTGACTTATAGGAAAAGCCTGTGAGTCCTGCTTCCTCACAGACTTATAAGAAAAGCCTGTGAGTCCTGCTTCCTCACTGACTTATAGGAAAATGATGTGAGTTCTGTTTCCCCACTGACTTATAGTCAAAGCCTGTGAGTCCTGCTTCCCCATTTACTTATAGGAAAAGCCTGTGAGTCCAGCTTCCCCACTGACTTATAGGTAAAGCCTGTGAGTCCTGCTTCCCCACTGACTTGTAGGTAAGCCTGTGAGTCCTGCTTTCCCACTGACTTATAGGTAAAGCCTGAGAGTCCTGCTTCCTCACCGACTTATAGGAAAAGCCTATGAATCCTGCTTTCCCACAGACTTATAGGTAAAGCCTGTGAGTCCTACTTCACCACCGACTTATAGGAAAAGCCTGTGAGGCTTGCTTCCCCACAGACTTATAGGTATAGCATGGGAGTCCTGCTTCCCCACTGACTTATAGGTAAAGACTGTGAGTCCTGCTTCCCCACTGACTTATAGGTAAAGCCTGTGAGTCCTGCTTCCCCACCGACTTATAGGTAAAGCCTGGCAGTCCTGCTTCCCCACTGACTTAGAGGTAAAGCCTGTGAGTCCTGCTTCCCCACTGACTTATTTGTAAACCCTGTGAGTCCTGCTTCCTCACCGACTTATAGGAAAAGCCTGTGAGTCCTGCTTCCTCACCGACTTATAGGAAAAGCCTGTGAGTCCTGCTTCCTCACCAACTTATAGGAAAAGCCTGTGAGTCCTGTTTCCCCACTGACTTATTAGAAAAGCCTGTGAGTCCTGCTACCTCACCGACTTATAGGAAAACCCTGTGAGTCCTGCTTCCCAAATGACTTATAGGTAAAGCCTGTGAGTCCTGCTTTCCCACTGACTTATTTGTAAAGCCTGTGAGTCCTGCTTCCTCACCAACTTATAGGAAAAGCCTGTGAGTCCTGTTTCCCCACTGACTTATAGGAAAAGTCTGTGAGTCCTGCTTCCCCATTTACTTATAGGAAAAGCCTGTGAGTCTTTCTTCCTCACTCACTTATAGGAAAAGCCTGTGAGTCCTGCTTCCTCACCGACTTATAGGAAAAGCCTGTGAGTCCTGCTTCCTCACCGACTTATATGAATAGACTGTGAGTACTGTTTCCCCACTGACTTATAGGAAAAGCATGTGAGTCCTGTTTCCCCACTTACTTATAGGAAAAGCCTGTGAGTCCTGCTTCCCTATTTACTTATAGGAAAAGCCTGTGAGTCCAGCTTCCCCACTGACTTATAGGTAAAGCCTGTGAGTCCTGCTTCCCCATTGACTTTTAGGTAAAGCCTGTGAGTCCTGCTTTCCCACTGACTTATAGGTAAAGCCTGAGAGTCCTGCTTCCTCACCGACTTATAGCAAAAGCCTATGAATCCTGCTTCCCCACCGACTTATAGGTAAAGCCTGTGAGTCCTGCTTAACCACCGACTTATAGGAAAAGCCTGTGAGCCCTGCTTCCCCACTGACTTATAGGTAAAGCCTGTGAGTTCTGCTTCCCCACTGACTTATAGGTAAAGCTTGTGAGTCCTGCTTCCCCACTGACTTATAGGTAAAGCTTGTGAGTCCTGCTTCCCCACTGACTTATAGGTAAAGCTTGGGAGTCCTGCTTCCCCACTTACTTATAGGTAAAGCCTGTGAGACCTGCTTCCCCACCGACTTATAGGAAAAGCCTGTGAGTCTTGCTTCCCCACAGACGTATAGTTAAAGCCTGGGAGTCCTGCTTCCCCAATGACTTACAGGTAAAGCCTGTGAGTCCTGCTTCCCCACAGAATTATAGGTAAAGCCTGTGAGTCCTGTTTCCCCACTGACTTATAGGAAAAGTCTGTGAGTCCTGCTTCCCCATTTACTTATAGGAAAAGCCTGTGAGTCTTTCTTCCTCACTCACTTATAGGAAAAGCCTGTGAGTACTGTTTCCCCACTGACTTATAGGAAAAGCATGTGAGTCCTGTTTCCCCACTGACTTATAGGAAAAGCCTGTGAGTCCTGCTTCCTCAGCAACTTACAGGAAAAGCCTGTGAGTCCTGTTTCCCCACCGACTTATAGGAAAAGCCTGTGAGTCCTGCTTCCCCATTTACTTATAGGAAAAGCCTGTGAGTTTTGCTTCCCCACCGACTTATAGGTAAAGCCTGTGAGTCCTGCTTCCCCACCGACTTATAGGTAAAGCCTGTGAGTCCTGCTTCCTCACCGACTTATAGGTAAAGACTGTGAGTCCTGCTTCCCCACTGACTTATAGGTAAAACCTGTGAGTCCTGCTTCCCCACTGACTTATTTGTTAAGCCTGTGAGTCCTGTTCCTCACCAACTTATAGGTAAAGCCTGTGAGTCCTGCTTCCCCACCAACTTATAGGTAAAGCCTGGGAGTCCTGCTTCCCCACCGACTTATAGGTAAAGACTGTGAGTCCTGCTTCCCCACTGACTTATAGGAAAAACCTGTGAGTCCTGCTTCCCCACTGACTTATTTGTTAAGCCTGTGAGTCCTGTTCCTCACCAACTTATAGGTAAAGCCTGTGAGTCCTGCTTCCCCACCAACTTATAGGTAAAGCCTGGGAGTCCTGCTTCCCCACCGACTTATAGGTAAAGCCTGGGAGTCCTGCTTCCCCACCGACTTATAGGTAAAGCCTGGGAGTCCTGCTTCCCCACTGACTTATAGGTAAAGCCTGTGAGTCCTGCTTCCCCACTGATTATAGGTAAAGCCTGTGAGTCCTGATTCCCCACTGACTTATAGGTAAAGCCTGTGAGTCCTGCTTCCATACTGACTTATAGGTAAAGCTTGGGAGTCCTGCTTCCCCATTTACTTATAGGTAAAGCCTGTGAGTCCTGCTTCCCCACTGACTTATAGGTAAAGCCTGTGAGTCCTGCTTCCCCACCGACTTATAGGAAAAGCCTGTGAGTCTTGCTTCCCCACAGACGTATAGGTAAAGCCTGTGAGTCCTGCTTCCCCACTGACTTATAGGTAAAGCCTGTGAGTCCTGCTTCCCCACTGACTTATAGGTAAAGCCTGTGAGTCTTGCTTCCCCACTGATTTATTTGTAAAGCCTGTGAGTCCTGCTTCCTCACCGACTTATAGGAAAAGCCTGTGAGTCCTGCTTCCTCACCGACTTATAGGAAAAGCCTGTGAGTCCTGCTTCCTCACCAACTTATAGGAAAAGCCTGTGAGTCCTGTTTCCCCACTGACTTATAGGAAAAATCTGTGAGTCCGGCTTCCCCATTTACTTATAGAAAAAGCCCGTGAGTCTTTCTTCCTCACTCACTTATAGGAAAAACCTGTGAGTCCTGCTTCCTCACAGACTTATAGGAAAAGCCTGTGAGTCCTGCTTCCTCACCGACTTATATGAATAGTCTGTGAGTATTGTTTCCCCACTGACTTATAGGAAAAGCATGTGAGTCCTGTTTCCCCCCTGACTTATAGGAAAAGCCTGTGAGTCCTGCTTCCTCAGCAACTTACAGGAAAAGCCTGTGAGTCCTGTTTCCCCACCGACTTATAGGAAAAGCCTGTGAGTCCTGCTTGCCCCTTTACTTATAGGAAAAGCCTGTGAGTCCTGCTTCCCCACTGACTTATAGGTAAATCCTGTGAGGCCTGCTTCCCCACCGACTTATAGGAAAAGCCTGTGAGTCCTGTTTCCCCACTTACTTATAGGAAAAGCCTGTGAGTCCTGCTTCCCTATTTACTTATAGGAAAAGCCTGTGAGTCCAGCTTCCCCACTGACTTATAGGTAAAGCCTGTGAGTCCTGCTTCCCCATTGACTTTTAGGTAAAGCCTGTGAGTCCTGCTTTCCCACTGACTTATAGGTAAAGCCTGAGAGTCCTGCTTCCTCACCGACTTATAGCAAAAGCCTATGAATCCTGCTTCCCCACTGACTTATAGGTAAAGCCTGTGAGTCCTGCTTAACCACCGACTTATAGGAAAAGCCTGTGAGCCCTGCTTCCCCACTGACTTATAGGTAAAGCCTGTGAGTTCTGCTTCCCCACTGACTTATAGGTAAAGCTTGTGAGTCCTGCTTCCCCACTGACTTATAGGTAAAGCTTGTGAGTCCTGCTTCCCCACTGACTTATAGGTAAAGCTTGGGAGTCCTGCTTCCCCACTTACTTATAGGTAAAGCCTGTGAGACCTGCTTCCCCACCGACTTATAGGAAAAGCCTGTGAGTCTTGCTTCCCCACAGACGTATAGTTAAAGCCTGGGAGTCCTGCTTCCCCAATGACTTATAGGTAAAGCCTGTGAGTCCTGCTTCCCCACAGACTTATAGGTAAAGCCTGTGAGTCCTGTTTCCCCACTGACTTATAGGAAAAGTCTGTGAGTCCTGCTTCCCCATTTACTTATAGGAAAAGCCTGTGAGTCTTTCTTCCTCACTCACTTATAGGAAAAGCCTGTGAGTCCTGCTTCCTCACCGACTTATAGGAAAAGCCTCTGAGTCCTGCTTCCTCACCTACTTATATGAATAGTCTGTGAGTACTGTTTCCCCACTGACTTATAGGAAAAGCATGTGAGTCCTGTTTCCCCACTGACTTATAGGAAAAGCCTGTGAGTCCTGCTTCCTCAGCAACTTACAGGAAAAGCCTGTGAGTCCTGTTTCCCCACCGACTTATAGGAAAAGCCTGTGAGTCCTGCTTCCCCATTTACTTATAGGAAAAGCCTGTGAGTTTTGCTTCCCCACCGACTTATAGGTAAAGCCTGTGAGTCCTGCTTCCCCACCGACTTATAGGTAAAGCCTGTGAGTCCTGCTTCCTCACCGACTTATAGGTAAAGACTGTAGTCCTGCTTCCCCACTGACTTATAGGTAAAACCTGTGATTCCTGCTTCCCCACTGACTTATTTGTTAAGCCTGTGAGTCCTGTTCCTCACGAACTTATAGGTAAAGCCTGTGAGTCCTGCTTCCCCACCAACTTATAGGTAAAGCCTGGGAGTCCTGCTTCCCCACCGACTTATAGGTAAAGACTGTGAGTCCTGCTTCCCCACTGACTTATAGGTAAAACCTGTGAGTCCTGCTTCCCCACTGACTTATTTGTTAAGCCTGTGAGTCCTGTTCCTCACCAACTTATAGGTAAAGCCTGTGAGTTCTGCTTCCCCACCAACTTATAGGTAAAGCCTGGGAGTCCTGCTTCCCCACCGACTTATAGGTAAAGCCTGGGAGTCCTGCTTCCCCACCGACTTATAGGTAAAGCCTGGGAGTCCTGCTTCCCCACTGACTTATAGGTAAAGCCTGTGAGTCCTGCTTCCCCACTGATTATAGGTAAAGCCTGTGAGTCCTGCTTCCCCACTGACTTATAGGTAAAGCCTGTGAGTCCTGCTTCCATACTGACTTATAGGTAAAGCTTGGGAGTCCTACTTCCCCATTTACTTATAGGTAAAGCCTGTGAGTCCTGCTTCCCCACTGACTTATAGGTAAAGCCTGTGAGTCCTGCTTCCCCACCGACTTATAGGAAAAGCCTGTGAGTCTTGCTTTCCCACAGACGTATAGGTAAAGCCTGTGAGTCCTGCTTCCCCACTGACTTATAGGTAAAGCCTGTGAGTCCTGCTTCCCCACTGACTTATAGGTAAAGCCTGTGAGTCTTGCTTCCCCACTGATTTATTTGTAAAGCCTGTGAGTCCTGCTTCCTCACCGACTTATAGGAAAAGCCTGTGAGTCCTGCTTCCTCACCGACTTATAGGAAAAGCCTGTGAGTCCTGCTTCCTCACCAACTTATAGGAAAAGCCTGTGAGTCCTGTTTCCCCACTGACTTATAGGAAAAATCTGTGAGTCCGGCTTCCCCATTTACTTATAGAAAAAGCCCGTGAGTCTTTCTTCCTCACTCACTTATAGGAAAAGCCTGTGAGTCCTGCTTCCTCACAGACTTATAGGAAAAGCCTGTGAGTCCTGCTTCCTCACCGACTTATATGAATAGTCTGTGAGTATTGTTTCCCCACTGACTTATAGGAAAAGCATGTGAGTCCTGTTTCCCCCCTGACTTATAGGAAAAGCCTGTGAGTCCTGCATCCTCAGCAACTTACAGGAAAAGCCTGTGAGTCCTGTTTCCCCACCGACTTATAGGAAAAGCCTGTGAGTCCTGCTTGCCCCTTTACTTATAGGAAAAGCCTGTGAGTCCTGCTTCCCCACTGACTTATAGGTAAATCCTGTGAGTCCTGCTTCCCCACCGACTTATAGGAAAAGCCTGTGAGTCTTGCTTCCCCACAGACGTATAGTTAAAGCCTGGGAGTCCTGCTTCCCCACTGACTTATAGGTAAAGCCTGTGAGTCCTGCTTCCCCACAGACTTATAGGTAAAGCCTGTGAGTCTTGCTTCCCCACTGACTTATTTGTAAAGCCTGTGAGTCCTTCTTCCTCACCGACTTATAGGAAAAGCCTGTGAGTCCTGCTTCCTCACCGACTTATAGGAAAAGCCTGTGAGTCCTGCTTCCTCACCAACTTATAGGAAAAGCCTGTGAGTCCTGTTTCCCCACTGACTTATAGGAAAAGTCTGTGAGTCCTGCTTCCCCATTTACTTATAGGAAAAGCCTGTGAGTCTTTCTTCCCCACTCACTTATAGGAAAAGCCTGTGAGTCCTGCTTCCTCACCAACTTATAGGAAAAGCCTGTGAGTCCTGCTTCCTCACCGAATTATATGAATAGTCTGTGAGTACTGTTTCCCCACTGACTTATAGGAAAAGCATGTGAGTCCTGTTTCCCCACTGACTTATAGGAAAAGCCTGTGAGTCCTGCTTCCTCAGCAACTTACAGGAAAAGCCTGTGAGTCCTGTTTCCCCACCGACTTATAGGAAAAGCATGTGAGTCCTGTTTCCCCACTGACTTATAGGAAAAGCCTGTGAGTCCTGCTTCCTCAGCAACTTACAGGAAAAGCCTGTGAGTCCTGTTTCCCCACCGACTTATAGGAAAAGCCTGTGAGTCCTGCTTCCCCATTTACTTATAGGAAAAGCCTGTGAGTTTTGCTTCCTCACTCACTTATAGGAAAAGCCTGTGAGTGTTGCTTCCTCACTCACTTATAGTAAAAGCCTGTGAGTCCTGTTTCCCCACTGACTTATAGGTAAAGCCTGTGAGTCCTGCTTCTCCACTGACTTATAGGTAAAGCCTGGGAGTCCTGCTTCCCCACCGACTTATAGGTAAAGCCTGGGAGTCCTGCTTCCCCACCGACTTATAGGAAAAGCCTGGGAATCCAGCTTTCCCACCGACTTATATGTAAAGCCTGTGAGTCCTGCTTCCCCACCGACTTATAGGTAAAGCCTGTGAGTCCTGCTTCCCCACCGACTTATAGGTAAAGCCTGTGAGTCCTGCTTCCTCACCAACTTATAGGAAAAGCCTGTGAGTCCTGCTTCGCCACCGACTTATAGGAAAAGCCTGTGAGTCCTGCTTCCCCACTGACTTATAGGTAAAGCCTGTGAGTCCTGCTTCCCCACTGACTTATAGGTAAAACCTGTGAGTCCTGCTTCCCCACTGACTTATTTGTAAAGCCTGTGAGTCCTGCTTCCTCACCAAGTTATAGGAAAAGCCTGTGAGTCCTGCTTCCTCACCGACTTATAGGAAAAGCCTGTGAGTCCCATTTCCCCACTGACTTATAGGAAAAGCCTGTGAGTCCTGCTTCCCCACTGACTTATAATTAAAGCCTGTGAGTCCTGCTTCCCCACTGACTTATTTGTAAAGCCTGTGAGTCCTGCTTCCTCACTGACTTATAGGAAAAGCCGGTGAGTCCTGCTTCCTCACCGACTTATAGGAAAAGCCTGTGAGTGCTGCTTCCTCACCAACTTATAGGAAAAGCTTGTGATTCCTGTTTCCCCACTGACTTATAGAAAAAGCCTGTGAGTCCTGCTTCCCCATTTACTTATAGGAAAAGCCTGTGAGTCTTGCTTCCTCACTCACTTATAGGAAAAGCCTATGAGTCCTGCTTCCTCACCGACTTATAGGAAAAGCCTGTGAGTCCTGCTTCCTCACCGACTTATATGAAAAGCCTGTGAGTCCTGTTTCCCCACTGACTTATAGGAAAAGCCTGTGAGTCCTGCTTCCTCACCGATTTATAAGAAAAGCCTGTGAGTCCTGCTTCCTCACCAACTTTTAGGAAAAGCCTGTGAGTCCTGTTTCCCCACTGACTTATATGAAAAGTCTGTGAGTCCTGCTTCCCCATTTACTTATAGGAAAAGCCTGTGAGTCTTGCTTCCTCCCTCACTTATAGGAAAAGCCTGTGAGTCCTGCTTCCTCACTGACTTAAAGGAAAAGCCTGTGAGTCCTGCTTCCTCACCAACTTATAGGAAAAGCCTGTGAGTCCTGTTTCCCCACTGACTTATAAGAAAAGCCTGTGAGTCCTGCTACCTCACAGACTTATAGGAAAACCCTGTGAGTCCTGCTTCCCAACTGACATATAGGTAAAGCCTGTGAGTCCTGCTTTCCCACTGACTTATTTGTAAAGCCTGTGAGTCCTGCTTCCTCACCGACTTATAGCAAAAGCCTGTGAGTCCTGTTTCCCCACTGACTTATAGGAAAAGCCTGTGAGTCCTGCTTCCTCACGGACTTATAGGAAAATGATGTGAGTTCTGTTTCCCCACTGACTTATAGTCAAAGCCTGTGAGTCCTGCTTCCCCATTTACTTATAGGAAAAGCCTGTGAGTCCAGCTTCCCCACTGACTTATAGGTAAAGCCTGTGAGTCCTGCTTCCCCACTGACTTGTAGGTAAGCCTGTGAGTCCTGCTTTCCCACTGACTTATAGGTAAAGCCTGAGAGTCCTGCTTCCTCACCGACTTATAGGAAAAGCCTATGAATCCTGCTTTCCCACAGACTTATAGGTAAAGCCTGTGAGTCCTACTTCACCACCGACTTATAGGAAAAGCCTGTGAGGCTTGCTTCCCCACAGACTTATAGGTATAGCATGGGAGTCCTGCTTCCCCACTGACTTATAGGTAAAGACTGTGAGTCCTGCTTCCCCACTGACTTATAGGTAAAGCCTGTGAGTCCTGCTTCCCCACCGACTTATAGGTAAAGCCTGGGAGTCCTGCTTCCCCACTGACTTAGAGGTAAAGCCTGTGAGTCCTGCTTCCCCACTGACTTATTTGTAAACCCTGTGAGTCCTGCTTCCTCACCGACTTATAGGAAAAGCCTGTGAGTCCTGCTTCCCCACCGACTTATAGGAAAAGCCTGTGAGTCTTGCTTCCCCACAGACGTATAGTTAAAGCCTGGGAGTCCTGCTTCCCCAATGACTTATAGGTAAAGCCTGTGAGTCCTGCTTCCCCACAGACTTATAGGTAAAGCCTGTGAGTCCTGTTTCCCCACTGACTTATAGGAAAAGTCTGTGAGTCCTGCTTCCCCATTTACTTATAGGAAAAGCCTGTGAGTCTTTCTTCCTCACTCACTTATAGGAAAAGCCTGTGAGTCCTGCTTCCTCACCGACTTATAGGAAAAGCCTCTGAGTCCTGCTTCCTCACCGACTTATATGAATAGTCTGTGAGTACTGTTTCCCCACTGACTTATAGGAAAAGCATGTGAGTCCTGTTTCCCCACTGACTTATAGGAAAAGCCTGTGAGTCCTGCTTCCTCAGCAACTTACAGGAAAAGCCTGTGAGTCCTGTTTCCCCACCGACTTATAGGAAAAGCCTGTGAGTCCTGCTTCCCCATTTACTTATAGGAAAAGCCTGTGAGTTTTGCTTCCTCACTCACTTATAGGAAAAGCCTGTTAGTGTTGCTTCCTCACTCACTTATAGTAAAAGCCTGTGAGTCCTGTTTCCCCACTGACTTATAGGTAAAGCCTGTGAGTCCTGCTTCCCCACCGACTTATAGGTAAAGCCTGGGAGTCCTGCTTCCCCATCGACTTATAGGTAAAGCCTGGGAGTCCTGCTTCCCCACCGACTTATAGGAAAAGCCTGTGATTCCTGTTTCCCCACTGACTTATAGAAAAAGCCTGTGAGTCCTGCTTCCCCATTTACTTATAGGAAAAGCCTGTGAGTCTTGCTTCCTCACTCACTTATAGGAAACGCCTATGAGTCCTGCTTCCTCACCGACTTATAGGAAAAGCCTGTGAGTCCTGCTTCCTTACCAACTTATATGAAAAGCCTGTGAGTCCTGTTTCCCCACTGACTTATAGGAAAAGCCTGTGAGTCCTGCTTCCTCACCAACTTTTAGGAAAAGCCTGTGAGTCCTGTTTCCCCACTGACTTATATGAAAAGTCTGTGAGTCCTGCTTCCCCATTTACTTATAGGAAAAGCCTGTGAGTCTTGCTTCCTCACTCACTTATAGGAAAAGCCTGGGAGTCCTGCTTCCTCACTGACTTATAGGAAAAGCCTGTGAGTCCTGCTTCCTCACCAACTTATAGGAAAAGCCTGTGAGTCCTGTTTCCCCACTGACTTATAAGAAAAGCCTGTGAGTCCTGCTATCTCACAGACTTATAGGAAAACCCTGTGAGTCCTGCTTCCCAACTGACATATAGGTAAAGCCTGTGAGTCCTGCTTTCCCACTGACTTATTTGTAAAGCCTGTGAGTCCTGCTTCCTCACCGACTTATAGCAAAAGCCTGTGAGTCCTGTTTCCCCACTGACTTATAGGAAAAGCCTGTGAGTCCTGCTTCCTCACCGACTTATAAGAAAAGCCAGTGAGTCCTGCTTCCTCACCGACTTATAGGAAAATTATGTGAGTTCTGTTTCCCCACTGACTTATAGTCAAAGCCTGTGAGTCCTGCTTCCCCATTTACTTATAGGAAAAGCCTGTGAGACCAGCTTCCCCACTGACTTATAGGTAAAGCCTGTGAGTCCTGCTTCCCCACTGACTTGTAGGTAAGCCTGTGAGTCCTGCTTTCCCACTGACTTATAGGTAAAGCCTGAGAGTCCTGCTTCCTCACCGACTTATAGGAAAAGCCTATGAATCCTGCTTTCCCACAGACTTATAGGTAAAGCCTGTGAGTCCTGCTTCACCACCGACTTATAGGAAAAGCCTGTGAGGCTTGCTTCCCCACAGACTTATAGGTATAGCATGGGAGTCCTGCTTCCCCACTGACTTATAGGTAAAGCCTGTGAGTCCTGCTTCCCCACCGACTTATAGGTAAAGTCTGGGAGTCCTGCTTCCCCACTGACTTAGAGGTAAAGCCTGTGAGTCCTGCTTCCCCACTGACTTATTTGTAAAGCCTGTGAGTCCTGCTTCCTCACCGACTTATAGGAAAAGCCTGTGAGTCCTGCTTCCTCACC
This sequence comes from Phyllobates terribilis, assembly GCF_046119375.1. Lineage (NCBI taxonomy): Eukaryota > Metazoa > Chordata > Amphibia > Anura > Dendrobatidae > Phyllobates > Phyllobates terribilis. The sequence goes on along the minus strand of NW_027362761.1, from coordinate 1,225,463,166 downwards.
GACTTATAGGAAAAGCCTGTGAGTCCTGCTTCCTCACCAACTTATAGGAAAAGCCTGTGAGTCCTGTTTCCCCACTGACTTATAAGAAAAGCCTGTGAGTCCTGCTACCTCACCGACTTATAGGAAAACCCTGTGAGTCCTGCTTCCCAACTGACTTATAGGTAAAGCCTGTGAGTCCTGCTTTCCTACTGACTTATTTGTAAAGACTGTGAGTCCTGCTTCCTCACCAACTTATAGGAAAAGCCTGTGAGTCCTGCATCCTAAGCGACTTATAGGAAAAGCCTGTGAGTCCTGCTTCCTCAACGACTTATAAGAAAAGCCTGTGAGTCCTGCTTCCTCACCGACTTATAGGAAAAGCATGTGAGTCCTGTTTCCCCACTTACTTATAGGAAAAGCCTGTGAGTCCTGCTTCCCTATTTACTTATAGGAAAAGCCTGTGAGTCCAGCTTCCCCACTGACTTATAGGTAAAGCCTGTGAGTCCTGCTTCCCCACTGACTTTTAGGTAAAGCCTGTGAGTCCTGCTTTCCCACTGACTTATAGGTAAAGCCTGAGAGTCTTGCTTCCTCCCCGCCTTATAGCAAAAGCCTATGAATCCTGCTTCCCCACCGACTTATAGGTAAAGCCTGTGAGTCCTGCTTAACCACCGACTTATAGGAAAAGACTGTGAGCCCTGCTTCCCCACTGACTTATAGGTAAAGCCTGTGAGTCCTGCTTCCCCACTGACTTATAGGTAAAACTTGTGAGTCCTGCTTCCCCACTGACTTATAGGTAAAGCTTGGGAGTCCTGCTTCCCCACTTACTTATAGGTAAAGCCTGTGAGTCCTGCTTCCCCACTGACTTATAGGTAAAGCCTGTGAGTCCTGCTTCCCCACCGACTTATAGGAAAAGCCTGTGAGTCTTGCTTCACCACAGACGTATAGGTAAAGCCTGGGAGTCCTGCTTCCCACTGACTTATAGGTAAAGCCTGTGAGTCCCGCTTCCCCACTGACTTATAGGTAAAGCCTGTGAGTCTTGCTTCCCCACTGACTTATTTGTAAAGCCTGTGAGTCCTGCTTCCTCACCGACTTATAGGAAAAGCCTGTGAGTCCTGCTTCCTCACCGACTTATAGGAAAAGCCTGTGAGTCCTGCTTCCTCACCAACTTATAGGAAAAGCCTGTGAGTCCTGTTTCTCCACTGACTCATAGGAAAAGTCTGTGAGTCCTGCTTCCCCATTTACTTATAGGAAAAGCCTGTGAGTCTTTCTTCCTCACTCACTTATAGGAAAAGCCTGTGAGTCCTGCTTCCTCACCGACTTATAGGAAAAGCCTGTGAGTCCTGCTTCCTCACCGACTTATATGAATAGTCTGTGAGTACTGTTTCCCCACTGACTTATAGGAAAAGCATGTGAGTCCTGTTTCCCCACTGACTTATAGGAAAAGCCTGTGAGTCCTGCTTCCTCAGCAACTTACAGGAAAAGCCTGTGAGTCCTGTTTCCCCACCGACTTATAGGAAAAGCCTATAAGTCCTGCTTCCCCATTTACTTATAGGAAAAGCCTCTGAGTTTTGCTTCCTCACTCACTTATAGGAAAAGCCTGTGAGTCTTGCTTCCTCACTCACTTATAGTAAAAGCCTGTGAGTCCTGCTTCCTCACCGACTTATAGGAAAAGCCTGTGAGTCCTGCTTCCTCACTGACTTATAGGAAAAGCATGTGAGTCCTGTTTCCCCTCTGACTTATAGGAAAAGCCTGTGAGTCCTGCTTCCCCATTTACTTATAGGAAAAGCCTGTGAGTCCTGCTTCCCCACTGACTTATAGGTAAAGTCTGTGAGTCCTGCTTTCCCACTGACTTATAGGTAAAGCCTGTGAGTCCTGCTTCCCCCCAACTTATAGGTAAAGCCTGTGAGTTCTGCTTCCCCACCGACTTTTAGGTAAAGCCTGTGAGTCCTGCTTCCCCACCGACTTATAGGTAAAGCCTGGGAGTACTGCTTCCCCACCGACTTATAGGTAAAGCCTGGGAGTCCTGCTTCCCCACCAACTTATAGGTAAAGCCTGGGAGTCCTGCTTCCCCACTGACTTATAGGTAAAGCCTGTGAGTCCTGCTTCCCCACTGATTATAGGTAAAGCCTGTGAGTCCTGCTTCCCCACTGACTTATAGGTAAAGCCTGTGAGTCCTGCTTCCCCACTGACTTATAGGTAAAGCTTGGGAGTCCTGCTTCCCCACTTACTTATAGGTAAAGCCTGTGAGTCCTGCTTCCCCACTGACTTATAGGTAAAGCCTGTGAGTCCTGCTTCCCCACCGACTTATAGGAAAAGCCTGGGAGTCTTGCTTCCCCACAGACGTATAGGTAAAGCCTGGGAGTCCTGCTTCCCCACTGACTTATAGGTAAAACCTGTGAGTCCTGCTTCCCCACTGACTTATAGGTAAAGCCTGTGAGTCTTGCTTCCCCACTGACTTATTTGTAAAGCCTGTGAGTCCTGCTTCCTCACCGACTTATAGGAAAAGCCTGTGAGTCCTGCTTCCTCACCGACTTATAGGAAAAGCCTGTGAGTCCTGCTTCCTCACCAACTTATAGGAAAAGCCTGTGAGTCCTGTTTCCCCACTGACTCATAGGAAAAGTCTGTGAGTCCTGCTTCCTCACCGAATTATATGAATAGTCTGTGAGTACTGTTTCCCCACTGACTTATAGGAAAAGCATGTGAGTCCTGTTTCCCCACTGACTTATAGGAAAAGCCTGTGAGTCCTGCTTCCTCAGCAACTTACAGGAAAAGCCTGTGAGTCCTGTTTCCCCACCGACTTATAGGAAAAGCCTGTGAGTCCTGCTTCTCCATTTACTTATAGGAAAAGCCTGTGAGTCCTGCTTCCCCACTGACTTATAGGTAAAGCCTGTGAGGCCTGCTTCCCCACCGACTTATAGTAAAAGCCTGTGAGTCTTGCTTCCCCACAGACGTATAGGTAAAGCCTGGGAGTCCTGCATCCCCACTGACTTATAGGTAAAGCCTGTGAGTCCTGCTTCCCCACAGACTTATAGGTAAAGCCTGTGAGTCTTGCTTCCCCACTGACTTATTTGTAAAGCCTGTGAGTCCTGCTTCCTCACCGACTTATAGGAAAAGCCTGTGAGTCCTGCTTCCTCACCGACTTATAGGAAAAGCCTGTGAGTCCTGCTTCCTCACCGACTTATAGGAAAAGCCTGTGAGTCCTGTTTCCCCACTGACTCATAGGAAAAGGCTGTGAGTCCTGCTTCCCCATTTACTTATAGGAAAAGCCTGTGAGTCTTTCTTCCTCACTCACTTATAGGAAAAGCCTGTGAGTCCTGCTTCCTCACCGACTTATAGGAAAAGCCTGTGAGTCCTGCTTCCTCACCGACTTATATGAATAGTCTGTGAGTACTGTTTCCCCACTGACTTATAGGAAAAGCATGTGAGTCATGTTTCCCCACTGACTTATAGGAAAAGCCTGTGAGTCCTGCTTCCTCAGCAACTTACAGGAAAAGCCCGTGAGTCCTGTTTCCCCACCGACGTTTAGGTAAAGCCTGTGAGTCCTGCTTCCCCAATGACTTATAGGTAAAGCCTGGGGGTCCTGCTTCCCCACCGACTTATAGGTAAAGCCTGGGGGTCCTGCTTCCCCACCGACTTATAGGTAAAGCCTGGGAGTCCTGCTTCCCCACCGACTTATAGGTAAAGCCTGGGAGTCTTGCTTACCCACTGACTTATAGGTAAAGCCTGTGAGTCCTGCTTCCCCACTGACTTATAGGTAAAGCCTGTGAGTCCTGCTTCCCCACTGACTTATAGGTAAAGCCTGTGAGTCCTGCTTCCCCACTGACTTATAGGTAAAGCTTGGGAGTCCTGCTTCCCCACTTACTTATAGGTAAAGCCTGTGAATCGTGCTTCCCCACTGACTTATAGGTAAAGCCTGGGAGTCCTGCTTCACCACTGACTTATAGGTAAAGCCTGTGAGTCCTGCTTCCCCATTTACTTATAGGTAAAGCCTGTGAGTCCTGCTTCCCCACTGACTTATAGGTAAAGCCTGTGAGTCCTGCTTCCCCACTGACTTATAGGAAAAGCATGTGAGTCCTGTTTCCCCACTGACTTATAGGAAAAGCCTGTGAGTCCTGCTTCCTCAGCAACTTACAGGAAAAGCCTGTGAGTCCTGTTTCCCCACCGACTTATAGGAAAAGCCTGTGAGTCCTGCTTCCCCATTTACTTATAGGAAAAGCCTGTGAGTCCTGCTTCCCCACTGACTTATAGGTAAAGCCTGTGAGTCCTGCTACCCCACTGACTTATAGGTAAAGCCTGTAAGGCCTGCTTCCCCACCGACTTATAGTAAAAGCCTGTGAGTCTTGCTTCCCCAGAGACGTATAGGTAAAGCCTGGGAGTCCTGCATCCCCACTGACTTATAGGTAAAGCCTGTGAGTCCTGCTTCCCCACAGACTTATAGGTAAAGCCTGTGAGTCTTGCTTCCCCACTGACTTATTTGTAAAGCCTGTGAGTCCTGCTTCCTCACCGACTTATAGGAAAAGCCTGTGAGTCCTGCTTCCTCACCGACTTATAGGAAAATCCTGTGAGTCCTGCTTCCTCACCGACTTATAGGAAAAGCCTGTGAGTCCTGTTTCCCCACTGACTCATAGGAAAAGTCTGGGAGTCCTGCTTCCCCTTTACTTATAGGAAAAGCCTGTGAGTCTTTCTTCCTCACTCACTTATAGGAAAAGCCTGTGAGTCCTGCTTCCTCACCGACTTATAGGAAAAGCCTGTGAGTCCTGCTTCCTCACCGACTTATATGAATAGTCTGTGAGTACTGTTTCCCCACTGACTTATAGGAAAAGCATGTGAGTCCTGTTTCCCCACTGACTTATAGGAAAAGCCTGTGAGTCCTGCTTCCTCAGCAACTTACAGGAAAAGCCCGTGAGTCCTGTTTCCCCACCGACTTTTAGGTAAAGCCTGTGAGTCCTGCTTCCCCACTGACTTATAGGTAAAGCCTGGGGGTCCTGCTTCCCCACCGACTTATAGGTAAAGCCTGGGGGTCCTGCTTCCCCACCGACTTATAGGTAAAGCCTGGGAGTCCTGCTTCCCCACCGACTTATAGGTAAAGCCTGGGAGTCTTGCTTACCCACTGACTTATAGGTAAAGCCTGTGAGTCCTGCTTCCCCACTGACTTATAGGTAAAGCCTGTGAGTCCTGCTTCCCCACTGACTTATAGGTAAAGCCTGTGAGTCCTGCTTCCCCACTGACTTATAGGTAAAGCTTGGGAGTCCTGCTTCCCCACTTACTTATAGGTAAAGCCTGTGAATCGTGCTTCCCCACTGACTTATAGGTAAAGCCTGGGAGTCCTGCTTCACCACTGACTTATAGGTAAAGCCTGTGAGTCCTGCTTCCCCATTTACTTATAGGTAAAGCCTGTGAGTCCTGCTTCCCCACTGACTTATAGGTAAAGCCTGTGAGTCCTGCTTCCCCACTGACTTATAGGTAAAGCTTGGGAGTCCTGCTTCCCCACTTACTTATAGGTAAAGCCTGTGAGTCCTGCTTCCCCACTGACTTATAGGTAAAGCCTGTGAGGCCTGCTTCCCCACCGACTTATAGGAAAAGCCTGTGAGTCTTGCTTCCCCACAGACGTATAGGTAAAGCCTGGGAGTCCTGCTTCCCCACTGACTTATAGGTAAAGCCTGTGAGTCCTGCTTCCCAACAGACTTATAGGTAAAGCCTGTGAGTCTTGCTTCCCCACTGACTTATTTGTAAAGCCTGTGAGTCCTGCTTCCTCACCGACTTATAGGAAAAGAATGTGAGTCATGCTTCCTCACCGACTTATAGGAAAAGCCTGTGAGTCCTGCTTCCTCAACGACTTATAGGAAAAGCCTGTGAGTCCTGTTTCCCCACTGACTTATAGGAAAAGTCTGTGAGTCCTGCTTCCCCATTTACTTATAGGAAAAGCCTGTGAGTCTTTCTTCCTCACTCACTTATAGGAAAAGCCTGTGAGTCCTGCTTCCTCACCGACTTATAGGAAAAGCCTGTGAGTCCTGCTTCCTCACCGACTTATATGAATAGTCTATGAGTACTGTTTCCCCACTGACTTATAGGAAAAGAATGTGAGTCCTGTTTCCCCACTGACTTATAGGAAAAGCCTGTGAGTCCTGCTTCCTCAGCAACTTACAGGAAAAGCCTGTGAGTCCTGTTTCCCCACCGACTTATAGGAAAAGCCTGTGAGTCCTGCTTCCCCATTTACTTATAGGAAAAGCCTGTGAGTTTTGCTTCCTCACTCACTTATAGGAAAAGCCTGTGAGTCTTGCTTCCTCACTCACTTATAGTAAATGCCTCTGAGTCCTGCTTCCTCACCGGCTTATAGGAAAAGTCTGTGAGTCCTGCTTCCTCACCAACTTTTAAGAAAAGCCTGTGAGTCCTGCTTCCTCACAGACTTATAGGAAAAGCATGTGAGTCCTGTTTCCCCACTGACTTATAGGAAAAGCCTGTGAGTCCTGCTTCCCCATTTACTTATAGGAAAAGCCTGTGAGTCCTGCTTCCCCACTGACTTATAGGTAAAGCCTGTGAGTCCTGCTTTCCCACTGACTTATAGGTAAAGCCTGTGAGTCCTGCTTCCCCCCAAATTATAGGTAAAGCCTGTGAGTTCTGCTTCCCCACCGACTTTTAGGTAATGCCTGGGAGTCCTGCTTCCCCACCGACTTATAGGTAAAGCCTGGGAGTCCTGCTTCCCCACTGACTTATAGGTAAAGCCTGTGAGTCCTGCTTCCCCACTGACTTATAGGTAAAGCCTGTGAGTCCTGCTTCCCCACTGACTTATAGGTAAAGCCTGTGAGTCCTGCTTCCCCACTGACTTATAGGTAAAGCTTGGGAGTCCTGCTTCCCCACTTACTTATAGGTAAAGCCTGTGAGTCGTGCTTCCCCACTGATTTATAGGTAAAGCCTGGGAGTATTGCTTCCCCACTTATTTGTAAATCCTGTGAGTCCTGCTTCCTCACCGACTAATAGGAAAAGCCTGTGAGTCCTGCTTCCTCACCGACTTATAGGAAAAGCCTGTGAGTCCTGCTTCCTCACCGACTTATAGGAAAAGCCTGTGAGTCCTGTTTCCCCACTGACTTATAGGAAAAGTCTGTGAGTCCTGCTTCCCCATTTACTTATAGGAAAAGCCTGTGAGTCTTTCTTCCTCACTCACTTTTAGGAAAAGCCTGTGAGTCCTGGTTCCTCACCGACTTATAGGAAAAGCCTGTGAGTCCTGCTTCCTCACCGACTTATAGGAAAAGCCTGTGAGTCCTGTTTCCCCACTGACTTATAGGAAAAGTCTGTGAGTCCTGCTTCCCCATTTACTTATAGGAAAAGCCTGTGAGTCTTTCTTCCTCACTCACTTATAGGAAAAGCCTGTGAGTCCTGCTTCCTCACCGACTTATAGGAAAAGCCTGTGAGTACTGTTTCCCCACTGACTTATAGGAAAAGCATGTGAGTCCTGTTTCCCCACTGACTTATAGGAAAAGCCTGTGAGTCCTGCTTCCTCAGCAACTTACAGGAAAAGTCTGTGAGTCCTGTTTCCCCACCGACTTATAGGAAAAGCCTGTGAGTTCTGCTTCCCCATTTACTTAAAGGAAAAGCCTGTGAGTTTTGCTTCCTCACTCACTTATAGGAAAAGCCTGTGAGTCTTGCTTCCTCACTCACTTATAGTAAATGCCTGTGAGTCCTGCTTCCTCACCGACTTATAGGAAAAGTCTGTGAGTCCTGCTTCCTCACCAACTTTTAAGAAAAGCCTGTGAGTCCTGCTTCCTCACCGACTTATAGGAAAAGCATGTGAGTCCTGTTTCCCCACTGACTTATAGGAAAAGCCTGTGAGTCCTGCTTCCCCATTTACTTATAGGAAAAGCCTGTGAGTCCTGCTTCCCCACTGACTTATAGGTAAAGCCTGTGAGTCCTGCTTTCCCACTGACTTATAGGTAAAGCCTGTGAGTCCTGCTTCCCCCCAAATTATAGGTAAAGCCTGTGAGTTCTGCTTCCCCACCGACTTTTAGGTAATGCCTGGGAGTCCTGCTTCCCCACCGACTTATAGGTAAAGCCTGGGAGTCCTGCTTCCCCACTGACTTATAGGTAAAGCCTGTGAGTCCTGCTTCCCCACTGACTTATAGGTAAAGCCTGTGAGTCCTGCTTCCCCACTGACTTATAGGTAAAGCCTGTGAGTCCTGCTTCCCCACTGACTTATAGGTAAAGCTTGGGAGTCCTGCTTCCCCACTTACTTATAGGTAAAGCCTGTGAGTCGTGCTTCCCCACTGACTTATAGGTAAAGCCTGGGAGTCCTGCTTCCCCACTGACTTATAGGTAAAGCCTGTGAGTCCTGCTTCCCCACAGACTTATAGGTAAAGCCTGGGAGTCTTGCTTCCCCACTTACTTATTTGTAAAGCCTGTGAGTCCTGCTTCCTCACCGACTTATAGGAAAAGCCTGTGAGTCCTGCTTCCTCACTGACTTATAGGAAAAGCCTGTGAGTCCTGCTTCCTCACCGACTTATAGGAAAAGCCTGTGAGTCCTGTTTCCCCACTGACTTATAGGAAAAGTCTGTGAGTCCTGCTTCCCCATTTACTTATAGGAAAAGCCTGTGAGTCTTTCTTCCTCACTCACTTTTAGGAAAAGCCTGTGAGTCCTGCTTCCTCACCGACTTATAGGAAAAGCCTGTGAGTCCTGCTTCCTCACCGACTTATAGGAAAAGCCTGTGAGTCCTGTTTCCCCACTGACTTATAGGAAAAGTCTGTGAGTCCTGCTTCCCCATTTACTTATAGGAAAAGCCTGTCAGTCTTTCTTCCTCACTCACTTATAGGAAAAGCCTGTGAGTCCTGCTTCCTCACCGACTTATAGGAAAAGCCTGTGAGTCCTGCTTCCTCACCGACTTATATGAATAGTCTGTGAGTACTGTTTCCCCACTGACTTATAGGAAAAGCATGTGAGTCCTGTTTCCCCACTGACTTATAGGAAAAGCCTGTGAGTCCTGCTTCCTCAGCAACTTACAGGAAAAGCCTGTGAGTCCTGTTTCCCCACCGACTTATAGGAAAAGCCTGTGAGTCCTGCTTCCCCATTTACTTATAGGAAAAGCCTGTGAGTTTTGCTTCCTCACTCACTTATAGGAAAAGCCTGTGAGTCTTGCTTCCTCACTCACTTATAGTAAATGCCTGTGAGTCCTGCTTCCTCACCGACTTATAGGAAAAGTCTGTGAGTCCTGCTTCCTCACCAACTTTTAAGAAAAGCCTGTGAGTCCTGCTTCCTCACCGACTTATAGGAAAAGCATGTGAGTCCTGTTTCCCCACTGACTTATAGAAAAAGCCTGTGAGTCCTGCTTCCCCATTTACTTATAGGAAAAGCCTGTGAGTCCTGCTTCCCCACTGACTTATAGGTAAAGCCTGTGAGTCCGGCTTTCCCACTGACTTATAGGTAAAGCCTGTGAGTCCTGCTTCCCCCCAACTTATAGGTAAAGCCTGTGAGTTCTGCTTCCCCACCGTCTTTTAGGTAAAGCCTGGGAGTCCTGCTTCCCCACCGACTTATAGGTAAAGCCTGGGAGTCCTGCTTCCCCACCGACTTATAGGTAAAGCCTGGGAGTCCTGCTTCCCCACTGACTTATAGGTAAAGCCTGTGAGTCGTGCTTCCCCACTGACTTATAGGTAAAGCCTGGGAGTCCTGCTTCCCCACTGACTTATAGGTAAAGCCTGGGAGTCCTGCTTCCCCACTGACTTATAGGTAAAGCCTGTGAGTCTTGCTTCCCCACTGACTTATTTGTAAAGCCTGTGAGTCCTGCTTCCTCACCGACTTATAGGAAAAGCCTGTGAGTCCTGCTTCCTCACTGACTTATAGGAAAAGCCTGTGAGTCCTGCTTCCTCACCGACTTATAGGAAAAGCCTGTGAGTCCTGTTTCCCCACTGACTTATAGGAAAAGCCTGTGAGTCCTGCTTCCCCATTTACTTATAGGAAAAGCCTGTGAGTCCTGCTTCCCCACTGACTTATAGGTAAAACCGGTGAGTCCTGCTTTCCCACTGACTTATAGGTAAAGCCTGTGAGTCCTGCTTCCCCCCAACTTATAGGTAAAGCCTGTGAGTTCTGCTTCCCCATCGACTTTTAGGTAAAGCCTGGGAGTCCTGCTTCCCCACCGACTTATAGGTAAAGCCTGGGAGTCCTGCTTCCCCACCGACTTATAGGTAAAGCCTGGGAGTCCTGCTTCCCCACCGACTTATAGGTAAAGCCTGGGAGTCCTGCTTCCCCACTGACTTATAGGTAACGCCTGTGAGTCGTGCTTCCCCACTGACTTATAGGTAAAGCCTGGGAGTCCTGCTTCCCCACTGACTTATAGGTAAAGCCTGTGAGTCCTGCTTCCCCACAGACTTATAGGCAAAGCCTGTGAGTCTTGCTTCCCCACTGACTTATTTGTAAAGCCTGTGAGTCCTGCTTCCTCACCAACTTATAGGAAAAGCCTGTGAGTCCTGCTTCCTCACAGACTTATAGGAAAAGCCTGTGAGTCCTGCTTCCTCACCGACTTATAGGAAAAGCCTGTGAGTCCTGTTTCCCCACTGACTTATAGGAAAAGTCTGTGAGTCCTGCTTACCCATTTACTTATAGGAAAAGTCTGTGAGTCTTTCTTCCTCACTCACTTATAGGAAAAGCCTGTGAGTCCTGCTTCCTCACCGACTTATAGGAAAAGCCTGTGAGTCCTGCTTCCTCACCGACTTATATGAATAGTCTGTGAGTACTGTTTCCCCACTGACTTATAGGAAAAGCATGTGAGTCCTGTTTCCCCACTGACTTATAGGAAAAGCCTGTGAGTCCTGCTTCCTCAGCAACTTACAGGAAAAGCCTGTGAGTCCTGTTTCCCCACCGACTTATAGGAAAAGCCTGTGAGTCCTGCTTCCCCATTTACTTATAGGAAAAGCCTGTGAGTTTTGCTTCCTCACTCACTTATAGGAAAAGCCTGTGAGTCTTGCTTCCTCACTCACTTATAGTAAAAGCCTGTGAGTCCTGCTTCCTCATCGACTTATAGGAAAAGTCTGTGAGTCCTGCTTCCTCACCGACTTTTAGGAAAAGCCTGTGAGTCCTGCTTCCTCACCGACTTATAGGAAAAGCCTGTGAGTCCTGTTTCCCCACTGACTTATAGGAAAAGTGTGTGAGTCCTGCTTCCCCATTTACTTATAGGAAAAGCCTGTGAGTCTTTCTTCCTCACTCACTTATAGGAAAAGCCTGTGAGTCCTGCTTCCTCACCGACTTATAGGAAAAGCCTGTGAGTCCTGCTTCCTCACTGACTTATATGAATAGTCTGTGAGTACTGTTTCCCCACTGACTTATAGGAAAAGCATGTGAGTCCTGTTTCCCCACTGACTTATAGGAAAAGCCTGTGAGTCCTGCTTCCTCAGCAACTTACAGGAAAAGCCTGTGAGTCCTGTTTCCCCACCGACTTATAGGAAAAGCCTGTGAGTCCTGCTTCCCCATTTACTTATAGGAAAAGCCAGTGAGTTTTGCTTCCTCACTCACTTATAGGAAAAGCCTGTGAGTCCTGCTTCCTCATCGACTTATAGGAAAAGCCTGTGAGTCCTGCTTCCTCACCGACTTTTAAGAAAAGCCTGTGAGTCCTGCTTCCTCACCGACTTATATGAAAAGCATGTGAGTCCTGTTTCCCCACTGACTGATAGGAAAAGCCTGTGAGTCCTGCTTCCCCATTTACTTATAGGAAAAGCCTGTGAGTCCTGCTTCCCCACTGACTTATAGGTAAAGCCTGTGAGTTCTGCTTTCCCACTGACTTATAGGTAAAGCCTGTGAGTCCTGCTTCCCCCCAACTTATAGGTAAAGCCTGTGAGTTCTGCTTCCCCACCGACTTTTAGGTAAAGCCTGTGAGTCCTGCTTCCCCACCGACTTATAGGTAAAGCCTGGGAGTCCTGCTTCCCCACCGACTTATAGGTAATGCTGGGAGTCCTGCTTCCCCACCGACTTATAGGTAAAGCCTGGGAGTCCTGCTTCCCCACTGACTTATAGGTAAAGCCTGTGAGTCCTGCTTCCCCACTGACTTATAGGTAAAGCCTGTGAGTTCTGCTTCCCCACTGACTTATAGGTAAAGCCTGTGAGTCCTGCTTCCCCACTGACTTATAGGTAAAGCTTGGGAGTCCTGCTTCCCCACTTACTTATAGGTAAAGCCTGTGAGTCCTGCTTCCCCACAGACTTATAGGTAAAGCCTGTGAGTCCTGCTTCCCCACCGACTTATAGGAAAAGCCTGTGAGTCTTGCTTCCCCATAGACGTATAGGTAAAGTCTGGGAGTCCTACTTCCCCATTGACTTATAGGTAAAGCCTGTGAGTCTTGCTTCCCCACTGACTTATTTGTAAAGCCTGTGAGTCCTGCTTCCTCACCGACTTAAAGGAAAAGCCTGTGAGTCCTGCTTCCTCACCGACTTATAGGAAAAGCCTGTGAGTCCTGCTTCCTCACCAACTAATTGGAAAAGCCTGTGAGTCCTGTTTCCCCACTGACTTATAGGAAAAGCCTGTGAGTCCTGCTTCCCCACCGACTTATAGGAAAAGCCTGTGAGTCTTGCTTCCCCACAGACGTATAGGTAAAGTCTGGGAGTCCTACTTCCCCATTGACTTATAGGTAAAGCCTGTGAGTCTTGCTTCCCCACTGACTTATTTGTAAAGCCTGTGAGTCCTGCTTCCTCACCGACTTATAGGAAAAGCCTGTGAGTCCTGCTTCCTCACCGACTTATAGGAAAAGCCTGTGAGTCCTGCTTCCTCACCGACTTATAGGAAAAGCCTGTGAGTCCTGTTTCCCCACTGACTTATAGGAAAAGTCTGTGGGTCCTGCTTCCCCATTTACTTATAGGAAAAGCCTGTGAGTCTTTCTTCCTCACTCACTTATAGGAAAAGCCTGTGAGTCCTGCTTCCTCACCGATTTATAGGAAAAGCCTGTGAGTCCTGCTTCCTCACCGACTTATATGAATAGTCTGTGAGTACTGTTTCCCCACTGACTTATAGGAAAAGCATGTGAGTCCTGTTTCCTCACTGACTTATAGGAAAAGCCTGTGATTCCTGCTTCCTCAGCAACTTACAGGAAAAGCCTGTGAGTCCTGTTTCCCCACCGACTTATAGGAAAAGCCTGTGAGTCCTGCTTCCCCATTTACTTATAGGAAAAGCCTGTGAGTTTTGCTTCCTCACTCACTTATAGGAAAAGCCTGTGAGTCTTGCTTCCTCACTCACTTATAGTAAAAGCCTGTGAGTCCTGCTTCCTCACCGACTTATAGGAAATGCCTGTGAGTCCTGCTTCCTCACCGACTTATAGGAAAAGCCTGTGATTCCTGCATCCCCACCGACTTATAGGAAAAGCATGTGAGTTCTGTTTCCCCACTGACTTATAGGAAAAGCCTGTGAGTCCTGCTTCCCCATTTACTTATAGGAAAAGCCTGTGAGTCTTGCTTCCTCACTCACTTATAGTAAAAGCCTGTGAGTCCTGCTTCCTCATCGACTTATAGGAAAAGCCTGTGAGTCCTGTTTCCCCACTGACTTATAGGAAAAGCCTGTGAGTCCTGCTTCCTCATCGACTTATAGGAAAAGCCTGTGAGTCCTGCTTCCTCACCGACTTTTAAGAAAAGCCTGTGAGTCCTGCTTCCTCACCGACTTATATGAAAAGCATGTGAGTCCTGTTTCCCCACTGACTGATAGGAAAAGCCTGTGAGTCCTGCTTCCCCATTTACTTATAGGAAAAGCCTGTGAGTCCTGCTTCCCCACTGACTTATAGGTAAAGCCTGTGAGTCCTGCTTCCCCCCAACTTATAGGTAAAGCCTGTGAGTTCTGCTTCCCCACCGACTTTTAGGTAAAGCCTGTTAGTCCTGCTTCCCCACCGACTTATAGGTAAAGCCTGGGAGTCCTGCTTCCCCACCGACTTATAGGTAATGCTGGGAGTCCTGCTTCCCCACCGACTTATAGGTAAAGCCTGGGAGTCCTGCTTCCCCACTGACTTATAGGTAAAGCCTGTGAGTCCTGCTTCCCCACTGACTTATAGGTAAAGCCTGTGAGTTCTGCTTCCCCACTGACTTATAGGTAAAGCCTGTGAGTCCTGCTTCCCCACTGACTTATAGGTAAAGCTTGGGAGTCCTGCTTCCCCACTTACTTATAGGTAAAGCCTGTGAGTCCTGCTTCCCCACTGACTTATAGGTAAAGCCTGTGAGTCCTGCTTCCCCACCGACTTATAGGAAAAGCCTGTGAGTCTTGCTTCCCCACAGACGTATAGGTAAAGTCTGGGAGTCCTGCTTCCCCACTGACTTATAGGTAAAGCCTGTGAGTCTTGCTTCCCCACTGACTTATTTGTAAAGCCTGTGAGTCCTGCTTCCTCACCGACTTAAAGGAAAAGCCTGTGAGTCCTGCTTCCTCACCGACTTATATGAAAAGCCTGTGAGTCCTGCTTCCTCACCAACTAATTGGAAAAGCCTGTGAGTCCTGTTTCCCCACTGACTTATAGGAAAAGTCTGTGAGTCCTGCTTCCCCACCGACTTATAGGAAAAGCCTGTGAGTCTTGCTTACCCACAGACGTATAGGTAAAGCCTGGGAGTCCTGCTTCCCCACTGACTTACATGTAAAGCCTGTGAGTCTTGCTTCCCCACTGACTTATTTGTAAAGCCTGTGAGTCCTGCTTCCTCACCGACTTATAGGAAAAGCCTGTGAGTCCTGCTTCCTCACCGACTTATAGGAAAAGCCTGTGAGTCCTGCTTCCTCACCAACTTATAGGAAAAGCCTGTGAGTCCTGTTTCCCCACTGACTTATAGGAAAAGTCTGTGAGTCCTGCTTCCCCATTTACTTATAGGAAAAGCCTGTGAGTCTTTCTTCCTCACTCACTTATAGGAAAAGCCTGTGAGTCCTGCTTCCTCACCGATTTATAGGAAAAGCCTGTGAGTCCTGCTTCCTCACCGACTTATATGAATAGTCTGTGAGTACTGTTTCCCCACTGACTTATAGGAAAAGCATGTGAGTCCTGTTTCCCCACTGACTTATAGGAAAAGCCTGTGATTCCTGCTTCCTCAGCAACTTACAGGAAAAGCCTGTGAGTCCTGTTTCCCCACAGACTTATAGGAAAAGCCTGTGAGTCCTGCTTCCCCATTTACTTATAGGAAAAGCCTGTGAGTTTTGCTTCCTCACTCACTTATAGGAAAAGCCTGTGAGTCTTGCTTCCTCACTCACTTATAGTAAAAGCCTGTGAGTCCTGCTTCCTCACCGACTTATAGGAAATGCCTGTGAGTCCTGCTTCCTCACCGACTTATAGGAAAAGCCTGTGATTCCTGCTTCCCCACCGACTTATAGGAAAAGCATGTGAGTTCTGTTTCCCCACTGACTTATAGGAAAAGCCTGTGAGTCCTGCTTCCCCATTTACTTATAGGAAAAGCCTGTGAGTCTTGCTTCCTCACTCACTTATAGGAAAAGCCTGTGAGTCCTGCTTCCTCACCGACTTATAGGAAAAGCATGTGAGTCCTGTTTCCCCACTGACTTATTTGAAAAGCCTGTGAGTCCTGCTTCCCCATTTACTTACAGGAAAAGCCTGTGAGTCCTGCTTCCCCACTGACTTATAGGTAAAGCCTGTGAGTCCTGCTTTCCCACTGACTTATAGGTAAAGCCTGTGAGTCATGCTTCCCCCCAACTTATAGGTAAAGCCTGTGAGTTCTGCTTCCCCACCGACTTTTAGGTAAAGCCTGGGAGTCCTGCTTCCCCACCGACTTATAGGTAAAGCCTGGGAGTCCTGCTTCCCCACCGACTTATATTTAAAGCCTGGGAGTCCTGCTTCCCCACCGACTTATAGGTAAAGCCTGGGAGTCCTGCTTCCCCACTGACTTAAAGGTAAAGCCTGTGAGTCATGCTTCCCCACTGACTTATAGGTAAAGCCTGTGAGTCCTGCTTCCCCCCAACTTATAGGTAAAGCCTGTGAGTTCTGCTTCCCCACCGACTTTTAGGTAAAGCCTGTGAGTCCTGCTTCCCCACCGACTTATAGGTAAAGCCTGGGAGTCCTGCTTCCCCACCGACTTATAGGTAATGCTGGGAGTCCTGCTTCCCCACCGACTTATAGGTAAAGCCTGGGAGTCCTGCTTCCCCACTGACTTATAGGTAAAGCCTGTGAGTCCTGCTTCCCCACTGACTTATAGGTAAAGCCTGTGAGTTCTGCTTCCCCACTGACTTATAGGTAAAGCATGTGAGTCCTGCTTCCCCACTGACTTATAGGTAAAGCTTGGGAGTCCTGCTTCCCCACTTACTTATAGGTAAAGCCTGTGAGTCCTGCTTCCCCACTGACTTATAGGTAAAGCCTGTGAGTCCTGCTTCCCCACCGACTTATAGGAAAAGCCTGTGAGTCTTGCTTCCCCACAGACTTATAGGTAAAGCCTGGGAGTCCTGCTTCCCCACTGACTTATAGGTAAAGCCCGTGAGTCCTGCTTCCCCACTGACTTATAGGTAAAGGCTATGAGCCTTGCTTCCCCACTGACTTATTTGTAAAGCCTGTGAGTCCTGCTTCCTCACCAAATAATAGGAAAAGCCTGTGAGTCCTGCTTCCTCACCGACTTGTAGGAAAAGCCTGTGAGTCCTGCTTCCTCACCGACTTATAGGAAAAGCCTGTGAGTCCTGTTTCCCCACTGACTTATAGGAAAAGCCTGTGAGTCCTGCTTCCTCAACGACTTATAAGAAAAGCCTGTGAGTCCTGCTTCCTCATCGACTTATAGGAAAAGCATGTGAGTCCTGTTTCCCCACTGACTTATAGAAAAAGCCTGTGAGTCCTGCTTCCCCATTTACTTATAGGAAAAGCCTGTGAGTCCTGCTTCCCCACTGACTTGTAGGTAAAGCCTGTGAGTCCTGCTTCCTCACTGACTTATAGGAAAAGTCTGTGAGTCCTGTTTCCCCACTGATTTATAGGAAAAGCCTGTGAGTCCTGCTTCCTCACCGACTTATAGGAAAAGCATGTGAGTTCTGTTCCTCCACTTACTTATAGGAAAAGCCTGTGAGTCCTGCTTCCCTATTTACTTATAGGAAAAGCCTGTGAGTCCTGCTTCCCCACTGACTTATAGGTAAAGCCTGCGAGTCCTGCTTCCCCACTGACTTGTAGGTAAAGCCTGTGAGTCCTGCTTTCCCACTGACTTATAGGTAAAGCCTGAGAGTCCTGCTTCCTCACCGACTTATAGCAAAAGCTTATGAATCCTGCTTCCCCACCGACTTATAGGTAAAGCCTGTGAGTCCTGCTTCACCACCGACATATAGGAAAAGCCTGTGAGCCCTGCTTCCCCACAGACTTATAGGTAAAGCCTGGGAGTCCTGCTTCCCCACTGACTTATAGGTAAAGCCTGTGAGTCCTGCTTCCCCACTGACTTATAGGTAAAGCCTGTGAGTCCTGCTTCCCCACTGACATATAGGTAAAGCTTGGGAGTCCTGCTTCCCCACTTACTTATAGGTAAAACCTGTGAGTCCTGCTTCCCCACTGACTTATAGGTAAAGCCTGTGAGTCCTGCTTCCCCACTGACTTATAGGTAAAGCCTGTGAGTCCTGCTTCCCCACTGACTTGTAGGTAAAGCCTGTGAGTCCTGCTTTCCCACTGACTTATAGGTAAAGCCTGAGAGTCCTGCTTCCTCACCGACTTATAGCAAAAGCCTATGAATCCTGCTTCCTCACCGACTTATAGGTAAAGCCTGTGAGTCCTGCTTCACCACCGACTTATAGGAAAAGCCTGTGAGCCCTGCTTCCCCACAGACTTATAGGTAAAGCCTGTGAGTCCTGCTTCCCCACTGACTTATAGGTAAAGCGTGTGAGTCCTGCTTTCCCACTGACTTATAGGTAAAGCCTGGGAGTCCTGCTTCCCCACTGACTTATAGGTAAAGCTTGGGAGTCCTGCTTTCCCACTTACTTATAGGTAAAGCCTGTGAGTCCTGCTTCCCCACTGACTTATAGGTAAAGCCTGTGAGTCCTGCTTCCCCACCGACTTATAGGAAAAGCCTGTGAGTCTTGCTTCCCCACAGACTTATAGGTAAAGCCTGGGAGTCCTGCTTCCCCACTGACTTATAGGTAAAGCCCGTGAGTCCTGCTTCCCCACTGACTTATAGGTAAAGGCTGTGAGTCTTGCTTCCCCACTGACTTATTTGTAAAGCCTGTGAGTCCTGCTTCCTCACCAAATAATAGGAAAAGCCTGTGAGTCCTGCTTCCTCACCGACTTGTAGGAAAAGCCTGTGAGTCCTGCTTCCTCACCGACTTATAGGAAAAGCCTGTGAGTCCTGTTTCCCCACTGACTAATAGGAAAAGCCTGTGAGTCCTGCTTCCTCAACGACTTATAAGAAAAGCCTGTGAGTCCTGCTTCCTCATCGACTTATAGGAAAAGCATGTGAGTCCTGTTTCCCCACTGACTTATAGAAAAAGCCTGTGAGTCCTGCTTCCCCATTTACTTATAGGAAAAGCCTGTGAGTCCTGCTTCCCCACTGACTTGTATGTAAAGCCTGTGAGTCCTGCTTCCTCACTGACTTATAGGAAAAGTCTGTGAGTCCTGTTTCCCCACTGATTTATAGGAAAAGCCTGTGAGTCCTGCTTCCTCACCGACTTATAGGAAAAGCATGTGAGTTCTGTTCCTCCACTTACTTATAGGAAAAGCCTGTGAGTCCTGCTTCCCTATTTACTTATAGGAAAAGCCTGTGAGTCCTGCTTCCCCACTGACTTATAGGTAAAGCCTGCGAGTCCTGCTTCCACACTGACTTGTAGGTAAAGCCTGTGAGTCCTGCTTTCCCACTGACTTATAGGTAAAGCCTGAGAGTCCTGCTTCCTCACCGACTTATAGCAAAAGCTTATGAATCCTGCTTCCCCACCGACTTATAGGTAAAGCCTGTGAGTCCTGCTTCACCACCGACATATAGGAAAAGCCTGTGAGCCCTGCTTCCCCACAGACTTATAGGTAAAGCCTGGGAGTCCTGCTTCCCCACTGACTTATAGGTAAAGCCTGTGAGTCCTGCTTCCCCACTGACTTATAGGTAAAGCCTGTGAGTCCTGCTTCCCCACTGACTTATAGGTAAAGCTTGGGAGTCCTGCTTCCCCACTTACTTATAGGTAAAACCTGTGAGTCCTGCTTCCCCACTGACTTATAGGTAAAGCCTGTGAGTCCTGCTTCCCCACCGACTTATAGGAAAAGCCTGTGAGTCTTGCTTCCCCACAGACTTATAGGTAAAGCCTGGGAGTCCTGCTTCCCCACTGACTTATGGGTAAAGCCTGTGAGTCTTGCTTCCCCACTGACTTATTTGTAAAGCCTGTGAGTCCTGCTTCCTCACCAAATAATAGGAAAAGCCTGTGAGTCCTGCTTCCTCACCGACTTGTAGGAAAAGCCTGTGAGTCCTGCTTCCTCACCAACTTATAGGAAAAGCCTGTGAGTCCTGTTTCCCCACTGACTTATAGGAAAAGCCTGTGAGTCCTGCTTCCCCATTTACTTATAGGAAAACCAGTGAGTCTTGCTTCCTCACACACTTATAGGAAAAGCCTGTGAGTCCTGCTTCCTCACCGACTTATAGGAAAAGCCTGTGAGTCCTGCTTCCTCACCGACTTATATGAATACTCTGTGAGTCCTGTTTCCCCACTGACTTATAGGAAAAGCCTATGAGTCCTGCTTCCTCAACGACTTATAAGAAAAGCCTGTGAGTCCTGCTTCCTCACCGACTTATAGGAAAAGCATGTGAGTCCTTTTTCCCCACTGACTTATAGAAAAAGCCTGTGAGTCCTGCTTTCCCATTTACTTATAGGAAAATCCTGTGAGTCCTGCTTCCCCACTGACTGATAGGTAAAGCCTGTGAGTCCAGCTTCCCCACTGACTTGTAGGTAAAGCCTGTGAGTCCTGCTTCCCCACTGACTTATAGGTAAAGCCTGTGAGTCCTGCTTCCTCACTGACTTATAGGAAAAGTCTGTGAGTCCTGTTTCCCCACTGACTTATAGGAAAAGCCTGTGAGTCCTGCTTCCTCACCGACTTATAAGAAAAGCCTGTGAGTCCTGCTTCCTCACCGACTTATAGGAAAAGCATGTGAGTTCTGTTTCCCCACTTACTTATAGGAAAAGCCTGTGAGTCCTGCTTCCCTATTTACTTATAGGAAAAGCCTGTGAGTCCTGCTTCCACACTGACTTATAGGTAAAGCCTGTGAGTCCTGCTTCCACACTGACTTATAGGTAAAGCCTGTGAGTCCTGCTTCCCCACTGACTTGTAGGTAAAGCCTGTGAGGCCTGCTTTCCCACTGACTTATCGGTAAAGCCTGAGAGTCCTGCTTCCTCACCGACTTATAGCAAAAGCCTATGAATCCTGCTTCCCCACCGACTTATAGGTAAAGCCTGTGAGTGCTGCTTCACCACCGACTTATAGGAAAAGCCTGTGAGCCCTGCTTCCCCACAGACTTATAGGTAAAGCCTGGGAGTCCTGCTTCCCCACTGACTTATAGGTAAAGCCTGTGAGTCCTGCTTCCCCACTGACTTATAGGTAAAGCCTGTGAGTCCTGCTTCCCCACTGACTTATAGGTAAAGCCTGTGAGTCCTGCTTCCCCACTGACTTATAGGTAAAGCCTGTGAGTCCTGCTTCCCCACCGACTTATAGGAAAAGCCTGTGAGTCTTGCTTCTCCACAGACTTAGAGGTAAAGCCTGGGAGTCCTGCTTCCCCACTGACTTATAGGTAAAGCCTGTGAGTCCTGCTTCCCCACTGACTTATAGGTAAAGCCTGTGAGTCCTGCTTCCCCACTGACTTATAGGTAAAGCCTGTGAGTCTTGCTTCCCACTGACTTATTTGTAAAGCCTGTGAGTCCTGCTTCCTCACCAAATAATAGGAAAAGCCTGTGAGTCCTGCTTCCTCACCGACTTGTTGGAAAAGCCTGTGAGTCCTGCTTCCTCACCAAGTTATAGGAAAAGCCTGTGAGTCCTGTTTCCCCACTGACTTATAGGAAAAGCTTGTGAGTCCTGCTTCCCCATTTACTTATAGGAAAAGCCTGTGAGTTTTGCTTCCTCACTCACTTATAGGAAAAGCCTGTGAGTCCTGCTTCCTCACCGACTTATAGGAAAAGCCTGTGAGTCCTGCTTCCTCACCGACTTATATGAATAGTCTGTGAGTCCTGTTTCCCCACTGACTTATAGGAAAAGCATGTGAGTCCTGTTTCCCCACTGACTTATAGGAAAAGCCTGTGAATCCTGCTTCCTCACCAACTTACAGGAAAAGCCTGTGAGTCCTGTTTCCCCACCGACTTATAGGAAAAGCCTGTGAGTCCTGCTTCCCCATTTACTTAAAGGAAAAGCCTGTGAGTTTTGCTTCCTCACTCACTTATAGGAAAAGCCTTTGAGTCTTGCTTCCTCACTCACTTATAGGAAAAGCCTGTGAGTCTTGCTTCCTCACCGACTTATAGGAAAAGCCTGTGAGTCCTGCTTCCTCACCGACTTTTAAGAAAAGCCTGTGAGTCCTGCTTCCTCACCGACTTATAGGAAAAGCATGTGAGTCCTGTTTCCCCACTGACTTATAGGAAAAGCCTGTGAGTCCTGCTTCCCCATTTACTTATAAGAAAAGCCTGGGAGTGCTGCTTCCCCACTGACTTATAGGTAAAGCCTGTGAGTCCTGCTTTCCCACTGACTTATAGGTAAAGCCTGTCAGTCCTGCTTCCCCCCAAATTATAGGTAAAGCCTGTGAGTCCTGCTTCCCCCCAACTTATAGGTAAAGCCTGTGAGTTCTGCTTGCCCACCGACTTTTAGGTAAAGCCTGTGAGTCCTGCTTCTCCACCGACTTATAGGTATAGCCTGGGAGTCCTGCTTCCCCACCGACTTATAGGTAAAGCCTGGGAGTCCTGCTTCCCCACCGACCTATAGGTAAAGCCTGGGAGTCCTGCTTCCCCACTGACTTATACGTAAAGCCTGTGAGTCCTGCTTCCCCACTGACTTATAGGTAAAGCCTGTGAGTCCTGCTTCCCCACCGACTTAGAGGAATAGCATGTGAGTTCTGTTTCCCCACTGACTTATAGGAAAAGCCTGTGAGTCCTACTTCCCCATTTACTTATAGGAAAAGCCTGTGAGTCTTGCTTCCTCACTCACTTATAGGAAAAGCCTGTGAGTCCTGCTTCCTCACCGACTTATAGGAAAAGCCTGTGAGTCCTGCTTCCTCACCGACTTATAGGAAAAGCCTGTCAGTCATGTTTCCCCACCGACTTATAAGAAAAGGCTGTGAGTCCTGCTACCTCACTGACTTATAGGAAAAGCCTGTGAGTCCTGCTTCCCAACTGACTTATAGGTAAAGCCTGTGAGTCCTGCTTTCCCACTGACTTATTTGTAAAGACTGTGAGTCCTGCTTCCTCACCAACTTATAGGAAAAGCCTGTGAGTCCTGCCTCCTCACTGACTTATAAGAAAAGCCTGTGAGTCCTGCTTCCTCACCGACTTATAGGAAAAGCATGTGAGTCCTGTTTCCCCACTGACTTATAGAAAAAGCCTGTGAGTCCTGCTTCCCCATTTACTTATAGGAAAAGCCTGTGAGTCCTGCTTCCCCACTGACTTATAGGTAAAGCCTGTGAGTCCTGCTTCCCCACTGACTTGTAGGTAAAGCCTGTGAGTCCTGCTTCCCCACTGACTTATAGGTAAAGCCTGTGAGTCCTGCTTCCTCACCGACTTATACGAAAAGTCTGTGAGTCGTGTTTTCCCACTGGCTTATAGGAAAAGCCTGTGAGTCCTGCTTCCTCACCAACTTATAAGAAAAGCCTGTGAGTCCTGCTTCCTCACCGACTTATAGGAAAAGCATGTGAGTTCTGTTTCCCCACTTACTTATAGGAAAAGCCTGTGAGTCCTGCTTCCCTATTTACTTATAGGAAAAGCCTGTGAGTCCTGCTTCCCCACTGACTTATAGGTAAAGCCTGTGAGTCCTGCTTCCCCACCGACTTATAGGTAAAGCCTGTGAGTCCTGCTTCCCCACCGACTTGAAGGTAAAGCCTGTGAGTCCTGCTTCCCCACTGACTTATAGGTAAAGCCTGTGAGTCCTGCTTCCCCACTGACTTATAGGTAAAGCTTGGGAGTCCTGCTTCCCCACTTACTTATAGGTAAAGCCTGTGAGTCCTGCTTCCCCACTGACTTATAGGTAAAGCCTGTGAGTCCTGCTTCCCCACCGACTTATAGGAAAAGCCTGTGAGTCTTACTTCCCCACAGACTTATAGGTAAAGCCTGGGAGTCCTGCTTCCCCACTGACTTATAGGTAAAGTCTGTGAGTCCTGCTTCCCCACTGACTTATAGGTAAAGCCTGTGAGTCTTGCTTCCCCACTGACTTATTTGTAAAGCCTGTGAGTCCTGCTTCCTCACCGACTTATAGGAAAAGCCTGTGAGTCCTGTTTCCTCACCGACTTATAGGAAAAGCCTGTGAGTCCTGCTTCCTCACCAGCTTATAGGAAAAGCCTGTGAGTCCTGTTTCCCCACTGACTTATAGGAAAAGCCTGTGATTCCTGCTTCCCCATTTACTTATAGGAAAAGCCTGTGAGTCTTGCTTCCTCACTCACTTATAGGAAAAGCCTGTGAGTCTTGCTTCCTCACCGACTTATAGGAAAAGCCTGTGAGTCCTGCTTCCTCACCGACTTATATGAATAGTCTGTGATTCTTGTTTCCCCACTGACTTATAGGAAAAGCATGTGAGTCCTGTTTCCCCACTGACTTATAGGAAAAGTCTGTGAGTCCTGCTTCCTCACCAACTTACAGGAAAAGCCTGTGAGTCATGTTTCCCCACCGACTTATAGGAAAAGCCTGTGAGTCCTGCTTCCCCATTTACTTATAAGAAAAGCCTGTGAGTTTTGCTTCCTCACTCACTTATAGGAAAAGCCTGTGAGTCTTGCTTCCTCACTCACTTATAGGAAAAGCCTGTGAGTCCTGCTTCCTCACCGACTTATAGGAAAAGCCTGTGAGTCCTGCTTCCTCACCGACTTTTACGAAAAGCCTGTGAGTCCTGCTTCCTCACTGACTTATAGGAAAAGCATGTGAGTCCTGTTTCCCCACTGACTTATAGGAAAAGCCTGTGAGTCCTGCTTCCCCATTTACTTATAGGAAAAGCCTGTGAGTCCTGCTTCCTCACTGACTTATAAGTAAAGCCTGTGAGTCCTGCTTTCCCACTGACTTATAGGTAAAGCCTGTGAGTCCTGCTTCCCCCCAACTTATAGGTAAAGCCTGTGAGTCCTGCTTCCCCCCAACTTATATGTAAAGCCTGTGAGTTCTGCTTCCCCACCGACTTTTAGGTAAAGCCTGTGAGTCCTGCTTCCCCACCGACTTATAGGTAAAGCCTGGGAGTCCTGCTTCCCCACCGACTTATAGGTAAAGCTTGGGAGTCCTGCTTCCCCACCGACTTATTGGTAAAGCCTGGGAGTCCTGCTTCCCCACTGACTTATAGGTAAAGCCTGTGAGTCCTGCTTCCCCACTGACTTATAGATAAAGCCTGTGAGTCCTGCTTCCCCACCGACTTATAGGAAAAGCCTGTGAGTCCTGCTTCCCCACAGACTTATAGGTAAAGCCTGGGAGTCCTGCTTCCCCACTGACTTATAGGTAAATCCTGTGAGTCCTGCTTCCCCACTGACTATAGGTAAAGCCTGTGAGTCCTGCTTCCTCACCAACTTATAGGAAAAGCCTTTGAGTCCTGTTTCCCCACTGACTTATAGGAAAAGCCTGTGAGTCCGGCTTTCCCATTTACTTATAGGAAAAGCCTGTGAGTCTTGCTTCCACACTCACTTATAGGAAAAGCCTGTGAGTCCTGCTTCCTCACCGACTTATTGGTAAAGCCTGGGAGTCCTGCTTCCCCACTGACTTATAGGTAAAGCCTGTGAGTCCTGCTTCCCCACTGACTTATAGGAACAGCCTGTGAGTCCTGCTTCCCCATTTACTTATAGGAAAAGCCTCTGAGTCCTGCTTCCCCACTGACTTATAGGTAAAGCCTGTGAGTCCTGTTTCCCCACTGACTTATAGGTAAAGCCTGTGAGTCCTGCTCTCCCAACTTATAGGTAAAGCCTGTGAGTCCTGCTTCCCCACCGACTTTTAGGTAAAGCCTGTGAGTCTTGCTTCCCCACCGACTTTTAGGTAAAGCCTGTGAGTCCTGCTTCCACACTGACTTATAGGTAAAGCCTGGGAGTCCTGCTTCCACACCGACTTATAGGTAAAGCCTGGGAGTCCTGCTTCCCCACCGACTTATAGGGAAAGCCTGGGAGTCCTGATTCCCCACCGACTTATAGGTAAAGCCTGTGAGTCCTGCTTCCCCACTGACTTATAGGTAAAGCCTGTGAGTCCTGCTTCCTCACCAACTTATAGGAAAAGCCTGTGAGTCCTGCTTCCTCACCAACTTATAGGAAATGCCTGTGAGTCCTGCTTCCCCACGACTTATAGGAAAAGCCTGTGAGTCCTGCTTCCCCACGACCTATAGGTAAAGCCTGTGAGTCCTGCTTCCCCACTGACTTATAGGTAAAGCCTGTGAGGCCTGCTTCCCCACTTACTTATAGGTAAAGCCTGTGAGTCCTGCTTCCCCACTGACTTATAGGTAAAGCTTGGGAGTCCTGCTTCCCAACTTACTTTTAGGTAAAGCCTGTGAGTCCTGCTTCCCCACTGACTTATAGGTAAAGCCTGTGAGTCCCGCTTCCTCACCGGATAATAGGAAAAGCCTGTGAGTCCTGCTTTCTCACCAACTTATAGGAAAAGCCTGTGAGTCCTGTTTCCCCACTGACTTATAGGAAAAGCCTGTGAGTCCTGCTTCCCCATTTCCTTATAGGAAAAGCCTGTGAGTCTTGCTTCCTCACTCACTTATAGGAAAGCCTGTGAGTACTGCTTCCTCACCGACTTATAAGAAAAGCCTGTGAGTCCTGCTTCCTCACCGACTTATAGGAAAAGCATGTGAGTTCTGTTTCCCCACTTACTTATAGGAAAAGCCTGTGAGTCCTTCTTCCCTATTTACTTATAGTAAAAGCCTGTGAGTCCTGCTTCCCCACTGACTTATAGGTAAAGCCTGTGAGTCCTGCTTCCCCACTGACTTGTAGGTAAAGCCTGTGAGTCCTGCTTTCCCACTGACTTATAGGTAAAGCCTGAGAGTCCTGCTTCCTCACCGACTTATAGCAAAAGCCTATGAATCCTGCTTCCTCACCGACTTATAGGTAAAGCCTGTGAGTCCTGCTTCACCACCGACTTATAGGAAAAGCCTGTGAGCCCTGCTTCCCCACCGACTTATAGGTAAAGCCTGCGAGTCCTGCTTCCCCACTGACTTATAGGTAAAGCGTGTGAGTCCTGCTTCCCCACTGACTTATAGGTAAAGCCTGGGAGTCCTGCTTCCCCACTGACTTATAGGTAAAGCTTGGGAGTCCTGCTTCCCCACTTACTTATAGGTAAAGCCTGTGAGTCCTGCTTCCCCACTGACTTATAGGTAAAGCCTGTGAGTCCTGCTTCCCCACCGACTTATAGGAAAAGCCTGTGAGTCTTGCTTCCCCACAGACTTATAGGTAAAGCCTGGGAGTCCTGCTTCCCCACTGACTTATAGGTAAAGCCCGTGAGTCCTGCTTCCCCACTGACTTATAGGTAAAGGCTGTGAGTCTTGCTTCCCCACTGACTTATTTGTAAAGCCTGTGAGTCCTGCTTCCTCACCAAATAATAGGAAAAGCCTGTGAGTCCTGCTTCCTCACCGACTTGTAGGAAAAGCCTGTGAGTCCTGCTTCCTCACCAACTTATAGGAAAAGCCTGTGAGTCCTGTTTCCCCACTGACTTATAGGAAAAGCCTGTGAGTCCTGCTTCCCCATTTACTTATAGGAAAAGCCTGTGAGTCTTGCTTCCTCACTCACTTATAGTAAAAGCCTGTGAGTCCTGCTTCCTCACCGACTTATAGGAAAAGCCTGTGAGTCCTGCTTCCTCACCGAGTTATATGAATAGTCTGTGAGTCCTGTTTCCCCACTGACTTATAGGAAAAGCATGTGAGTCCTGTTTACCCACTGACTTATAGGAAAAGCCTGTGAGTCCTGCTTCCTCACCAACTTACAGGAAAATCCCGTGAGTCCTGTTTCCCCACCGACTTATAGGAAAAGCCTGTGAGTCCTGCTTCCTCAACGACTTATAGGAAAAGCATGTGAGTCCTGTTTCCCCACTGACTTATAGGTAAAGCCTGTGAGTCCTGCTTCCCCATTTACTTATAGGAAAAGCCTGTGAGTCCTGCTTCCCCACTGACTTATAGGTAAAGCCTGTGAGTCCAGCTTCCCACTGACTTGTAGGTAAAGCCTGTGAGTCCTGCTTCCCCACTAACTTATAGGTAAAGCCTGTGAGTCCTGCTTCCTCACTGACTTATAGGAAAAGTCTGTGAGTCCTGTTTCCCCACTGACTTATAGGAAAAGCCTGTGAGTCCTGCTTCCTCACCGACTTATAAGAAAAGCCTGTGAGTCCTGCTTCCTCAACGACTTATAGGAAAAGCATGTGAGTTCTGTTTCTCCACTTACTTATAGGAAAAGCCTGTGAGTCCTGCTTCCCTATTTACTTATAGAGAAAGCCTGTGAGTCCTGCTTCCCCACTGACTTATAGGTAAAGCCTGAGAGTCCTGCTTCCTCACCGACTTATAGCAAAAGCTTATGAATCCTGCTTCCCCACCGACTTACAGGTAAAGCCTGTGAGTCCTGCTTCACCACCGACGTATAGGAAAAGCCTGTGAGCCCTGCTTCCCCACAGACTTATAGGTAAAGCCTGGGAGTCCTGCTTCCCCACTGACTTATAGGTAAAGCCTGTGAGTCCTGCTTCCCCACTGACTTATAGGTAAAGCCTGTGAGTCCTGCTTCCCCACTGACTTATAGGTAAAGCTTGGGAGTCCTGCTTCCCCACTTACTTATAGGTAAAGCCTGTGAGTCCTGCTTCCCCACTGACTTATAGGTAAAGCCTGTGAGTCCTGCTTCCCCACCGACTTATAGGAAAAGCCTGTGAGTCTTGCTTCCCCACAGACTTATAGGTAAAGCCTGGGAGTCCTGCTTCCCCACTGACTTATGGGTAAAGCCTGTGAGTCCTGCTTCCCCACTGACTTATAGGTAAAGCCTGTGAGTCTTGCTTCCCCACTGACTTATTTGTAAAGCCTGTGAGTCCTGCTTCCTCACCAAATAATAGGAAAAGCCTGTGAGTCCTGCTTCCTCACCGACTTGTAGGAAAAGCCTGTGAGTCCTGCTTCCTCACCAACTTATAGGAAAAGCCTGTGAGTCCTGTTTCCCCACTGACTTATAGGAAAAGCCTGTGAGTCCTGCTTCCCCATTTACTTATAGGAAAACCAGTGAGTCTTGCTTCCTCACTCACTTATAGGAAAAGCCTGTGAGTCCTGCTTCCTCACCGACTTATAGGAAAAGCCTGTGAGTCCTGCTTCCTCACCGACTTATATGAATACTCTGTGAGTCCTGTTTCCCCACTGACTTATAGGAAAAGCATGTGAGTCCTGTTTCCCCACTGACTTATAGGAAAAGCCTGTGAGTCCTGCTTCCTCACCAACTTACAGGAAAAGCCTGTGAGTCCTGTTTCCCCACCGACTTATAGGAAAAGCCTATGAGTCCTGCTTCCTCAACGACTTATAAGAAAAGCCTGTGAGTCCTGCTTCCTCACCGACTTATAGGAAAAGCATGTGAGTCCTGTTTCCCCACTGACTTATAGAAAAAGCCTGTGAGTCCTGCTTCCCCATCTACTTATTGGAAAAGCCTGTGAGTCCTGCTTCCCCACTGACTGATAAGTAAAGCCTGTGAGTCCAGCTTCCCCACTGACTTGTAGGTAAAGCCTGTGAGTCCTGCTTCCCCACTGACTTATAGGTAAAGCATGTGAGTCCTGCTTCCTCACTGACTTATAGGAAAAGTCTGTGAGTCCTGTTTCCCCACTGACTTATAGGAAAAGCCTGTGAGTCCTGCTTCCTCACCGACTTATAAGAAAAGCCTGTGAGTCCTGCTTCCTCACCGACTTATAGGAAAAGTATGTGAGTTCTGTTTCCCCACTTACTTATAGGAAAAGCCTGTGAGTCCTGCTTCCCTATTTACTTATAGGAAAAGCCTGTGAGTCCTGCTTCCACACTGACTTATAGGTAAAGCCTGTGAGTCCTGCTTCCACACTGACTTATAGGTAAAGCCTGTGAGTCCTGCTTCCCCACTGACTTGTAGGTAAAGCCTGTGAGGCCTGCTTTCCCACTGACTTATCGGTAAAGCCTGAGAGTCCTGCTTCCTCACCGACTTATAGCAAAAGCCTATGAATCCTGCTTCCCCACCGACTTATAGGTAAAGCCTGTGAGTGCTGCTTCACCACCGACTTATAGGAAAAGCCTGTGAGCCCTGCTTCCCCACAGACTTATAGGCAAAGCCTGGGAGTCCTGCTTCCCCACTGACTTATAGGTAAAGCCTGTGAGTCCTGCTTCCCCACTGACTTATAGGTAAAGCCTGTGAGTCCTGCTTCCCCACTGACTTATAGGTAAAGCTTGAGAGTCCTGCTTCCCCACTTACTTATAGGTAAAGCCTGTGAGTCCTGCTTCCCCACTGACTTATAGGTAAAGCCTGTGAGTCCTGCTTCCCCACCGACTTATAGAAAAAGCCTGTGAGTCTTGCTTCTCCACAGACTTAGAGGTAAAGCCTGGGAGTCCTGCTTCCCCACTGACTTATAGGTAAAGCCTGTGAGTCCTGCTTCCCCACTGACTTATAGGTAAAGCCTGTGAGTCTTGCTTCCCACTGACTTATTTGTAAAGCCTGTGAGTCCTGCTTCCTCACCAAATAATAGGAAAAGCCTGTGAGTCCTGCTTCCTCACCGACTTGTTGGAAAAGCCTGTGAGTCCTGCTTCCTCACCAAGGTATAGGAAAAGCCTGTGAGTCCTGTTTCCCCACTGACTTATAGGAAAAGCCTGTGAGTCCTGCTTCCCCATTTACTTATAGGAAAAGCCTGTGAGTCTTGCTTCCTCACTCACTTATAGGAAAAGCCTGTGAGTCCTGCTTCCTCACCGACTTATATGAATAGTCTGTGAGTCCTGTTTCCCCACTGACTTATAGGAAAAGCATGTGAGTCCTGTTTCCCCACTGACTTATAGGAAAAGCCTGTGAGTCCTGCTTCCTCACCAACTTACAGGAAAAGCCTGTGAGTCCTGTTTCCCCATCGACTTATAGGAAAAGCCTGTGAGTCCTGCTTCCCCATTTACTTAAAGGAAAAGCCTGTGAGTTTTGCTTCCTCACTCACTTATAGGAAAAGCCTGTGAGTCTTGCTTCCTCACTCACTTATAGGAAAAGCCTGTGAGTCTTGCTTCCTCACCGACTTATAGGAAAAGCCTGTGAGTCCTGCTTCCTCACCGACTTTTAAAAAAAGCCTGTGAGTCCTGCTTCCTCACCGACTTATAGGAAAAGCATGTGAGTCCTGTTTCCCCACTGACTTATAGGAAAAGCCTGTGAATCCTGCTTCCCCATTTACTTATAGGAAAAGCCTGGGAGTGCTGCTTCCCCACTGACTTATAGGTAAAGCCTGTGAGTCCTGCTTTCCCACTGACTTATAGGTAAAGCCTGTCAGTCCTGCTTCCCCCCAAATTATAGGTAAAGCCTGTGAGTCCTGCTTCCCCCCAACTTATAGGTAAAGCCTGTGAGTTCTGCTTGCCCACCGACTTTTAGGTAAAGCCTGTGAGTCCTGCTTCTCCACCGACTTATAGGTATAGCCTGGGAGTCCTGCTTCCCCACCGACTTATAGGTAAAGCCTGGGAGTCCTGCTTCCCCACCGACTTATAGGTAAAGCCTGGGAGTCCTGCTTCCCCACTGACTTATAGGTAAAGCCTGTGAGTCCTGCTTCCCCACTGACTTATAGGTAAAGCCTGTGAGTCCTGCTTCCCCACCAACTTAGAGGAATAGCATGTGAGTTCTGTTTCCCCACTGACTTATAGGAAAAGCCTGTGAGTCCTGCTTCCCCATTTACTTATAGGAAAAGCCTGTGAGTCTTGCATCCTCACTCACTTATAGGAAAAGCCTGTGAGTCCTGCTTCCTCACCGACTTATAGGAAAAGCCTGTGAGTCCTGCTTCCTCACCGACTTATAGGAAAAGCCTGTCAGTCCTGTTTCCCCACCGACTTATAAGAAAAGGCTGTGAGTCCTGCTTCCCCACTGACTTATAGGTAAAGCTTGGGAGTCCTGCTTCCCCACTTACTTATAGGTAAAGCCTGTGAGTCCTGCTTCCCCACTGACTTATAGGTAAAGCCTGTGAGTCTTGCTTCCCCACCGACTTATAGGAAAAGCCTGTGAGTCTTACTTCCCCACAGACTTATAGGTAAAGCCTGGGAGTCCTGCTTCCCCACTGACTTATAGGTAAAGTCTGTGAGTCCTGCTTCCCCACTGACTTATAGGTAAAGCCTGTGAGTCTTGCTTCCCCACTGACTTATTTGTAAAGCCTGTGAGTCCTGCTTCCTCACCGACTTATAGGAAAAGCCTGTGAGTCCTGTTTCCTCACCAACTTATAGGAAAAGCCTGTGAGTCCTGCTTCCTCACCAGCTTATAGGAAAAGCCTGTGAGTCCTGTTTCCCCACTGACTTATAGGAAAAGCCTGTGATTCCTGCTTCCCCATTTACTTATAGGAAAAGCCTGTGAGTCTTGCTTCCTCACTCACTTATAGGAAAAGCCTGTGAGTCCTGCTTCCTCACCGACTTATAGGAAAAGCCTGTGAGTCCTGCTTCCTCACCGACTTATATGAATAGTCTGTGAGTCCTGTTTCCCCACTGACTTATAGGAAAAGCATGTGAGTCCTGTTTCCCGACTGACTTATAGGAAAAGCCTGTGAGTCCTGCTTCCTCACCAACTTACAGGAAAAGCCTGTGAGTCCTGCTTCCTCACCGACTTATATGAATAGTCTGTGAGTCCTGTTTCCCCACTGACTTATAGGAAAAGCCTGTGAGTCCTGCTTCCCTATTTACTTATAGGAAAAGCCTGTGAGTCCTGCTTCCCCACTGACTTATAGGTAAAGCCTGTGAGTCCTGCTTCCCCACCGACTTGTAGGTAAAGCCTGTGAGTCCTGCTTCCCCACTGACTTATAGGTAAAGCCTGTGAGTCCTGCTTCCCCACTGACTTATAGGTAAAGCTTGGGAGTCCTGCTTCCCCACTTATAGGTAAAGCCTGTGAGTCCTGCTTCCCCACTGACTTATAGGTAAAGCCTGTGAGTCCTGCTTCCCCACCGACTTATAGGAAAAGCCTGTGAGTCTTACTTCCCCACAGACTTATAGGTAAAGCCTGGGAGTCCTGCTTCCCCACTGACTTATAGGTAAAGTCTGTGAGTCCTGCTTCCCCACTGACTTATAGGTAAAGCCTGTGAGTCTTGCTTCCTCACCGACTTATAGGAAAAGCCTGTGAGTCCTGTTTCCTCACCGACTTATAGGAAAAGCCTGTGAGTCCTGCTTCCTCACCAGCTTATAGGAAAAGCCTGTGAGTCCTGTTTCCCCACTGACTTATAGGAAAAGCCTGTGATTCGTGCTTCCCCATTTACTTATAGGAAAAGCCTGTGAGTCTTGCTTCCTCACTCACTTATAGGAAAAGCCTGTGAGTCCTGCTTCCTCACCGACTTATAGGAAAAGCCTGTGAGTCCTGCTTCCTCACCGACTTATATGAATAGTCTGTGAGTCCTGTTTCCCCACTGACTTATAGGAAAAGCATGTGAGTCCTGTTTCCCCACTGACTTATAGGAAAAGCCTGTGAGTCCTGCTTCCTCACCAACTTACAGGAAAAGCCTGTGAGTCATGTTTCCCCACCGACTTATAGGAAAAGCCTGTGAGTCCTGCTTCCCCATTTACTTATAGGAAAAGCCTGTGAGTTTTGCTTCCTCACTCACTTATAGGAAAAGCCTGTGAGTCTTGCTTCCTCACTCACTTATAGGAAAAGCCTGTGAGTCCTGCTTCCTCACCGACTTATAGGAAAAGCCTGTGAGTCCTGCTTCCTCACCGACTTTTACGAAAAGCCTGTGAGTCCTGCTTCCTCACTGACTTATAGGAAAAGCATGTGAGTCCTGTTTCCCCACTGACTTATAGGAAAAGCCTGTGAGTCCTGCTTCCCCATTTACTTATAGGAAAAGCCTGTGAGTCCTGCTTCCCCACTGACTTATAGGTAAAGCCTGTGAGTCCTGCTTTCCCACTGACTTATAGGTAAAGCCTGTGAGTCCTGCTTCCCCCCAACTTATAGGTAAAGCCTGTGAGTCCTGCTTCCCCCCAACTTATATGTAAAGCCTGTGAGTTCTGCTTCCCCACCGACTTTTAGGTAAAGCCTGTGAGTCCTGCTTCACCACCGACTTATAGGTAAAGCATGGGAGTCCTGCTTCCCCACCGACTTATTGGTAAAGCCTGGGAGTCCTGCTTCCCCACTGACTTATAGGTAAAGCCTGTGAGTCCTGCTTCCCCACTGACTTATAGATAAAGCCTGTGAGTCCTGCTTCCCCACCGACTTATAGGAAAAGCCTGTGAGTCCTGCTTCCCCACAGACTTATAGGTAAAGCCTGGGAGTCCTGCTTCCCCACTGACTTATAGGTAAATCCTGTGAGTCCTGCTTCCCCACTGACTATAGGTAAAGCCTGTGAGTCCTGCTTCCTCACCAACTTATAGGAAAAGCCTTTGAGTCCTGTTTCCCCACTGACTTATAGGAAAAGCCTGTGAGTCCGGCTTTCCCATTTACTTATAGGAAAAGCCTGTGAGTCTTGCTTCCACACTCACTTATAGGAAAAGCCTGTGAGTCCTGCTTCCTCACCGACTTTTAAGAAAAGCCTGTTAGTCCTGCTTCCTCACTGACTTATAGGAAAAGCATGTGAGTCCTGTTTCCCCACTGACTTATAGGAACAGCCTGTGAGTCCTGCTTCCCCATTTACTTATAGGAAAAGCCTGTGAGTCCTGCTTCCCCACCGACTTTTAGGTAAAGCCTGTGAGTCTTGCTTCCCCACCGACTTTTAGGTAAAGCCTGCGAGTCCTGCTTCCACACTGACTTATAGGTAAAGCCTGGGAGTCCTGCTTCCACACCGACTTATAGGTAAAGCCTGGGAGTCCTGCTTCCCCACCGACTTATAGGGAAAGCCTGCGAGTCCTGTTTCCCCACCGACTTATAGGTAAAGCCTGTGAGTCCTGCTTCCCCACTGACTTATAGGTAAAGCCTGTGAGTCCTGCTTCCTCACCAACTTATAGGAAAAGCCTGTGAGTCCTGCGTCCTCACCAACTTATAGGAAAAGCCTGTGAGTCCTGCTTCCCCACGACTTATAGGAAAAGCCTGTGAGTCCTGCTTCCCCACGACCTATAGGTAAAGCCTGTGAGTCCTGCTTCCCCACTGACTTATAGGTAAAGCCTGTGAGGCCTGCTTCCCCACTTACTTATAGGTAAAGCCTGTGAGTCCTGCTTCCCCACTGACTTATAGGTAAAGCTTGGGAGTCCTGCTTCCCAACTTACTTTTAGGTAAAGCCTGTGAGTCCTGCTTCCCCACTGACTTATAGGTAAAGCCTGTGAGTCCCGCTTCCTCACCGAATAATAGGAAAAGCCTGTGAGTCCTGCTTTCTCACCAACTTATAGGAAAAGCCTGTGAGTCCTGTTTCCCCACTGACTTATAGGAAAATCCTGTGAGTCCTGCTTCCCCATTTCCTTATAGGAAAAGCCTGTGAGTCTTGCTTCCTCACTCACTTATAGGAAAGCCTGTGAGTCCTGCTTCCTCACCGACTTATAGGAAAAGCCTGTGAGTCCTGCTTCCTCACCGACTTATATGAATAGTCTGTGAGTCCTGTTTCCCCACTGACTTATAGGAAAAGCATGTGAGTCCTGTTTCCCCACTGACTTATAGGAAAAGCCTGTGAGTCCTGCTTCCTCACCAACTTACAGGAAAAGCCTGTAAGTCCTGTTTCCCCACCGACTTATAGGAAAAGCCTGTGAGTCCTGCTTCCCCATTTACTTAAAGGAAAAGCCTGTGAGTTTTGCTTCCTCACTCACTTATAGGAAAAGCCTGTGAGTCTTGCTTCCTCACTCACTTATAGGAAAAGCCTGTGAGTCCTGCTTCCTCACCGACTTATAGGAAAAGCCTGTGAGTCCTGCTTCCTCACCGACTTTTAAGAAAAGCCTGTGAGTCCTGCTTCCTCACCGACTTTTTGGAAAAGCATGTGAGTCCTGTTTCCCCACTGTCTTATAGGAAAAGCCTGTGAGTCCTGCTTCCCCATTTACTTATAGGAAAAGCCTGTGAGTCCTGCTTCCCCACTGACTTATAGATAAAGCCTGTGAGTCCTGCTTTCCCACTGACTTATAGGTAAAGCCTGTGAGTCCTGCTTTCCCCCAACTTATAGGTAAAGCCTGTGAGTCCTGCTTCCCTACCGACTTATAGGTAAAGCCTGGGAGTCCTGCTTCCCCACCGACTTATAGGTAAAGCCTGGGAGTCCTGCTTCCCCACTGACTTATACGTAAAGCCTGTGAGTCCTGCTTCCCCACTGACTTATAGGTAAAGCCTGTGAGTCCTGCTTCCCCACCGACTTATAGGAAAGCATGTGAGTTCTGTTTCCCCACTGACTTATAGGAAAAGCCTGTGAGTCCTGCTTCCCCATTTACTTATAGGAAAAGCCTGAGTCTTGCTTCCTCACTAACTTATAGGAAAAGCCTGTGAGTCCTGCTTCCTCACCAACTTATAGGAAAAGCTTGTGAGTCCCGCTTCCTCACCGACTTATAGGAAAAGCCTGTGAGTCCTGTTTCCCCACTGACTTATAAGAAAAGCCTGTGAGTCCTGCTACCTCACCGACTTATAGGAAAAGCCTGTGAGTCCTGCTTCCCAACTGACTTATAGGTAAAGCCTGTGAGTCCTGCTGTCCCACTGACTTATTTGTAAAACCTGTGAATCCCGCTTCCTCACCAACTTATAGGAAAAGCCTGTGAATCGTGCTTCCTCACCGACTTATAGGAAAAGCCTGTGAGTCCTGCTTCCTCAACGACTTATAAGAAAAGCCTGTGAGTCCTGCTTCCCCACAGACTTATAGGTAAAGCCTGGTAGTCCTGCTTCCCCACTGACTTATAGGTAAAGCCTGTGAATCCTGTTTCCCCACTGACTTATAGGAAAAGCCTGTGAGTCCTGCTTCCTCACCGACTAATAAGAAAAGCCTGTGAGTCCTGCTTCCTCACCGACTTATAGGAAAAGCATGTGAGTTCTGTTTCCCCACTTACTTATAGGAAAAGCCTGTGAGTCCTGCTTCCCCACTGACTTATAGGTAAAGCCTGTGAGTCGTGCTTCCCCACTGACTTGTAGGTAAAGCCTGTGAGTCCTGCTTTCCCACTGACTTATAGCTAAAGCCTGAGAGTCCTGCTTTCTCACCGACTTATAGCCAAAGCCTATGAATTCTGCTTCCCCACCGACTTATAGGTAAAGCCTGTGAGTCCTGCTTCACCACCGACTTATAGGAAAAGCCTGTGAGCCCTGCTTCCCCACAGACTTATAGGAAAAGCCTGTGAGTCTTGCTTCCCCACAGACTTATAGGTAATGTCTGGGAGTCCTGCTTCCCCACTGACTTATAGGAAAAGCCTGTGAGTCCTGCTTCCCCACGACTTATAGGAAAAGCCTGTGAGTCCTGCTTCCCCACGACCTATAGGTAAAGCCTGTGAGTCCTGCTTCCCCACTGACTTATAGGTAAAGACTGTGAGGCCTGCTTCCCCACTTACTTATAGGTAAAGCCTGTGAGTCCTGCTTCCCCACTGACTTATAGGTAAAGCTTGGGAGTCCTGCTTCCCCACTGACTTATAGGAAAAGCCTGTGAGTCTTGCTTCCCCACAGACTTATAGGTAATGCCTGGGAGTCCTGCTTCCCCACTGACTTATAGGTAAAACCTGTGAGTCCTGCTTCTCCACTGACTTATAAGTAAAGCCTGTGAGTCTTGCTTACCCACTGACTTATTTGTAAAGCCTGTGAGTCCTGCTTCCTCACCGACTTATAGGAAAAGCCTGTGAGTCCTGCTTCCTCACCAACTTATAGGAAAAGCCTGTGAGTCCTGTTTCCCCACTGACTTATAGGAAAAGCCTGTGAGTCCTGCTTCCCCATTTACTTATAGGAAAAGCCTGTGAGTCTTGCTTCCTCACTCACTTATAGGAAAAGCCTGTGAGTCCTGCTTCCTCACCGACTTATAGGAAAAGCCTGTGAGTCCTGCTACCTCACCGACTTATGTGAATAGTCTGTGAGTCCTGTTTCCCAACTGACTTATAGGAAAAGCATGTGAGTCCTGTTTCCCCACTGACTTATAGGAAAAGCCTGTGAGTCCTGCTTCCTCACCAACTTACAGGAAAACCCTGTGAGTCCTGTTTCCCCACCGACTTATAGGAAAAGCCTGTGAGTCCTGCTTAACCATTTACTTAAAGGAAAAGCCTGTGAGTTTTGCTTCCTCACTCACTTATAGGAAAAGCCTGTGAGTCTTGCTTCCTCACTCACTTATAGGAAAAACCTGTGAGTCCTGCTTCCTCACCGACTTATAGGAAAAGCCTGTGAGTCCTGCTTCCTCACCGACTTAAAGGAAAAGCCTGTGAGTCCTGTTTTCCGACCGACTTATAAGAAAAGCCTGTGAGTCCTGGTACCTCACCGACTTATAGGATAAGCCTGTGAGTCCTGCTTCCCAACTGACTTATAGGTAAAGCCTGTGAGTCCTGCTTTCCCACTGACTTATTTGTAAAGCCTGTGAGTCCTTCTTCCTCACCAACTTATAGGAAAAGCCTGTGAGTACTGCTTCCTCACCGACTTGTAGGAAAAGCCTATGAGTCCTGCTTCCTCAACGACTTATAAGAAAAGCATGCAAGTCCTGCTTCCTCACCGACTTATAGGAAAAGCATTTGAGTGCTGTTTCCCCACTGACTTATAGAAAAAGC
Organism: Phyllobates terribilis; assembly: GCF_046119375.1. Classification (NCBI taxonomy): domain Eukaryota; kingdom Metazoa; phylum Chordata; class Amphibia; order Anura; family Dendrobatidae; genus Phyllobates; species Phyllobates terribilis. Next base: position 1,225,425,393 of record NW_027362761.1, on the reverse strand, counting down.
CTGTGAGTCCTGCTTCCCCATTTACTTATAGGAAAAGCCTGGGAGTCCTGCTTCCCCACTGACTTATAGGTAAAGCCTGTGAGTCCTGCTTCCCCACTGACTTATAGGTAAAGCCTGTGAGTCTTGCTTCCCACTGACTTATTTGTAAAGCCTGTGAGTCCTGCTTCCTCACCAAATAATAGGAAAAGCCTGTGAGTCCTGCTTCCTCACCGACTTGTTGGAAAAGCCTGTGAGTCCTGCTTCCTCACCAAGGTATAGGAAAAGCCTGTGAGTCCTGTTTCCCCACTGACTTATAGGAAAAGCCTGTGAGTCCTGCTTCCCCATTTACTTATAGGAAAAGCCTGTGAGTCTTGCTTCCTCACTCACTTATAGGAAAAGCCTGTGAGTCCTGCTTCCTCACCGACTTATATGAATAGTCTGTGAGTCCTGTTTCCCCACTGACTTATAGGAAAAGCATGTGAGTCCTGTTTCCCCACTGACTTATAGGAAAAGCCTGTGAGTCCTGCTTCCTCACCAACTTACAGGAAAAGCCTGTGAGTCCTGTTTCCCCATCGACTTATAGGAAAAGCCTGTGAGTCCTGCTTCCCCATTTACTTAAAGGAAAAGCCTGTGAGTTTTGCTTCCTCACTCACTTATAGGAAAAGCCTGTGAGTCTTGCTTCCTCACTCACTTATAGGAAAAGCCTGTGAGTCTTGCTTCCTCACCGACTTATAGGAAAAGCCTGTGAGTCCTGCTTCCTCACCGACTTTTAAAAAAAGCCTGTGAGTCCTGCTTCCTCACCGACTTATAGGAAAAGCATGTGAGTCCTGTTTCCCCACTGACTTATAGGAAAAGCCTGTGAATCCTGCTTCCCCATTTACTTATAGGAAAAGCCTGGGAGTGCTGCTTCCCCACTGACTTATAGGTAAAGCCTGTGAGTCCTGCTTTCCCACTGACTTATAGGTAAAGCCTGTCAGTCCTGCTTCCCCCCAAATTATAGGTAAAGCCTGTGAGTCCTGCTTCCCCCCAACTTATAGGTAAAGCCTGTGAGTTCTGCTTGCCCACCGACTTTTAGGTAAAGCCTGTGAGTCCTGCTTCTCCACCGACTTATAGGTATAGCCTGGGAGTCCTGCTTCCCCACCGACTTATAGGTAAAGCCTGGGAGTCCTGCTTCCCCACCGACTTATAGGTAAAGCCTGGGAGTCCTGCTTCCCCACTGACTTATAGGTAAAGCCTGTGAGTCCTGCTTCCCCACTGACTTATAGGTAAAGCCTGTGAGTCCTGCTTCCCCACCAACTTAGAGGAATAGCATGTGAGTTCTGTTTCCCCACTGACTTATAGGAAAAGCCTGTGAGTCCTGCTTCCCCATTTACTTATAGGAAAAGCCTGTGAGTCTTGCATCCTCACTCACTTATAGGAAAAGCCTGTGAGTCCTGCTTCCTCACCGACTTATAGGAAAAGCCTGTGAGTCCTGCTTCCTCACCGACTTATAGGAAAAGCCTGTCAGTCCTGTTTCCCCACCGACTTATAAGAAAAGGCTGTGAGTCCTGCTTCCCCACTGACTTATAGGTAAAGCTTGGGAGTCCTGCTTCCCCACTTACTTATAGGTAAAGCCTGTGAGTCCTGCTTCCCCACTGACTTATAGGTAAAGCCTGTGAGTCTTGCTTCCCCACCGACTTATAGGAAAAGCCTGTGAGTCTTACTTCCCCACAGACTTATAGGTAAAGCCTGGGAGTCCTGCTTCCCCACTGACTTATAGGTAAAGTCTGTGAGTCCTGCTTCCCCACTGACTTATAGGTAAAGCCTGTGAGTCTTGCTTCCCCACTGACTTATTTGTAAAGCCTGTGAGTCCTGCTTCCTCACCGACTTATAGGAAAAGCCTGTGAGTCCTGTTTCCTCACCAACTTATAGGAAAAGCCTGTGAGTCCTGCTTCCTCACCAGCTTATAGGAAAAGCCTGTGAGTCCTGTTTCCCCACTGACTTATAGGAAAAGCCTGTGATTCCTGCTTCCCCATTTACTTATAGGAAAAGCCTGTGAGTCTTGCTTCCTCACTCACTTATAGGAAAAGCCTGTGAGTCCTGCTTCCTCACCGACTTATAGGAAAAGCCTGTGAGTCCTGCTTCCTCACCGACTTATATGAATAGTCTGTGAGTCCTGTTTCCCCACTGACTTATAGGAAAAGCATGTGAGTCCTGTTTCCCGACTGACTTATAGGAAAAGCCTGTGAGTCCTGCTTCCTCACCAACTTACAGGAAAAGCCTGTGAGTCCTGCTTCCTCACCGACTTATATGAATAGTCTGTGAGTCCTGTTTCCCCACTGACTTATAGGAAAAGCCTGTGAGTCCTGCTTCCCTATTTACTTATAGGAAAAGCCTGTGAGTCCTGCTTCCCCACTGACTTATAGGTAAAGCCTGTGAGTCCTGCTTCCCCACCGACTTGTAGGTAAAGCCTGTGAGTCCTGCTTCCCCACTGACTTATAGGTAAAGCCTGTGAGTCCTGCTTCCCCACTGACTTATAGGTAAAGCTTGGGAGTCCTGCTTCCCCACTTATAGGTAAAGCCTGTGAGTCCTGCTTCCCCACTGACTTATAGGTAAAGCCTGTGAGTCCTGCTTCCCCACCGACTTATAGGAAAAGCCTGTGAGTCTTACTTCCCCACAGACTTATAGGTAAAGCCTGGGAGTCCTGCTTCCCCACTGACTTATAGGTAAAGTCTGTGAGTCCTGCTTCCCCACTGACTTATAGGTAAAGCCTGTGAGTCTTGCTTCCTCACCGACTTATAGGAAAAGCCTGTGAGTCCTGTTTCCTCACCGACTTATAGGAAAAGCCTGTGAGTCCTGCTTCCTCACCAGCTTATAGGAAAAGCCTGTGAGTCCTGTTTCCCCACTGACTTATAGGAAAAGCCTGTGATTCGTGCTTCCCCATTTACTTATAGGAAAAGCCTGTGAGTCTTGCTTCCTCACTCACTTATAGGAAAAGCCTGTGAGTCCTGCTTCCTCACCGACTTATAGGAAAAGCCTGTGAGTCCTGCTTCCTCACCGACTTATATGAATAGTCTGTGAGTCCTGTTTCCCCACTGACTTATAGGAAAAGCATGTGAGTCCTGTTTCCCCACTGACTTATAGGAAAAGCCTGTGAGTCCTGCTTCCTCACCAACTTACAGGAAAAGCCTGTGAGTCATGTTTCCCCACCGACTTATAGGAAAAGCCTGTGAGTCCTGCTTCCCCATTTACTTATAGGAAAAGCCTGTGAGTTTTGCTTCCTCACTCACTTATAGGAAAAGCCTGTGAGTCTTGCTTCCTCACTCACTTATAGGAAAAGCCTGTGAGTCCTGCTTCCTCACCGACTTATAGGAAAAGCCTGTGAGTCCTGCTTCCTCACCGACTTTTACGAAAAGCCTGTGAGTCCTGCTTCCTCACTGACTTATAGGAAAAGCATGTGAGTCCTGTTTCCCCACTGACTTATAGGAAAAGCCTGTGAGTCCTGCTTCCCCATTTACTTATAGGAAAAGCCTGTGAGTCCTGCTTCCCCACTGACTTATAGGTAAAGCCTGTGAGTCCTGCTTTCCCACTGACTTATAGGTAAAGCCTGTGAGTCCTGCTTCCCCCCAACTTATAGGTAAAGCCTGTGAGTCCTGCTTCCCCCCAACTTATATGTAAAGCCTGTGAGTTCTGCTTCCCCACCGACTTTTAGGTAAAGCCTGTGAGTCCTGCTTCACCACCGACTTATAGGTAAAGCATGGGAGTCCTGCTTCCCCACCGACTTATTGGTAAAGCCTGGGAGTCCTGCTTCCCCACTGACTTATAGGTAAAGCCTGTGAGTCCTGCTTCCCCACTGACTTATAGATAAAGCCTGTGAGTCCTGCTTCCCCACCGACTTATAGGAAAAGCCTGTGAGTCCTGCTTCCCCACAGACTTATAGGTAAAGCCTGGGAGTCCTGCTTCCCCACTGACTTATAGGTAAATCCTGTGAGTCCTGCTTCCCCACTGACTATAGGTAAAGCCTGTGAGTCCTGCTTCCTCACCAACTTATAGGAAAAGCCTTTGAGTCCTGTTTCCCCACTGACTTATAGGAAAAGCCTGTGAGTCCGGCTTTCCCATTTACTTATAGGAAAAGCCTGTGAGTCTTGCTTCCACACTCACTTATAGGAAAAGCCTGTGAGTCCTGCTTCCTCACCGACTTTTAAGAAAAGCCTGTTAGTCCTGCTTCCTCACTGACTTATAGGAAAAGCATGTGAGTCCTGTTTCCCCACTGACTTATAGGAACAGCCTGTGAGTCCTGCTTCCCCATTTACTTATAGGAAAAGCCTGTGAGTCCTGCTTCCCCACCGACTTTTAGGTAAAGCCTGTGAGTCTTGCTTCCCCACCGACTTTTAGGTAAAGCCTGCGAGTCCTGCTTCCACACTGACTTATAGGTAAAGCCTGGGAGTCCTGCTTCCACACCGACTTATAGGTAAAGCCTGGGAGTCCTGCTTCCCCACCGACTTATAGGGAAAGCCTGGGAGTCCTGTTTCCCCACCGACTTATAGGTAAAGCCTGTGAGTCCTGCTTCCCCACTGACTTATAGGTAAAGCCTGTGAGTCCTGCTTCCTCACCAACTTATAGGAAAAGCCTGTGAGTCCTGCGTCCTCACCAACTTATAGGAAAAGCCTGTGAGTCCTGCTTCCCCACGACTTATAGGAAAAGCCTGTGAGTCCTGCTTCCCCACGACCTATAGGTAAAGCCTGTGAGTCCTGCTTCCCCACTGACTTATAGGTAAAGCCTGTGAGGCCTGCTTCCCCACTTACTTATAGGTAAAGCCTGTGAGTCCTGCTTCCCCACTGACTTATAGGTAAAGCTTGGGAGTCCTGCTTCCCAACTTACTTTTAGGTAAAGCCTGTGAGTCCTGCTTCCCCACTGACTTATAGGTAAAGCCTGTGAGTCCCGCTTCCTCACCGAATAATAGGAAAAGCCTGTGAGTCCTGCTTTCTCACCAACTTATAGGAAAAGCCTGTGAGTCCTGTTTCCCCACTGACTTATAGGAAAATCCTGTGAGTCCTGCTTCCCCATTTCCTTATAGGAAAAGCCTGTGAGTCTTGCTTCCTCACTCACTTATAGGAAAGCCTGTGAGTCCTGCTTCCTCACCGACTTATAGGAAAAGCCTGTGAGTCCTGCTTCCTCACCGACTTATATGAATAGTCTGTGAGTCCTGTTTCCCCACTGACTTATAGGAAAAGCATGTGAGTCCTGTTTCCCCACTGACTTATAGGAAAAGCCTGTGAGTCCTGCTTCCTCACCAACTTACAGGAAAAGCCTGTAAGTCCTGTTTCCCCACCGACTTATAGGAAAAGCCTGTGAGTCCTGCTTCCCCATTTACTTAAAGGAAAAGCCTGTGAGTTTTGCTTCCTCACTCACTTATAGGAAAAGCCTGTGAGTCTTGCTTCCTCACTCACTTATAGGAAAAGCCTGTGAGTCCTGCTTCCTCACCGACTTATAGGAAAAGCCTGTGAGTCCTGCTTCCTCACCGACTTTTAAGAAAAGCCTGTGAGTCCTGCTTCCTCACCGACTTTTTGGAAAAGCATGTGAGTCCTGTTTCCCCACTGTCTTATAGGAAAAGCCTGTGAGTCCTGCTTCCCCATTTACTTATAGGAAAAGCCTGTGAGTCCTGCTTCCCCACTGACTTATAGATAAAGCCTGTGAGTCCTGCTTTCCCACTGACTTATAGGTAAAGCCTGTGAGTCCTGCTTTCCCCCAACTTATAGGTAAAGCCTGTGAGTCCTGCTTCCCTACCGACTTATAGGTAAAGCCTGGGAGTCCTGCTTCCCCACCGACTTATAGGTAAAGCCTGGGAGTCCTGCTTCCCCACTGACTTATACGTAAAGCCTGTGAGTCCTGCTTCCCCACTGACTTATAGGTAAAGCCTGTGAGTCCTGCTTCCCCACCGACTTATAGGAAAGCATGTGAGTTCTGTTTCCCCACTGACTTATAGGAAAAGCCTGTGAGTCCTGCTTCCCCATTTACTTATAGGAAAAGCCTGAGTCTTGCTTCCTCACTAACTTATAGGAAAAGCCTGTGAGTCCTGCTTCCTCACCAACTTATAGGAAAAGCTTGTGAGTCCCGCTTCCTCACCGACTTATAGGAAAAGCCTGTGAGTCCTGTTTCCCCACTGACTTATAAGAAAAGCCTGTGAGTCCTGCTACCTCACCGACTTATAGGAAAAGCCTGTGAGTCCTGCTTCCCAACTGACTTATAGGTAAAGCCTGTGAGTCCTGCTGTCCCACTGACTTATTTGTAAAACCTGTGAATCCCGCTTCCTCACCAACTTATAGGAAAAGCCTGTGAATCGTGCTTCCTCACCGACTTATAGGAAAAGCCTGTGAGTCCTGCTTCCTCAACGACTTATAAGAAAAGCCTGTGAGTCCTGCTTCCCCACAGACTTATAGGTAAAGCCTGGTAGTCCTGCTTCCCCACTGACTTATAGGTAAAGCCTGTGAATCCTGTTTCCCCACTGACTTATAGGAAAAGCCTGTGAGTCCTGCTTCCTCACCGACTAATAAGAAAAGCCTGTGAGTCCTGCTTCCTCACCGACTTATAGGAAAAGCATGTGAGTTCTGTTTCCCCACTTACTTATAGGAAAAGCCTGTGAGTCCTGCTTCCCCACTGACTTATAGGTAAAGCCTGTGAGTCGTGCTTCCCTACTGACTTGTAGGTAAAGCCTGTGAGTCCTGCTTTCCCACTGACTTATAGCTAAAGCCTGAGAGTCCTGCTTTCTCACCGACTTATAGCCAAAGCCTATGAATTCTGCTTCCCCACCGACTTATAGGTAAAGCCTGTGAGTCCTGCTTCACCACCGACTTATAGGAAAAGCCTGTGAGCCCTGCTTCCCCACAGACTTATAGGAAAAGCCTGTGAGTCTTGCTTCCCCACAGACTTATAGGTAATGTCTGGGAGTCCTGCTTCCCCACTGACTTATAGGAAAAGCCTGTGAGTCCTGCTTCCCCACGACTTATAGGAAAAGCCTGTGAGTCCTGCTTCCCCACGACCTATAGGTAAAGCCTGTGAGTCCTGCTTCCCCACTGACTTATAGGTAAAGACTGTGAGGCCTGCTTCCCCACTTACTTATAGGTAAAGCCTGTGAGTCCTGCTTCCCCACTGACTTATAGGTAAAGCTTGGGAGTCCTGCTTCCCCACTGACTTATAGGAAAAGCCTGTGAGTCTTGCTTCCCCACAGACTTATAGGTAATGCCTGGGAGTCCTGCTTCCCCACTGACTTATAGGTAAAGCCTGTGAGTCCTGCTTCTCCACTGACTTATAAGTAAAGCCTGTGAGTCTTGCTTACCCACTGACTTATTTGTAAAGCCTGTGAGTCCTGCTTCCTCACCGACTTATAGGAAAAGCCTGTGAGTCCTGCTTCCTCACCAACTTATAGGAAAAGCCTGTGAGTCCTGTTTCCCCACTGACTTATAGGAAAAGCCTGTGAGTCCTGCTTCCCCATTTACTTATAGGAAAAGCCTGTGAGTCTTGCTTCCTCACTCACTTATAGGAAAAGCCTGTGAGTCCTGCTTCCTCACCGACTTATAGGAAAAGCCTGTGAGTCCTGCTACCTCACCGACTTATGTGAATAGTCTGTGAGTCCTGTTTCCCAACTGACTTATAGGAAAAGCATGTGAGTCCTGTTTCCCCACTGACTTATAGGAAAAGCCTGTGAGTCCTGCTTCCTCACCAACTTACAGGAAAACCCTGTGAGTCCTGTTTCCCCACCGACTTATAGGAAAAGCCTGTGAGTCCTGCTTAACCATTTACTTAAAGGAAAAGCCTGTGAGTTTTGCTTCCTCACTCACTTATAGGAAAAGCCTGTGAGTCTTGCTTCCTCACTCACTTATAGGAAAAACCTGTGAGTCCTGCTTCCTCACCGACTTATAGGAAAAGCCTGTGAGTCCTGCTTCCTCACCGACTTAAAGGAAAAGCCTGTGAGTCCTGTTTTCCGACCGACTTATAAGAAAAGCCTGTGAGTCCTGGTACCTCACCGACTTATAGGATAAGCCTGTGAGTCCTGCTTCCCAACTGACTTATAGGTAAAGCCTGTGAGTCCTGCTTTCCCACTGACTTATTTGTAAAGCCTGTGAGTCCTTCTTCCTCACCAACTTATAGGAAAAGCCTGTGAGTACTGCTTCCTCACCGACTTGTAGGAAAAGCCTATGAGTCCTGCTTCCTCAACGACTTATAAGAAAAGCATGCAAGTCCTGCTTCCTCACCGACTTATAGGAAAAGCATTTGAGTGCTGTTTCCCCACTGACTTATAGAAAAAGCCTGTGAGTCCTGCTTCCCCATTTACTTATAGGAAAAGCCTGAGAGTCCTGCTTCCCCACTGACTTATAGGTAAAGCCTGTGAGTCCTGCTTCCCCACTGACTTGTAGGTAAAGCCTGTGAGTCCTGCTTCCCCACTGACTTGTAGGTAAAGCCTGTGAGTCCTGCTTCCCCACTGACTTATAGGTAAAGCCTGTGAGTCCTGCTTCCTCACCGACTGATAGGAAAAGTCTGTGAGTCCTGTTTCCCCACTGACTTATAGGAAAAGCCTATGAGTCCTGCTTCCTCACCGACTTATAAGAAAAGCCTGTGAGTCCTGCTTCCTCACCGACTTATAGGAAAAGCATGTGAGTTCTGTTTCCCCACTTACTTATAGGAAAAGCCTGTGAGTCCTGCTTCCCTATTTACTTATAGGAAAAGCCTGTGAGTCCTGCTTCCCCACTGACTTATAGGTAAAGCCTGTGAGTCCTGCTTCCCCACTGACTTGTAGGTAAAGCCTGTGAGTACTGCTTTCCCACTGACTTATAGGTAAAGCCTGAGAGTCCCGCTTCCTCACCGACTTATAGCAAAAGCCTATGAATCCTGCTTCCCCACCGACTTATAGGTAAAGCCTGTGAGTCCTGCTTCACCACCGACTTATAGGAAAAGCCTGTGAGCCCTGCTTCCCCACATACTTATAGGTAAAGCCTGGCAGTCCTGCTTCCCCACTGACTTATTTGTAAAGCCTGTGAGTCCTGCTTCCTCACCGACTTTTAAGAAAAGCCTGTGAGTCCTGCTTCCTCACCAACTTATAAGAAAAGCCTGTGAGTCCTGTTTCCCCACTGAATTATAGGAAAAGCCTGTGAGTCCTGCTTCTCCATTTACTTATAGGAAAAGTCTGTGAGTCTTGCTTCCTCACTCACTTATAGGAAAAGCCTGTGAGTCCTGCTTCCTCACCGACTTATATGAATAGTCTGTGAGTCCTGTTTCCCCACTGACTTATAGGAAAAGTATGTGAGTCCTGTTTCCCCACTGACTTATAGGAAAAGCCTGTGAGTCCTGCTTCCTCACCAACTTACAGGAAAAGCCTGTGAGTCCTGTTTCTCCACCGACTTATAGGAAAAGCCTGTGAGTCCTGCTTCCCCATTTACTTATAGTAAAAGCCTGTGAGTTTTGCTTCCTCACTCACTTATAGGAAAAGCCTGTTAGTCTTGCTTCCTCACTCACTTATAGGAAAAGCCTGTGAGTCCTGCTTCCTCACCAACTTATAGGAAAAGCCTGTGAGTCCCGCTTCCTCACCGACTTATAGGAAAAGCCTGTGAGTCCTGTTTCCCCACTGACTTATAAGAAAAGCCTGTGAGTCCTGCTACCTCACCGACTTATAGGAAAAGCCTGTGAGTCCTGCTTCCCAACTGACTTATAGGTAAAGCCTGTGAGTCCTGCTGTCCCACTGACTTATTTGTAAAACCTGTGAGTCCCGCTTCCTCACCAACTTATAGGAAAAGCCTGTGAATCGTGCTTCCTCACCGACTTATAGGAAAAGCCTGTGAGTCCTGCTTCCTCAACGACTTATAAGAAAAGCCTGTGAGTCCTGCTTCCCCACAGACTTATAGGTAAAGCCTGGTAGTCCTGCTTCCCCACTGACTTATAGGTAAAGCCTGTGAATCCTGTTTCCCCACTGACTTATAGGAAAAGCCTGTGAGTCCTGCTTCCTCACCGACTAATAAGAAAAGCCTGTGAGTCCTGCTTCCACACCTACTTATAGGAAAAGCATGTGAGTTCTGTTTCCCCACTTACTTATAGGAAAAGCCTGTGAGTCCTGCTTCCCCACTGGCTTATAGGTAAAGCCTGTGAGTCCTGCTTCCCCACTGACTTGTAGGTAAAGCCTGTGAGTCCTGCTTTCCCACTGACTTATAGCTAAAGCCTGAGAGTCCTGCTTCCTCACCGACTTATAGCCAAAGCCTATGAATTCTGCTTCCCCACCGACTTATAGGTAAAGCCTGTGAGTCCTGCTTCACCACCGACTTATAGGAAAAGCCTGTGAGCCCTGCTTCCCCACAGACTTATAGGAAAAGCCTGTGAGTCTTGCTTCCCCACAGACTTATAGGTAATGCCTGGGAGTCCTGCTTCCCCAATGACTTATAGGAAAAGCCTGTGAGTCCTGCTTCCCCACGACTTATAGGAAAAGCCTGTGAGTCCTGCTTCCCCACGACCTATAGGTAAAGCCTGTGAGTCCTGCTTCCCCACTGACTTATAGGTAAAGACTGTGAGGCCTGCTTCCCCACTTACTTATAGGTAAAGCCTGTGAGTCCTGCTTCCCCACTGACTTATAGGTAAAGCTTGGGAGTCCTGCTTCCCCACTGACTTATAGGAAAAGCCTGTGAGTCTTGCTTCCCCACAGACTTATAGGTAATGCCTGGGAGTCCTGCTTCCCCACTGACTTATAGGTAAAGCCTGTGAGTCCTGCTTCTCCACTGACTTATAAGTAAAGCCTGTGAGTCTTGCTTACCCACTGACTTATTTGTAAAGCCTGTGAGTCCTGCTTCCTCACCGACTTATAGGAAAAGCCTGTGAGTCCTGCTTCCTCACCGACTTATAGGAAAAGCCTGTGAGTCCTGCTTCCTCACCAACTTATAGGAAAAGCCTGTGAGTCCTGTTTCCCCACTGACTTATAGGAAAAGCCTGTGAATCCTGCTTCCCCATTTACTTATAGGAAAAGCCTGTGAGTCTTGCTTCCTCACTCACTTATAGGAAAAGCCTGTGAGTCCTGCTTCCTCACCGACTTATAGGAAAAGCCTGTGAGTCCTTCTTCCTCACCAACTTACAGGAAAAGCCTGTGAGTCCTGTTTCCCCACCGACTTATAGGAAAAGCCTGTGAGTCCTGCTTCCCTATTTACTTTTAGGAAAATCCTGTGAGTTTTGCTTCCTCACCGACTTTTAAGAAAAGCCTGTGAGTCCTGCTTCCTCACCGACTTATAGTAAAAGCATGTGAGTCCTGTTTCCCCACTGACTTATAGGAAAAGCCTGTGAGTCCTGCTTCCCCACTGACTTATAGGTAATGCCTGTGAGTCCTGGTTTCCCACTGACTTATAGGTAAATCCTGTGAGTCCTGCTTCCCCCCAACTTATAGGTAAAGTCTGTGAGTCCTGCTTCCCCCCAATTTAAAGATAAAGCCTGTGAGTTCTGCTTCCCCACCGAATTTAAGGTAAAGCCTGTGAGTCCTGCCTCCCCACCGACTTATAGGTAAAGCCTGGGAGTATTGCTTCCCCACCGACTTATAGGTAAAGCCTGGGAGTCCTGCTTCCCCACCGACTTATTGGTGAAGCCTGGGAGTCCTGCTTCCCCACTGACTTATAGGTAAAGCCTGTGAGTCCTGCTTCCCCACTGACTTATAGGTAGAGCCTGTGAGTCCTGCTTCCCCACCGACTTATAGGAAAAGCCTGTGAGTCCTGCTTCCCCACAGACTTATAGGTAAAGCCTGGGAGTCCTGCTTCCCCACTGACTTATAGGTAAATCCTGTGAGTCCTGCTTCCCCACTGACTATAGGTAAAGCCTGTGAGTCTTGCTTCCCCACTGACTTATTTGTAAAGCCTGTGAGTCCTGCTTCCTCACCGACTTATAGGAAAAGCCTGTGAGTCCTGCTTCCTCACCGACTTATAGGAAAAGCCTGTGAGTCCTGCTTCCTCACCATCTTATAGGAAAAGCCTTTGAGTCCTGTTTCCCCACTGACTTATAGGAAAAGCCTGTGAGTCTTGCTTCCACACTCACTTATAGGAAAAGCCTGTGAGTCCTGCTTCCTCACCGACTTATAGGAAAAGCCTGTGAGTCTTGCTTCCCCACAGACTTATAGGTAAAGCCTGGGAGTCCTGCTTCCCTACTGACTTATAGGTAAAGCCTGTGAGTCCTGCTTCCCCACTGACTTATAGGTAAAGCCTGTGAGTCTTGCTTCCCCACTGACTTATTTGTAAAGCCTGTGAGTCCTGCTTCCTCACCGAATAATAGGAAAAGCCTGTGAGTCCTGCTTCCTCACCGACTTATAGGAAAAGCCTGTGAGTCCTGCTTCCTCACCAACTTAAAAGAAAAGCCTGTGAGTCCTGTTTCCCCACTGACTTATAGGAAAAGCCTGTGTGTCCTGTTTCCCCATTTACTTATAGGAAAAGCCTGTGAGTCCCGCTTCCTCACCAACTTATAAGAAAAGCCTGTGAGTCCTGTTTTGCCACTGACTTATAGGAAAAGCCTGTGAGTCCTGCTTCCCCATTTACTTATAGGAAAAGCCTGTGAGTCCTGCTTCCTCACCGACTTATAGGAAAAGCCTGTGAGTCCTGCTACCTCACCAACTTATATGAATAGTCTGTGAGTCCTGTTTCCCCACTGACTTATAGGAAAAGGATGTGAGTCCTGTTTCCCCACTGACTTATAGGAAAAGCCTGTGAGTCCTGTTTCCCCACCGACTTATAGGAAAAGCCTGTGAGTCCTGCTTCCCCATTTACTTAAAGGAAAAGCCTGTGAGTTTTGCTTCCTCACTCACTTATAGGAAAAGCCTGTGAGTCTTGCTTCCTCACTCACTTATAGGAAAAGCCTGTGAGTCCTGCTTCCTCACCGACTTATAGGAAAAGCCTGTGAGTCCTGCTTCCTCACCGACTTTTAAGAAAAGCCTGTGAGTCCTGCTTCCTCACCGACTTTTTGGAAAAGCATGTGAGTCCTGTTTCCCCACTGTCTTATAGGAAAAGCCTGTGAGTCCTGCTTCCCCATTTACTTATAGGAAAAGCCTGTGAGTCCTGCTTCCCCACTGACTTATAGATAAAGCCTGTGAGTCCTGCTTTCCCACTGACTTATAGGTAAAGCCTGTGAGTCCTGCTTTCCCCCAACTTATAGGTAAAGCCTGTGAGTCCTGCTTCCCTACCGACTTATAGGTAAAGCCTGGGAGTCCTGCTTCCCCACCGACTTATAGGTAAAGCCTGGGAGTCCTGCTTCCCCACTGACTTATACGTAAAGCCTGTGAGTCCTGCTTCCCCACTGACTTATAGGTAAAGCCTGTGAGTCCTGCTTCCCCACCGACTTATAGGAAAGCATGTGAGTTCTGTTTCCCCACTGACTTATAGGAAAAGCCTGTGAGTCCTGCTTCCCCATTTACTTATAGGAAAAGCCTGTGAGTCTTGCTTCCTCACTAACTTCTAGGAAAACCCTGTGAGTCCTGCTTCCTCACCAACTTATAGGAAAAGCTTGTGAGTCCCGCTTCCTCACCGACTTATAGGAAAAGCCTGTGAGTCCTGTTTCCCCACTGACTTATAAGAAAAGCCTGTGAGTCCTGCTACCTCACCGACTTATAGGAAAAGCCTGTGAGTCCTGCTTCCCAACTGACTTATAGGTAAAGCCTGTGAGTCCTGCTGTCCCACTGACTTATTTGTAAAACCTGTGAATCCCGCTTCCTCACCAACTTATAGGAAAAGCCTGTGAATCGTTCTTCCTCACCGACTTATAGGAAAAGCCTGTGAGTCCTGCTTCCTCAACGACTTATAAGAAAAGCCTGTGAGTCCTGCTTCCCCACAGACTTATAGGTAAAGCCTGGTAGTCCTGCTTCCCCACTGACTTATAGGTAAAGCCTGTGAATCCTGTTTCCCCACTGACTTATAGGAAAAGCCTGTGAGTCTTGCTTCCTCACCGACTAATAAGAAAAGCCTGTGAGTCCTGCTTCCTCACCGACTTATAGGAAAAGCATGTGAGTTCTGTTTCCCCACTTACTTATAGGAAAAGCCTGTGAGTCCTGCTTCCCCACTGACTTATAGGTAAAGCCTGTGAGTCGTGCTTCCCCACTGACTTGTAGGTAAAGCCTGTGAGTCCTGCTTTCCCACTGACTTATAGCTAAAGCCTGAGAGTCCTGCTTCCTCACCGACTTATAGCCAAAGCCTATGAATTCTGCTTCCCCACCGACTTATAGGTAAAGCCTGTGAGTCCTGCTTCACCACCGACTTATAGGAAAAGCCTGTGAGCCCTGCTTCCCCACAGACTTATAGGAAAAGCCTGTGAGTCTTGCTTCCCCACAGACTTATAGGAAAAGCCTGTGAGTCTTGCTTCCCCACAGACTTATAGGTAATGCCTGGGAGTCCTGCTTCCCCACTGACTTATAGGAAAAGCCTGTGAGTCCTGCTTCCCCACGACTTATAGGAAAAGCCTGTGAGTCCTGCTTCCCCACGACCTATAGGTAAAGCCTGTGAGTCCTGCTTCCCCACTGACTTATAGGTAAAGACTGTGAGGCCTGCTTCCCCACTTACTTATAGGTAAAGCCTGTGAGTCCTGCTTCCCCACTGACTTATAGGTAAAGCTTGGGAGTCCTGCTTCCCCACTGACTTATAGGAAAAGCCTGTGAGTCTTGCTTCCCCACAGACTTATAGGTAATGCCTGGGAGTCCTGCTTCCCCACTGACTTATAGGTAAAGCCTGTGAGTCCTGCTTCTCCACTGACTTATAAGTAAAGCCTGTGAGTCTTGCTTACCCACTGACTTATTTGTAAAGCCTGTGAGTCCTGCTTCCTCACCGACTTATAGGAAAAGCCTGTGAGTCCTGCTTCCTCACCAACTTATAGGAAAAGCCTGTGAGTCCTGTTTCCCCACTGACTTATAGGAAAAGCCTGTGAGTCCTGCTTCCCCATTTACTTATAGGAAAAGCCTGTGAGTCTTGCTTCCTCACTCACTTATAGGAAAAGCCTGTGAGTCCTGCTTCCTCACCGACTTATAGGAAAAGCCTGTGAGTCCTGCTACCTCACCGACTTATGTGAATAGTCTGTGAGTCCTGTTTCCCAACTGACTTATAGGAAAAGCATGTGAGTCCTGTTTCCCCACTGACTTATAGGAAAAGCCTGTGAGTCCTGCTTCCTCACCAACTTACAGGAAAACCCTGTGAGTCCTGTTTCCCCACCGACTTATAGGAAAAGCCTGTGAGTCCTGCTTAACCATTTACTTAAAGGAAAAGCCTGTGAGTTTTGCTTCCTCACTCACTTATAGGAAAAGCCTGTGAGTCTTGCTTCCTCACTCACTTATAGGAAAAACCTGTGAGTCCTGCTTCCTCACCGACTTATAGGAAAAGCCTGTGAGTCCTGCTTCCTCACCGACTTAAAGGAAAAGCCTGTGAGTCCTGTTTTCCGACCGACTTATAAGAAAAGCCTGTGAGTCCTGGTACCTCACCGACTTATAGGATAAGCCTGTGAGTCCTGCTTCCCAACTGACTTATAGGTAAAGCCTGTGAGTCCTGCTTTCCCACTGACTTATTTGTAAAGCCTGTGAGTCCTTCTTCCTCACCAACTTATAGGAAAAGCCTGTGAGTACTGCTTCCTCACCGACTTGTAGGAAAAGCCTATGAGTCCTGCTTCCTCAACGACTTATAAGAAAAGCATGTAAGTCCTGCTTCCTCACCGACTTATAGGAAAAGCATTTGAGTGCTGTTTCCCCACTGACTTATAGAAAAAGCCTGTGAGTCCTGCTTCCCCATTTACTTATAGGAAAAGCCTGAGAGTCCTGCTTCCCCACTGACTTATAGGTAAAGCCTGTGAGTCCTGCTTCCCCACTGACTTGTAGGTAAAGCCTGTGAGTCCTGCTTCCCCACTGACTTATAGGTAAAGCCTGTGAGTCCTGCTTCCTCACCGACTGATAGGAAAAGTCTGTGAGTCCTGTTTCCCCACTGACTTATAGGAAAAGCCTGTGAGTCCTGCTTCCTCACCGACTTATAAGAAAAGCCTGTGAGTCCTGCTTCCTCACCGACTTATAGGAAAAGCATGTGAGTTCTGTTTCCCCACTTACTTATAGGAAAAGCCTGTGAGTCCTGCTTCCCTATTTACTTATAGGAAAAGCCTGTGAGTCCTGCTTCCCCACTGACTTATAGGTAAAGCCTGTGAGTCCTGCTTCCCCACTGACTTGTAGGTAAAGCCTGTGAGTACTGCTTTCCCACTGACTTATAGGTAAAGCCTGAGAGTCCCGCTTCCTCACCGACTTATAGCAAAAGCCTATGAATCCTGCTTCCCCACCGACTTATAGGTAAAGCCTGTGAGTCCTGCTTCACCACCGACTTATAGGAAAAGCCTGTGAGCCCTGCTTCCCCACAGACTTATAGGTAAAGCCTGGCAGTCCTGCTTCCCCACTGACTTATTTGTAAAGCCTGTGAGTCCTGCTTCCTCACCGACTTTTAAGAAAAGCCTGTGAGTCCTGCTTCCTCACCAACTTATAAGAAAAGCCTGTGAGTCCTGTTTCCCCACTGAATTATAGGAAAAGCCTGTGAGTCCTGCTTCTCCATTTACTTATAGGAAAAGTCTGTGAGTCTTGCTTCCTCACTCACTTATAGGAAAAGCCTGTGAGTCCTGCTTCCTCACCGACTTATATGAATAGTCTGTGAGTCCTGTTTCCCCACTGACTTATAGGAAAAGTATGTGAGTCCTGTTTCCCCACTGACTTATAGGAAAAGCCTGTGAGTCCTGCTTCCTCACCAACTTACAGGAAAAGCCTGTGAGTCCTGTTTCTCCACCGACTTATAGGAAAAGCCTGTGAGTCCTGCTTCCCCATTTACTTATAGTAAAAGCCTGTGAGTTTTGCTTCCTCACTCACTTATAGGAAAAGCCTGTTAGTCTTGCTTCCTCACTCACTTATAGGAAAAGCCTGTGAGTCCTGCTTCCTCACCAACTTATAGGAAAAGCCTGTGAGTCCCGCTTCCTCACCGACTTATAGGAAAAGCCTGTGAGTCCTGTTTCCCCACTGACTTATAAGAAAAGCCTGTGAGTCCTGCTACCTCACCGACTTATAGGAAAAGCCTGTGAGTCCTGCTTCCCAACTGACTTATAGGTAAAGCCTGTGAGTCCTGCTGTCCCACTGACTTATTTGTAAAACCTGTGAGTCCCGCTTCCTCACCAACTTATAGGAAAAGCCTGTGAATCGTGCTTCCTCACCGACTTATAGGAAAAGCCTGTGAGTCCTGCTTCCTCAACGACTTATAAGAAAAGCCTGTGAGTCCTGCTTCCCCACAGACTTATAGGTAAAGCCTGGTAGTCCTGCTTCCCCACTGACTTATAGGTAAAGCCTGTGAATCCTGTTTCCCCACTGACTTATAGGAAAAGCCTGTGAGTCCTGCTTCCTCACCGACTAATAAGAAAAGCCTGTGAGTCCTGCTTCCACACCTACTTATAGGAAAAGCATGTGAGTTCTGTTTCCCCACTTACTTATAGGAAAAGCCTGTGAGTCCTGCTTCCCCACTGGCTTATAGGTAAAGCCTGTGAGTCCTGCTTCCCCACTGACTTGTAGGTAAAGCCTGTGAGTCCTGCTTTCCCACTGACTTATAGCTAAAGCCTGAGAGTCCTGCTTCCTCACCGACTTATAGCCAAAGCCTATGAATTCTGCTTCCCCACCGACTTATTGGTAAAGCCTGTGAGTCCTGCTTCACCACCGACTTATAGGAAAAGCCTGTGAGCCCTGCTTCCCCACAGACTTATAGGAAAAGCCTGTGAGTCTTGCTTCCCCACAGACTTATAGGTAATGCCTGGGAGTCCTGCTTCCCCACTGACTTATAGGAAAAGCCTGTGAGTCCTGCTTCCCCACGACTTATAGGAAAAGCCTGTGAGTCCTGCTTCCCCACGACCTATAGGTAAAGCCTGTGAGTCCTGCTTCCCCACTGACTTATAGGTAAAGACTGTGAGGCCTGCTTCCCCACTTACTTATAGGTAAAGCCTGTGAGTCCTGCTTCCCCACTGACTTATAGGTAAAGCTTGGGAGTCCTGCTTCCCCACTGACTTATAGGAAAAGCCTGTGAGTCTTGCTTCCCCACAGACTTATAGGTAATGCCTGGGAGTCCTGCTTCCCCACTGACTTATAGGTAAAGCCTGTGAGTCCTGCTTCTCCACTGACTTATAAGTAAAGCCTGTGAGTCTTGCTTACCCACTGACTTATTTGTAAAGCCTGTGAGTCCTGCTTCCTCACCGACTTATAGGAAAAGCCTGTGAGTCCTGCTTCCTCACCGACTTATAGGAAAAGCCTGTGAGTCCTGCTTCCTCACCAACTTATAGGAAAAGCCTGTGAGTCCTGTTTCCCCACTGACTTATAGGAAAAGCCTGTGAATCCTGCTTCCCCATTTACTTATAGGAAAAGCCTGTGAGTCTTGCTTCCTCACTCACTTATAGGAAAAGCCTGTGAGTCCTGCTTCCTCACCGACTTATAGGAAAAGCCTGTGAGTCCTTCTTCCTCACCAACTTACAGGAAAAGCCTGTGAGTCCTGTTTCCCCACCGACTTATAGGAAAAGCCTGTGAGTCCTGCTTCCCTATTTACTTTTAGGAAAATCCTGTGAGTTTTGCTTCCTCACCGACTTTTAAGAAAAGCCTGTGAGTCCTGCTTCCTCACCGACTTATAGTAAAAGCATGTGAGTCCTGTTTCCCCACTGACTTATAGGAAAAGCCTGTGAGTCCTGCTTCCCCACTGACTTATAGGTAATGCCTGTGAGTCCTGGTTTCCCACTGACTTATAGGTAAATCCTGTGAGTCCTGCTTCCCCCCAACTTATAGGTAAAGTCTGTGAGTCCTGCTTCCCCCCAATTTAAAGATAAAGCCTGTGAGTTCTGCTTCCCCACTGAATTTAAGGTAAAGCCTGTGAGTCCTGCCTCCCCACCGACTTATAGGTAAAGCCTGGGAGTATTGCTTCCCCACCGACTTATAGGTAAAGCCTGGGAGTCCTGCTTCCCCACCGACTTATTGGTAAAGCCTGGGAGTCCTGCTTCCCCACTGACTTATAGGTAAAGCCTGTGAGTCCTGCTTCCCCACTGACTTATAGGTAGAGCCTGTGAGTCCTGCTTCCCCACCGACTTATAGGAAAAGCCTGTGAGTCCTGCTTCCCCACAGACTTATAGGTAAAGCCTGGGAGTCCTGCTTCCCCACTGACTTATAGGTAAATCCTGTGAGTCCTGCTTCCCCACTGACTATAGGTAAAGCCTGTGAGTCTTGCTTCCCCACTGACTTATTTGTAAAGCCTGTGAGTCCTGCTTCCTCACCGACTTATAGGAAAAGCCTGTGAGTCCTGCTTCCTCACCGACTTATAGGAAAAGCCTGTGAGTCCTGCTTCCTCACCATCTTATAGGAAAAGCCTTTGAGTCCTGTTTCCCCACTGACTTATAGGAAAAGCCTGTGAGTCTTGCTTCCACACTCACTTATAGGAAAAGCCTGTGAGTCCTGCTTCCTCACCGACTTATAGGAAAAGCCTGTGAGTCTTGCTTCCCCACAGACTTATAGGTAAAGCCTGGGAGTCCTGCTTCCCTACTGACTTATAGGTAAAGCCTGTGAGTCCTGCTTCCCCACTGACTTATAGGTAAAGCCTGTGAGTCTTGCTTCCCCACTGACTTATTTGTAAAGCCTGTGAGTCCTGCTTCCTCACCGAATAATAGGAAAAGCCTGTGAGTCCTGCTTCCTCACCGACTTATAGGAAAAGCCTGTGAGTCCTGCTTCCTCACCAACTTAAAAGAAAAGCCTGTGAGTCCTGTTTCCCCACTGACTTATAGGAAAAGCCTGTGTGTCCTGTTTCCCCATTTACTTATAGGAAAAGCCTGTGAGTCCCGCTTCCTCACCAACTTATAGGAAAAGCCTGTGAGTCCTGTTTTGCCACTGACTTATAGGAAAAGCCTGTGAGTCCTGCTTCCCCATTTACTTATAGGAAAAGCCTGTGAGTCCTGCTTCCTCACCGACTTATAGGAAAAGCCTGTGAGTCCTGCTACCTCACCAACTTATATGAATAGTCTGTGAGTCCTGTTTCCCCACTGACTTATAGGAAAAGGATGTGAGTCCTGTTTCCCCACTGACTTATAGGAAAAGCCTGTGAGTCCTGTTTCCCCACCGACTTATAGGAAAAGCCTGTGAGTCCTGCTTCCCCATTTACTTAAAGGAAAAGCCTGTGAGTTTTGCTTCCTCACTCACTTATAGGAAAAGCCTGTGAGTCTTGCTTCCTCACTCACTTATAGGAAAAGCCTGTGAGTCCTGCTTCCTCACCGACTTATAGGAAAAGCCTGTGAGTCCTGCTTCCTCACCGACTTTTAAGAAAAGCCTGTGAGTCCTGCTTCCTCACCGACTTTTTGGAAAAGCATGTGAGTCCTGTTTCCCCACTGTCTTATAGGAAAAGCCTGTGAGTCCTGCTTCCCCATTTACTTATAGGAAAAGCCTGTGAGTCCTGCTTCCCCACTGACTTATAGATAAAGCCTGTGAGTCCTGCTTTCCCACTGACTTATAGGTAAAGCCTGTGAGTCCTGCTTTCCCCCAACTTATAGGTAAAGCCTGTGAGTCCTGCTTCCCTACCGACTTATAGGTAAAGCCTGGGAGTCCTGCTTCCCCACCGACTTATAGGTAAAGCCTGGGAGTCCTGCTTCCCCACTGACTTATACGTAAAGCCTGTGAGTCCTGCTTCCCCACTGACTTATAGGTAAAGCCTGTGAGTCCTGCTTCCCCACCGACTTATAGGAAAGCATGTGAGTTCTGTTTCCCCACTGACTTATAGGAAAAGCCTGTGAGTCCTGCTTCCCCATTTACTTATAGGAAAAGCCTGTGAGTCTTGCTTCCTCACTAACTTCTAGGAAAACCCTGTGAGTCCTGCTTCCTCACCAACTTATAGGAAAAGCTTGTGAGTCCCGCTTCCTCACCGACTTATAGGAAAAGCCTGTGAGTCCTGTTTCCCCACTGACTTATAAGAAAAGCCTGTGAGTCCTGCTACCTCACCGACTTATAGGAAAAGCCTGTGAGTCCTGCTTCCCAACTGACTTATAGGTAAAGCCTGTGAGTCCTGCTGTCCCACTGACTTATTTGTAAAACCTGTGAATCCCGCTTCCTCACCAACTTATAGGAAAAGCCTGTGAATCGTTCTTCCTCACCGACTTATAGGAAAAGCCTGTGAGTCCTGCTTCCTCAACGACTTATAAGAAAAGCCTGTGAGTCCTGCTTCCCCACAGACTTATAGGTAAAGCCTGGTAGTCCTGCTTCCCCACTGACTTATAGGTAAAGCCTGTGAATCCTGTTTCCCCACTGACTTATAGGAAAAGCCTGTGAGTCTTGCTTCCTCACCGACTAATAAGAAAAGCCTGTGAGTCCTGCTTCCTCACCGACTTATAGGAAAAGCATGTGAGTTCTGTTTCCCCACTTACTTATAGGAAAAGCCTGTGAGTCCTGCTTCCCCACTGACTTATAGGTAAAGCCTGTGAGTCGTGCTTCCCCACTGACTTGTAGGTAAAGCCTGTGAGTCCTGCTTTCCCACTGACTTATAGCTAAAGCCTGAGAGTCCTGCTTCCTCACCGACTTATAGCCAAAGCCTATGAATTCTGCTTCCCCACCGACTTATAGGTAAAGCCTGTGAGTCCTGCTTCACCACCGACTTATAGGAAAAGCCTGTGAGCCCTGCTTCCCCACAGACTTATAGGAAAAGCCTGTGAGTCTTGCTTCCCCACAGACTTATAGGTAATGCCTGGGAGTCCTGCTTCCCCACTGACTTATAGGAAAAGCCTGTGAGTCCTGCTTCCCCACGACTTATAGGAAAAGCCTGTGAGTCCTGCTTCCCCACGACCTATAGGTAAAGCCTGTGAGTCCTGCTTCCCCACTGACTTATAGGTAAAGACTGTGAGGCCTGCTTCCCCACTTACTTATAGGTAAAGCCTGTGAGTCCTGCTTCCCCACTGACTTATAGGTAAAGCTTGGGAGTCCTGCTTCCCCACTGACTTATAGGAAAAGCCTGTGAGTCTTGCTTCCCCACAGACTTATAGGTAATGCCTGGGAGTCCTGCTTCCCCACTGACTTATAGGTAAAGCCTGTGAGTCCTGCTTCTCCACTGACTTATAAGTAAAGCCTGTGAGTCTTGCTTACCCACTGACTTATTTGTAAAGCCTGTGAGTCCTGCTTCCTCACCGACTTATAGGAAAAGCCTGTGAGTCCTGCTTCCTCACCAACTTATAGGAAAAGCCTGTGAGTCCTGTTTCCCCACTGACTTATAGGAAAAGCCTGTGAGTCCTGCTTCCCCATTTACTTATAGGAAAAGCCTGTGAGTCTTGCTTCCTCACTCACTTATAGGAAAAGCCTGTGAGTTCTGCTTCCTCACCGACTTATAGGAAAAGCCTGTGAGTCCTGCTACCTCACCGACTTATGTGAATAGTCTGTGAGTCCTGTTTCCCAACTGACTTATAGGAAAAGCATGCGAGTCCTGTTTCCCCACTGACTTATAGGAAAAGCCTGTGAGTCCTGCTTCCTCACCAACTTACAGGAAAACCCTGTGAGTCCTGTTTCCCCACCGACTTATAGGAAAAGCCTGTGAGTCCTGCTTAACCATTTACTTAAAGGAAAAGCCTGTGAGTTTTGCTTCCTCACTCACTTATAGGAAAAGCCTGTGAGTCTTGCTTCCTCACTCACTTATAGGAAAAACCTGTGAGTCCTGCTTCCTCACCGACTTATAGGAAAAGCCTGTGAGTCCTGCTTCCTCACCGACTTAAAGGAAAAGCCTGTGAGTCCTGTTTTCCGACCGACTTATAAGAAAAGCCTGTGAGTCCTGGTACCTCACCGACTTATAGGATAAGCCTGTGAGTCCTGCTTCCCAACTGACTTATAGGTAAAGCCTGTGAGTCCTGCTTTCCCACTGACTTATTTGTAAAGCCTGTGAGTCCTTCTTCCTCACCAACTTATAGGAAAAGCCTGTGAGTACTGCTTCCTCACCGACTTGTAGGAAAAGCCTATGAGTCCTGCTTCCTCAACGACTTATAAGAAAAGCATGTAAGTCCTGCTTCCTCACCGACTTATAGGAAAAGCATTTGAGTGCTGTTTCCCCACTGACTTATAGAAAAAGCCTGTGAGTCCTGCTTCCCCATTTACTTATAGGAAAAGCCTGAGAGTCCTGCTTCCCCACTGACTTATAGGTAAAGCCTGTGAGTCCTGCTTCCCCACTGACTTGTAGGTAAAGCCTGTGAGTCCTGCTTCCCCACTGACTTATAGGTAAAGCCTGTGAGTCCTGCTTCCTCACCGACTGATAGGAAAAGTCTGTGAGTCCTGTTTCCCCACTGACTTATAGGAAAAGCCTGTGAGTCCTGCTTCCTCACCGACTTATAAGAAAAGCCTGTGAGTCCTGCTTCCTCACCGACTTATAGGAAAAGCATGTGAGTTCTGTTTCCCCACTTACTTATAGGAAAAGCCTGTGAGTCCTGCTTCCCTATTTACTTATAGGAAAAGCCTGTGAGTCCTGCTTCCCCACTGACTTATAGGTAAAGCCTGTGAGTCCTGCTTCCCCACTGACTTGTAGGTAAAGCCTGTGAGTACTGCTTTCCCACTGACTTATAGGTAAAGCCTGAGAGTCCCGCTTCCTCACCGACTTATAGCAAAAGCCTATGAATCCTGCTTCCCCACCGACTTATAGGTAAAGCCTGTGAGTCCTGCTTCACCACCGACTTATAGGAAAAGCCTGTGAGCCCTGCTTCCCCACAGACCTATAGGTAAAGCCTGGCAGTCCTGCTTCCCCACTGACTTATTTGTAAAGCCTGTGAGTCCTGCTTCCTCACCGACTTTTAAGAAAAGCCTGTGAGTCCTGCTTCCTCACCAACTTATAAGAAAAGCCTGTGAGTCCTATTTCCCCACTGAATTATAGGAAAAGCCTGTGAGTCCTGCTTCTCCATTTACTTATAGGAAAAGTCTGTGAGTCTTGCTTCCTCACTCACTTATAGGAAAAGCCTGTGAGTCCTGCTTCCTCACCGACTTATATGAATAGTCTGTGAGTCCTGTTTCCCCACTGACTTATAGGAAAAGTATGTGAGTCCTGTTTCCCCACTGACTTATAGGAAAAGCCTGTGAGTCCTGCTTCCTCACCAACTTACAGGAAAAGCCTGTGAGTCCTGTTTCTCCACCGACTTATAGGAAAAGCCTGTGAGTCCTGCTTCCCCATTTACTTATAGTAAAAGCCTGTGAGTTTTGCTTCCTCACTCACTTATAGGAAAAGCCTGTTAGTCTTGCTTCCTCACTCACTTATAGGAAAAGCCTGTGAGTCCTGCTTCCTCACCAACTTATAGGAAAAGCCTGTGAGTCCCGCTTCCTCACCGACTTATAGGAAAAGCCTGTGAGTCCTGTTTCCCCACTGACTTATAAGAAAAGCCTGTGAGTCCTGCTACCTCACCGACTTATAGGAAAAGCCTGTGAGTCCTGCTTCCCAACTGACTTATAGGTAAAGCCTGTGAGTCCTGCTGTCCCACTGACTTATTTGTAAAACCTGTGAGTCCCGCTTCCTCACCAACTTATAGGAAAAGCCTGTGAATCGTGCTTCCTCACCGACTTATAGGAAAAGCCTGTGAGTCCTGCTTCCTCAACGACTTATAAGAAAAGCCTGTGAGTCCTGCTTCCCCACAGACTTATAGGTAAAGCCTGGTAGTCCTGCTTCCCCACTGACTTATAGGTAAAGCCTGTGAATCCTGTTTCCCCACTGACTTATAGGAAAAGCCTGTGAGTCCTGCTTCCTCACCGACTAATAAGAAAAGCCTGTGAGTCCTGCTTCCACACCTACTTATAGGAAAAGCATGTGAGTTCTGTTTCCCCACTTACTTATAGGAAAAGCCTGTGAGTCCTGCTTCCCCACTGGCTTATAGGTAAAGCCTGTGAGTCCTGCTTCCCCACTGACTTGTAGGTAAAGCCTGTGAGTCCTGCTTTCCCACTGACTTATAGCTAAAGCCTGAGAGTCCTGCTTCCTCACCGACTTATAGCCAAAGCCTATGAATTCTGCTTCCCCACCGACTTATTGGTAAAGCCTGTGAGTCCTGCTTCACCACCGACTTATAGGAAAAGCCTGTGAGCCCTGCTTCCCCACAGACTTATAGGAAAAGCCTGTGAGTCTTGCTTCCCCACAGACTTATAGGTAATGCCTGGGAGTCCTGCTTCCCCACTGACTTATAGGAAAAGCCTGTGAGTCCTGCTTCCCCACGACTTATAGGAAAAGCCTGTGAGTCCTGCTTCCCCACGACCTATAGGTAAAGCCTGTGAGTCCTGCTTCCCCACTGACTTATAGGTAAAGACTGTGAGGCCTGCTTCCCCACTTACTTATAGGTAAAGCCTGTGAGTCCTGCTTCCCCACTGACTTATAGGTAAAGCTTGGGAGTCCTGCTTCCCCACTGACTTATAGGAAAAGCCTGTGAGTCTTGCTTCCCCACAGACTTATAGGTAATGCCTGGGAGTCCTGCTTCCCCACTGACTTATAGGTAAAGCCTGTGAGTCCTGCTTCTCCACTGACTTATAAGTAAAGCCTGTGAGTCTTGCTTACCCACTGACTTATTGGTAAAGCCTGTGAGTCCTGCTTCCTCACCGACTTATAGGAAAAGCCTGTGAGTCCTGCTTCCTCACCGACTTATAGGAAAAGCCTGTGAGTCCTGCTTCCTCACCAACTTATAGGAAAAGCCTGTGAGTCCTGTTTCCCCACTGACTTATAGGAAAAGCCTGTGAATCCTGCTTCCCCATTTACTTATAGGAAAAGCCTGTGAGTCTTGCTTCCTCACTCACTTATAGGAAAAGCCTGTGAGTCCTGCTTCCTCACCGACTTATAGGAAAAGCCTGTGAGTCCTTCTTCCTCACCAACTTACAGGAAAAGCCTGTGAGTCCTGTTTCCCCACCGACTTATAACAAAAGCCTGTGAGTCCTGCTTCCCTATTTACTTTTAGGAAAATCCTGTGAGTTTTGCTTCCTCACCGACTTTTAAGAAAAGCCTGTGAGTCCTGCTTCCTCACCGACTTATAGTAAAAGCATGTGAGTCCTGTTTCCCCACTGACTTATAGGAAAAGCCTGTGAGTCCTGCTTCCCCACTGACTTATAGGTAATGCCTGTGAGTCCTGGTTTCCCACTGACTTATAGGTAAATCCTGTGAGTCCTGCTTCCCCCCAACTTATAGGTAAAGTCTGTGAGTCCTGCTTCCCCCCAATTTAAAGATAAAGCCTGTGAGTTCTGCTTCCCCACCGAATTTAAGGTAAAGCCTGTGAGTCCTGCCTCCCCACCGACTTATAGGTAAAGCCTGGGAGTATTGCTTCCCCACCGACTTATAGGTAAAGCCTGGGAGTCCTGCTTCCCCACCGACTTATTGGTAAAGCCTGGGAGTCCTGCTTCCCCACTGACTTATAGGTAAAGCCTGTGAGTCCTGCTTCCCCACTGACTTATAGGTAGAGCCTGTGAGTCCTGCTTCCCCAACGACTTATAGGAAAAGCCTGTGAGTCCTGCTTCCCCACAGACTTATAGGTAAAGCCTGGGAGTCCTGCTTCCCCACTGACTTATAGGTAAATCCTGTGAGTCCTACTTCCCCACTGACTATAGGTAAAGCCTGTGAGTCTTGCTTCCCCACTGACTTATTTGTAAAGCCTGTGAGTCCTGCTTCCTCACCGACTTATAGGAAAAGCCTGTGAGTCCTGCTTCCTCACCGACTTATAGGAAAAGCCTGTGAGTCCTGCTTCCTCACCATCTTATAGGAAAAGCCTTTGAGTCCTGTTTCCCCACTGACTTATAGGAAAAGCCTGTGAGTCTTGCTTCCACACTCAC
Organism: Phyllobates terribilis; assembly: GCF_046119375.1. Lineage (NCBI taxonomy): Eukaryota > Metazoa > Chordata > Amphibia > Anura > Dendrobatidae > Phyllobates > Phyllobates terribilis. Next base: position 1,225,398,620 of record NW_027362761.1, on the reverse strand, counting down.
TTATAGGAAAAGCCTGTGAGTCCTGCTTCCTCACCGACTTATAGGAAAAGCCTGTGAGTCTTGCTTCCCCACAGACTTATAGGTAAAGCCTGGGAGTCCTGCTTCCCTACTGACTTATAGGTAAAGCCTGTGAGTCCTGCTTCCCCACTGACTTATAGGTAAAGCCTGTGAGTCTTGCTTCCCCACTGACTTATTTGTAAAGCCTGTGAGTCCTGCTTCCTCACCGAATAATAGGAAAAGCCTGTGAGTCCTGCTTCCTCACCGACTTATAGGAAAAGCCTGTGAGTCCTGCTTCCTCACCAACTTAAAAGAAAAGCCTGTGAGTCCTGTTTCCCCACTGACTTATAGGAAAAGCCTGTGTGTCCTGTTTCCCCATTTACTTATAGGAAAAGCCTGTGAGTCCCGCTTCCTCACCAACTTATAGGAAAAGCCTGTGAGTCCCGTTTTGCCACTGACTTATAGGAAAAGCCTGTGAGACCTGCTTCCCCATTTACTTATAGGAAAAGCCTGTGAGTCCTGCTTCCTCACCGACTTATAGGAAAAGCCTGTGAGTCCTGCTACCTCACCAACTTATATGAATAGTCTGTGAGTCCTGTTTCCCCACTGACTTATAGGAAAAGGATGTGAGTCCTGTTTCCCCACTGACTTATAGGAAAAGCCTGTGAGTCCTGTTTCCCAACCGACTTATAGGAAAAGCCTGTGAGTCCTGCTTCCCCATTTACTTAAAGGAAAAGCCTGTGAGTTTTGCTTCCTCACTCACTTATAGGAAAAGCCTGTGAGTCTTGCTTCCTCACTCACTTATAGGAAAAGCCTGTGAGTCTCGCTTCCTCACCAACTTACAGGAAAAGCCTGTGAGTCCTGTTTCCCCACCGACTTATAGGAAAAGCCTGTGAGTCCTGCTTCCCCATTTACTTAAAGGAAAAGCCTGTGAGTTTTGCTTCCTCACTCACTTATAGGAAAAGCCTGTGAGTCTTGCTTCCTCACTCACTTATAGGAAAAGCCTGTGAGTCTCGCTTCCTCACCAACTTATAGGTAAAGCCTGTGAGTCCTGCTTCCCCCCAACGTATAGGTAAAGCCTGTGAGTTCTGCTTCCCCACCGACTTGTAGGTAAAGCCTGTGAGTCCTGCTTCCCCACCGACTTATAGGTAAAGCCTGGGAGTCCTGCTTCCCCACCGACTTATAGGTAAAGCCTGTGAGTCCTGCTTCCCCACTGACTTATAGGTAAAGCCTGTGAGTTCTGCTTCCCCACCGACTTATAGGTAAAGCCTGTGAGTCCTGCTTCCCCACAGACTTATAGGTAAAGCCTGGGAGTCCTGCTTCCCCACTGACTTATAGGTAAATCCTGTGAGTCCAGCTTCCCCACTGAATATAGGTAAAGCCTGTGAGTCTTGCTTCCCCACTGACTTATTTGTAAAGCCTGTGAGTCCTGCTTCCTCACCGACTTATAGGAAAAGCCTGTGATTCCTGCTTCCTCACCGACTTATAGGAAAAGCCTGTGAGTCCTGCTTCCTCACCGACTTATAGGAAAAGCCTGTGAGTCCTGCTTCCTCACCAACTTATAGGAAAAGCCTGTGAGTCCTGCTTCCTCACCGACTTATAGGAAAAGCCTGTGAGTCCTGTTTCCCCACTGACTTATAGGAAAAGCCTGTGAGTCCTGCTTCCCCATTTACTTATAGGAAAAGTCTGTGAGTCTTGCTTCCACACTCACTTATAGGAAAAGCCTGTGAGTCCTGCTTCCTCACCGACTTATAGGAAAAGCCTGTGAGTCTTGCTTCCCCACAGACTTATAGGTAAAGCCTGGGAGTCCTGCTTCCCCACTGACTTATAGGTAAAGCCTGTGAGTCTTGCTTCCCCACTGACTTATTTGTAAAGCCTGTGAGTCCTGCTTCCTCACCGAATAATAGGAAAAGCCTGTGAGTCCTGCTTCCTCACCGACTTATAGGAAAAGCCTGTGAGTCCTGCTTCCTCACCAACTTATAGGAAAAGCCTGTGAGTCCTGTTTCCCCACTGACTTATAGGAAAAGCCTGTGAGTCCTGCTTCCCCATTTACTTATAGGAAAAGCCTGTGAGTCTTGCTTCCTCACTCACTTATAGGAAAAGCCTGTGAGTCCTGCTTCCTCACCGACTTATAGGAAAAGCCTGTGAGTCCTGCTACCTCACCGACTTATGTGAATAGTCTGTGAGTCCTGTTTCCCAACTGACTTATAGGAAAAGCATGTGAGTCCTGTTTCCCCACTGACTTATAGGAAAAGCCTGTGAGTCCTGCTTCCTCACCAACTTACAGGAAAACCCTGTGAGTCCTGTTTCCCCACCGACTTATAGGAAAAGCCTGTGAGTCCTGCTTCCCCATTTACTTAAAGGAAAAGCCTGTGAGTTTTGCTTCCTCACTCACTTATAGGAAAAGCCTGTGAGTCTTGCTTCCTCACTCACTTATAGGAAAAACCTGTGAGTCCTGCTTCCTCACCGACTTATAGGAAAAGCCTGTGAGTCCTGCTTCCTCACCGACTTATATGAAAAGCCTGTGAGTCCTGTTTTCCCACCGACTTATAAGAAAAGCCTGTGAGTCCTGGTACCTCACCGACTTATAGGATAAGCCTGTGAGTCCTGCTTCCCAACTGACTTATAGGTAAAGCCTGTGAGTCCTGCTTTCCCACTGACTGATTTGTAAAGCCTGTGAGTCCTTCTTCCTCACCAACTTATAGGAAAAGCCTGTGAGTACTGCTTCCTCACCGACTTGTAGGAAAAGCCTATGAGTCCTGCTTCCTCAACGACTTATAAGAAAAGCCTGTGAGTCCTGCTTCCCCATTTACTTAAAGGAAAAGCCTGTGAGTTTTGCTTCCTCACTCACTTATAGGAAAAGCCTGTGAGTCTTGCTTCCTCACTCACTTATAGGAAAAGCCTGTGAGTCTCGCTTCCTCACCAACTTATAGGTAAAGCCTGTGAGTCCTGCTTCCCCCCAACGTATAGGTAAAGCCTGTGAGTTCTGCTTCCCCACCGACTTTTAGGTAAAGCCTGTGAGTCCTGCTTCCCCACCGACTTATAGGTAAAGCCTGGGAGTCCTGCTTCCCCACCGACTTATAGGTAAAGCCTGTGAGTCCTGCTTCCCCACTGACTTATAGGTAAAGCCTGTGAGTTCTGCTTCCCCACCGACTTATAGGTAAAGCCTGTGAGTCCTGCTTCCCCACAGACTTATAGGTAAAGCCTGGGAGTCCTGCTTCCCCACTGACTTATAGGTAAATCCTGTGAGTCCAGCTTCCCCACTGAATATAGGTAAAGCCTGTGAGTCTTGCTTCCCCACTGACTTATTTGTAAAGCCTGTGAGTCCTGCTTCCTCACCGACTTATAGGAAAAGCCTGTGAGTCCTGCTTCCTCACCGACTTATAGGAAAAGCCTGTGAGTCCTGCTTCCTCACCGACTTATAGGAAAAGCCTGTGAGTCCTGCTTCCTCACCAACTTATAGGAAAAGCCTGTGAGTCCTGCTTCCTCACCGACTTATAGGAAAAGCCTGTGAGTCCTGTTTCCCCACTGACTTATAGGAAAAGCCTGTGAGTCCTGCTTCCCCATTTACTTATAGGAAACGTCTGTGAGTCTTGCTTCCACACTCACTTATAGGAAAAGCCTGTGAGTCCTGCTTCCTCACCGACTTATAGGAAAAGCCTGTGAGTCTTGCTTCCCCACAGACTTATAGGTAAAGCCTGGGAGTCCTGCTTCCCCACTGACTTATAGGTAAAGCCTGTGAGTCTTGCTTCCCCACTGACTTATTTGTAAAGCCTGTGAGTCCTACTTCCTCACCGAATAATAGGAAAAGCCTGTGAGTCCTGCTTCCTCACCGACTTATAGGAAAACCCTGTGAGTCCTGCTTCCTCACCAACTTATAGGAAAAGCCTGTGAGTCCTGTTTCCCCACTGACTTATAGGAAAAGCCTGTGAGTCCTGCTTCCCCATTTACTTATAGGAAAAGCCTGTGAGTCTTGCTTCCTCACTCACTTATAGGAAAATCCTGTGAGTCCTGCTTCCTCACCGACTTATAGGAAAAGCCTGTGAGTCCTGCTACCTCACCGACTTATGTGAATAGTCTGTGAGTCCTGTTTCCCAACTGACTTATATTAAAAGCATGTGAGTCCTGTTTCCCCACTGACTTATAGGAAAAGCTTGTGAGTCCTGCTTCCTCACCAGCTTACAGGAAAACCCTGTGAGTCCTGTTTCCCCACCGACTTATAGGAAAAGCCTGTGAGTCCTGCTTCCCCATTTACTTAAAGGAAAAGCCTGTGAGTTTTGCTTCCTCACTCACTTATAGGAAAAGCCTGTGAGTCTTGCTTCCTCACTCACTTATAGGAAAAACCTGTGAGTCCTGCTTCCTCACCGACTTATAGGAAAAGCCTGTGAGTCCTGCTTCCTCACCGACTTATAGGAAAAGCCTGTGAGTCCTGTTTTCCCACCGACTTATAAGAAAAGCCTGTGAGTCCTGGTACCTCACCGACTTATAGGATAAGCCTGTGAGTCCTGCTTCCCAACTGACTTATAGGTAAAGCCTGTGAGTCCTGCTTTCCCACTGACTTATTTGTAAAGCCTGTGAGTCCTTCTTCCTCACCAACTTATAGGAAAAGCCTGTGAGTACTGCTTCCTCACCGACTTGTAGGAAAAGCCTATGAGTCCTGCTTCCTCAACGACTTATAAGAAAAGCCTGTGAGTCCTGCTACCTCACCGACTTATAGGAAAAGCATTTGAGTGCTGTTTCCCCACTGACTTATAGAAAAAGCCTGTGAGTCCTGCTTCCCCATTTACTTATAGGAAAAGCCTGAGAGTCCTGCTTCCCCACTGACTTATAGGTAAAGCCTGTGAGTCCTGCTTCCCCACTGACTTGTAGGTAAAGCCTGTGAGTCCTGCTTCCCCACTGACTTATAGGTAAAGCCTGTGAGTCCTGCTTCCTCACCGACTGATAGGAAAAGTCTGTGAGTCCTGTTTCCCCACTGACTTATAGGAAAAGCCTGTGAGTCCTTCTTCCTCACCGACTTATAAGAAAAGCCTGTGAGTCCTGCTTCCTCACCGACTTATAGGAAAAGCATGTGAGTTCTGTTTCCCCACTTACTTATAGGAAAAGCCTGTGAGTCCTGCTTCCCTATTTACTTATAGGAAAAGCCTGTGAGTCCTGCTTCCCCACTGACTTATAGGTAAAGCCTGTGAGTCCTGCTTCCCCACTGACTTGTAGGTAAAGCCTGTGAGTCCTGCTTTCCCACTGACTTATAGGTAAAGCCTGAGAGTCCCGCTTCCTCACCGACTTATAGCAAAAGCCTATGAATCCTGCTTCCCCACCGACTTATAGGTAAAGCCTGTGAGTCCTGCTTCACCACCGACTTATAGGAAAAGCCTGTGAGCCCTGCTTCCCCCCAGACTTATAGGTAAAGCCTGGCAGTCCTGCTTCCCCACTGACTTATTTGTAAAGCCTGTGAGTCCTGCTTCCTCACCGACTTTTAAGAAAAGCCTGTGAGTCCTGCTTCCTCACCAACTTATAAGAAAAGCCTGTGAGTCCTGTTTCCCCACTGAATTATAGGAAAAGCCTGTGAGTCCTGCTTCTCCATTTACTTATAGGAAAAGTCTGTGAGTCTTGCTTCCTCACTCACTTATAGGAAAAGCCTGTGAGTCCTGCTTCCTCACCGACTTATATGAATAGTCTGTGAGTCCTGTTTCCCCACTGACTTATAGGAAAAGTATGTGAGTCCTGTTTCCCCACTGACTTATAGGAAAAGCCTGTGAGTCCTGCTTCCTCACCAACTTACAGGAAAAGCCTGTGAGTCCTGTTTCTCCACCGACTTATAGGAAAAGCCTGTGAGTCCTGCTTCCCCATTTACTTATAGTAAAAGCCTGTGAGTTTTGCTTCCTCACTCACTTATAGGAAAAGCCTGTTAGTCTTGCTTCCTCACTCACTTATAGGAAAAGCCTGTGAGTCCTGCTTCCTCACCGACTTATAGGAAAAGCCTGTGAGTCCTGCATCCTCACCGACTTTTAAGAAAAGCCTGTGAGTCCTGCTTCCTCACCGACTTATAGGAAAAGCATGTGAGTCCTGTTTCCCCACTGACTTATAGGAAAAGCCTGTGAGTCCTGCTTCCCGATTTACTTATAGGAAAAGCCTGTGAGTCCTGCTTCCCCACTGACTTATAGGTAAAGCCTGTGAGTCCTGCTTCCCCCCAACTTATAGGTAAAGCCTGTGAGTCCTGATTCCCCCCAATTTATAGGAAAAGCCTGTGAGTCCTGCTTCCTCACCAACTTATAGGAAAAGCATGTTAGTCCTGTTTCCCCACTGACTTATAGGAAAAGCCTGTGAGTCCTGCTTCCCCATTTACTTATAGGAAAAGCCTGTGAGTCCTGCTTCCTCACCGACTTATAGGAAAAGCCTGTGAGTCCTGCTTCCTCACCGACTTATATGAATAGTCTGTGAGTCCTGTTTCTCCACTGACTTATAGGAAAAGCCTGTGAGTCCTGCTTCCTCACCGACTTATAGGAAAAGCATGTGAGTCCTGTTTCCCCACTGACTTATAGGAAAAGCCTGTGAGTCCTGCTTCCTCACCGACTTATATGAATAGTCTGTGAGTCCTGTTTCTCCACTGACTTATAGGAAAAGCCTGTTAGTCCTGCTTCCTCACTGACTTATAGGAAAAGCATGTGAGTCCTGTTTCCCCACTGACTTATAGGAAAAGCTTGTGAGTCCTGCTTCCCCTTTTACTTATAGGATAAGCCTGTGAGTCCTGCTTCCCCACTGACTTTTAGGTTAAGCCTGTGAGTCCTGCTTCCCCACTGACTTTTAGGTAAAGCCTGTGAGTCCTGCTTCCCCACTGACTTATAGGTAAAGCCTGTGAGTCCTGCTTCACCCCAACTTATAGGTAAAGTCTGTGAGTCCTGCTTCCCCACCGACTTTTAGGTAAAGCCTGTGAGTCCTGCTTCCCCACCGACTTTTAGGTGAAGCCTGTGAGTCCTGCTTCCCCACCGACTTATAGGTAAAGCCTGGGAGTCCTGCTTCACCACTGACTTATAGGTAAAGCCTGGGAGTCCTGCTTCCCCACCGACTTATAGGTAAAGCCTGGGAGTCCAGCTTCCCCACCAACTTATAGGTAAAGCCTGTGAGTCCTGCTTCCCCACTGACTTATTTGTAAAGCCTGTGAGTCCTGCTTCCTCACCGACTTATAGGAAAAGCCTGTGAGTCCTGCTTCCTCACCGACTTATAGGAAAAGCCTGTGAGTCCTGCTTCCTCACCAACCTATAGGAAAAGCCTGTGATTCCTGTTTCAACACTGACTTATAGAAAAAGCCTGTGAGTCCTGCTTCCCCATTTACTTATAGGAAAAGCCTGTGAGTCTTGCTTCCTCACTCACTTATAGGAAAAGCCTATGTGTCCTGCTTCCTCACAGACTTATAGGAAAGCCTGTGAGTCCTGCTTCCTCACCGACTTATATGAAAAGCCTGTGAGTCCTGTTTCCCCACTGACTTATAGGAAAAGCCTGTAAGTCCTGTTTCCTCACCGACTTATAAGAAAAGCCTGTGAGTCCTGCTTCCCCACTGACTTATAGGAAAAGCCTGTGAGTCCTGCTTCCCCACTGACTTATAGGTAAAGCCTGTGAGTCCTGCTTCCTCAACGACTTATAGCAAAAGCCTGGGAGTCCTGCTTCCCCACCGACTTATAGGTAAAGCATGGGAGTCCTGCTTCCCCACTGACTTATAGGTAAAGCCTGTGAGTCCTGCTTCCCCACCGACTTATAGGAAAAGCCTGTGAGTCCTGCTTCCCCACAGACTTATAGGTAAAGCCTGGGAGTCCTGCTTCCTCACCGACTTATAGGAAAAACCTGTGAGTCCTGCTTCCTAATCGACTTATAGGAAAAGCCTGTGAGTCCTGCTTCCCCATTTACTTATAGGAAAAGCCTGTGAGTCTTGCTTCCTCACTCACTTATAGGAAAAGCCTGTGAGTCCTGCTTCCCCATTTACTTATAGGAAAAGCCTGTGAGTCTTGCTTCCTCACTCACTTATAGGAAAAGCCTGTGAGTCCTGCTTCCTCACCGACTTATAGGAAAAGCCTGTGAGTCCTGCTTCCTCACCGACTTATATGAATAGTCTGTGAGTCCTGTTTCCCCACTGACTTATAGGAAAAGCCTGTGAGTTCTGCTTCCCCATTTACTTATAGGAAAAGCCTGTGAGTCCTGCTTCCCCACCGACTTTTAGGTAAATCCTGTGAGTCCTGCGTCCCCACCAACTTTTAGGTAAAGCCTGTGAGTCCTGCTTCCCCACCAACTTATAGGTAATGCCTGGGAGTCCTGCTTCCCCACCGACTTATAGGTAAAGCCTGGGAGTCCAGCTTCCCCACCAACTTATAGGTAAAGCCTGTGAGTCCTGCTTTCCCACCAACTTATAGGTAAAGCCTGTGAGTCCTGCTTCCTCACCAACTTATAGGAAAAGCCTGTGAGTCCTGCTTCCCCACTGACTTATAGAAAAAGCCTGTGAGTCCTGTTTCCCCACCGACTTATAAGAAAAGCCTGTGAGTCCTGCTTCCCAACTGACTTATAGGTAAAGCCTGTGAGTCCTGCTTTCCCACTGACTTATTTGTAAATCCTGTGAGTCCTGCTTCCTCACCAACTTATAGGAAAAGCCTGTGAGTCCTGCTTCCTCACCGACTTGTAGGAAAAGCCTGTGAGTCCTGCTTCCTCAACGACTTATAAGAAAAGCCTGTGAGTCCTGCTTCCTCACCGACTCATAGGAAAAGCATGTGAGTCCTGTTTCCCCACTGACTTATAGAAAAAGCCTGTGAGTCCTGCTTCCCCATTTACTTATAGGAAAAGCCTGTGAGTCCTGCTTCCCCACTGACTTATAGGTAAAGCCTGTGAGTCCTGCTTCCCCATTGACTTGTAGGTAAAGCCTGTGAGTCCTGCTTCCCCACTGACTTATAGGTAAAGCCTGTGAGTCCTGCTTCCTCACCGACTTATAGGAAAAGTCTGTGAGTCCTGTTTCCCCACTGACTTATAGGAAAAGCCTGTGAGTCCTGCTTCCTCACCGACTGATAGGAAAAGCATGTGCGTTCTGTTTCCCCACTTACTTATAGGAAAAGCCTGTGAGTCCTGCTTCCCCACTGACTTATAGGTAAAGCCTGTGAGTCCTGCTTCCCCACTGACTTGTAGGTAAAACCTGTGAGTCCTGCTTTCCCACTGACTTATAGGTAAAGCTTGAGAGACCTGCTTCCTCACCGACTTATAGAAAAAGCCTATGAATCCTGCTTCCCCACCGACTTATAGGTAAAGCCTGTGAGTCCTGCTTCACCATCGACTTATAGGAAAAGCCTGTGAGCCCTGCTTCCCCACAGACTTATAGGTAAAGCCTGTGAGTCCTGCTTCCCCACTGACTTATAGGTAAAGCCTGTGAGTCCTGCTTCCCCACTGACTTATAGGTAAAGCCTGTGAGTCCTGCTTCCCCACTGACTTATAGGTAAAGCTTGGGAGTCCTGCTTCCCCACTTACTTATAGGTAAAGCCTGTGAGTCCTGCATCCCCACTGACTTATAGGTAAAGCCTGTGAGTCCTGCTTCCCCACCGACTTATAGGAAAAGCCTGTGAGTCTTGCTTCCCCACAGACTTATAGGTAAAGCCTGGGAGTCCTGCTTCCCCACTGACTTATAGGTAAAGCCTGTGAGTCCTGCTTCCCCACTGACTTATAGGTAAAGCCTGTGAGTCTTGCTTCCCCACTGACTAATTTGTAAAGCCTGTGAGTCCTGCTTCCTCACCGAATTATAGGAAAAGCATGTGAGTCCTGCTTCCTCACCGACTTATAGGAAAAGCCTGTGAGTCCTGCTTCCTCACCAACTTATAGGAAAAGCCTGTGAGTCCTGTTTCCCCACTGACTTATAGGAAAAGCCTGTGAGTCCTGCTTCCCCATTTACTTATAGGAAAAGCCTGTGAGTCTTGCTTCCTCACTCACTTATAGGAAAAGCTTGTGAGTCCTGCTTCCTCACCGACATATAGGAAAAGCCTGTGAGTCCTGCTTCCTCACTGACTTATATGAATAGTCTGTGAGTCCTGTTTCCCCACTGACTTATAGGAAAAGCATGTGAGTCCTGTTTCCCCACTGACTTATAGGAAAAGCCTGTGAGTCCTGCTTCCTCACCAACTTACAGGAAAAGCCTGTGAGTCCTGTTTCCCCACCGACTTATAGGAGAAGCCTGTGAGTCCTGCTTCCCCATTTACTTATAGGAAAAACCTGTGAGTTTTGATTCCTCACTCACTTATAGGAAAAGCCTGTGAGTCTTGCTTCCTCACTCACTTATAGGAAAAGCCTGTGAGTCCTGCTTCCTCACCGACTTATAGGAAAAGCCTGTGAGTCCTGCTTCCTCACCGACTTTTAAGAAAAGCCTGTGAGTCCTGCTTCCTCACCGACTTATAGGAAAAGCATGTGAGTTCTGTTTCCCCACTGACTTATAGGAAAAGCCTGTGAGTCCTGCTTCCCCATTTACTTATAGGAAAAGCCTGTGAGTCCTGCTTCCCCACTGACTTATAGGTAAAGCCTGTGAGTCCTGCTTTCCCACTGACTTATAGGTAAAACCTGTGAGTCCTGCTTCCACCCAACTTATAGGTAAAGCCTGTGAGTCCTGCTTCCCCCCAACTTAAAGGTAAAGCCTGTGAGTTCTGCTTCCCCACCGACTTTTAGGTAAAGCCTGTGAGTCCTGCTTCCCCACCGACTTATAGGTAAAGCCTGTGAGTCCTGCTTCCCCACCGACTTATTGGTAAATCCTGGGAGTCCTGCTTCCCCGCTGACTTATAGGTAAAGCCTGTGAGTCCTGCTTCCCCACTGACTTATAGGTAAAGCCTGTGAGTTCTGCTTCCCCACCGACTTATAGGAAAAGCCTGTGAGTCCTGCTTCCCCACAGACTTATAGGTAAAGCCTGGGAGTCCTGCTTCCCCACTGACTTATCGGTAAATCCTGTGAGTCCTGCTTCCCCACTGAATATAGGTAAAGCCTGTGAGTCTTGCTTCCCCACTGACTTATTTGTAAAGCCTGTGAGTGCTGCTTCCTCACCGACTTATAGAAAAAGCCTGTGAGTCCTGCTTCCTCACCGACTTATAGGAAAAGCCTGTGAGTCCTGCTTCCTCACCAACTTATAGGAAAAGCCTTTAAGTCCTGTTTCCCCACTGACTTATAGGAAAAGCCTGTGAGTCCTGCTTCCCCATTTACTTATAGGAAAAGCCTGTGAGTCTTGCTTCCACATTCACTTATAGGAAAAGCCTGTGAGTCCTGCTTCCTCACCGACTTATAGGAAAAGCCTGTGAGTCTTGCTTCCCCACAGACTTATAGGTAACGCCTGGGAGTCCTGCTTCCCCACTGACTTATAGGAAAAGCCTGTGAGTCCTGCTTCCCCACTGACTTATAGGAAAAGCCTGTGAGTCCTGCTTCCTCAAAAACTTATAGGAAAAGCCTGTGAGTCCTGTTTCCCCACTGACTTATAGGAAAAGCCTGTGAGTCCTGCTTCCCCATTTACTTATAGGAAAAGCTTGTGAGTCTTGCTTCCTCACTCACTTATAATAAAAGCCTGTGAGTCCTGCTTCCTCACCGACTTATAGGAAAAGCCTGTGAGTCCTGCTACGTCTCCGACTTATGTGAATAGTCTGTGAGTCCTGTTTCCCCACTGACTTATAGGAAAAGCATGTGAGTCCTGTTTCCCCACTGACTTATAGGAAAAGCCTGTGAGTCCTGCTTCCTCACCAACTTACAGGAAAACCCTGTGAGTCCTGTTTCCCCACCGACTTATAGCAAAAGCCTGTGAGTCCTGCTTCCCCATTTACTTAAAGGAAAAGCCTGTGAGTTTTGCTTCCTCACTCACTTATAGGAAAAGCCTGTGAGTCCTGCTTCCTCACCGACTTATAGGAAAAGCCTGTGAGTCCTGCTTCCTCACCTACTTATAGGAAAAGCCTGTGAGTCCTGTTTCCCCACCGACTTATAAGAAAAGCCTGTGAGTCCTGCTTCCTCAACGACTTATAGGAAAAGCCTGTGAGTCCTGCTTCCCAACTGACTTATAGGTAAAGCCTGTGAGTCCTGCTTTCCCACTGACTTATTTATAAAGCCTGTGAGTCCTTCTTCCTCACCAACTTATAGGAAAAGCCTGTGAGTCCTGCTTCCTCACCGACTTGTAGGAAAAGCCTGTGAGTCCTGCTTCCTCAACGACTTATAAGAAAAGCCTGTGAGTCCTGCTTCCTCACCGACTTATAGGAAAAGCATTTGAGTGCTGTTTCCCCACTGACTTATAGAAAAAGCCTGTGAGTCCTGCTTCCCCATTTACTTATAGGAAAATCTTGTGATTCCTGCTTCCCCACGGACTTATAGGTAAAGCCTGTGAGTCCTGCTTCCCCACTGACTTGTAGGTAAAGCCTGTGAGTCCTGCTTCCCCACTGACTTATAGGTAAAGCCTGTGAGTCCTGCTTCCTCACCGACTGATAGGAAAAGTCTGTGAGCCATGTTTCCCCACTGACTTATAGGAAAAGCCTGTGAGTCCTGCTTCCTCACCGACTTATAAGAAAAGCCTGTGAGTCCTGCTTCCTCACCGACTTATAGGAAAAGCATGTGAGTTCTGTTTCCCCACTTACTTATAGGAAAAGCCTGTGAGTCCTGCTTCCCTATTTACTTATAGGAAAAGCCTGTGAGTCCTGCTTCCCCACTGACTTATAGGTAAAGCCTGTGAGTCCTGCTTCCCCACTGACTTGTAGGTAAAGCCTGTGAGTCCTGCTTTCCCACTGACTTATAGGTAAAGCCTGAGAGTCCCGCTTCCTCACCGACTTATAGCAAAAGCCTATGAATCCTGCTTCCCCACCGACTTATAGGTAAAGCCTGGGAGTCCTGCTTCCTCACCGACTTATAGGAAAAGCCTGTGAGTCCTGCTTCCTCATCGACTTATAGGAAAAGCCTGTGAGTCCTGCTTCCCCATTTACTTATAGGAAAAGCCTGTGAGTCTTGCTTCCTCACTCACTTATAGGAAAAGCCTGTGAGTCCTGCTTCCTCACCGACTTATAGGAAAAGCCTGTGAGTCCTGCTTCCTCACCGACTTATATGAATAGTCTGTGAGTCCTGTTTCCCCACTGACTTATAGGAAAAGCCTGTGAGTCCTGCTTCCCCATTTACTTATAGGAAAAGCCTGTGAGTTCTGCTTCCTCACCGACTTTTAGGTAAATCCTGTGAGTCCTGCTTCCCCACCAACTTTTAGGTAAAGCCTGTGAGTCCTGCTTCCCCACCAACTTATAGGTAAAGCCTGGGAGTCCTGCTTCCCCACCGACTTATAGGTAAAGCCTGGGAGTCCAGCTTCCCCACCAACTTATAGGTAAAGCCTGTGAGTCCTTCTTTCCCACCAACTTATAGGTAAAGCCTGTGAGTCCTGCTTCCTCACCAACTTATAGGAAAATCTTGTGAGTCCTGCTTCCCCACCGACTTATAGGAAAAGCCTGTGAGTCCTGTTTCCCCACCGACTTATAAGAAAAGCCTGTGAGTCCTGCTTCCCAACTGACTTATAGGTAAAGAATGTGAGTCCTGCTTTCCCACTGACTTATTTGTAAATCCTGTGAGTCCTGCTTCCTCACCAACTTATAGGAAAAGCCTGTGAGTCCTGCTTCCTCACCGACTTGTAGGAAAAGCCTGTGAGTCCTGCTTCCTCAACGACTTATAAGAAAAGCCTGTGAGTCCTGCTTCCTCACCGACTCATAGGAAAAGCATGTGAGTCCTGTTTCCCCACTGACTTATAGAAAAAGCCTGTGAGTCCTGCTTCCCCATTTACTTATAGGAAAAGCCTGTGAGTCCTGCTTCCCCACTGACTTATAGGTAAAGCCTGTGAGTCCTGCTTCCCCATTGACTTGTAGGTAAAGCCTGTGAGTCCTGCTTCCCCACTGACTTATAGGTAAAGCCTGTGAGTCCTGCTTCCTCACCGACTTATAGGAAAAGTCTGTGAGTCCTGTTTCCCCACTGACTTATAGGAAAAGCCTGTGAGTCCTGCTTCCTCACCGACTTATAGGAAAAGCATGTGAGTTCTGTTTCCCCACTTACTTATAGGAAAAGCCTGTGAGTCCTGCTTCCCCACTGACTTATAGTAAAGCCTGTGAGTCCTGCTTCCCCACTGACTTGTAGGTAAAGCCTGTGAGTCCTGCTTTCCCACTGACTTATAGGTAAAGCTTGAGAGACCTGCTTCCTCACCGACTTATAGAAAAAGCCTATGAATCCTGCTTCCCCACCGACTTATAGGTAAAGCCTGTGAGTCCTGCTTCACCATCGACTTATAGGAAAAGCCTGTGAGCCCTGCTTCCCCACAGACTTATAGGTAAAGCCTGTGAGTCCTGCTTCCCCACTGACTTATAGGTAAAGCCTGTGAGTCCTGCTTCCCCACTGACTTATAGGTAAAGCCTGTGAGTCCTGCTTCCCCACTGACTTATAGGTAAAGCTTGGGAGTCCTGCTTCCCCACTTACTTATAGGTAAAGCCTGTGAGTCCTGCTTCCCCACTTAGTTATAGGTAAAGCCTGTGAGTCCTGCTTCCCCACTGACTTATAGGTAAAGCCTGTGAGTCCTGCTTCCCCACCGACTTATAGGAAAAGCCTGTGAGTCTTGCTTCCCCACAGACTTATAGGTAAAGCCTGGGAGTCCTACTTCCCCACTGACTTATAGGTAAAGCCTGTGTGTCATGCTTCCTCACCGAATTATAGGAAAAGCATGTGAGTCCTGCTTCCTCACCGACTTATAGGAAAAGCCTGTGAGTCCTGCTTCCTCACCAACTTATAGGAAAAGCCTGTGAGTCCTGTTTCCCCACCGACTTATAGGAGAAGCCTGTGAGTCCTGCTTCCCCATTTACTTATAGGAAAAACCTGTGAGTTTTGATTCCTCACTCACTTATAGGAAAAGCCTGTGAGTCTTGCTTCCTCACTCACTTATAGGAAAAGCCTGTGAGTCCTGCTTCCTCACCGACTTATAGGAAAAGCCTGTGAGTCCTGCTTACTCACCGACTTTTAAGAAAAGCCTGTGAGTCCTGCTTCCTCACCGACTTATAGGAAAAGCATGTGAGTTCTGTTTCCCCACTGACTTATAGGAAAAGCCTGTGAGTCCTGCTTCCCCATTTACTTATAGGAAAAGCCTGTGAGTCCTGCTTCCCCACTGACTTATAGGTAAAGCCTGTGAGTCCTGCTTTCCCACTGACTTATAGGTAAAACCTGTGAGTCCTGCTTCCCCCCAACTTATAATTAAAGCCTGTGAGTCCTGCTTCCCCCCAACTTATAGGTAAAGCCTGTGAGTTCTGCTTCCCCACCAACTTTTAGGTAAAGCCTGTGAGTCCTGCTTCCCCACCGACTTATAGGTAAAGACTGGGAGTCCTGCATCCCCACCGACTTATAGGTAAAGCCTGTGAGTCCTGCTTTCCCACTGACTTATAGGTAAAACCTGTGAGTCCTGCTTCCCCCCAACTTATAATTAAAGCCTGTGAGTCCTGCTTCCCCCCAACTTATAGGTAAAGCCTGTGAGTTCTGCTTCCCCACCAACTTTTAGGTAAAGCCTGTGAGTCCTGCTTCCCCACCGACTTATAGGTAAAGACTGGGAGTCCTGCATCCCCACCGACTTATAGGTAAAGCCTGTGAGTCCTGCTTCCCCACCGACTTATTGGTAAATCCTGGGAGTCCTGCTTCCCCGCTGACTTATAGGTAAAGCCTGTGAGTCCTGCTTCCCCACTGACTTATAGGTAAAGCCTGTGAGTTCTGCTTCCCCACCAACTTATAGGAAAAGCCTGTGAGTCCTGCTTCCCCACAGACTTATAGGTAAAGCCTGGGAGTCCTGCTTCCCCACTGACTTATCGGTAAATCCTGTGAGTCCTGCTTCCCCACTGAATATAGGTAAAGCCTGTGAGTCTTGCTTCCCCACTGACTTATTTGTAAAGCCTGTGAGTGCTGCTTCCTCACCGACTTATAGGAAAAGCCTGTGAGTCCTGCTTCCTCACCGACTTATAGGAAAAGCCTGTGAGTCCTGCTTCCTCACCAACTTATAGGAAAAGCCTTTAAGTCCTGTTTCCCCACTGACTTATAGGAAAAGCCTGTGAGTCTTGCTTCCCCACAGACTTATAGGTAACGCCTGGGAGTCCTGCTTCCCCACTGACTTATAGGAAAAGCCTGTGAGTCTTGCTTCCCCACTGACTTATTTGTAAAGCCTGTGAGTCCTGCTTCCTCACCGAATAATAGGAAAAGCCTGTGAGTCCTGCTTCCTCACTGACTTATAGGAAAAGCCTGTGAGTCCTGCTTCCCCATTTACTTATAGGAAAAGCCTGTGAGTCTTGCTTCCTCACTCACTTATAGGAAAAGCCTGTGAGTCCTGCTTCCTCACCGACTTATAGGAAAAGCCTGTGAGTCCTGCTACCTCTCCGACTTATGTGAATAGTCTGTGAGTCCTGTTTCCCCACTGACTTATAGGAAAAGCATGTGAGTCCTGTTTCCCCACTGACTTATAGGAAAAGCCTGTGAGTCCTGCTTCCTCACCAACTTACAGGAAAACCCTGTGAGTCCTGTTTCCCCACCGACTTATAGGAAAAGCCTGTGAGTCCTGCTTCCCCATTTACTTAAAGGAAAAGCCTGTGAGTTTTGCTTCCTCACTCACTTATAGGAAAAGCCTGTGAGTCCTGCTTCCTCACCGACTTATAGGAAAAGCCTGTGAGTCCTGCTTCCTCACCGACTTATAGGAAAAGCCTGTGAGTCCTGTTTCCCCACTGACTTATAGAAAAAGCCTGTGAGTCCTGCTTCCCCATTTACTTATAGGAAAAGCCTGTGATTCCTGCTTCCCCACAGACTTATAGGTAAAGATTGTGAGTCCTGCTTCCCCACTGACTTGTAGGTAAAGCCTGTGAGTCCTGCTTCCCCACTGACTTATAGGTAAAGCCTGTGAGTCCTGCTTCCTCACCGACTGATAGGAAAAGTCTGTGAGCCATGTTTCCCCACTGACTTATAGGAAAAGCCTGTGAGTCCTGCTTCCTCACCGACTTATAAGAAAAGCCTGTGAGTCCTGCTTCGTCACCGACTTATAGGAAAAGCATGTGAGTTCTGTTTCCCCACTTACTTATAGGAAAAGCCTGTGAGTCCTGCTTCCCTATTTACTTATAGGAAAAGCCTGTGAGTCCTGCTTCCCCACTGACTTAAAGGTAAAGCCTGTGAGTCCTGCTTCCCCACTGACTTGTAGGTAAAGCCTGAGAGTCCCGCTTCCTCACCGACTTATAGCAAAAGCTAAGGAATCCTGCTTCCCCACCGACTTATAGGTAAAGCCTGTGAGTCCTGCTTCACCACCGACTTATAGGAAAAGCCTGTGAGCCCTGCTTCCCCACAGACTTATAGGTAAAGCCTGGGAGTCCTGCTTCCCAACTGACTTATAGGTAAAGCCTGTGAGTCCTTCTAAACCACTGACTTATAGGTAAAGCCTGTGAGTCCTGCTTCCCCACTGACTTATATGTAAAGCTTGGGAGTCCTGCTTCCCCACTTACTTATAGGTAAAGCCTGTGAGTCCTGCTTCCCCACTGACTTATAGGTAAAGCCTGTGAGTCCTGCTTCCCCACCGACTTATAGGAAAAGCCTGTGAGTCTTGCTTCCCCACAGACTTATAGGTAAAGCCTGGGAGTCCTGCTTCCCCACTGACTTATAGGTAAAGCCTGTGAGTCCTGCTTCCCCACTGACTTATAGGTAAAGCCTGTGAGTCTTGCTTCCCCACTGACTTATTTGTAAAGCCTGTGAGTCCTGCTTCCTCACCGACTTATAGGAAAAGCCTGTGAGTCCTGCTTCCTCACCGACTTATAAGAAAAGCCTGTGAGTCCTGCTTCCTCACCAACTTATAAGAAAAACCTGTGAGTCCTGTTTCCCCACTGAATTATAGGAAAAGCCTGTGAGTCCTGCTTCTCCATTTACTTACAGGAAAAGTCTGTGAGTCTTGCTTCCTCACTCACTTATAGGAAAAGCCTGTGAGTCCTGCTTCCTCACCGACTTATAGGAAAAGCCTGTGAGTCCTGCTTCCTCACCGACTTATATGAATAGTCTGTGAGTCCTGTTTCCCCACTGACTTATAGGAAAAGTATGTGAGTCCTGTTTCCCCACTGACTTATAGGAAAAGCCTGTGAGTCCTGCTTCCTCACCAACTTACAGGAAAAGCCTGTGAGTCCTGTTTCCCCACCGACTTATAGGAAAAGCCTGTGAGTCCTGCTTCCCCATTTACTTATAGTAAAAGCCTGTGAGTTTTGCTTCCTCACTCACTTATAGGAAAAGCCTGTGAGACTTGCTTCCTCACTCACTTATAGGAAAAGCCTGTGAGTCCTGCTTCCTCACCGACTTATAGGAAAAGCCTGTGAGTCCTGCTTCCTCACCGAATTTTAAGAAAAGCCTGTGAGTCTTGCTTCCTCACTCACTTATAGGAAAAGCCTATGTGTCCTGCTTCCTCACAGACTTATAGGAAAGCCTGTGAGTCCTGCTTCCTCACCGACTTATATGAAAAGGCTGTGAGTCCCTTTTCCCCACTGACTTATAGGAAAAGCCTGTAAGTCCTGTTTCCTCACCGACTTATAAGAAAAGCCTGTGAGTCCTGCTTCCCCACAGACTCATAGGAAAAGCCTGTGAGTCCTGCTTCCCCACTGACTTATAGATAAAGCCTGTGAGTCCTGCTTCCTCAACGACTTATAGCAAAAGCCTGTGAGTCCTGCTTCCCCACCGACTTATAGGTAAAGCCTGGGAGTCCTACTTCCCCACCGACTTATAGGTAAAGCCTGGGAGTCCTGCTTCCCCACTGACTTATAGGTAAAGCATGTGAGTCCTGCTTCCCCACCGACTTATAGGAAAAGCCTGTGAGTCCTGCTTCCCCACAGACTTATTGGTAAAGCCTGGGAGTCCTGCTTCCTCACCGACTTATAGGAAAAGCCTTTGAGTCCTGCTTCCTCATCGACTTATAGGAAAAGCCTGTGAGTCCTGCTTCCCCATTTACTTATAGGAAAAGCCTGTGAGTCTTGCTTCCTCACTCACTTATAGGAAAAGCCTGTGAGTCCTGCTTCCTCACCGACTTATAGGAAAAGCCTGTGAGTCCTGCTTCCTCACCGACTTATATGAATAGTCTGTGAGTCCTGTTTCCCCACTGACTTATAGGAAAAACCTGTGAGTCCTGCTTCCCCATTTACTTATAGGAAAAACCTGTGAGTCCTGCTTCCCCACTGACTTTTAGGTAAAGCCTGTGAGTCCTGCTTCCCCCCAACTGATAGGTAAAGCCTGTGAGTCCTGCTTCCCCACCGACTTTTAGGTAAATCCTGTGAGTCCTGCTTCCCCACCAACTTTTAGGTAAAGCCTATGAGTCCTGCTTCCCCACCAACTTATAGGTAAAGCCTGGGAGTCCTGCTTCCCCACCGACTTATAGGTAAAGCCTGGGAGTCCAGCTTCCCCACCAACTTATAGGTAAAGCCTGTGAGTCCTGCTTTCCCACCAACTTATAGGTAAAGCCTGTGAGTCCTGCTTCCTCACCAACTTATAGGAAAAGCCTGTGAGTCCTGCTTCCCCACCGACTTATAGGAAAAGCTTGTGAGTCCTGCTTCCCCACGACCTATAGGTAAAGCCGGTGAGTCGTGCTTCCCCACTGACTTATAGGTAAAGCCTGTGAGTCCTTCTTCCCCACTGACTTATAGGTAAAACCCTTGAGTCCTGCTTCCCCACTGACTTATTTGTAAAGCCTGTGAGTCCTGCTTCCTCACCAACTTATAGGAAAAGCCTGTGAGTCCTGCTTCCTCACCGACTTATAGGAAAAGCCTGTGAGTCCTGCTATCTCACCAACTTATAGGAAAAGCCTGTGAGTCCTGCTTCCTCACCGACTTATAGGAAAAGCCTGTGAGTCCTATTTCCCCACTGACTTATAGGAAAAGCCTGTGAGTCCTGCTTCCCCACTGACTTATAATTAAAGCCTGTGAGTCCTGCTTCCCCACTGACTTATTTGTAAAGCCTGTGAGTCCTGCTTCCTCACCGACTTATTGGAAAAGCCTGTGAGTCCTGCTTCCTCACCGACTTATAGGAAAAGCCTGTGAGTCCTGCTTCCTCACCAACTTATAGGAAAAGCCTGTGATTCCTGTTTCCCCACTGACTTATAGAAAAAGCCTGTGAGTCCTGCTTCCCCATTTACTTATAGGAAAAGCCTGTGAGTCTTGCTTCCTCACTCACTTATAGGAAAAGCCTATGAGTCCTGCTTCCTCACCGACTTATAGGAAAAGCCTGTGAGTCCTCCTTCTTCACCGACTTATATGAAAAGCCTGTGAGTCCTGTTTCCCCACTGACTTATAGGAAAAGCCTGTGAGTCCTGCTTCCTCACCGACTTATAAGAAAAGCCTGTGAGTCCTGTTTCCTCACTGACTTATAGGAAAAGCATGTGAGTCCTGTTTCCCCACTGACTTATAGGAAACGCCTGTGAGTCCTGCTTCCCCATTTACTTATAAGAAAAGCCTGTGAGTCCTGCTTCCCCACTGACTTATAGGAAAAGCCTGTGAGTCCTGCTTCCCCACTGACTTATAGGTAAAGCCTGTGAGTCCTGCTTCCTCAACGACTTATAGGAAAGCCTGTGGGTCCTGCTTCCTCACCAACTTATAGGAAAAGCCTGTGAGTCCTGCTTCCTCAACGACTTATAGGAAAAGCCTGTGAGTCCTGCTTCCTCACCAACTTATAGGAAAAGCCTGTGAGTCTTGCTTCCCCACCGACTTATAGGAAAAGCCTGTGAGTCCTGCTTCCCCATGACCTATAGGTAAAACCTGTGAGTCGTGCTTCCCCACTGACTTATGGGTAAATCCTGTGAGTCCTGCTTCCCCACTGACTTATAGGTAAAACCTGTGAATCCTGCTTCCCCACTGACTTATTTGTAAAGCCTGTGAGTCCTGCTTCCTCACCAACTTATAGGAAAAGCCTGTGAGTCCTGCTTCCTCACCGACTTATAGGAAAAGCCTGTGAGTCCTATTTCCCCACTGACTTATAGGAAAAGCCTGTGAGTCCTGCTTCCCCACTGACTTATAATTAAAGCCTGTGAGTCCTGCTTCCCCACTGACTTATTTGTAAAGCCTGTGAGTCCTGATTCCTCACCAACATATAGGAAAAGCCTGTGAGTCCTGCTTCCACACCGACTTATAGGAAAAGCCTGTGAGTCCTGCTTCCTCACCAACTAATAGGAAAAGCCTGTGACTCCTGTTTCCCCACTGACTTATAGAAAAAGCCTGTGAGTCCTGCTTCCCCATTCACTTATAGGAAAAGCCTCTGAGTTTTGCTTCCTCACTCACCTATAGGAAAAGCCTATGAGTCCTGCTTCCTCACCGACTTATAGGAAAAGCCTGTGAGTCCTGCTTCCTCACCGACTTATATGAAAAGCCTGTGAGTCCTGTTTCCCCACTGACTTATAGGAAAAGCCTGTGAGTCCTGCTTCCTCACCAACTTATAAGAAAAGCCTGTGAGTCCTGCTTCCTCATTGACTAATAGGAAAAGCATGTGAGTCCTGTTTCCCCATTGACTTAGAGGAAAAGCCTGTGAGTCCTGCTTCCACATTTACTTATAAGAAAAGCCTGTGAGTCCTGCTTCCCCACTGACTTATAGGAAAAGCCTGTGAGTCCTGCTTCCCCACTGACTTATAGGTAAAGCCTGTGAGTCCTGCTTCCTCAACGACTTATAGGAAAAGCCTGTGAGTCCTGCTTCCTCACCAACTTATAGGAAAAGCCTGTGAGTCCTGTTTCCCCACTGACTTATTGGAAAAGCCTGTGAGTCCTGCTTCCTCACCAACTTATAGGAAAAGCCTGTGAGTCCTGTTTCCCCACTGACTTATAGGAAAAGCCTGTGAGTCCTGCTTCCTCACCAACTTATAAGAAACGCCTGTGAGTCCTGCTTCCTCATTGACTAATAGGAAAAGCCTGTGAGTCCTGCTTCCACATTTACTTATAAGAAAAGCCTGTGAGTCCTGCTTCCCCACTTACTTATAGGAAAAGCCTGTGAGTCCTGCTTCCCCACTGACTTATAGGTAAAGACTGTGAGTCCTGCTTCCTCAACGACTTATAGGAAAAGCCTGTGAGTCCTGCTTCCTCACCAACTTATAGGAAAAGCTTGTGAGTCCTGTTTCCCCACTGACTTATAGGAAAAGCCTGTGAGTCCTGTTTCCCCATCGACTTATAAGAAAAGCCTGTGAGTCCTGCTACCTCACCGACTTATAGGAAAAGCCTGTGAGTCCTCCTTCCCAACTGACTTATAGGTAAAGCCTGTGAGTCCTGCTTTCCCACTCACTTATTTGTAAAGCCTGTGAGTCCTGCTTCCTCACCAACTTATAGGAAAAGCCTGTGAGTCCTGCTTCCTCACCGACTTATAGGAAAAATCTGTGAGTCCTGTTTCCCCACTGACTTATAGGAAAAGCCTGTGAGTCTTGCTTCCTCAAAGACTTATAAGAAAAGCCTGTGAGTCCTGCTTCCTCACCGACTTATAGGAAAAGCATGTGAGTCCTGTTTCCCCACTGACTTATAGAAAAAGCCTGTGAGTCCTGCTTCCACACTAACTTATAGGTAAAGCCTGTGAGTCCTGCTTCCCCACTGACTTGTAGGTAAAGCCTGTGAGTCCTGCTTCCCCACTGACTTATAGGTAAAGCCTGTGAGTCCTGCTTCCTCACCGACTTATAGGAAAAGCCTGTGAGTCCTGTTTCCCCACTGACTTATAGGAAAAGCCTGTGAGTCCTGCTTCCTCACCGACTTATAAGAAAAGCCTGTGAGTCCTGCTTCCTCACCGACTTATAGGAAAAGCATGTGAGTTCTGTTTCCCCACTGACTTATAGGAAAAGCCTGTGAGTCCTGCTTCCCCACTGACTTATAGGTAAAGCCTGTGAGTCCTGCTTCCCCACTGACTTGTAGGTAAAGCCTGTGAGTCCTGCTTCCCCACTGACTTATAAGAAAAGCCTGTGAGTCCTGCTACCTCACCAACTTATAGGAAAAGCCTGTGAGTCCTGCTTCCCAACTGACTTATAGGTAAAGCCTGTGAGTCCTGCTTTCCCAACTGACTTATAGGTAAAGCCTGTGAGTCTTGCTTCCCCACTGACTTATTTGTAAAGCCTGTGAGTCCTGCTTCCTCACCGACTTATAGGAAAAGCCTGTGAGTCCTGCTTCCTCACCGACTTATAGGAAAAGCCTGTGAGTCCTGCTTCCTCACCAACTTATAGGAAAAGCCTGTGAGTCCTGTTTCCCCACTGACTTATAGGAAAAGCCTGTGAGTCCTGCTTCCTCAATTACTTATAGGAAAAGCCTGTGAGTCTTGCTTCCTCACCGACTTATAGGAAAAGCCTGTGAGTCCTGCTTCCTCACCGACTTATAGGAAAAGCCTGTGAGTCCTGCTTCCTCACCGACTTATATGAATAGTCTGTGAGTCCGGTTTCCCCACTGACTTATAGGAAAAGCCTGTGAGTCCTGTTTCCCCACTGACTTATAGGAAAAGCCTGTGAGTCCTGCTTCCTCACCAACTTACAGGAAAAGCCTGTGAGTCCTGTTTCCCCACCGACTTATAGGAAAAGCCTGTGAGTTCTGCTTCCCCATTTACTTATAGGAAAAGCCTGTGAGTTTTGCTTCCTCACTCACTTATAGGAAAAGCCTGTGAGTCTTGCTTCCTCACTCACTTATAGGAAAAGCCTGTGAGTCCTGCTTCCTCACCGACTTATAGTAAAAGCATGCGAGTCCTGCTTCCTCACCGACTTTTAAGAAAAGCCTGTGAGTCCTGCTTCCTCACCGACTTATAGGAAAAGCATGTGAGTCCTGTTTCCCCACTGACTTATAGGAAAAGCCTGTGACTCCTGCTTCCCCATTTACTTATAGGAAAAGCCTGTGAGTCCTGCTTCCCCACTGACTTATAGGTAAAGCCTGTGAGTCCTGCTTTCCCACTGACTTATAGGTAAAGGCTGTGAGTCTTGCTTCCCCACCGACTTATAGGTAAAGCCTGTGAGTTCTGCTTCCCCACCGACTTTTAGGTAAAGCCTGTGAGTCCTGCTTCCCCACCGACTTATAGGTAAAGCCTGGGAGTCCTGCTTCCCCACCGACTTATAGGTAAAGACTGGGAGTCCTGCTTCCCCACCGACTCATAGGTAAAGCCTGGGAGTCCTGCTTCCCCACTGACTTATAGGTAAAGCCTGTGAGTCCTGCTTCCCCACTGACTTATAGGTAAAGCCTGTGAGTCCTGCTTCCCCACCGACTTATAGGAAAAGCCTGTGAGTCCTGCTTCCCCACAAACTTATAGGTAAAGCCTGGGAGTCCTGCTTCCCCTCTGACTTATAGGAAAAGCCTGTGAGTCCTGCTTCCCCACTGACTTATAATTAAAGCCTGTGAGTCCTGCTTCCCCACTGACTTATAGGTAAAGCCTGTGAGTCCTGCTTCCTCACCGACTTTTAGGAAAAGCCTGTGAGTCCTGCTTCCTCACCGACTTATAGGAAAAGCCTGTGAGTCCTGCTTCCTCACCAACTTATAGGAAAAGCCTGTGATTCCTGTTTCCCCACTGACTTATAGAAAAAGCCTGTGAGTCCTGCTTCCCCATTTACTTATAGGAAAAGCCTGTGAGTCTTGCTTCCTCACTCACTTATAGGAAAAGCCTATGAGTCCTGCTTCCTCACCGACTTATAGGAAAAGCCTGTGAGTCCTGTTTCCCCACTGACTTATAGGAAAAGCCTGTGAGTCCTGCTTCCTCACCTACTTATAAGAAAAGCCTGTGAGTCCTGTTTCCTCACTGACTCATAGGAAAAGCATGTGAGTCATGTTTCCCCACTGACTTATAGGAAAAGCCTGTGAGTCCTGCTTCCCCATTTACTTATAGGAAAAGCCTGTGAGTCCTGCTTCCCCACTGACTTATAGGAAAAGCCTGTGAGTCCTGCTTCCCCACTGACTTATAGGTAAAGCCTGTGAGTCCTGCTTCCCCACCGACTTATAGGTAAAGCCTGTGATTCCTGCTTCCTCACCAACTTATAGGAAAAGCCTGTGAGTCCTGCTTCCGCACCGACTTATAGGAGAAGCCAGTGAGTCCTGCTTCCCCACCGACTTATAGGTAAAGCCTGTGAGTCCTGCTTCCCCACTGACTTATAGGTAAAGCCTGTGAGTCCTGCTTCCCCACTGACTTATAGGTAAAGCCTGTGAGTCCTGCTTCCCCACTGACTTATTTGTAAAGCCTGTGAGTCCTGCTTCTCTACCCACTCTTAGGAAATCCTATGTGCCCTATTTTCTCTGCCACATGAAGAGTAAGCCCAGTCCATGTACATACGCTTCCAAAAAGTTGGTGGAAGTTTAGATCTCTTTGAGGGGCAGACGCCTATTAGAGAGTCATTACCCCCTCTTGCATCCTGTGTCAGAGGGTCCAGAGATGTCACAGTCCCAACTACAAAGATAGAGAGATTCTCTCCCGGAGCAAATAACGAGTCATGAGCTGTCCCCCGGCTGTCATGACCACCCATGAGTGAGCCGCGATTATGTCACAGGTGCGCTGATGGGCGGATTAAATTGCGGCGTTTGTTAAATGATGATATCAGAGATTGACAGAGGCATTTAACAATTTAGCATTTAGCATTGCTCGACCCGCGATTGTTAGCAGCAGGTCTCGGCAGTAATACACAACTATCATCTGCTGGGTATGGGGTGGGCTCGCTGCGGGAACTCGCTCCATACACCTACTTCTGATATTCGCCATACATGTGCCGCTTGTCATTATGGAGCTCCTTTGAGATCCTGCCTGTGGCAATTGCCTGACGAGTGATGGACGAGGCCGCGGCTTCTTCCACCACTAGGCCGGTTATTAGGGAACTCACAGTGAGCGTATAGTATATACACATCCTATTCCAATGCATGGAATATATTGATATACCCCGAGACCGTCACTGCCAACTCCACACTAACAGAAGAAACTACTAGCTGCCAACGCACACCACCAATCGTTTATACAGGCCGATAGGGCGCCAGTTACAGGTAGCGTATGGCTTCCGGGGAGATATTAGATTTTATATTTAATACATAAAGATAGGCAGTGTTTATAAACCATATACAAAGAGGACAAAACAATATGGCATCTACAATTACATAAAATAAAAAGAAATAACAAAGAAAGTCACTAAACCTGATCACGGAAATGTCTCAGATGTATGGAGAGAAGAACTGCTGTGAAACGTGGATCAATCCCACACAAAGTCTCTTCCAGGCATTGACTTTTTATTAGCACAAGTTACTCACACACCTCCCGCCTGGTGACTCATAACAGGGCTGGACTTCAGAGAACTATGGGATGTTTCTTAGTTTCAAAAAGTGATGAGATTCTCAGCTTTTAGAATATCTTTGTACCTTAAAGTCCCAGGTCAAAGACATTACCGTCATCTTTCCTATCACAATTTTATCTGTTCATAGATAGGAGACATGAAATAGATATTGTCATCTATCTGGCCGATATTCAGTTGGCGGCACGCCGTCCATCGTACAGCGACGTGAAACTATGCTTTGTATTCGCCTTTTCATCATGTTTCCGAAAATATGACTTTCCTATCTATTATATCGACGCAGTTCATAAAACCTCACTTCATGATTTGTATCAAAGTAGACTAAGGGATTTTACGATTCATTTTTAAGATGGGGACCTTATCTCTACTGGTTGTAAGTCTGCCATTCTACGCATTCTTGTGCATTGAAGCTAAGATTGGCCTCTCATCTGCTAGCCATTAGGGTTTTCCCTAATTACCTGTTTCTAAAGCTGCATATGGGTCATATAAAGGTAACTTGTTAGATTGTAAGCTCTTGGATAATTATGAGACTACTTATAGATTTGCAATCATGTCTATAACAGGGATAGATTTGTGGGGTTTCAGGGATGGAGGAAGATTTGCTGGACTGGTTCTTTAACGTGTAATATTCTGGGAGGCGTTTTCTCCTACACTCTACATTCATTCCATCCATGTCAAACATGAGAGCCCTACTACGATCATTGGACGTGTCCATATATTTTTGGATTGTCAGTACATTGTAATCTTTACCTTCTTTTTTAGGTTACAAAAGAACATTTGCTGAAGTTCCCACAGATGATCCCACAAAAACAACTGATGACCATGAAAAAGTGACGTCCGTGTAGAGCGTAAAGTTGTAGGATCCCAGCTCGTGATCACACTGCCGAGCACTGGAGCACAGCATACCCGCTGCTGACAATCCTGGATCCTGTGGAACCCCCTCCCTCCAAATGTCTTGCAGTATTTTCCTATTTAACACTATAATTATTCCGTAGCCAATAAGAGCATTAAGAAATGATCCGTTAGAGGCAGCTGTCCTGTCCGACTGGATAATGACCCTCAACTTAAGAAATTCACCAAACCAGAGTATTGTCCTGACGGTAAAGTCCTCCATCTGTAGACATCAGAGCTCCTGCCTTCCCTTCATTAGTGCAGAGTGGAGACCTTTGATGGATGTCTAGGAACATATTGTTTCTTCTTATGGAGACCAGCAATGCTTCCTGGAAAATAAGCTATGCAAATTAACTCTATTCCGGGAGGAAAAAAGTTGCTCTCTAGTGCCATCTACAGGGAAGTGTTAGGGAAAAGAAAACATTAAGAAATGTTATATACATTTGAAAACAATGGCAAAAACACCCTAAAACACAACCCCGTGTCTTCAGAGCGTCTTATGTCTTCAGCTCTTACTTTTACAGTCTACCTTGAGTTATAAGAGTAAAAAACGGCAATCGCTCCCTGTGTGGCGCCCCCTATCAGAAGTGTTTAAACCTCCTCCAGGAACTGTATTAATTTTTCTTTATTTCATTTTTTTTATTGATATCGGATCAAAAACTCTAAAATGTGCAGATTGTAGCTCTGAGATTGTATGCAGCGGTGCAAATTACCAGAGAACAGCGGCAGTGATGGCACCGTGTGAATGTGTCCCACCCGTGAGGAACTGCTGCACTGACTGCGCCATCGAGGGTAGCGACGGTCCTTCTATTTATTACCCACAGGAGCCGTCATAGTGACCGTGCCATTGATGGCAGCACCTATTTATTACGCACAGTAGCGTCACACTGAACATGTTTTTATGTCCCAAAAATTTCCAAAAAGTTTCTTGTCTGTTACTGAGAAGGTCTCTGAGCCGCAGCAATGACTTTTTTGTTACTTTTCTTCTACTTTTCCATTGTGTCACATTTTTGTAACTGTTTCCTCTGTAACTGATGGACAGAGCAAGTTGTTATTATTTTTATTATTATTATATAAAACCAAACAGAGACTAAGAGTATAAATGGCTTACAAAAGAAGATTGTTTATTTATAGATAAATATACAGTACAAAAATTTATTTTAAATATCATAAATGTAGGAAAAGGGGAAGAAAAGTGCAAAGTGCATAAACCAAAGTCCCCAAAAATTCACTGCTTCCCATCCCAAATGCTGAGGAAGGTGCGGCCATCAGAATTTCAAGCCACACTCACCACTACAATAGTGGCCCGAATGGATGTGGGAAGACCCCACTTGCCAAGTAGAAAACTGTATGTACTCACTGCAAAGTGGATGGGAATGCAGGGAAGGGGGGAACCTCAGGGTAGCAGGCGCACCCCGACGCACGTTTCGCTGTCACAAGAGGAAGTGTTATCCGGCACTCTAAGCCGTTTGTTTTTTGGTTATTTGACATGTTGGCTGCTGTTTATAAACTGTTATTACTATGTTGTTGTTGTTATTATTATTTGTACAAGTTGTTTTTTTTTTTTTTTTACAAAATGTCATTTTTACATTTCTTTTATTTTGTTGCAATGTTGTCATCATCGGTGGACGTGGTCAGGCGTCCGGCTTCTTCTTCACGGCTGACATTTGAACAACCTTTCTTAATCTTCTCTGCCCATTCTTACACACTGTATCATGATTAAATACTTTCTCCATACTGCGCACAAAGTCTTTGATATACAGCGGCACCAGGCCACAAAAAAAAATCCCTGCACGTTGCTCTTCCTTTGTGCAAATCACACTAATGTAAATCAAACCTGCATGACAGTGACAGAGAAAACTGCGATCTTACACTGAATGCGCCGATTAAAACAATGCGGCCAACAGAAGTTTTTATACAATCGGAGTGTGGAAAATTTTTGACTCACCCTCATATTTATTTTTCTCTTTAATTGTAAGTGTTCAGCTTATTTATATATATTTTTAAAATATACCTACTGTATATATATTTTATTTAAAATATTTTTAATTTATATATTAGCTGTAAAATTTTGATGAAGTTTTTATTGTGTTTTGATAACGGTATTACTATTTTCATCTTTTTGGAAAAATGTTATATTGGAATAATGTTTTCATATGTGAAGAAATTCATTAAAGCTTGTAGATTGTGAGCCCTCGCGGGCAGGGTCCTCGCTCCTCCTGTACCAGTCGATGACTCGTTTTGTTAAGATTATGTAAATGTTTTTGCTATGTATACCCCTATCACATGTAAAGCGCCATGGAATAAATGGTGCTATAATAATAAATAATAAGAATAATTAAAGTGAGCCTAAATTCTTTGCCCATAGCGCCTCCTTCAGGTGGACGGCTTTCCATGCAGAATGGCTCAGAGCGTCTCCTTCAGGTGGATGGCTTTCCAAGCAGAATGGCTCAGAGCGCCTCCTTCAGGTGGACGGCTTTCCATGCAGAATCGTTCAGAGCGCCTCCTTCAGGTGGACGGCTTTCCATGCAGAATGGCTCAGAGCGCTTCGTTCAGGTGGACGGCTTTCCATGCAGAATGGCTCAGAGCGCCTCCTTCAGGTGGACAGCTATCCATGCAGAATGGTTCAGAGCGTCTCCTTCAGGTGGATGGCTTTCCATGCAGAATGGTTCAGAGAGCCTCCTTCAGGTGGATGGCTTTTCATGCAGAATGGCTCAGAGCGCCTCCTTCAGGTGGACGGCTTTCCATGCAGAATGGCTCAGAGCGCCTCCTTCAGGTGGACGGCTTTCCATGCAGAATGGTTCAGAGCGCCTCCTTCAGGTGGATGGCTTTTCATGCAGAATGGCTCAGAGCGCCTCCTTCAGGTGGACGGCTTTCCATGCAGAATGGCTCAGATCGCCTCCTTCAGGTGGATGGCTTTCCATGCAGAATGGCTCAGAGCGCCTCCTTCAGGTGGACGGCTTTCCATGCTGAATGGCTCAGAGCGCCTCGTTCAGGTGGACGGCTTTCCATGCAGAATTGTTCAGAGCGCCTCCTTCAGGTGGACGGCTTTCCATGCAGAATGGCTCAGAGCGCCTCCTTCAGGTGGACGGCTTTCCATGCAGAATGGCTCAGAGCGCCTCCTTCAGGTGGACGGCTATCCATGCAGAATGGTTCAGAGCGTCTCCTTCAGGTGGATGGCTTTCCATGCAGAATGGCTCAGAGCGCCTCCTTCAGGTGGACGGCTATCCATGCAGAATGGTTCAGAGCGTCTCCTTCAGGTGGATGGCTTTCCATGCAGAATGGCTCAGAGCGCCTCCTTCAGGTGGATGGCTTTTCATGCAGAATGGCTCAGAGCGCCTTCTTCAGGTGGACGGCTTTCCATGCAGAATGGCTCAGAGCGCCTCCTTCAGGTGGACGGCTTTCCATGCAGAATGGCTCAGATCGCCTCCTTCAGGTGGATGGCTTTCCATGCAGAATGGCTCAGAGCGCCTCCTTCAGGTGGACGGCTTTCCATGCAGAATGGCTCAGAGCGCCTCCTTCAGGTGGACGGCTTTCCATGCAGAATGCTGAGATTTCAGAGTACAGTTTACCCGCTGCCCTGTGCACGTACAGCAGGAGCCCCAGGGATTAGTGTTAGCCAATAACAGTGAAGAGGCGGAGCCTGAGCTTCCCGCCCCCGAGGATCCATTTGAGGTGAAATTTAGGCATTTACATCTTCTAGTATGGGTACAAGCTATGTATAGAAGAACTAAATGTCCCAGCAACTACCTCATGGCTCAGGGAACATGGAGAGGCTGGCAGCCCTACTGGGAAATCTAAATTATTTGCTTTGATACTGTGCTGTTTGTGTTATTTTTTTATTTTGTGCCCATTGATTAATTCTGGAATATAAGCGCTGTTATGCGAGTTCCCATCAAGCTGTAAGGATGGGAAACAGTTGTAAGCTGCTACTGCACATATATACTATATATTGTATGTGTAACATAGCGTGGCTACATATACACCTCGTGTAAATAAACAGAAATCTATGATAAAGATTCACGTGGTGAGTGCGGTGATTATACCGCTCTTCATGAAGGACTACACTTTATGTGCTGAACGTCTGTCACAATACACAGTGATGCGCCTGTCGTCCCGCGCTCATCTCTGCCCCCCGCACTCTTATCTCAGCCGGAGTCATCATCTCCACAATGCACCATCGATTGTCTCTATAAATCCTTTCATTCACATTTCCCTCCATATTGAATCCTCACTTGTCTTCTGGAATCTTTTTTGGGAACCTGACAACGTTTTTGTTTTCCAGTTAAAGTGAAGTTTCATCTATTGTGTAATTGTGATGGGACTTCAGCCCAATGTTTAAGAATGGAAGATTCAGACCAATGGCTTTCATATAAGCCTAACTTTTATGGATTTTCGGATGTCTTCTTTTCCATAGACTTCTTACATGGGTAAGAATGAAAACATAGTCACCGATTCATGGATGTCTTCTGGGGTAAAACGCCCTCACAACAAATTTGCACAATTTGGACATTGTACAAAATGTTTTGTAACTTTTAGTTTTTTCATAGCAGTCCTGGCCGGTGTCTCCACGAAGGGAACACATCTCTCCTTGCACAGATGTTAAGATTTTCTCTTAACTTCTTCACTCCCGGGCCGTTTTCCATTTTTCTTTTATTTTCTCCCCTTCTTCCAACAGCCATGATTTTTTTTATTTTTCCGTCAATATGGCCGTGTGAGGGCTTGAATTTCTTAGAAAACATCTAGTTTGCTTCATGTACAATACAATTCCAGTGCCCGAGCCACCATCCAACACTCTTCAGGCAGAGATGTCCTCACTCATGGCCTATGAAAAAGAAGAAAACTCTTTCCATAAATCCTTCCTGCAAAAGGTCAGAACTCTGCGTCCAGATTGCGAGTCATTGACCTCAGTTGGGCGTACAATTATGTTCCAGGGATGGCACAGGAATTATTAATTTTTCTTATTTGACTGGAATATTTTCTTTGATTTTATGGTTAATACTAGATGGTGGCCCGATTCTAACACATCGGGTATTCTAGAATATGTATGCGGCAGACCGGGCGCAATCAGCAGAGCAGTGTTTAAATTTGGCGCCAAAATCGCTGATTGGTCGCGGCCTGCAACCGCGACCAATCAGCAAAGCGGTGTTGAAATTAGGCAACTATATCGCTGATTGGTCACGGCTGGCGGTCACGACTAATCAGCAGAGCGGGGTTTAAATTTGGCGCCAATAATGCTGATTGATCGCGGCCAGCGAACGTGACCAATCAGCAGAGCGGGGTTTAAATTTTGCGCCAATAATGCTGATTGGTCGCGGCCAGCGGTCGCGACCAATCAGCAGAGCGGTGTTTAAATTTGGCGCCAATAATGCTGATTGGTCGCGGCCGTGACCATTCAGGAGAGCAGTGTTTAAATTTGGCAGCAATAATGCTGATTAGTCGTGGCCGGCAATTTGGCGCCAACAATGCTGATTAGTCGCGGCCGGCAACCGCGACCAATGAGCAGAGAGGGGTTTAAATTTGGTGCCAAAATCGCTGATTGGTGGCGGCCGGCGGTCACGAACAATCAGCAGAGCGGGGTTTAAATTTGGCACCAATAATGCTGATTGGTTGCAATCGCCGGCCGCGACCAATCAGCAGAGCGGTGTTTAAATTTGGCGCCAAAATCGCTGATTGGTCGCGGCTAGCCACCGCGACCAATCAGCAGAGGGGTGTTTAAATTTGGCGCCAATACTGCTGATTGGTCGCGGCCAGCAACCGCGACCAATCAGCAGAGCGGGGTTTAAATTTGGCGCCAATACTGTTGATTGGTCACGGCCAGCAACCGCGACCAATCAGCAGAGCGGGGTTTAAATTTGGCGCCAATACTGCTGATTGGTCACGGCCGGCAACCGCGACCAATCAGCAGAGCGGTGTTTAAATTTGGCGCCAATAATGCTGATTAGTCGCGGCCGGCATACGCAACCAATTAGCAGAGCGAGGTTTAAATTTGGCGCCAAAATCGCTGAATGGTCGCAGCCGGCGGCCTCGACCAAACAGCAGAGCGTTGTTTAAATTTGGCGCCAATATCGCTGATTGGACGCGTCTGGCGTCCGCGACCAATCAGCAGAGCGTTGTTTAAATTTGGCGCCAAGCTCGCTGATTCGTCGCGTCTGGCATCCGCGACCAATCAGCACAGCAGTGTTTAAATGTGAAGCCAAGATCGGTGATTGGTCGCGGCCGATATTTAAATTTGGCGCCCAAATCGGTGATTGGTCGCGGGCAGCATCCGCGACCAATCAGCACAGTAGTGTTTAACTTTTGCGGCAAGATCAGTGATTGGTCGCGGGCCAAGACCGCGACCAATCACCGATTTGTGCGGCACATTTAAATAGCGGCCGCGACCAATTGGATGTCAGCGCCGCTCCCCGGTCCTCCCTTCACACCCTAGCCGCATGGATGTCAGCGGCGCTGCCTGTGCGGATACTTCCGCTGCGAGAACCCGGGACATGAGCGGGCGCTCGCAGCAGAAGTATCCCGACCCGCAGCGCCGCTCCCCGGTCCTCCCTTCACACCCTAGCCGCTGATGTCCCCACAGTATCCGCATGGTGTTACAAAGGTCCGGACATTTGTGTTAAAAATCGCTGATTGGTCGCCGATGCTGGGCGCGACCAATCACCGATTTTGGCGCCACATTTAAATAGCGTCGGCGACCAATCAGCGATTTTTAACACAAATGTCCGGACCTTTGTAACACCATGCGGATACTGTGGGGACATCAGCGGCTAGGGTGTGAAGGGAGGACCGGGGAGCGGCGCTGACATCCAATTGGTCGCGGCCGCTATTTAAATGTGCCGCACAAATCGGTGATTGGTCGCAGGCGCGACCAAT
This sequence comes from Phyllobates terribilis, assembly GCF_046119375.1. Classification (NCBI taxonomy): domain Eukaryota; kingdom Metazoa; phylum Chordata; class Amphibia; order Anura; family Dendrobatidae; genus Phyllobates; species Phyllobates terribilis. Next base: position 1,225,364,581 of record NW_027362761.1, on the reverse strand, counting down.
CACCGATTTTGGCGCCACATTTAAATAGCGTCCGCGACTAATCAGCACAGCGGTGTTTAAATGTGGAGCCAAGATCGGTGATTGGTCGCCGCCGATATTTAAATTTGGCGCCCAAATCGGTGATTGGTCGCGGGCAGGGTCCATGACCAATCAGCACAGTAGTGTTTAACTTTTGCGGTAAGATCAGTGATTGGTCGAGTCCGAAGACCGCGACCAATCATCGAATTGTCTTGGTGAGGACCGGGGAGCGGCGCTGCCTGTGCGGCTACTTCTGCTGCGAGAATCCGGGACATGAGCGGGCGCTCGCAGCAGAAGTATCCCGACCCGCAGCGCCGCTCCCCAGTCCTCCCTTCCACATGGAAGTCAGCGACGCCGGCGGTCCTTCCGCTGGTACCAGCCGGGAGATGAGCGCCTCGCGCCGGTCATCTCCCGGCTGCATCTCCGTCCCGCAGATGGGTCCGGCGGTCGAGGTCCTTCTGCTGCTACCGGCCGGGAGATGAGCGCCTCGCGCCGGGCATCTCCTGGCTGCATCTCCGTCCCGCAGATGAGCCGCTAACGGCCGCCATCTTTTTTCAGAAATCCCACGGCGCTGATTGGCCGCTGCCGGACCAATGAGCGACGCGGGATTTCCAGGACAGACAGACAGACAGACGGGATAAGACAATTATATAGTAGATATTTACTTTTATTTTTAGTACACTGATGAAGGTCGCATATAGGCCGAGACGTCTGTACCCTTGTACTATTGTTACATCTTTACATTCTGCAAGATTATTATAGTGACTTTGAGCACCAAGTTCTTCACTATATTTCCCCTGATCTAGGTCTTCTTATCCAGCTCATCCAAGTATGAAGAGTAGGATTATACTGTATCTATTGTTTTTTGCCTGTGCATGGAGGGTTTACTCTGAAATACAACTTCACTATTGATATTTGCATGTAGTAACTTCTTAATCCTCCCCAGGCTTTAGCCTGTCAGACTATATATTGGCCCCATATTTTTGAGGTTGCTGGTTGTACCACATGAATTTATGAAAAGTTGACGCAAGTATAATGTGTTTATGAGAACCATATATATATATATATATATATATATATATAATTTCACGAGTTCATGGGTGGTAACATTTGGGCAGGTCACATTTCGCCATCTAGTGGATGTTTCATGTACAACAAATATCGTAGTTTCTTGTGAAATGACGTATCACTACTACTGAAGTGATTCATCCTTGCTTTGGTCGGGGTGTTTTTGATTTTTTAATGTTTTTAGCTGTGTGTGCACACTTTGTGCAGTGCCATCAATTAACCAATGGTTGTATAATAAAGGCTTTTTTTTAATTTATCCCAATGACTTCTGTCATTTACATGACCATTATGTTTGTTTTTTTTTTCTTTTTGGGCATATGTCTCTTTTCTGAACGGTCTGCCATTCTATGGTTTTGGCAGATATATGTCAATTTAACAACATGTATGATTGACACTCTATTTTTTTTTATAAATATTGACATGTATGATCTGCAGAATCTGGTATCTGTTCTAATTAGCAGTTTTAATAGCTTAGAATTTTTTGATGCTGAGAAAATTTTTCAGTATTTTGTATCACAGAAAATTTAGCTCGCCTCAGATGGACTGTTTCCACTGCTTGCACTATATAGCTATACTACTGCAGCCAAACAAGTCTGCCTGTATGCTTTCGATGCACAAATAGACTAGTATTTTTGGCGTAGAAAATTTTGATGCTGAGAAAACTTTTCAATATTTGTATCACAGAAAATTTAGCTCACCTCAGATGGACTTTTTTCACTGCTTGTACTATATAGCGATGCTATTCCAATCAACCAATTCTGGCTGTATGCTTTTAAAGCACAACTTGAGTAGTGTAAATGGCGTATAATTTGTCTTTTTCACTACAATTTGCAGGATTAAGAGCAAAAAGATTATTAGTAGCCCTGAGAAGGACTATTAGATATGAGTTCCAGCAGCAGAAAGGACATGCAATGAACCCTACCCTGCCCTACACTATCCCCGCACAATCTCCCCCTAACTACTGCTAACAGCAGTATTAATATTCATTAGAATGAGCCCTAATAAGGGCTGTTGTTGCAGATTTCAGAAATAAATGTGGTGAGGAATCCCTGCCTAAACACAGCTAAAATTCTCTCCCTGATGCAGCAGCACCTCTCCGTAGTCTGCCTGATTCCAGGGTAGACTGTGAGGAGCATAGCGGCGCCCGGTCTGATATAGACCTGATGACGCTGTGCGGCCAGCCAATCACTGTAATGCCCACAACCAACATGGCTACGGCATTACAGTGACTGGCTGGCAATCCCTGCATGTTGATTGGCTCTGTAAAGAGCGCCAAACATGCAGGGAGGGGACTCGAGTTTCCGCCTGAGCTTTAAAAATACTCGCCGAGCATTTAGAGCACACTGATGCTCGGGCGAGCACCGAGCAGTGACGAGCACGCTCGCTCATCACTAATTTACAATAAAGATTATTGAATATTAAACCACCGTGTGCCAGACTTCAAACGATCATTGAGCTTTATGAAGTACGTCTGGAGCTTCGCAGATGGGTCTGTCACTCATTATCTGCAGGCTGGATCAGTACATGCACATCAAGCACCGTGTCAAGGATTTATGCACCAAAAGGAAATCACCGACCAAAAATGTATAGGAATGGATATTTTAAACTAGAGTCACAGATAATACACCTAAAATCAAAGTTTATTAGTATTTGTTGAAATAAAACAAGATAGAGGAAAAACTTCCCCTAACAAATATCAACCCAACCAATAAAGACCCCTAAGCAGGGTGATACATGCAAATGGGGGGGAGGGCAATACTCTACACTAAAAAAAAAGTTGAAAAAAGCAGCTTCCAAAAGTGCAAATATTTATTGAAGCAAATCCACGCAGTTTAAAAATTTCCAAATTACATCGGGGAATCTCACATGGAAAAACCGCAACGCGTTTCGAGCACAGAGCTGTGTTCTTTGTCAAAGCTGACATGCATATGACACTCTATAGTATTATATCCAATAACAACCAATCAGATCGATATGCTTGGTCACATGAGAGTGTGAATAGGGTGCATAATTAGCGTGAGCCAATCACATAAAATGGAAAAAACAATAAAACCATTATGGAGAGAAAGAACAAAAAAAGAGATAAAATTCATTTTAACATAGAATGTTACATGAAATAGATAAAATAAACTGACAGAAACATGAAGTAGAATCAATAATGAAACATGATTTCACGGCTGCATTGAGTCCGTCTGGGAAGCGGGATCTAAGGTTGTAGATCCAGAATGCTTCTCCGGTGAGTAAAGGGTGTCTGGGATCTCCTCCTCGATGTGCAGGTTTAACCCTCTCTATACCAATGACCTGTAGAGAACTGCACCATCTCTGGTGAAATTGAATAAAATGCCTAGAGGTATGTGAAATATTACGGTTGATACTAGAAAGAGAAGATATGTCAGGTAAATGTCCTGAAATGCGAACTTTAAGATTTCTTGTTGTGCAACCCACATATATAAGATCACAAATTTTGCATAGAATTATATAAACCACATTCGTGCTGTTACAATTTATGTGTCCTTTGATTCTAATAGTTTCTGTGTGGTTATAATTGAAAAATTCTTTGGTAGCTGATGTATATTTGCAGGTCCGACATCTATTTTGGCCGCACTTATGGAAACCAGAGTAATTTAGCCAAGTATTGCTTTTTAAATTATTAGAGGAGAAAAAAGACGGTGAAACGATGTTACCGATAGTGACGCCTCTCCTTGCTACTACAGAGCAATTGGATTGTAAAATTTTAGATAAAGTTGCATCCTCATACAAGATGGATATATGTGTTTGAAAAAAATAGATTTGATTATATTAAACTGAGGGCTATACTGCAATGACAGGACCAGTCTATTAGAATTATTGTGAACAATACGTGGTCCCAAATTTTGGTGTCTCTTGTGTTTGATTATGTGTTTGGCTCTGCTCAGGGTCCATTTAGGATACCCCCTTTCTGAAAGTTTGGACCATGTATGTGTAAGTTAGGTAGATAGAGTGTTTTCATCATTGCAGTTCCTTGCAACACGTGTGAATTCACCCACAGGTAATGCTTTGATAGTGTGGGGCGGATGACTACTACTTGCATGCTAAACAGTATTTCCAGACTGTGGTTTACAGTAAGTACTGGTCAATATGTGTCGATCTGGGATGCCCCGCAAATTCAGATCCAGAAATGAAATGGCAGAAATTTCAACCCTATACGTAAATGTCAGATTGCAATGATTGACATCTAAATATTGCACAAAGTCGGGTATGGCAGACACATTGCCCGACCAAACGAACAGTAGGTCATCTATGTACCTGCCATACGAGACCAGGTGTTTGGTAAAAGGATTATCAGTACTGTAAAGATAACCTTCCTCCCAATAGGCCATAACTAGATTGGCTAATGATGGAGAGTGTTTAGCACCCATTGACTCGCCTCTCGATTGTAGATAATAATGGCCATCAAAAGAAAAATAATTACATGTCATAAGAGAATTGACCACTTGTATAATAAATGTACAGAGGTCTTCCGTATAATCACTATATTTTTTCAGATGATATGAGAGTGCTTCCACTGCAATTTCTCGGGGGATTGAGGTATATAATGCCGTTACGTCACAAGCAATCCATGCAAAATCTTGTCTCCAAACTATATTAGAAAGTTGTCCCAATACATCTTCAGTATCTTTAAGAAAACCAGCTGTTCGTTGTGATAATGGTTGCAAAAGCGAGTCAACCCACTCACTTAATCGTTCAGTGACCGATCCTATGGCCGAGATGATAGGCCTCATAGGGGGTGGGCTGACTCCCTTATGTACTTTGGGCAATGCATGCATAATAGGGGTGATTGGAAAATCTACGAAAAGGTAATCGCTTTGGTTTTTAGATAATACACCCAACATGTAACCGTCACTTACAATTTCATAGGTTTGTTTTTTAATATCTACAATCGGATTGCACCTTAATTTACGATATGTGGATGAGTCCTCCAATAACGATGCAACCTGGGATCTATATGTGTCAGTGTCCAGCTCAACTACTAAGCCCCCCTTATCAGCCATACGTATAACAATATGTGGCATATTTCTCAATTCCTGCAATGCTTGATAGTGTAAAGGTGATAAGCTATGGTGGGAACCATGATGCTTGACATCCTGTGCCAGCGATTTGAGCTCTCTTTCCATTGTGTCCTGGAAGCGATCCATACAGTCCACCAGACATCGAGGTTTGAATAGAAGCCGGTTCCAAAGGATTCTGAAGACCCTGCAAATGCAATAAAGACATCTGTTCCTTGAAATTCAAGTCTCTGTATTCATGGACAGTAATTCGAGGGGGTTCAGGTTGCTCATTATCCTCTGTTGTAAAGTGTTTTTTTATAGTAAGATTCCGTATGAATCTATTCAGATCCAATAGAGTGGAGAAAAGGTTGAAATTACGATCTGGTACAAAATTCAAGCCAAGTGAAAGAACTTCATCTTGTTTCTGAGTTAAAACTTGTTTTGACAAATTCAGAACATTGGATTTATGTGATGTTAGAAATATTTCTTCCGGCGAGTTGTCATGCCTGGGGGGTTTGCTGTGTTCGCGTCCTCCCCTCCTTTTCCGTTTTTTGTCTGTTTGTGGCTCTTGTAATATTTGGGCTTGCGATAATAAGTGAGATTCTCCCGAGTTTCTGTGTCTGTGACATGACTGTCTATTGACTCTTGGTCAGAGGAACTAAAACTGACGTGGAGATCAGATGGCGTATTAGACTGATTATTTTTCTTTTTTAGAATGGACTTAGGTGATTGGGAGGTGCGAGCCCACCTACCCCAATCATACACCTGTTGTTGTGAATAATCCATTTGATCCCTTTGGAATTTAGACTTTTTCTGTGTCATGATAGTGGTTTCTAATCTGGAAACTGCTTGTTGTATGCAGTCATTATAAGTCTGATAATCAGGGTTAATTTTGTATTGCTCCAGTTTATTGTGTGTGGCTTCAATCTCTTTTTGTGATTCAGTGAGTTCTGACTCCTCATGTTTGATAATGAGCCTCATCAGATTCCAGGAGCCGTCTGAAAGGAGCTGATTCCAGTTCACAACAAATTCCTCAGAGTAAATAGTTCTGGGTATTTTTTTGATTCTTAAACCTCTAGGGATCATATTTTTGTGCATGTAGTTCGACAGAGTAGTCTGATCCCACCAGACTTTGGTTTCATTTAGCATGAGTTTTTCCAGTTGCTTAAATAAAGCGCTCATGTCATTCACATCGGAGGGGTTAATAGAGTCCACAGAAAAAACACTCTCCGCCTTACGTAGGCGTTCAGATTGAGAGTGTGCCATCTGATTTTTATGCACCAAAAAATCTAAGTATATAGCCTTAAGCAAATGATTCCACAATATTTGTTATCTTCATTAGTCCTAATATGGTTCAATATGAAAAAAATATTATAGTGGAATTGTGAGCACGAAAATGTGACCATTCAAAGTGAAAAAAGAGGAAAGTAGATTCAGCTCACCTGATTGCTGTAGGCTTTGGAAGGAAGCACGGGTACGTGTGGCCTCACGTGTTTGCATGAAGAAAAAGTTGAAGAAATCAGCATCCAAAAGTGCAAATATTTATTGAAGCAAATCCACGCAGTTTAAAAATTTCCAAATTACATCGGGGAATCTCACATGGAAAAACCGCAACGCGTTTTGAGCACAGAGCTGTGTTCTTTGTCAAAGCTGACATGCATATGACACTCTATAGTATTATATCCAATAACAACCAATCAGATCGATATGCTTGGTCACATGAGAGTGTGAATAGGGTGCATAATTAGTGTGAGCCAATCACATAAAATGGAAAAAACACAACCTACTGTTCGTTTGGTCGGGCGATGTGTCTGCCATACCCGACTTTGTGCAATATTTAGATGTCAATCATTGCAATCTGACATTTACGTATAGGGTTGAAATTTCTGCCATTTCATTTCTGGATCTGAATTTGCGGGGCATTCCAGATCGACACATATTGACCAGTACTTACTGCAAACCACAGTCTGGAAATACTATTTTGCATGCAAGTAGTAGTCATCCGCCCCACACTATCAAAGCATTACCTGTGGGTGAATTCACACGTGTTGCAAGGAACTGCAATGATGAAAACACTCTATCTACCTAACTTACACATACATGGTCCAAACTTTCAGAAAGGGGGTATCCTAAATGGACCCTGAGCAGAGCCAAACACATAATCAAACACAAGAGACACCAAAATTTGGGACCACGTATTGTTCACAATAATTCTAATAGACTGGTCCTGTCATTGCAGTATAGCCCTCAGTTTAATATAATCAAATCTATTTTTTTCAAACACACATATCCATCTTGTATGAGGATGCAACTTTATCTAAAATTTTACAATCCAATTGCTCTGTAGTAGCAAGGAGAGGCGTCACTATCGGTAACATCGTTTCACCGTCTTTTTTCTCCTCTAATAATTTAAAAAGCAATACTTGGCTAAATTACTCTGGTTTCCATAAGTGCGGCCAAAATAGATGTCGGACCTGCAAATATACATCAGCTACCAAAGAATTTTTCAATTATAACCACACAGAAACTATTAGAATCAAAGGACACATAAATTGTAACAGCACGAATGTGGTTTATATAATTCTATGCAAAATTTGTGATCTTATATATGTTGGTTGCACAACAAGAAATCTTAAAGTTCGCATTTCAGGACATTTACCTGACATATCTTCTCTTTCTAGAACCAACCGTAATATTTCACATACCTCTAGGCATTTTATTCAATTTCACCAGAGATGGTGCAGTTCTCTACAGGTCATTGGTATAGAGAGGGTTAAACCTGCACATCGAGGAGGAGATCCCAGACACCCTTTACTCACCGGAGAAGCATTCTGGATCTACAACCTTGGATCCCGCTTCCCAGACGGACTCAATGCAGCCGTGAAATCATGTTTCATTATTGACTCTACTTCATGTTTCTGTCAGTTTATTTTATTTATTTCATGTAACATTCTATGTTAAAATGAATTTTATCTCTTTTTTTTGTTCTTTCTCTCCATAATGGTTTTATTGTTTTTTCCATTTTATGTGATTGGCTCACGCTAATTATGCACCCTATTCACACTCTCATGTGACCAAGCATATCGATCTGATTGGTTGTTATTGGATATAATACTATAGAGTGTCATATGCATGTCAGCTTTGACAAAGAACACAGCTCTGTGCTCGAAACGCGTTGCGGTTTTTCCATGTGAGATTCCCCGATGTAATTTGGAAATTTTTAAACTGCGTGGATTTGCTTCAATAAATATTTGCACTTTTGGAAGCTGCTTTCTTCAACCTTTTTTTTCATGCAAACACGTGAGGCCACACGTACCCGTGCTTCCTTCCAAAGCCTACAGCAATCAGGTGAGCTGAATCTACTTTCCTCTTTTAATACTCTACACTAGTCCCTGGTCTGTTCCCTATCAGCGGAGGTCAGGTCCCTCTTGGACGCAAATGGTGCCCCCGATCCTCGACGGCTTGCCCCAACAAGGTGTGACTCTATGTATTAGGGGGCTAACAATGTAACGTTGTAAAATTGTGAAAAATTAGACATTTTCAAAAAAATGTTTGATATTTTCATAAATACATTTTGTTAACCTAAAATTACCACGATCATGAATTACAAAGTGTCATAAAAAAACAGTCTCTGAATCACTGAGATATGTGGAAGCTCCATTGTTATAACCACCTAAAGTGACGCATGTCAGATGTGAGAAAGACCAAAAGCCGGCGGTGACACCGAGGGGTTATTGCCGGTTGTGTTGTTATTTGCCGGATCTACAGCGGACTGTGCAGACTTTCATAGAGGTTACATAAGTTCAGTGACTGACAATGAACCTGTCCCGGCTGATCTTACGTCACATACACCGGAAACAACCTCTCATAGCAAACATTGCCTGATAAAGAAAGAAGACTTTACTACCACGTCCATTCTCCCTGCCCTGGAGAGTGTAAGGCGTGAAGAGCGAGGGGAGCGTGATCAGGCGAGAAGAAGCAGCCATTCAGCGTCCAGGACGATCACCTCGGCCCAGGGGGACTGAGGCTACGCTGCGAGGGATGGCATTCCAGAAAAACAAGACTATCCACAACCAGAAAGAATTTCAACGTGCAAAATAGAAGATAGTGGAAACATTTTAAAACCTGATGTGAAACATCTTGCACCGTTAACTTCATAAACCACCCAAAATCTGATTATCTTAATGTGGATCTGTCAGCAGATTTCACAACAAACTCTGCATACTTTTTTAAAGCTGTTTAGACCTGATGAGACTGATATATTTACCTTGAAAATCCATGTTGGAATAGCTGTATAATCCTGTCCTGATATGAAGATGATCATTTTATATAATTTATTCAAACTAAATAGTGAGTGTCATTGTGTGGCGCCCCTGAGGGTTCAGTCACCACAGAGGTACTGCACCTCACCCAGATGTGTGGTGTCTCCTTCTCTCAGGTAAGGAGGGAGTGCTGCCCGGGACCCCAACACCTGTATCCAACACTACACTGCTCCAGGCCGGCTGGAAAGGCAAGATGCACTGTGTTCCTGCTGAGCCCTGTCCCTGGATGGAGTGGGGGTGGGACCAAAGAGAGGGGGAACCAGTAGTGGGTGTGGGTGGAGGATGTAGAGTAGGGGAGCACCATTGTAGGAGGTATATAAAGGGAAGCCATCTTAGGGTGGCAGGTTAGTTAGTCAGTGTGGATACAGTAAGGAGAGGAGGGGAGCAGAGTCTCTTCAGGAGCTCTGCTTTACAAGTGGGGCCTAGTAATAGAGGCCCAGGAGGGGAGAAGAGGAGAAAGGCTCCGGTAACAGAAGGGATCCCAGGGGGTATGGTGGGTGCAGGCCGGCACAAGTACGCCCCGAATCTACCAGGTGTCAGAGGGATCAGGCCGCAGGAAGTGAATTGGACCCTGGCCCTGCCGTGTTACTCCTGGTCTCGGCTGGAAAAACCGGAGGCTTCTGCACTTCCAAGGTGCAGTTGCCACAGCCTCACCCTAGTCGCCGTGAAGGGCATCTAGTAGTTCCGGGAACTCCAGGATGCCCAGAAGAGACTCCCGAGCACCCGATCGGGACTGTGTGTGGGGGAGCGCAGGGCAGGAGGGAGAAGACCCAGCACGTGAAGTCAGTCAAGGAAAGGAACATAAGAAAGGGGGTCCCGTTAAGTGCTTCTAATCTACCTGAAGGAGTGCTGAGCCCCTGCCTGGCAGACGAAGTGCGACGCGGAGGCTGACACCCGTACAGTGTACCTGAGAAACTTGAACAAGAACTGTGAGTAAAACTCGGATGACTGCACTTCACTGCCTCCGTCAGTTACTCCTGCTGCGCCATGTTTTTTACTGAGCTGTGTGAGATCTCAGCAGGGAGGAGGGACACTCAGGAGCTGTCAATCAGGCTAGGTGGTGAAAGGTTCAGCAGCGGCAGTGAGGAGGGATATTGAGGCACGGTGGATAGAGATTAAGCAGTCTCCAACCTCAGAGAACAATGGTCCTGCCATTTGTGTCCACTAGTAGTGATAATACGAACCCCACATTATATGAATGTAAATCTTTGATCACACTATTGCGTTATCAGTGGAAAGCTGATCGATCTGCGCTTTTCTGATCTTTATAGTTGCCATGTTCCTCGATATGCCACCATTCTGAGATTGAGAGATTGCTCATCTACTGTATATATGTTTGCCATCACCTTGCCAGGAAAGTGTCTGCTTATCACTACAGAGGTGAGGATATTCACATTGTTTCCATTTGTAGCGGATGGGTAACCAGTGTAATGACTGTCACAAGGTGGAGGCATTGGTGTATCAGCTGTAGAGAGAAAAGAGGGTTTAGTAAGAGAGAGACCAATTAGTAGATTCTTGAGATGTTTGTGAGGTGCAGGTAACATGAGTGAGTGCATGATTGGATATGGGGCGTGAAAGAAAGATCTGAGTCAAATATAACTCCAAGAAAGCGGGCGTGCTGCTTTTGAGCTGCGGTAGAACCTCCCATGGAAATGGTAATGATGGGTTTAGGTAGGTTAGTAGAGGGAGGAAACAGAAAGAGATTCAGTTTTGGAAAGATTCAGTTCCAACTACAGGACTAGGACCTGAACACTAGCGCCACCTATTGGGAGGTAACAATCTTAAAAGTCAATATAAACACTTTAACGAGCCTTGCAATATGACTTAGAATAAGAATAAGAACCAGACAGTCCATTTCCAGACAAGTGTTTTGGGAGCTCTAATTTGGCTTGGTGAGAGGGCTCTGACAGGAGTCTAAGTGGAATTGCTACCTTAACAGGTGGAGCTAGAGATGAACTCCTCCTCCTCCCTAATGAATATATTTGAATCTTTAAATTCCTTGAGAAGCATTGCATGGCCAATAAGTCTCCTTTTGTTGGCTTGGCACTCTCCAGAAGGAGAAACGTTCCCCATTACACCCTAAATAAAGCATTGACATGATGATAGACATATCACTGATAGTTTGTAGTAATGCAGGTGTGATGTCAGGAGACATTGCCAATAACTGGGTGTCATTGGCATTAGCATGTTACTGAAAAGCAAATCTGCTGATGGTTTGACCAATAGGGGTGGTGTATAGAGAGAAGAGAAGGGAACCTAGGAGTGACCCCTGATTATCACAGTAAGGAGAAAAGAAGAGGAAGAAGAGACAGCAAAAGTTACAGAGAACAAGCAATCAGAGACTTAGGAGAAGAACCAAGAGAGTTCTATGAGGCAGATAGGGCAGAGCATAGTGAGGAGGAGCTGGTGATCCACAGTGTTGAATGTTTAGAGAGATCCAGGAGGACAGCAGAGAGCAGTGACCATTAGATTTAGCTGTTATAGATCATTAGAGACTTTAGTAAGAGAAGTTTCTGTAGAGTGTAAGGAGTGGAATCCGGATTGCAAGAGAGTTATCTGAGAGAAGGCGGATCAGCCAAAAGTGGACCAAGTGTACCAAGAGTTTAGAGATGAAGGGGACATTATAGACCGGTCTGTAGTTGGCAGAGTAATTCTGGTTGAGGAATGTTTTTTTCTTAGTAATTTGTTTTTGATGGTGTGTTTGAAAGAGGTGAAAAAGATACCAGAAGAAAGATAGAGATTAATTACATTTTAGTTAGGTGAAAGAGAAGCTGGAGGAGGTGAGAGGGAATAGGGTCACTGGTGCAGGTAGTGGGGTGAGAAGAAGCGAGGAACTTGGTAACTGCTTCTGTAACAGGTTCAAAGATGGAAAGTGAACTTATTAAAATGTTTGCAGGAAAAGGATCAATGCTATTAACTGTTTGGGGCAATTTTTTGTCTTTGAAATAAGGATCCAGATCATGAGCGGTGAGATTGGTGATAATGGCCTGTACTGTAGGGCTGAGGATGGAGTGAAAATGTCAAAAAGTAATTTTGGTAAGCACAGTAGGGAAACAGAGTGCACCAGACCATAGTGGGGTACCTTTATGAAAAGATAAATTAAAACCAGGTAACGTGCGTTGTGTAGGCTCAACTCCTCTGAAAGCTCAATAATGGTTGCTGCTGCCCTGTGGCTGGGGGATTAACTCCACCAGGACGATTGAAGGAAAAGACTATGCACGGTTTTGGGCTGCGCTACCCCAAATGATGATCCTTGATCCATTATATAAATAAACGATTTTTATTCCACAACGCGTTTCCACACCAGACTTATATCTTTCTCAAGTGTAAAAAACAATGATAGAGTTGTTTTTTTTAGTTTGCACTCAAGAAAGACATAAGTCTGGTGTGGAAACGCGTTGTGGAATAAAAAATGTTTATTTATATAATGGATCAAGGATCATCATTTGGGGTAGCGCAGCCCAAAACCTTAAATTGTCTAGTCCTTCAAAGAGTCATTTTGGATTGTCAGTAATGAGGGAAATAAAGTTGCTTGTTTGGCGACATCGGGGCTGAGTTATATGTTTTGAGCTTTAACTTATTGTGGGATAAATCTTCCACCAAATTTGATTTTCTCCACAGACGTTTGGCACCTGGAGCACCACTAGGGAAAACATGTTTGTAGCGTGTGCTAGGGTTGTTGTCATCTGAATTGGGGCACTGCGAATATGGAAGATGCTTCTTCTTCCAGGGCACTTTTGATTGTCATATTATAATGAAACAAAGCTAAGTCAGGACAGGAGAGGGATGAGATTGGGACCAACGATGACTGTAAATTCTTCAAAAGTTGCTGGGTATTGCACGTAGATTTCTGAATGTTTGGCATGAAGGGATGTCCTGAGTAGGATGAAAAATCTTAACATGAGAGAAAAAAAGTTTCTAAGAAAGAGAGTAGTTTGTAAAGTCATAAACTGAGCAAAGTCTGAAGAAGACCAGGATCATCTTCATGTATAGGAGAGTTAGCTGTGAAAGGCCAAGAGATGAAGTTAGAGATAGAAGATGAGTCACAGATGGGGAGAGGGGACTATCAATTGGCAAGTAAAAATCCCCCATAATCGATGTAGCAATGTCACAGGATAGAAAATGTGGAAGTCAGGTGGCAAATTGAATCAGAAACTGTTTGGCACAGAGAGCAATAGAAGAAGAGAAGATAAATGAGGGTACTTAGGGGATTACCTGAAAGGCATATGTTGACGAGAAAGCTGGCCTTAACCTTGTCTGTTTTTGGGCAGATATGGGGGTGTGGTTCAAAATGTAGATCACTAAATGGGAGAGTTGCTTCAGAAGTGGAGTCAGTTGTTGAATCCAGGACTTATTGAGAGTAAAAAAGTTAAGAGAATTTGAGAGGACGAAGTGATGAATGTAAGGGAGGTTGTCACACACTAACCAGAAATTCTAGAGGCCACAGTTAAAAGAGACAGGAGAAGGCATGCATACTGTCAGTCCAGCACACTCCAGATCCTATAAGGAGGTTGAGCTTTCACTCACAATACTGAAAGTCCAGCACACTCCAGATCCTATAGGGTGGCTGAGCTGTCACCCACAATACTGTCAGTCCAGCACACTCCAGATCCTATAAGGAGGTTGAGCTTTCACTCACAATACTGACAGTCCAGCACACTCCAGATTCTATAGGGTGGCTGAGCTGTCACCCACAATACTGTCAGTCCAGCACACTCCAGATCCTATAAGGAGGTTGAGCTTTCACTCACAATACTGACAGTCCAGCACACTCCAGATTCTATAGGGTGGCTGAGCTGTCACTCACAATACTGACAGTTCAGCACACTCCAGATCCTATAAAGAGGTTGAGCTTTCACTCACAATACTGACAGTCCAGCACACTCCAGATCCTATAGGGAAGCTGAGCTGTCACTCACAATACTGTCAGTCCAGCACACTCCAGATTCTATAGGGCAGCTGAGCTGTCACCCACAATACTGTCAGTCCAGCACACTCCAGATACTATAGGGAAGCTGAGCTGTCACTCACAATACTGTCAGTCCAGCACACTCCAGATCCTATTGGGCAGCTGAGCTGTCACTCACAATACTGACAGTCCAGCACACTCCAGATCCTATAGGGCAGCTGAGCTGTCACTCACAATACTGACAGTCCAGCACACTCCAGATCCTATAGGGCGGCTGAGCTGTCACCCACAATACTGACAGTCCAGCACACTCCAGAACCTATAGGACAGCTGAGCTGTCACTCACAATACTGTCAGTCCAGCACACTCCAGATCCTATAGGGCAGCTGAGCTGTCACTCACAATACTGTCAGTTCAGCACACTCCAGATCCTATAGGGCGGCTGAGCTGTCACCCACAATACTGACAGTCCAGCACACTCCAGATCCTATAGGACAGCTGAGCTGTCACTCACAATACTGTCAGTCCAGCACACTCCAGATCCTATAGGGTGGCTGAGCTGTCACTCACAATACTGACAGTCCAGCACACTTCAGATCCTATAGGGCAGCTGAGCTGTCACCCACAATACTGACAGTCCAGCACACTCCAGATCCTATAGGACAGCTGAGCTGTCACTCACAATACTGTCAGTCCAGCACACTCCATATCCCATAGGTCGGCTGAGATGTCAGTCACAATATTGTCAGTCCAGCACACTCCAGATTCTATAGGGCAGCTGAGCTGTCACTCACAATACTGACAGTCCAGCACACTCCAGATTCTATAGGGTGGCTGAGCTGTCACTCACAATACTGACATTCCAGCACACTCCATATCCCATAGGGCAGCTGAGCTGTCACTCACAATACTGTCAGTCCAGCACACTCCATATTCTATAGGGCGGCTGAGCTGTCACTCACAATACTGTCAGTCCAGCACACTTCAGATCCCATAGGGCGGCTGAGCTGTCACTCACAATACTGTCAGTCCAGCACACTCCAGATCCCATAGTGCGTCTGATATGTCACTCACAATACTGTCAGTCCAGCACACTCCAGATTCTATAGGGTGGCTGAGCTGTCACTCACAATACTGACAGTCCAGCACACTCCAGATGCTATAGGGCGGCTTAGCTGTCACTCACAATACTGACAGTCCAGCACACTCCAGATCCTATAGGGAGGCTGAGCTGTCACTCACAATACTGACAGTCCAGCACACTCCAGATCCTATAGGGCGGCTGAGCTGTCACTCACAATACTGACAGTCCAGCACACTCCAAATTCTATAGAGCGGTTGAGCTGTCACTCACAATACTGACAGTCCAGCACACTCCAGATCCTATAGGGCAGCTGAGCTGTCACTCACAATACTGACAGTCTAGCACACTCCAGATCCTATAGGACGGCTGAGCTGTCACTCACAATACTGACAGTCCAGCACACTCCAGATCCCATAGGGCGGCTGAGCTGTCACTCACAATACGGTCAGTCCAGCACAGCACACTCCATATCCCATAGGTCGGCTGAGATGTCACTCACAATATTGTCAGTCCAGCACACTCCAGATTCTATAGGGCAGCTGAGCTGTCACTCATAATACTGACAGTCCAGCACACTCCAGATTCTATAGGGTGGCTGAGATGTCACTCATAATACTGACATTCCAGCACACTCCAGATCCCATAGGGCAGCTGAGCTGTCACTCACAATACTGTCAGTCCAGAACACTCCATATTCTATAGGGCGGCTGAGCTGTCACTCACAATACTGTCAGTCCAGCACACTCCAGATCCCATAGGGCGGCTGAGCTGTCACTCACAATACTGACAGTCCAGCACACTCCAGATCCTATAGGGCGGCTGAGCTGTCACTCACAATACTGACAGTCCAGCACACTCCAGATGCTATAGGGCGGCTTAGCTGTCACTCACAATACTGACAGTCCAGCACACTCCAGATCCTATAGGGCGGCTGAGCTGTCACTCACAATACTGACAGTCCAGCACACTCCAAATTCTATAGAGCGGTTGAGCTGTCACTCACAATACTGACAGTCCAGCACACTCCAGATCCCATAGGGCGGCTGAGCTGTCACTCACAATACTGACAGTCCAGCACACTCCAGATCCTATAGGGCGGCTGAGCTGTCACTCACAATACTGTCAGTCCAGAACACTCCATATTCTATAGGGCGGCTGAGCTGTCACTCACAATACTGTCAGTCCAGCACACTCCAGATCCCATAGGGCGGCTGAGCTGTCACTCACAATACTGACAGTCCAGCACACTCCAGATCCTATAGGGCGGCTGAGCTGTCACTCACAATACTGACAGTCCAGCACACTCCAGATGCTATAGGGCGGCTTAGCTGTCACTCACAATACTGACAGTCCAGCACACTCCAGATCCTATAGGGCGGCTGAGCTGTCACTCACAATACTGACAGTCCAGCACACTCCAAATTCTATAGAGCGGTTGAGCTGTCACTCACAATACTGACAGTCCAGCACACTCCAGATCCTATAGGGCGGCTGAGCTGTCACTCACAATACTGACAGTCCAGCACACTCCAGATCCTATAGGGCGGCTGAGCTGTCACTCACAATACTGACAGTCCAGCACACTCCAGATGCTGTCGGGCGGCTTAGCTGTCACTCACAATACTGACAGTCCAGCACACTCCAGATCCTATAGGGAGGCTGAGCTGTCACTCACAATACTGACAGTCCAGCATACTCCAGATCCTATAGGGCGGCTGAGCTGTCACTCACAATACTGACAGTCCAGCACACTCCAGATCCTATAGGGCGGCTGAGCTGTCACTCAAAATACTGACAGTCCAGCACACTCCAGATCCTATAGGGCGGCTGAGCTGTCACTCACAATACTGACAGTCCAGCATACTCCAGATCCTATAGGGCGGCTGAGCTGTCACTCACAATACTGACAGTCCAGCACACTCCAGATCCTATAGGGCGGCTGAGCTGTCACTCACAATACTGACAGTCTAGCACACTCCAGATCCTATAGGACGGCTGAGCTGTCACTCACAATACTGACAGTCCAGCACACTCCAGATTCTATAGGGCGGCTGAGCTGTCACTCAAAATACTGACAGTCCAGCACACTCCAGATCCTATAGGGCAGCTGAGCTGTCACTCACAATACTGACAGTCTAGCACACTCCAGATCCTATAGGGCGGCTGAGCTGTCACTCACAATACTGACAGTCCAGCACACTCCAGATTCTATAGGGCGGCTGAGCTGTCACTCACAATACTGAAAGTCCAGCACACTCCAGATCCTATAGGGCGGCTGAGCTGTCACTCACAATACTGACAGTCCAGCACATTCCAGATCCTATAGGGCACCTGAGCTGTCACTAACAATACTGACAATCCAGCACACTCCAGATTCTATAGGGCGGCTGTTATGATCTGCAACATGTACTAAGGAAAGATAGGGGAAAGCTGTCCCTACAGTAAGACTAAGCTGAATCCCTACGATGTAGCGGGCTGCCTGCTCCTAGTGAACAGACCCGCCTTAGTCCTCGGTTAGTCTGAACGAAGACCTATAGAATTAAGGGAGGGTTCCCTAAAAGAACTAAGGACTGGAACAAAAATGGGACACCTCCTAAGCAGAAGTTGTTGCAGAACACAAAAGACAAACTGACAAAAAGTACTAGAGGTCCCAGAGGACCAAGCGAACTTGACAGAGAAAGGCACAGAAGCCTAGGAGCAGAGACATCATCCGTCCTTACCCAGGAGTTGTCTTCGGGACCGAAACCCTTCCAGGAGACGAGATACTGTAATATCCCTCTATGCCATCTAAAATTCAAGATCCGAGAAATTTCATATTCGCCATCTTCCACCACAGGAGGAACTGTGACCGTTGCGTCCCTATCAGAAACATCAGCCTTTTTCAACAAGGAAACATGAAACACAGGATTAATCTTCCAGGAAGTAGGGAAATCCAACCTAACAGCAGACAGGTTAACAACCTGAAGCACTTTAAATGGACCCACAAACTTAGGACCCAGTTTTTTAGAGGGAATCCTCAACCGCAGGTTCTTTGAGGACAACCAAACCATGTCACCCACAGTAAACAAAACCTCTTTACATTTCCTGTCAATATACTTCTTGGACTTCTTGTTAGCCTCTTGAAGGTTACAACGTACATTAGTCCAAACTCTCTCCAAATCACCGGAAAAATTCTCCTCCTCCCGCACCGCCGACCCAATTTGGAGAACGAACCAAAAGACGGATGTCTCCCAGTACAGCAAAAATAAGGAGAACACCCAGCAGAGGAGGATGTATGATTGTTAAGAGCAAATTCTGCGAGAGGCAGAAACTCAGACCACACCTCTTGATTTTCCGCCACAAAACAACGCAAGAACTGCTCAACATCCTGGTTCTTTCTTTCAGTCTGTCCATTAGACTCAGGATGATAACCAGACGAAAATGACAAATGAACTCCCAACCTGTCACAAAAAGCACGCCAAAAGCGAGCCACAAACTGAGGTCCTCTATCAGAAACAATATCCGTGGGAAGGCCATGGAGCTGTCACGGGTGTGTCGCCACGAAGATCGTCACGATTACACAGCCTGACTTATCGCAGCTGAGTTTTTGGTGCTTTGTGTTTTTCGGCAGTGAGGGAGTTAACTCTCTCTCTCTCTGTGCTAGACGAGGTCCAGCCTCGCCCAGCTGCAATCAATGTTGCTGTAGTGGGACTCCTTCAAATGCCTGCCGGTCTGTTAGGGAAGTGTCGGTGAAAGCATTTCATGCAGACTAACAGAGCGGATCGTGGTATTTGGAGTTTCTGAGCTAAGTGTATTTGGAGTGTTTTTTCCCTTCCTCGCTTTATCATTTATCTCCTTTCCCGTTGGTGTTCCCTCTGTTGTAGTTGTTTAGTTTTTGTATGCAAGGTGGTTTTGGTTTTACCCTTGTACTGTCTCGTTCGTCTAAGTACTGAGTGTGGGCATATTATTACCTGTCCCCTTTTGTTGTGATCAGGGGTCCTTCTCAGGACTAGATTACTTAGGTGCAGGGATCCTCAGGAGGTAGGGGTTACGCTGGCGGCCTGGACCTCTGTACCTTTAACAGTACCTCCAGGTAGAGGGATTAGTCAGGGCCCCAGCTTAGGGTCAGCTTAGGCCCCCTACCTCCAGTACACAGAGACAGCGTGACATTTTCACCGACCACTTAGATTTTCTCCAGCTACCATGGATCCAGTAGCCGGTCTAGCTTGGCAGTTGCAGAGTTTGTCCATGGAGCTGGCGGACGTTAGGTCCAAGGTTTTGTATCCTCAGGAGCAAGCCGGACCAGAACCTAAAGTAGCTCTCCCTGACAGGTTCACTGGGGGGCGGGACAAGTTTTTTGTTTTCCGGGAGGCATGCAAGTTGTACTTTCGGCTGCGGCCTCGGTCATCGGGGAGTGAAGAACAAAGGGTGGGAATTGTCATCTCGCTCCTACAAGGGGACCCACAATCTTGGGCGTTCTCTCTTCCCCCGGGCTCCCCGGCTCTCCAGTCAGTGGATAGGTTTTTTGCTGCTCTGGGTCTTGTATATGATGACCCGGATCGGATCTCCCTTGCTGAATCTAAGTTACGTAGGATCCAGCAGGGAGATCGGCCGGCGGAGGAATTCTGTTCGGAGTTCCGTAGGTGGGCCACTGACACCCAGTGGAATGACCCGGCTCTTAGGAGCCAGTTTTGTCAAGGTTTATCTGACAAATTACAGGATGTGTTGGCACAGTATGACTCTCCCGCGTCACTGGAAGCCGCTATGGCCCTTGCTATTCGCATTGACAGACGGCTTCGGGAGAGGTGCGGGATAACTCCACCCCCTGTGATGACTCCACCTCCTACAAGGTCCCCTCATATGGTGGTTCCCCTGGTCAGTCCAGAGGAGCCTATGCAATTAGGAGGGACATCATTTCGGGGGAGGGGACCGGTGGTGCGCCATAAGACAGGAAGGTGTTTCTTCTGCGGGAGAAAGGGACATTTTATTGGGGGGTGTCCATCCCGTCCCTTGCAGAGTGAAGAGTCATCGGAAAACTGTTGATCCCAGGTTGTGTGGTGGACGGAAATCTGGGAGTAGGTATTTCGTCCCTAGGTTCGTCTCAGTTTCTCGTTCCGGTGGAGGTGGTGGTGGGTACGAGAACTGAGAGGATATCTGTTCTTCTGGATAGTGGGGCCGAGGCTAATCTGGTGGACGCTCAGTTTGCCCGGGTTCAAGGTATGCGATTGAGTGAGTTGGCTAAACCCATCCCCATATTCTCGATCGATGCCAGGCCTCTCGGTCAGGAAAGTTTTTTGCAAGCTGTGCATAACGTAAAACTTCAAGTGGGGGCGATACATAAAGAACTGTTGTCTTGCTACGTGTTGGAGGGTCTTCCCACTCCTATAGTGTTGGGCCTTCCTTGGTTAACTAAGCATAACCCGGTTATTAATTGGCAATCCAGAGAGATAAGCCAATGGAGTAAATTCTGTAATAAAAACTGCATGAATACGGTCTTCGGTGCGGTTACTCCTAGTGTCTTACCTCCATTTCTGGCAGACTTTGAGGATGTATTCTCGGAGAAAGGGTGTCAGGAACTACCTCCTCATCGCGAGTATGACTGTTCTGTAAAACTGCTCCCTGAGGCCAAGTTACCTAAAGCTAGGTTGTATAACCTTTCTGGTCCTGAGAGGCAGGCCATGAAGGATTATATTTCAGAAAGTCTGGCTAAGGGGCATATTAGACCTTCATCTTCACCGGTGGCCGCGGGGTTCTTCTTTGTTAAGAAGAAAGATGGAGGCCTACGCCCTTGCCTGGATTTCCATGAACTTAATCGGATTACGGTCCGAGATTCGTATCCGCTCCCACTTATTCCCGATCTCTTTAATCAGATCGTGGGCGCCAAATGGTTCTCTAAGTTGGATCTCAGGGGGGCGTACAATCTGATTAGGATGAAGGAGGGGGATGAGTGGAAGACGGCGTTTAACACTCCGGAGGGGCATTATGAGAACCTTGTCATGCCATTCGGTCTGACTAATGCCCCGGCGGTGTTCCAACACTTTGTTAATGACATTTTTCGCCGCCTGGTGGGACAGTTTGTTGTCATATATCTGGATGATATCTTAATTTACTCGCCGGATCTGGTGTCTCATCAGGAGCACGTTAGGCAGGTGTTACAGATCTTGCGGGATAATAAACTGTATGCCAAATGGGAAAAGTGTGTGTTCGCCGTACAGGAACTCCAGTTTTTAGGCTTCCTGGTTTCAGCGTCCGGTTTTCGTATGGACCCTGGGAAAGTGCGGCAGTTCTTGAGTGGGATCGGCCAGAGAATCTTAAGGCACTACAACGTTTCCTGGGGTTTGCTAATTATTACTGGAAGTTCATTCGTAATTTCTCGTCCATGGTTAAGCCTCTCACAGACATGACTAAAAAGGGGACGGATTTTTCTAGGTGGTCTGACAAGGCTTGTCAAGCATTCTCCTCCTTGAAAAAATGTTTTGCCTCGGCACCCATACTCATTCAACCTGATGCGTCACAGCCATTCATTGTAGAGGTAGACGCTTCCGAGGTAGGGGTGGGAGCAGTATTGTCACAAGGTTCGTCCCCTGGTAAGTGGCATCCGTGCGCCTTTTTCTCTAAAAAATTGTCGTCCGCTGAGAGGAATTACGATGTCGGCAATAGGGAACTCTTGGCCATTAAGTTAGCTTTTGAGGAGTGGCGCCATTTTTTAGAGGGGGCAGTCCATCCGGTCACCGTCATCACCAATCACAAGAACCTGCTATATCTGGAGTCCGCGAAATGTCAGAATCCCAGACAAGCTAGGTGGTCATTGTTTTTTACCAGGTTTAATTTTGTCGTTACATATCGTCCTGGGTCAAAAAATGTAAAGGCGGATGCCTTATCTCTTGGTTCCCTGGGGCCGGGAATACGGACGACCTGATTCCTATCCTTCAGGAGGGGGTGGTGGTTTCCGCAGTATGCTCTGAGCTTGAGAAGGAGGTATTGGAGGCTCAGGGGGACGCCCCTGTTGGACCTCCGGGGAGACTGTTTGTTCCAGATCAGTTGCGACAAAAGGTGATCGAGGCACACCATAACTCAGTTTTTGCAGGACACCCGGGGAGTAAAGCAACTGTGGATCTCCTCTCGCGTCTGTTTTGGTGGCCTAACTTACATAAGGAGGTGGTAACTTTTGTCGCGTCCTGTGGGGTTTGTGCGCGCTCTAAGACCTCACATACCCGTCCGTCTGGGGCCCTCTTACCTTTGAAGATCCCGGAGCGTCCTTGGACTCATCTGTCTATGGACTTTATTACGGACCTCCCTCCGTCTTCGGGTAAAACGGTCATACTCATTGTAGTGGACAGGTTCAGCAAGATGGCACATTTTATCGCTCTTCCTATTGCTAAAACTCTTGCGCAGGTGTTCATTGGGGAGATTGTGAGGCTTCACGGGGTACCCTCCGAGGTGGTGTCAGATCGGGGGTCTCAGTTTGTGTCCAAATTCTGGAAGTCGTTTTGTACACGGCGGGGAATGCATTTATCGTTCTCATTGGCTTTTCATCCTCAGACCAATGGTCAGACGGAACGTATGAACCAGAGCTTGGAGACATATCTCCAGTGTTTTGTGTCAGAGAACCAGGAGGACTGGGCTTCTTTCTTACCTCTGGCAGAGTTTGCTCTTAATAATAGGCGGAGCGAGTCCACTGGTAAGTCCCCGTTTTTTGGGGCATATGGTTTTCACCCCCAGTTTTGTACTTTCAGTAGGGGGGGCTCTTCGGGGGTTCCTGAGGAGGAACGATTTTCCTCATCACTCGCTTCAGTATGGAGAGGGGTGCTGAAGAATCTGAATACTATGGGGAACCGATACAAACGTATGGCTGATAGGTCCGGACCAGACACTCTCCTCCTAAGTGTGAACGATCGGATATGGTTGTCTACCAGTAATATAAAACTTAAGGTTCCCTCCTGGAAACTGGGTCCCAGGTTCATCGGGCCGTACAGGATCAGTTCTATAATTAATCCGGTGGCATTCCGTCTTGACCTCCCCCCTACGTTTAAAATTCACAACGTGTTCCACAGATCATTGCTTAAGAGGTATGTGGCACCGGTGGTACCGTCACCTTTACCTCCCCCTCCAGTGGTGGTCAATGGTAACTTGGAGTTCCAGGTATCGAGGGTCATCGATTCACGCTTTAATCGCCGGTCCCTTCAGTACCTGGTTCATTGGAAGGGGTATGGTCCTGAGGAGAGGATGTGGGTTCCTGCGTCGGATATTAACGCAGACCGATTAGTTCGGGCCTTCCACACGAATCACCCGGATAAACCTGGCCCTGAGGGTCCGGAGGCCCCTCGTATAAGGGGGGGTACTGTCACGGGTGTGTCGCCACGAAGATCGTCACGATTACACAGCCTGACTTATCGCAGCTGAGTTTTTGGTGCTTTGTGTTTTTCGGCAGTGAGGGAGTTAACTCTCTCTCTCTCTCTGTGCTAGACGAGGTCCAGCCTCGCCCAGCTGCAATCAATGTTGCTGTAGTGGGACTCCTTCAAATGCCTGCTGGTCTGTTAGGGAAGTGTCGGTGAAAGCATTTCATGCAGACTAACAGAGCGGATCGTGGTATTTGGAGTTTCAGAGATAAGTGTATTCGGAGTGTTTTTTCCCTTCCTCGCTTTATCATTTATCTCCTTTCCCATTGGTGTTCCCTCTGTTGTAGTTGTGTAGTTTTTGTATGCAAGGTTGTTTTGGTTTTACCCTTGTACTGTCTCGTTCGTCTAAGTACTGAGTGTGGGCATATTATTACCTGTCCCCTTTTGTTGTGATCAGGGGTCCTTCTCAGGACTAGATTACTTAGGTGCAGGGATCCTCAGGAGGTAGGGGTTACGCTTTCGGCCTGGACCTCTGTACCTTTAACAGTACCTCCAGGTAGAGGGATTAGTCAGGGCCCCAGCTTAGGGTCAGCTTAGGCCTCCTACCTCCAGTACACAGAGACAGCGTGACAGGAGCTTGACAATTTCCTTAACAAATGCCTTAGCAAGTGTCTTGGCGCAGGGCAACTTAATGAATGGCACCAAATGACACATCTTACTAAAACGGTCCACGACCACCCAGATGACAGTAAAACCCTCGGACACCAGAAGATCAGTAATAAAATCTATTGTGAGAAGTGTCCAAGGTGCACTAGGAACCTCCAGAGGGCAAAGCAACCCCGCAGCAGGAGTATGTGAAGCCTTTGACCTAGCACACACAGTACACTGACGCACCCACTTGATGACTTCCTTCTGCCATCCAGGCCACCAAAAACTGCGACTGATAAGTCTCTTAGTCTCTGAAACTCCTGGATGACCTGCCAACCGAGACTCATGACTAGTGTTGAGCGATGCCTTCCGATATCAGGAAATATCGGATCGGATTGGATCGGGCCGATACTCAAAAAGTATCGGATATCGCCGATTCCGATACCGGAAACCAATGCAAGTCAATGGGACACAAATATCGGAATGAAAATAAACCCTTTCTTTCCTTGTAGGTTAATTCTACATGAAGGAAAACAACTAACAATAATGTAGAATGTATTGGGGGAGGTGGTTGCCCAAATCGATGGGAACAGTGCTCACAGTGAAACATGAAAAGCCGTCAATTCAGCAGCGGCATACACCGGTACCCGACAATTTAGAACAGAAAGAATAGAGCTTCACACATAGATTAGATAGATAGAAACATGTCAGTCACATATATAATAAGTACAGTGACAGTGTTGCTTACTGTACTTGTCATTTAGTATAAAGGATTTATTTAAAAAAATAATAGTGTTTTCATGCACCGTCTCTTTAAAAAATCCGGCCGGCAATTCAGCAGCGGTACCCGACAATTTAGAACAGAAAGATAGAGCATCACACATAGATTAGATAGATAGAAACATGTCAGTCACATATATAAGAAGTACAGTGACAGTGTTGCTTACTGTACTTGTCATTTAGTGTTAAAATAAAGGATTTATTAAAAAAAAAAAATTGGCGTGGGGTTCCCAGTAATTTTAGTCTCTGGGAAGGGGGTAATACCCATGGAGCTTCCCAGGCTACTAATATCAGCCCCCAGCTGAATACCTAGCCTTTACTACTTATTAAAAAGGGGGACCCGACCAAAAAAATGACGTGGGGTCCCCCCTATTTTAATAGCTAGCAAAGGCTAGGCAGACAGCTGGGGGCTGATATTAATAGCCCAGGAAGGGTGCCATGAATATTGGCCCCCTCCCAGGCTAGAAACACCAGCCGTCAGCCGCCCCAGAAATGGCGCATCCATAGGATCCCACTGCCCTGTAGCGGTGACAGTGGGGTAATAGGGCTGGGGTTGATGTCAGCTTATAATGCCAGCTGACATCAAGCCCAGGTTAGTAATGGAGAGGCGTCTATAAGACACCTCCATTACTAACCCCATAGTCAAAGTTAAAAAAACCCACAAACACCCAGAATAAAGTCCTTTAATTGAAATAAACACACAATTCTTTATTGCTCTAAATTAAACCATACTTACCATCACGCCCATTCCAGCTGAAGCCAACGATCTCCTGCAATAAAAAAAAAATAATAAAGCAACATCATCCTTACCTTTCGATGGTTCCCAGGACAGCTCCAGCTCTGCTACATCGAGATGACAGGCTGCCATCCAGCTTGCCATGCTGCAGACACTGAGAAGTGCAGGCATGCTTGTGCTCTTCAGTGTCTGGCTGTGACGGCATCCAGATGAGCCGACAATGAACTCAGCTCACTTAATGCACGTCACTGAGAGTGTGGGAAAATTCTCCTGCGCATGCGGTGAGCGTGAGAGACTCGGCTCATCTGGATGTCGTCACAGCCTGACACTGAGGAGCGCAAGCATGCCTGCGCCTCTCAGTGTTTGCCTGCGGCATGACAGGCTGGATGGCAGCTTGTTGCAGCGATCCAGCCTGTAATGTCAATGTAGCAGAGCTGGAGCTGTCCTGGGAACCAACCAAAGGTAAGGATGATGTTGCTTTATTATTTTACTTTTATTGCAGGAGATCGTTGGCTTCAGCTGGAATGGGCGTGGTGGTAAGTATGGTTTAATTTAGAACAATAAAGAATTGTGTGTTTATTTCAATTAAAGGACTTTTTTCTGGGTGTTGTGTTTTTTTTAAATAATTTCCTATAAATTCATGGCGGTCATGTCTAATATTGGCATGACCACATGAATTTCGGGCTTAGGACCAGCTGATAATACCAAGCTGGCCTTTGTGACGGGGTATGCGGCAGAGCAAGAAGAGACCACCGGACTAAGAACAAACCAATGGGATTTATTGAGGCAGGCAGCATACCAAATCAAATATCCATGTTATTCCTGATGTCCATAATAAGTCCAAAATCACAGACAGACGTGAGGTCTTGCCGCAGCTAAGAGCCCTCACCCTTTCTCTCCAGAGATCTCCCAACACAACACTGGTCACGCATAAGTTCCTTGTCTTGGGCTACTGGGAACAGCCCAAGGGTAGGGGAGGAGAGGTTCCCACCTCCTAGTCAATGGTTTGGTCCATTGCATGGCTCCGATATGTCTATATGAATGTGTATTGTGAGTTCTCCCCCTGCTTAAGAGAACAATGTGGAGTCCTCTAGCGGTGTTGACAGAAGCCCAAGTTAAATTATGGTTGAGGAACAAAGATCTGAGAAAGAGCAAGGGTATTTACATCACATCATGACATTTTATACAGAAATGCAGGACAGGGAAAACGATGTGCCATGACAATTCCTTCCCCTCCAATTTTGTGTACGTACCAGGGACCTCTACAGGTCGCTTGTTAAGTACACACAGGCAGGGCTGACCAGACTCAGGGCTCCTCCTGCCTGGACAGTCCATCTGCATTTTGGTGTTGGCTGCCTCTTTTATACTGTACTGTAAAGTTATAGGGCTGCAGAGCCAGGCTCCATCGTAGTAAGCGTCCATTGTCCCCAGAGGCTCTGTTCAGCCAAGTGAGGGGATTGTGATCAGTAACCACAGTGAATTCTCGTCCATACAGATACGGCTTTAGTTTCCGGAGGGCCCACACTATAGCCAGACATTCTTTTTCTACAGTTGCATAGGCCACTTCTCGGTCCAGCAGTTTCCTGCTGAGGTAGGCGACGGGGTGCTCGTCCCCCACTGCATTCACCTGGCTGAGTACAGCTCCCAATCCATAAGCAGAGGCGTCCGTCTGCACAATGAATCGCCTCTTGTAGTCCGGAGCAGCCAGAACAGGGTCACAGACCAGGGCGTCCTTCAGCCGGTTAAAAGCCTCCTCACAGGCTGGAGTCCAGATTACCAGCCTGAGCATCGTTTTCTTGGTCAGGTCGGTAAGAGGCTTGGCCACAGTGCTAAAATGAGAAACAAATTTTCGGTAATAGCTGGCAGTGCCCAAAAAAGCCGTAACTTGTTTCTTAGTTTGGGGTACAGGCCAGTCTCTAATAGCCTGGATTTTTGCAGGTTCCGGACAGAGCTTCCCTCCTTCTACTCTATGCCCTAGGTACTGGACTTCACCCATCCCCAATTGGCATTTATCAGGTCGAATGGTTAGGCCGGCTGCAAGAATCCGGTCAAGAACAACTGCTACTTGATTCAGATGTTCCTCCCACGTCTGGCTGAAGATGGCAATATCATCTAAGTAGGCACAAGCAAAGTCCCCACATCCCCGGAGGATCTGATCTACCATTCTCTGGAAGGTTGCCGGGCCATTTTTCATTCCAAAAGGCATGCTTAGAAATTCATACAGACCAAAAGTGGACCGTTCTCTCCCTTGCTCCATCAGAGGAATTTACCAGTATCCCTTACTGAGATCTAAGGTAGTGACATATCGGGACCCAGCCAGTCGGTCTAGAAGTTCGTCAATACGGGGCATTGGGTAAGGATCACTGACAGTATGGTCATTAAGTCGTCTGTAGTCCACACAAAATCGAGTACTCCCATCCTTCTTGGGTACTAACACCACAGGAGAGGCCCAAGGGCTATGAGAGGCCAGGATTACCCCAAGCTGTAACATTTCCTCTAGTTCGTGCTGCATGGTGTTTCGAACTGATTCAGGTACCCGGTACGGAGCCTGTTGTATGGGACGGATACCCTGAGTGTCCACATGATGTTGGGTGACGGTGGTTCGACCTGGTTGAGATGAGAAAGCAGCCCGTCTCTGTTGAAGCACTCTCAGCATCTGGTCTTTCTGTAAGGGGTCCAGGTGATCTCCTAGAGGAACCTGTTCCACAGTGGAAGGGGCTCTCGCGGCTTCCACAAGATCAGGTAGGGAGTCCTCTTCCTCGTGACCGTCTTCTGAAGCTAGCCGACAGCTTGCTATCATTGGAAGGTTCCGGTCGTGGTATTCCTTAATCATATTCACATGAACAGTCTTTTGTCTTAGTCCCTGATCATCTAAAGCAAGAAGGTAATTGGTATCATTTAGTTTCTGGAGAACCCGGAAGGGACCCTCCCACGTGGTCTGCAGTTTATTTTGTGGATGGAGAATAATCATTAAGACCTGTTGTCCTTCTACAAACTCCCGAAAGCGTGCCTTACGGTCATACCAGGTCTTCTGTCGGGTTTGAGCCATACGCACATGACTCTGGGGCGAAACTAGCAAGTTGAGCCAGGGTTTCTCACAGCTTTAGGACATAAGGGACAACAGGGGCTCCTGTATCTTCAACTTGCCCCGCCTAGTATTCATTGAGCAGAGTTAAGGGTCCTTGGACCTTTCTCCCATAGAGGAGTTCAAAGGGGGAAAACCCTGTGGACTCCTGAGGAACTTCCCGATAGGCAAACAAGAGATGGGGTAGGTACTTCTCCCAGTCTGAATCTCTGTCAGTGAAGGCCCTCAGCATATTCTTCAGAGTGCCGTTAAATCGTTCACAAAGTCCATTTGTTTGTGGATGATATGGTGTCGTTCGAATCGCTCGTACTCCACAGGTGCGCCACAGACACTGGACTAGCTCTGACATGAACTGGGAGCCTTGGTCCGACAAGATCTCACTGGGAAATCCTACTCTGGTGAAAATGGTAACCAGGGCCTCGGCCACCTTGGCTGCAGAAATACTTGACAAGGCCACAGCTTCCGGATATCGGGTGGCATAGTCCACAACAGTGAGAATGTACTGCTTTCCTGATCTACTTGGTTTAGCCAGAGGCCCAACGATATCGACAGCTACTCTTTGAAATGGCTCTTCTATGATAGGGAGTGGTTGCAGAGGTGCCTTTGGGTGATCTCCGGGTCGCCCTCTACGCTGACATATATCGCAAGTTCGGCAGAAATGCGCCACTGCCTGAGAAATCCCTGGCCAATAGAAGGTTTGAGTCAATCGTCTCTCGGTGCGGGTTTTGCCTTGATGACCAGCAGTAGGAATATCATGAGCAAGGTGTAATAGGGGAATTCTGTATTTCTGAGGAACAATCATCTGTTTGTTACAAGTCCAGGTCTTATCTGGGGAGGCAGCATTGGTAACCCTATACAAAAGTTCATTTTCTCGGATAATTCTTTCCCCGTTCTCCCCTAACTGCCCTATCTCAGCTCGTGCTCTAAAACTAGCTAGTGTGGGGTCAGTATCGACCTCTTGTCGAAACTGAACTCTATCCCAGGTATCACTCACATTGTCCCCACAAGAAGAATCACTCACCGGCTGTGTCGGTGGTTCTGGTGGCCTCATTTCCATGGAGGAGTTGTAGGCGTCCCCATTTGCTGCTCTCTTGGCTTGACTTCTGGTTACCGCACCGACAAAGTGGCAATGCAGATGTCCCACATCATTTCCTAAAAGAACGTCTGCAGGGAGGCCGCTCATCACACCGACCACGCATTGTTTGGCCCCAAAGCCATAATCCAGGGTCACCCTCGCTCTTGGAATATATCTCTGGGTGCCTCCAGCCAATACAATGGCAATTCCTGGTCCCTTTTGAATTGCTTCTGGCTGAAGTACTCGGGGATCGGCTATGGTGAGAAAAGCCCCAGTGTCACGGAAGCCAACAACTTTTGGCCATCCAGCATGACCTCCTGTAGATGTTGGTGCTGAAGGTCAGAAGAGTAGGTGGCTGGGGCTCGCACCCCATAGACTCCTGGTATGGGAGCCAGGGTATCGGAGTCACTTGGTAAGTCATCAGGGACTGAATCCAGCTCTTCTCCTGGTGAGAGTGTCTGTAGATAACGAACCGGCAAAGGCGGTCTGTAGCCATCCTGTATCCGAACACCTGGACATTGAAATTGCAGATGCCCAGGCTGCCCACATCTATAACATCTGCGCTCTGGGACTCTTCCCCCACGTCATAGTCCCAAAGGTGGAGCAGGAGTAATGCGAGGCCCAGTCACACGAAGGTCACCATGAGTTGATGGTCTATTGGGATGGTGAATATGGGAGGCCGAAGGACCAGGGGCCGCCATCGTCGGGGGGCTGGTAGTTCTTTTCTCACTGAGTAGTAGTTTTTTCCATTGAGGCTTGATGGTGAGAGCCTCATCCGCTAGAGCTGCAGCTTCCTCCACAGTGGCTGGACTCCTTTCACGCACCCATTCTCGGATCTCAGCGGGGCACTTGAAGTAAAGCTGCTCTTTCAAGATGACCTGGAGGAAGGCCCCCCAAGTTAAGGCCTCCTCTCCCTCCAGCCAGCGATGACATATTTGTTTGAGTCTGTGGGCATACATCTTGAAGGACACCTCCCCATCACAGGCCAAAGTACGAAACTGGGTCAAATAAGTGTCTGGGGTCACAGCGTAGTGTTCCAGAATAGTCCGTTTCTTGTACTCTGAGGCTCTGGTTCCAGAAGTTGATGGGCCGTTGTCCTCCATTCGTTCTGCTCTGATGCCACCGCTGCCAACCAGTTTGTGACGGGGTATGCGGCAGAGCAAGAAGAGACCACCGGACTAAGAATAATCCAACGGGATTTATTGAGGCAGGCCGCATACCAAATCAAATATCCATGTTATTCCTGATGTCCATAATAAGTCCAAAATCACAGACAGACGTGAGGTCTTGCCGCAGCTAAGAGTAGAGATGAGCGTTGTTCTACTCGAACTGTTCGCCAATCTCAAATTTGAGCTGTTTTGGGCGGTGTTCGAGCCGTTCGGCGAACACGAACAATTTGAGAAAAATTCGGCTGTTCGAGGTTATGTTCGATAACTGTTCGTGCACCAAAATCATAACTGGATTTTTTCTCAGTAATGATGAAAATTAATGTTAATACGCAGTTTGAGTGTACAGCGGGGTGGGGGGAGGGGCAGGGGATGGATCTCTGCAGGAACAATGAAGATCTCCATTTTTTTTCTCTTTCCCGCATTTGCAGTGGGGAGGTGCAATCTGTCAGCCTATCAGCAGCGCACACACGGAGCGAAGTGCTTTTTTTCACACAAGCAAGGGCATGTGTCATTGGCAGTGTATGTCACATGTCCTTGCCCTATAAGACCAAGCCATTTTCCCCGTCGCCACCATTTTCTCACTGCTGCAGCTGCGTGTTAGACGGCACCGCTGTTGCTGTGTGCGCTATACCTTGTTAATTTCAAGCTAATTTTCGCACAAATCTACAGATAGCTTGGGAGTAGGGAATAGTTGTGATTGCAGTCCTTTTAAGGACTAGGTTACAGCATTTCCTACGACTTTTATCAGGCAGGTCTGTGCTCTTAAATAGATAGGTTGTGGGAGTAAAGACTAATTGTAATTGGAGTCCTTTTCAGGACTAGGTTACATCAGTTCCTATCAGATTTTGCCAGGCAGGTCTGTGCCAGTGCTGTGCAAGTTTTTTTCACAGCATTTGGCTGAATCTAGCAAAGCTAATCCTTTTTGGCCTATTGCAGAGTGTGTTAGTCAGTGGAGTAGCCTATCTGTGTTGCAAGATATACCACCTGTGTATAGAATACCAATTTATTTACTGCACCTAGTGAAGTAAAATCTTTTGGGCATAGCATCATTCTATTAGTCCATCTATACTGACCTCCATCAGGTTGCAAATTGAATATAATTTTTTTCTGCATCTAGCTCTGAAAAAATATTGGGCTTCTAGCTGTGTGTGGGACTAGTTGTACTAGTCCATCTATACTGACCTCCATCAGGTTGCAAACTGCATATATTTTTTTCTTCATCTACCTCTGAAAAAATATTGGGCTTCTAGCTGTGTGTGGGACTTGTTCTATTAGTCCATCTATACTGACCTCCATCAGGTTGCAAACTGAATATATTTTTTTCTGCATCTACCTCTGAAAAAATATTTGGCCTTCTAGCTGTGTGTGGGACTTGTTCTATTAGTCCATCTATACTGACCTCCATAAGGTTGCAAACTGAATATAATTTTTTTCTGCATCTACCTCTGAAAAAATATTTGGTCTTCTAGCTGTGTGTGGGACTTGTTGTACTAGTCCATCTATACTGACCTCCATCAGGTTGCAAACTGAATATATTTTTTTCTTCATCTACCTCTGAAAAAATATTGGACTTCTAGCTGTGTGTGGGACTTGTTCTATTAATCCATCTATACAGACCTCCATCAGGTTGCAAACTGAATATATTTTTTTCTGCATCTACCTCTGAAAAAATATTTGGCCTTTTAGCTGTGTGTGGGACTTGTTCTATTAGTCCATCTATACTGACCTCCATAAGGTTGCAAACTGAATATAATTTTTTTCTGCATCTACCTCTGAAAAAATATTTGGGCTTCTAGCTGTGTGTGGGACTTGTTCTATTAGTCCATCTATACTGACCTCCATAAGGTTGCAAACTGAATATAATTTTTTTCTGCATCTACCTCTGAAAAAATATTTGGCCTTTTAGCTGTGTGTGGGACTTGTTCTATTAGTCCATCTATACTGACCTCCATAAGGTTGCAAACTGAATATAATTTTTTTCTGCATCTACCTCTGAAAAAATATTTGGCCTTCTAGCTGTGTGTGGGACTTGTTCTATTAGTCCATCTATACTGACCTCCATAAGGTTGCAAACTGAATATAATTTTTTTCTGCATCTACCTCTGAAAAAATATTTTGCCTTCTAGCTGTGTGTGGGACTTGTTCTATTAGTCCATCTATACTGACCTCCATCAGGTTGCAAACTGAATATAATTTTTTTCTGCATCTACCTCTGAAAAAATATTGAGCTTCTAGCTGTGTGTGGGACTTGTTCTATTAATCCATCTATACAGACCTCCATCAGGTTGCAAACTGAATATATTTTTTTCTGCATCTACCTCTGAAAAAATATTGGGCTTCTAGCTGTGTGTGGGACTTGTTGTATTAGTCCATCTATACAGACCTCCATCAGGTTGCAAACTCAATATATTTTTTTCTGCATCTACCTCTGAAAAAATATTGGGCTTCTAGCTGTGTGTGGGACTTGTTGTATTAGTCCATCTATACTGACCTCCATCAGGTTGCAAATTGAATATAATTTTTTTCTGCATCTAACCCAGCCAATAGTTTTGGCCTAATACCACAGTTTGGCCACTCAGCTCTGCTCGATTCCCATCCATTGTTTTTTTGTGCAAACAACTCCAGAGTTGTGAATTAGTTAACCACCAAAATGAGTGGAAAAAGGCCTGCTGCTGGTGGAAAGGGGAATAGGCGTGTTGGGAAGGGGAAAAAAGGTTGTGTCCGTGGGGTAGGTGTTAAAGCAACAGTAACATCTGCAGAAGAAAGACCATCTTCCAGCCAAACTAAAATGTCTACTTCTTTTAGCGGACAATGTGATAAGATCCCTTTCTTACGGCCACGCCAATCGCTACAAATTCCAGATGAGGTACAAAAACAGCAGGTGCTTCAACGGATATCAAGTGCTCCTTTAAGTGGGCTCTCCTCCACATCAACTTCAACATCACAAATACTCCAGTCCTCAAAGGTGTCACCCAAATCGCACTTGCTTCCTCACAGCTCCCAAATCTCCAGCTGCCCGTCTGAGTATGAGGTAGAACAGATGGTTGAGTCTGCAGAGCTGTTTACTCATACTATAGCCTGGGAATCAGAGGTCGACTCCAGCGCTTCTGTGAATCCAGACGAGGAAATGATCTGCACTGATGCCCAGAATCTTTATGAGTCGGATCCAGGACCAGACGCAGAAGGTTCTGACCATAATGTAGACCCTCATTCCCAAACTGTAACTCCTGTTGGTGGAGACAATGAGGAAGACGATAATAAGACTCAAATACCTGATTGGAGCGACAACTTTAGTTTTTTGTCAGGGCAGGAACAGGTTGGCTCTGAGGACGACGGGTGTGATAACGCACAGGGTGATGATGATGAGGTTGGAGATCCCACTTACTGTCAACCCACAGTCAGCCAAGAGATGAGGTCAGCAGAGGAGGTGGAGGAAGATGCTAGTGACGATGAGGTCAGGTTGCGCCTTCCTGGACAGAGACGTAGTACTGGAAGCACGTCAACAACTGCATCCTCAAACACAACTCTGCCTCTCACCACAAGTCGTGGTGGCTCTTCAGGTCGCATGGGTGCTAAGCCTTGCATAGCCTGGGCATTTTTTCAGATCGATAAAGATGACCCAACTCGTGTTATCTGTAACATTTGTCAGCAAAAGCTAAGTAGAGGCCAAAAAATACATAGTTTGAGTACTTCATGCATGAACCGGCACATGGACATGAAGCATAAGTTGCAGTGGGAAGCTCAGTGTGCTACAATGTGGCCTTGCCGGCCGGGCCAACCACCGTCTGCCATATCTTGTGCATCCGCGGCCTCTTCATCCTCTGTGACTGGGGGGACAGCAGTCACACCTGTTTTGGGGCGCAGACCTGCCACCTCTTTACCCGCAACAGCCAGCGTGATTGGCAGGTCATCATTTTCTTTGGAGGTGGTAACACCAGCTGGTGTTGAGCGCTGTCCGACATCGATAGCACCACCTTTGGATCAAGGCAACCTAACATGTCCGCCTGCATCTTCCTCACAGACCGGCAGTTTGCCGGGGACACCCTTATCAACCCCGTCTAAGCACAATAGCCAGCCCTCGGTCCCTCAGATGTGGACAAGTAAAAGACCATTTCCTCCTAGCCATGAGAAAGCTAACAGGTTGAATTTCACCATCTGCAAGCTCTTGGCTACAGAAATGCTGCCTTTCCGCCTGGTGGACACAGAGGATTTTCGAGACCTTATGTCCGTCGCAGTGCCCCAGTACCAGATGCCCAGTCGGCACTACTTCTCAAAGAAAGGTGTGCCTGCGCTCCACCAGCATGTCGCACACAACATCACCGCTTCTTTGAGAAACTCTGTGTGTGACAGGGTGCATTTCACCACAGACACTTGGACGAGTAGGCATGGACAGGGGCGTTACATGTCGCTGACTGGGCACTGGGTAACTATGGTGACAGCAGGACAAGGGGCTGCTGTCCAAGTCTTGCCGTCCTCACGAGTTGTGCGTCAATCCTCTTTATGTCAAAGTTCCTACACTGCTTCTGCCTCCTCAACCTCCTCTCGGTCCTCCACCTGCACCCAAAGCCTGTCTGGTCATGCCACAAGCTTTCTAACTGCGCAGAAGGGATCCTGCACACCTCCTTACTATGCTGGCAGTAGGGCTCAACGTCATCAGGCGGTTTTTACATTGAAATGTCTGGGAAATGTGAGTCACACAGCTGACCAGTTGTGGTCAGCTCTGGAGAACCAATTTCATGAATGGTTGTCTCCACTGGACCTGAAAACAGGGAAGGCCGTGTGCGACAATGCTGCAAACCTGGGTGCGGCCCTTCGCCGGGGCAATGTCACACACGTGCCTTGTATGGCTCACGTGTTGAACCTGGTTGTCCAGCAATTTTTAGCCCACTATCCCAGACTAGATGGCCTTCTGCAGAGGGCACGGTCGCTGTGTGCTCACTTCCGCCGTTCGCATCCCGCAGCTCAGCGACTTACATCTCTACAGAAGTCGTTGGGCCTGCCACTTCACCGGCTAAAATGCGATGTGCCTACCCGGTGGAATTCAACTTTGCACATGTTGCAGCGACTGTGGCAGCACTGACAAGCCCTGGTGCAATACGTTCTGACGTATAGCCTGGGCCAACGAGATTCAGAGGTGGGGCAAATCACGCTGGAGGAGTGGTCTCAGATCAGGGACCTATGCACCCTTCTGCACAGTTTTGAAATGGCGACGAAGATGTTTAGTGCTGACGATGCCATTATCAGCATGACTATTCCAGTGATTTACATGCTGGAGCACATGTTAAACAGAATTCGGAGTCAGGTGGTGGCGCAAGAGGAGGTGGAGGAAGTAGAGGAGGAGGAGTTGTATGCGGAAGGGCTAACATCTGCAAGGTCCAGACGGTCGGCAGCACCAAGGCGGCAGGCATGTGAGGGTGGGGGAGATGGTTTTACCAGGGCGCATGGTAGCAGCCAAACTAGTGAGGAAGGTGCAGGAGCCCAGGAAGAAGTGGAGGACGAACTGATGGAAGACTCATCAGATGAGGGAGACCTTGATCACATTTCTGTTGTGCGAGGTTGGGGGGAGAGGACAGAGGAAGGAAGCATGATTGTTACCTCGCCACCAACACAACAGGGACTTGGTGCTCCTGGATGCGCAACACACATGAGTGCCTTCTTGCTGCACTACCTGCAACATGACCCTCGAATTGTGAGAATTAGAAATAATCCTGACTACTGGGTTGCCACACTGTTAGATCCCCGGTACAAAAGTAAATTTGCAGAAATTATTCCTGCCATAGAAAGGGATGCACGCATGCAGGAGTATCAGCAGAGACTGTTGCAGAATCTTACATGTGCTTTTCCACAAAATACCAGTGGTGCACGTAGTGAATCTCACAGTTCCAACTTGCCAACCGTGGGACCGTCAAGTGTTCAGCACTCAAACCGTAACAGAACCACAGTATCTGCTGGTAACATCAATTTTGCGGAATCATTTCACTACTTTTTTAGCCCATCCTTTGCAAGGCCACAGGAGACAAGAAGTCTGACACATAGTCAACGCCTAGAGACGATGGTACAGGAGTATCTCCAAGTAAACATTGAAGCCACGACTGTGTCACTGGACCCTTGCTCTTTTTGGGCTTCCAATCTGGATAAATGGCCGGAGCTAGCCACTTACGCCTTGGAGATCTTGTCATGCCCCGCAGCCAGCGTTCTGTCTGAACGTGTGTTCAGCGCTGCTGGTGGTGTGCTGACAGATAAGCGCACGCGGCTCTCCACTGATAATGTAGACAGACTCACGATCATAAAGATGAACAAATCATGGATCCGAAACGACTTTTCTACCCCTGTGTCATCCTGGGGAGAGTAAAAGCTTGATGATTGGTTAAAATCACCCTACCAACCGTTTTAAACTTTCAAATTACTAATCATGTTTATCTGTATCTTGGCTGGAAAATAATTTGGGCTTTGTAGCAGTGTGCAGCACTGATTCTATTAGGCCATCTATAATAAGCTCCACCAGATTTAAAATTACTAATCATGTTTATCTGTATCTTGACTGGAAAATAATTTGGGCTTTGTAGAAGTGTGCAGCACTGATCCTATTAGGCCATCTATACTAAAGCTTCACCAGATTTAAAATTAATAATAATTTTTAGCTGCATCTAGCCCGGAAAATAATTTTGGGGCTCCGAGATGCGCAAGACACATAAGTGCCTTCTTGCTGCACTACCTGCAGCATGACCCTCATATTGTCAGAATTCGAAGTAATCATGACTACTGGGTTGCCACACTCTTAGATCCCCCAAACTTTTCGATCAACCTTTTCATTTTAATAAAGACCAAAAAAATGGTCATTTTTGAAATTATAAGCATTAGCAGGTTGTTAGAAACTGAAATCAAACAGTTTTCAACTCAAAACTTTATTCTAGGTGATGTTACATTTTCACATAGGACCCCTTGTTCGAAAGGAGCTTCTGAACTCTCTCGTCCATTGAATTTGTCAGGTTTTGGATGGTTTCTGCTTCAATTGTTTTGCATGAGGACAGAATACCCTCCCAGAGCTGTTGCTTAGATGTGAACTGCCTCCCGCCATCATAGACACTCCTTTTAATGATGCTCCAAAGGTTCTGAATGGGGTAGAGGTCAGGGGAGCATGGGGGTCACACCATAAGTTTGTCCCCTTTTATGCCCATATCAGCCAGAGATGCAGATGTTTTATGTGCAGCATGAGATGGTGCATTATCATGCAGAAAAATGATCTTGCTGTGAAATACACGGTTCTTCTTGAACCATGGCAGGAAGTGCTGTTTGAGAAAATCCACATACATTATGGAGTTCATCTTTAGCGCCTTCAGGGCCGACAATCTCTCTCCCCATGATTCCAGCCCAAAACATTACTCCACCTCCTCCTTGTTGGCGCTGTAGCCGTGTTTGCGTGGGGTGTCCATCAACCAGCCATCCTCCACTCCATCCATCTGGACCATCGAGCGCTGCACGGCACTCATCCGTGAACAAAACAGTTTTGAAATCAGTCTTCATGTAATGTTTGGCCCACTGGAGCCGTTTCTGCTTGTGTGAAGTGGATAGAGGAGGTCGACAGGATGGCGTATGCACAGCTGCAAACCTCTGAAGGACCCTGCATCTTGTTGTTCGGGGGACGTTGGAGGCACAAGCAGCTTCAAAAACTTGTCTGCTGCTATGACAAGGCTTTTTTTCCGCTGCTCTTTCAACCTGACGTAATTGCCTGTAGGAAAGAGTCCTCAATTTGCCCTTATCAGCACGCACACGTGTGTACTGTGAATCAGCTACATACTTCTTGATTGCCAAGACACTTCATCCTGATCATCGCACAATGTTGATTGTAGTCATGCCTTGACCTAAACACTCCACAATTTGTTGCTTCTCAGCAGCCGACACATCCTTTTTCTTTCCCATTTTGGCAGAAAATGTAGGCTGCTTAATAATGTGAGAGAGCCTTCTTAAGTAGTCTTGCCTTTCATTGGACACACCTGCCAAACTAATTAGCACAGGTGTCTGCAATTGCTTACAGTGATATAAAGAGCCCTGACACACATCACCATCAATGAGTTTAACTGACAAACAAACAAATTCTTCCCTTATCACTCCTAAACACTTTTTGCATAATAATTTGGAACGCAGTGTGCATGTGCTTTTCCACAAAACCAACCGTGGTCTGTATGGAGTTTTTCAATAAAGGGCCCAAAATTAAGATAACATAGATGGGAGAGGTCTCTATGAATAGGAATTCCTAAGTATTTGATACCCTGTGAGGGCCAGGCAAAGGGAAAGTTGGACTGGATGGAATCCTATATGGATTTGGGGAGGGAGACATCGAGGGCCTCAGACTTCGCTGCATTGATTTTAAAATTTGACCATGTAACAAAGTGATCTATTTCAGCCATAACAGCATGGATGGATATATGTGATTGAGTGATATATACTAG
This sequence comes from Phyllobates terribilis, assembly GCF_046119375.1. Lineage (NCBI taxonomy): Eukaryota > Metazoa > Chordata > Amphibia > Anura > Dendrobatidae > Phyllobates > Phyllobates terribilis. The sequence continues at coordinate 1,225,324,891 of NW_027362761.1, read as the reverse complement.
GACATCATCAGCAAATAGAGAGCACTTGTACTCGGTGCCTCCCACCTCAATCCACCTAATATTGGGGTTATGGCGAATTGATGAGAGCAGGTGCTCCGTCACTAGGATGTATAAGAGAGGGGACAGAGGACATCCCCGCCGCTACAGGGCAGACCGCTGAGGCTGGTGTTGTGGGTGCAGCACAGCGTAGCATAACTCCCCACGGGAGGAGTATAGCCTCAGGGCAGTGTATGCGGAGGATGGGGGTGATGGTGCAGGGCAGCAGCAGTAACGACACGGAGTCAGTGATGCAGTTCAGGGCCTTTACTCACAGTTCTTATTATCCAGACCACGTCTGCAGGTAACGGCTGCCCACGTCGTACTGTGCTCACCAGGTGAGGGGCTCAGACAACTCCCAGATAACTTTGGAGCGCTTCACAGGACCCCCTTTGTGTGTCCTTTGTCTGGCCTTTGTTGCCAACACTTCTGTCCGGCTGCCTCGGGCCTCCTCTTGGTAAACTTGGTGCCAGTTTTCCTGACCCTATGTGGTGCCTTCCTAGTGGGTGTAGCGAGGGGCTGCGCCACATAAAATGTCAGAGCCTCCGGTTTCTAGCTGAGGGTCGTTTCCTGCCTCCACTAGTTCGGGGACCGGTCTCCCCCTTTGGCCTGACCCCTCCACGCAGGTGGATTCGGGCGTGCGGTGGCGACTCGCCCGTCCGCACCCCTGGGATCCCTTTATTCCTCGTTCCTGGAGCCTTCTCCACTCCTCTTCCTTCCTTCTCCCTCTTGCAGGCCTGGGCCTCTGTTACTAGGCCCGCCTCCGGAGCAGAGCTCATGCAGAGCCCCTGCTCCCTGCCACTTCTGCTCAGACTTCTCTGCACTGAACTAAGATGGTGCCCACCTTTTATACTCCCTTCTCAATGCACCCAGGAACTGCTTCCTCCCTGCTCCTGCACTACAGGGTTCCCCTTCCTCAGTGTTCCCTCCCCCCACTCCAGCCAGGGACAGGGACTGTCGTGCCCATCTCAGGGGCATATTGGTCGCCCTGCCCCACGGCAATGTGGTGTAATGCATGCAGGTGTCGGGTCCTGATCCACACTCCATCCATACCTGAGAGTGAAATATCACACCTCTGGGTGAGGTGCAATACCTCTGTAGCAACCGAGCCCTCAGGGTGCTACAGTTCCATTTATCTTCAGCCTAGGTGACGTATTGTGATACAGGGCCGTGATTTTGGCTATAAAAGGGTCCCCTAGACCCCTACCCCAAGCTTTTTAAGAGAATCATATATGGCGTGCCAGGAGACTCTATGGAATGCTTTCTCAGCATCCAACGAGAGTATCTACTTACAAATTTTTAACTGCATCTAGCCCAGGAAATACTTTGTGCCTAGTAGCAGTGTCTGCTAGTCAGCGGATTATCCCGGCTGTTAAGCATGCTACATCACCTGTAGTTTGGACACTTAATTTTTTCAAAGGAAATGCTTCGGGACCACGGGATACTCAGTGAAGAGCATCAGGAGGCACCCCAAGGCATAGGAGCTGGGACTGGCAGTAGGATGCCTTGCGGTGGACAGCCGAGCTCGATCCTTATAAAAGCTTTTTAACTGCAGCAGCTTTAGTGGACGCTACTGGAGCTGGAATTACACGGCTGCTGGCATGAGACTTGCCCTCCAATAGATCCTTGTAAATGGATTTAAAGTGTATTCATTCAAATTAGAGAGACAATTTAAATTAAAAAACTTAGAGCTGCCTCCACCACAGGGGGGCTCGCTTCACCCACCAGCGGACAGGCACCAGTATTGGGAGAGGGGGGCTGGCCGTCAGGGTTCACCGCGGCTCTGGCACAAACCCGGCGACACGGAGGTGGCACGGGCAGGAGCGGACTGAACGTGTCGGCTTCTCACTTTTTGGATTTTAGAAGGGCATGACATGCCTATATCTGTGTCTCCCCCTCCTTTTACTCCTCCACCTCTTTTCTTTTCTCATGACTATATGTACTTGTCACTTTTCCATGTGTTAGTTGTGTCTTCTGAGCAGTTTGTCAGCTTTTGGACACCTTTGAAGGTGTTTTCTATGTGTTTCTATGTGTTTTTGTTTGCCTGCCATTGGTTTTAACGGTGTTCGAAGGTGTTCGACGAACAGTTCGGCGAACACACGGGTGTTCGACGAACCGAACCGAACTCGAACACTACGGGGGTGGCTCAACACTAGCTAAGAGCCCTCACCCTTTCTCTCCAGAGATCTCCCAACACAACACTGGTCACGCATAAGTTCCTTGTCTTGGGCTACTGGGAACAGCCCAAGGGTAGGGGAGGAGAGGTTCCCACCTCCTAGTCAATGGTTTGGTCCATTGCATGGCTCCGATATGTCTATATGAATGTGTATTGTGAGTTCTCCCGCTGCTTAAGAGAACAATGGGGAGTCCTCTAGCGGTGTTGACACAAGCCCAAGTTAAATTATGGTTGAGGAACAAAGATCTGGGAAAGAGCATGGGTATTTACATCACATCATGACATTTTATACAGAGATGCAGGACAGGGAAAACGATGTACCATGACAGCCCTAATCCCTTTATTACCTAGTGAGCCACCGCACCAGGGCCCTGGATGAGTTGGGTACAGCGCTAGAAGATGGCGCTTCTATGAACACGCCATTTTCCAGGGTGGCTGCGGACTGCAATTTGCAGCGGGGGGGGGGGGTCCAGAAAGCTTGGGGCTCCCTGCGCTGTTGATTCCAATAAAAGGGCTTCCCTATATTGTTGTGTCCGGCCAGGTACAAATAGGCAGCTAGTGGTTGGGGGCAGCCCATTCCTGCCTGCTGTACCTGGCTGGACAGAAATATAGTGCGAAGCCCCACGTCAATTTTTTTTTAATTATTTCATTAATTTCCTGAAATAATTTTAAAAAAATTGATGTGGGGCTTCACCCTATATTTGTGTCCAGCCAGGTACAACTAGGCAGCTGGGGGCTGGAATCCGCAGCGCAGGGAGGCCCAAGCTTTCTGGGTCCCCCCCGCTGCAAATTGCAGTCCACAGCCTCCCCGGAAAATGGCGCGTTCATAGAAGCGCCATCTTCTGGCGCTGTACCCAACTCATCCAGGGCCCTGGTGCGGTGGCTCACTGGGTAATAAAGGGGTTAGGGCCAGCTTGGCATTATCAGCTGGCCCTAAATCCGAAATTCATGGGGTCACGCCAATATTAGACATGACCGCCATGAATTTCTAGTAAAGTATTTAAAAAAAACACAACACCCAGAAAAAAGTCCTTTAATTGAAATAAACACACAATTCTTTATTGTTCTAAATTAAACCATACTTACCATCATGCCCATTCCAGCTGAAGCCAACGATCTCCTGCAATAAAAGTAAAATAATAAAGCAACCTCATCCTTACCTTTCCATGGTTCCCAGGACGGCTCCAGCTCTGCTACATTGACATGACAGGCTGGACTGCAGCAGAAAGCTGCCATCCAGCCTGTCATGCCGCAGGCAGACACTGAGAAGTGCAGGCATACTTGCGCTCCTCAGTGTCAGGCTGTGATGGCATCCAGATGAGCCGAGTCTCTCACGCTCACCGCATGCGCAGGAGAATTTTCCAACGCTGTCAGTCGGCTCATCTGGATACCGTCACAGCGAGACACTGAGGAGCGCAAGCATGCCTGCGCTTCTCAGTGTCCGCGGGATGACAGGCTGGATGGCAGCGTTCTGCTGTGATCCAGCCTGTCATGTGAATGTAGCAGAGCTGAAGCTGTCCTGGGAACCATGGAAAGGTAAGGATGATGTTGCTTTATTATTTTACTTTTATTGCAGGAGATCGTTGGCTTCAGCTGGAATGGGCGTGACGGTAAGTATGGTTTAATTTAGAACAATAAAGAATTGTGTGTTTATTTCAATTAAAGGACTTTATTCTGGGTGTTTGTGTTTTTTTTTAACTTTTACTATGGGGTTAGTAATGGAGGTGTCTTATAGATGCCTCTCCATTACTAACCTTGGCTTGATGTCAGCTGGCGTTATAAGCTGACATCAACCCCAACCCTATTACCCCACTGCCACTGCTACAGGGCAGTGGGAAGAGCAAGCCTAAGTGCCAGAATTGGCGCATCCTATGGATGCACCATTTCTGGGGCGGCTGACGGCTGGTGTTTCTAGCCTGGGAGGGGGCCAATATTCATGGCTCCCTTCCTGGGCTATTAATATCAGCCCCCAGCTGTCTGCCTAGCCTTTGCTAGCTATTAAAATAGGGGGGGCCCCACGTCATTTTTTTTTGGGGTCCCCCATTTTAATAGCTAGTAAAGGCTAGGTATTCAGCTGGGGGCTGATATTAGTAGCCTGGGAAGCTCCGTGGGTATTACCCCCTTCCCAGGCTTCAAACATCTGCCCCAGCCATCTGCTTATCTCTGCTAGAGACTAAAATTAAGGGGAACCCCACGCCAATTTTTTTTTAAATAAATCCTTTATTTTAACACTAAATGACAAGTACAGTAACCAACACTGTCACTGTACTTCATATATATGTGACTGACATGTTTCTATCTATCTGATCTATGTGTGAAGCTCTATTCTTTCTGTTCTAAATTGTCGGGTACCCATATATGCTGCTGATGAATTGCCGGCTTTTCATGTTTCACTGTGAGCACTGTTCCCATCGATTTGGGCAACCACTGTAATGCGACAACCACCATGGCTGTGGCATTAACGTCTTAAAAAAATATTAATTCCTGCTATTCCATTTAATTGTAATGTAAGGGAGATAATGTGATGTCAGCGCTTGAACAGGAGAATTCTCCCACGCTGGGATGGCATTCTGATGACAGGCTGGATCGCAGCTGAGCGCTGCCATCCAGCTTGTCATCCTTCAGAGACACTGCAGAGCGCAGGCATTATGTGAACTTCCGATTCCGGTATTCGATTTTGTAAAAGTATCGGAACTCAGTATCGGAACTCCGATACAGCGAATATCAGTCAATACCCGATATTTCAGTATCGGAATGCTCAACACTACTCATGACACTCCACAAACAAATCTCTCCTAAAGACTCTAGGCACGAACAACCTCCCATGAGGAGTGTTAGATGGAGCATCATCTTGAGCATTCAGAATCCCATTCTCCAAAATGGAGCCCAAAGCTGCCACCTCAACTCCTTTCTGTAAAATGCTCTCCTCCTCGGCACCGACCATAGGAGAGAAGCTGCGAGATAAAGCATTGGCTTTAACATTCTTAGTACCAGGGATATAGGTAACAGAAAAATGAAACCGAGAAAAAAAAAGTGCCCACCTAGCTTGACGGGCATTCAAGCGCTTGGCAGCTTCCAGATAGATCAAATTCTTATGATCTGTGAAAACCTGAATAGGAAATCTAGCGCCTTCGAAAAAATGACGCCAATGTTCAAACACGAGTTTAATAGCCAGCAACTCCCGATTTTCAACATCATAATTCAGTTCGGTTTCTGAAATTTTTTTCGAAAAGAAGGCACAAGGATGTACTCCACCCTTGTTCTCCTGAGACAAAACTGCTCCGACCCCCACCAATGAAGCATCGACCTCAACCAAAAAAGGCTTGGTCTCATCAGGCTGCATAAGGATAGGGGAAGAACTGAACCTCTCTTTGAGATACTCAAATGCTTCAATGGCCTCAGTAGTCCACTGGGTCGTATTCGCACCTTTCCTGGTGAGATCGGTTAGAGGTTTAACAATTACAGAAAAATTCTTAATGAATTTCCTGTAATAATTGGCAAAACCCAAAAATCTCTGCATAGATTTCAAACCAATAGGCCTAGGCCATTCCTGCACAGCCTGAACCTTCACAGGGTCCATCTCAAAGCCCTCGCTGGAGACAATGTAGCCCAAAAAACTAATTTTCTGCACAGTGAACTCACATTTCTCCAGCTTAGCAAAGAGTGAATTATCACTCAATAACTGCAAAACTTCACGTACACTCTGCCAATGGGACTCCAGATCTGGTGAGTAAATCAAAATGTCATCCAAATACACAACCACATTCTTACCAATCAAAGGTCTCAGGATGTCATTAATAAGGTTCTGAAAAAATGCAGGTACATTGGTAAGACCGAAGGGCATCACCAGATTCTCAAAATGACCTACCGGAGTGTTAAAAGCAGTTTTCCTTTCATCACCCTCCTTCACACGAAACAAATTGTATGCCCCCTGGAAATCAATTTTAGAGAACCACTTGGCCCCCACCAACTGGTTAAACAGTCAGGAATTAACGGCAATGGGTAGGGATTGCGTACGGTAAGCTTATTAATTTCACGAATATCCAGACATGGACGTAAACCGCCGTCCTTTTTTTTAACAAAGAAGAATCCGACTGCCACAGGTGACTTAGAAGGTCTAATGTGACCAGCAGCCAGGCTAGTTTCTATGTACTCCTCCAAGGCCTTTCTTTCAGGGATAGTCAGATTAAACAAGTGACTTTTGGGAAGAGTAGCACCCGGAACAAACTCAATGGCGCAATCATAATCCCTATGAGGAGGTAAAACTTGCGACTCCTCCTCTGAAAAATCCCTCCAAAAATCTTGAATAGGTACTGGTAATTCCCCTTTTTCCACAGCCGCAATGCGACCATTACAACATTTGTCATAGCACTTCGGACTCCAAGACTTAATCACATTAGTAGACCAGTCCAACAAAGGATTGTGCAGTTTTAACCAAGGCAATCCTAGAACAACTGGAGAGGGCAAATTATCCAAAACAACCAAGTCCAAAATTTCTTGGTGAACACCATTGATTATGAGAGGAAATGCAGCAGTCTTGTGAGTAATACATTTCAAAGGATTGTTATCAATTGCAACCACAGAAATAGGAGATGACAAAGGTTTGGATTTCAATTTAAGTTTTTCCAAAAACCCTTTATCAATCACATTAAGTGTTGAATCACAATCCACAAATACCTGAAATTCAACCAAATCTCCCTGCAGAGTAGTACACCCAGAAAGGAACACTCCTGCAGAGCGTAAACAAGCTATACGGGCGTAACTGACTTTTTTTTTTTCTTTGCTTAAACGACGCTCACAATACTTAATCAAATGATCATCTTTACCACAATAAAGACACAAACCTTCGGCGAATCTCCGATCTCTTTCTTGAGATCGGAGTGACATCGCCCCAACCTCCATTGGTTCTCCAATGTCAGAGCAGATTTTCTGGAAACTAGGATCTGAAGTTACAGGAGTTTTGATATCATTGACCCTGGACCTTATTCTCCTGTCCACACGAACAGCTAACTGCATAGCTTCCTGCAGAGTCTCAGGTGCAGGGAATGCAATTAGCAAATCCTTAACCCTTTCACTCAGACCAGCGCTGAATCATTCCACTTAACTTCTGAAGCCCATCTCCTGAAGTGTGTACAATAAATTTCAACATCATCTGACCCCTGATTCAAACGTCTAAGTTCTGATTCAGCAGATGAGATTCGATCAGGATCGTCATATAATAGCCCCATAGCAGAAAAAAATTCTTCAACAGAACTTAAACACGGATCATTAGGTTGGAGAGAAAAGGCCCACCCCTGTGGTTCTTTGCGCAAAAGTGACATAATAAAACCAATGCGCTGTGATTCATTCCCAGAGGACCTCGGTCTCAAACGAAAATATAACAAACAAGCATTTTTAAAGGAAAAAAAATCTTGCTGTTTACCATGAAAAATATCAGACAGTCCTACCTTGGGTTCGACAAAATGCGCTCCAGGACAGCTACTCACGTGTTGCTGAAGCTCGGCCACCTCCAGAGACAATCCCTGCAGGCGTTGAGCCAACTCCAGGACGGAAACCATACTGATCCCCGAATTTCTTTCCTTTTAGTTTTTTTTTTTTTTTGGGCTGGACTTACTGTTATGATCTGTAACATAAACTAAGGAAAGAATGGGAAAAGCTGTCCCTACAGTAAGACTAAACTGAATCCCTACGATGTAGCGGGAAGCCTGTTCCTTGTGAACAGATCTGCCTTCGTCCTCGGCTAGTCTGAACGGAGACCTATAGAATAAAGGGAGGGGTCCCTATAAGAACTAAGGACTGGGCCAAAAAAGGACACCTCCTAATAGAACTTATTGCAGAGCAAAAAAGACAAACTGACAAAAAGTACTAGAGGTCCCAGAGGACCTAGCGAACTAGACAGAGATAGACACCGAAGCACCTTTCTAGAGAGACAGGCAAAAAACACTGAAGTCCAGCAAAGCCAGAAGGGCGGAGCTGGAATATATAGGCAGCTGGTCACGTGACCGCAAAACACAAGATAGCAAAAACTAACAGGAGGGTTCTAACACTTTGTTGTGATAGAAAGATCAGGTGGGAAGATACACGAGATGGGGGAAAGATGATGAGTTCAGTTTTGTCCACATGAGCTTGAGGAAGTGGGAGGAGAAGAAGGAGGATATGGCTGCTAGACATGCTAGGATTCTCGGATGTCTGGGACAGAGAGGTAGATCTAGGTGTCATCAGCGTACAGATGGTACTAGAAGCCATGGGATTTTATGAGTTGTCCCAATCCAAGGGTATAGATTGAGAAGAGTAGGGGTCCTAGGACAGAGCCTTGAGGGACTCCAACAGAGAGGGGGCAGGATGAGGAGGTAGTGTGCGAGTGGGAGAAGCTAAATGTGCGGTTAGAAAGGTATGATGAGATCAAAGATAGGGCAAGTTTTTTTTATGCCAAAGGAAGAGAGGATCTGCAGTAGGAGGCAATGGTCAACTGTGTCAAAAGCAGAGGACAGGTCAAGAAGAAGGAGTACATAGAATTGTCAGTTAGCTTTGGCTGTAAGTAAGTCATTGTTGATTTTGGTTTTGTCGGATTGTCGGTTGTCGAAAAGAGAGTTAGATGAGAAGTGAGAGAAAAGTTCAGCGTGAACGTGCTGCTCAAGGAGTTTGGAGGCAAATGGGAGCAGCGATATGAGGCAGTAACTGGACAAGGCAGTTGGGTCGAGGGATGGCTTTTTGAGGATGGGCGTGATTGTGGCATGTTTGAAGGCAATGGGGAAAGTACCAGAAGTTAGTGATAGGTTGAAGAGATAGGTTAGGGATGGGATGAGTGTGGGAGTGAGGTTGGGTAGGAAGTGGGATGGGGTCGAGTGCACAAGTGGTGAGGTGTGATTTGGAGAGGAGACGAGTAAGATCTCTTTCCGTGATGTTGATTAGGGAGGTTACGGGGGAAGAGGGAAGGACAATGGTTTGGAGTACCATCTGCTTAGCTTGCTGGTACTTTTCTGTGAGAACGAGCTTGTCTCCAACCAGCCAGAAATATTCAGCGAATAGCACACCATGGTTTTGCATTAGTACCCAGCACCAGAAGCAAAGCCATCCACAATTTCCATATCTCCAAAATTTTATTTCGTAGATTGGCTGCCCAAACATTAGGTTTTCACAAATGAGCTGAAGACACAGAGTGGCAGTAGCAGCATGATCTGCTTGTTAGATATCAGAGGGAGAATAATATTGGTTTTTGCCAATGTGCCGGATTGCATCTTAGGTCTTATAGATTGCCGAAGCCAGTCCACAGTAAGAAAAAGAAGCCAAAGAGTGTTCGTGAACCTTCACACAGATTTTTCTTAGCCAGGGCTGCTTCTCAGTGAGAGTTTTATTTCACCATAGATATATTCTTTAGGTCAATGAAAGGACTGGCATAGAGGGAAACCGTATCTACTCCGGCTGTTATTTCTCCCAGGCAGTCCTGTAATGCAGCTTGTTCCATAAGCAATGGCAGCTTGTCCAACATCAGCTCACACTTCTCAGTCTTGCTTCGACACACAAAGATCTTTACACCTTGAATTTAATGACTACAGAGTGGGGCAATGGCCTGACCTGCAATGTGTTTTGAGAAATAAAGTGCATAAGCAAAGACATGGTTTAGGCCACTGAAGGTCATCATTAAGCGAAATTCATACATCTTTCCCACAGACTGAAAGAGGGGTGTCAATGCATCATGATATATCTCCTGAGGAATATTTCCAATAAAAATTTCAGAATCATGTGGAGGAGCTTCTTCAACCCAACCTTTGTCCATTCTCTTGCATTAGTGATATATTAGAGTTCCTCTTTCACTCGATGAGTCCAGCTTTATTTTTCCTGTTCACAGAGTTGAGCCATATCTGAGGCTCGCAGGCTGCACTGGCTGCTCCCATCTGCTCCATGCCTCCTCTCCTGCAGTGTCTATGTCTCTTTGGATAAATGGATAAAGCCATGCTACCAAGCTGATGGTCTGCAGAGAGTCTGATCTTCTGCCTCTAATCTCCTGCTACAGAGGCATATGTTCTTTAAATAGTTCAATTGTCCTTTTAAGTACACATCCACAGGTCAAGGATTAGGGAGGGCATTATTCCACAGGGCTTAGGTCTGATTGTTTGAGCCTTTAATCAATTTACATAGTTGGTATAGCAGGGGGCTCTTGTGAATAACATCTAGCTGGCTTTAGTATAATATTCAATTACAATAGTAACAGACATCATTGTTTTCGAACCAAGAGAAGACAGCAATCAGGGTTACACAAATACCGGTCTATCCTTATTGACCCATCACAGAAATACACATACATTCCCAAATAAACACAAACACAATAGTGTATTTCTCTTGGCTTAACAAATCTAATCATCTGGATGATTAAGATTATAAGTAGAGATGAGCGGTGTTTGACTCGAACTGTTCGCCAATCTCAAATTCGAGCTGTTTTGGGCGGTGTTCGAGTCGTTCAATGAACGCGAACGATTTGCAAAAAATTCGGCTGTTCAAGGTTATGTTCGATAACTGTTCGTGCACCAAAAGCGTGTCCTGCATGTCTGCCGCTATTTAGAGCACCAATCATGCAGGGATTGTCTGCCACTCACTGTAATGCCACAGCCATGGTGGTTGTGGCATTACAGTGGTTGCTCAAATCGATGGGAACAGTGCTCACAGTGAAACAGGAAAAGCCAGCAATTCAACAGCGGCATACACCGGTACTCGACAATTTAGAACAGAAAGAATAGAGTATCACACATAGATTAGATAGATAGAAACATGTCAGTCACATATATATGAAGTACAGTGATAGTGTTGGTTACTGTACTTGTCATTTAGTGTAAAGGATTTATTAAAAAAAATATTAGGGTTTTCATGCACCGTCTCTTTAAAAAAGCCGCCGGCAATTCAGCAGCGGTACCCGACAATTTAGAATAGAAGGAATAGAGCATCACACATAGATTAGATAGATAGAAACATATTAGTCACATATATAAGAAGTACAGTGATAGTGTTGATTACTGTACTTGTCATTTAGTGTTAAAATAAAGGATTTATTTAAAAAAAAATTGGCGTGGGGTTCCCCGTAATTTTAGTCTCTAGCGGAGGTTAAGCAGACGGCTGGGGCAGATGTTTGAAGCCTGGGAAGGGGGTAATACCCACTGAGCTTCCCAGGCTATTAATATCAGCCCCCAGCTGAATACCTAGCCTTTACTAGCTATTAAAATGGGGGACCCCCCCAAAAAATGACGTGGGGTCCCCCCTATTTTAATAGCTAGCAAAGGCTAGGCAGACAGCTGGGGGCTGATATTAATAGCCCAGGAAGGGTGCCATGAATATTGGCCCCCTCCCAGGCTAGAAACACCAGCCGTCAGCCGCCCCAGAAATGGCGCATCCATAATGCGCCAATTCTGGCACTTAGCCTTGCTCTTCCCACTGCCCTGTAGCGGTGGCAGTGGGGTGATAGGGCTGGGGTTGATGTCAGCTTATAACGCCAGCTGACATCAAGCCCAGGTTAGTAATGGAGATGCGTCTATAAGACACCCCCATTACTAACCCCATAGTCAAAGTTAAAAAACCCCACAAACACCCAGAATAAAGTCCTTTAAATGAAATAAACACACAATTCTTTATTGTTCTAAATTAAACCATACTTACCATCACGCCCATTCCAGCTGAAGCCAATGTCTTCTGCAATAAAAGTAAAATAATAAACCAACATCATCCTTACCTTTCCATGGTTCCCACAACAGCTTCAGCTCTGCTACATTCACATGACAGGCTGGATCGCAGCCGAAAGCTGCCATCCAGCTTGCCATGCCGCAGACACTGAGAAGCGCAGGCATGCTTGTGCTCCTCAGTGTCTCGCTGTGACGGTATAAAGATGAGCCGAGGTCATGTCCAATGAACTCAGCTCACCTCATGCACGTCACTGACAGTGTGGGAGAATTCTCATGTGCTCAGCGCTTGAGCAGGAGAATTCTCCCACGCTGGAATGGCATTGAGATGACAAGCTGGATCATAGCTGAGCGCTGCCATCCTGCTTGTCATCCTTCAGAGAGACTGCAGAGCGCAAGCATGCCTGCGCTCTGCAGTGTCTATGAAGGATGACAGGCTGGATGGCAGGGCTCAGCTGCCATCCAGCCTGTCATCTCAATGCCATCCCAGCGTGGGAGAATTCTCCTGCTGAAGCGTTGAGCGCAGGAGAATTTTCCCACGCTGTCAGTGATGTGCATGAGGTGAGCTCATGTCCAATGAACTCAGCTCACCTCATGCATGTCACTGACAGCGTGGGAGAATTGCCTGCGCTCTGCAGTGTGTATGAAGGATGACAGGCTGGATGGCAGCGCTCAGCTGCCATCCAGCCTGTCATCTCAATGCCATCCCAGCGTGGAAGAATTCTCCTCCTCAAGCGCTGAGCGCAGGAGAATATTCCCACGCTGTCAGTGACGTGCATGAGGTGAGCCGAGTTCATTGGACATGACCTCGGCTCATCTGGATGCCGTCACAGCCAGACACTGAGGAGTGCAAGCATGCCTGCGCTTCTCAGTGTCTGCGGCTTGGCAAGCTGGATGGCAGCTTTCGGCTGCGATCCAGCCTGTCATGTCAATGTAGCAGAGCTGAAGCTGTCGTGGGAACCATGGAAAGGTAAGGATGATGTTGCTTTATTATTTTACTTTTATTGCAGAAGACATTGGCTTCAGCAGGAATGGGCGTGATGGTAAGTATGGTTTAATTGAGAACATTAAAAAATTGTGTGTTTATTTCAATTAAAGGACTTTATTCTGGGTGTTGTGTTTTTTTTAAATACTTTACTAGAAATTCATGGCGGTCATGTCTAATATTGGCGTGACTCCATGAATTTCGGGCTTAGGGCCAGCTGATAATGCCTAGCTGGCCCTAACCCCTTTATTACCCAGTGAGCCACCGCACCAGGGCCCTGGATGAGTTGGGTACAGCGCCAGAAGATGGCGCTTCTATGAACTCGCCATTTTCCGGGGTGGCTGCGGACTGCAATTTGCAGCGGGGGAGGGGGGGGGGGCAGAAAGTTTGGGCCTCCCTGCGCTGCGGATTCCAGCTCCCGGCTGCCTAGTTGTACCTGGCTGGACACAAAAATAGGGCGAAGCCCCACGTATTTTTTTTTTAATTATTTCATGAAATTCATGAAATAATAATAATAAAAAAAAAGGGTTACCTATATTGTTGTGTTCGGCCAGGTACAAATAGGCATCTGGTCGTTGGGGGCAGCCCGTTCCTGGATGCTGTACCTGGCTGGCATACAAAAATATGGCGAAGCCCACGTCAAAATTTTTGGGAAAAATTAATTAAAAAATAATAAAAAAAAATAATAATTTAGGGACTGCATCTTTATTAACCCCTCACGTGGAGGGGTTAATAAAGATGCAGTCCCTAAATGTGTTTTTTTTAAAAAAAATTGTTGAATTTTTCACCAAAAATTTGACGTGGCCTTCGCCATATTTTTGTGTCCAGCCAGGTACAGCAGGAAGGAACGGGCTGCCCCCAACCCCCAGATGCCTGTTTGTACCTGGCTGGAAACAAAAATACAGGGAAGCCCTTATTTTAATTATTTCATGAATTTCATGAAATAATTAAAAAAAAATTGCCGTGGGGCTTCGCCCTATTTTTGTGTCCAGCCAGGTACAGCAGGCAGGAACGGGCTGCCCCAAACCACCAGCTGCCTATTTGTACCTGGCCGGACACAACAATATAGGGAAGCCCTTTTTTTTAAATTATTTCATGAATTTCATGAAATAATTAAAAAAAAAAATATGTGGGGCTTCGCCCTATTTTTGAGTCCAGCCAGGTACATCTAGGCAGCTGGGGGCTGGAATCCACAGCGCAGGGAGGCCCAAGCTTTCTGGGCCCCCCCTTCGCTGCAAATTGCAGTCCGCAGCCACCCCGGAAAATGGCGCGTTCATAGAAGCGCCATCTTCTGGCGCTGTACCCAACTCATCCAGGGCCATGGTGCGGTGGCTCACTGGGTAATAAAGGGGTTAGGGCCAGCTTGGCATTATCAGCTGGCTCTAAGCCCGAAATTCATGGGGTCATGCCAATATCAGACATGACCGCCATGAGTTTCTAGTAAAGTATTTAAAAAAACATAACACCCAAAATAAAGTCCTTTAATTGAAATAAACACACAATTCTTTATTGTTCTAAATTAAACCATACTTACCATCAAGCCCATTCCAGCTGAAGCCAACGATCTTCTGCAATAAAAGTAAAATAATAAAGCAACCTCATCCTTACCTTTCCATGGTTCCCACGACAGCTTCAGCTCTGCTACATTGACATGACAGGTTGGATCGCAGCCGAAAGCTGCCATCCAGCTTGCCACGCCACAGACACTGAGAAGCGCAGGCATGCTTGCGCTCCTCAGTGTCTCGCTGTGACTGCATCCAGATGAGCCGAGGTCATGTCCAATGAACTCAGATCCCCTCATGCACGTACGTCACTGACAGCGTGGGAAAATTCTTCTGCGCTCAGCGCTTGAGCAGGAGAATTCTCCCACGGTGGGATGGCATTGAGATGACAGGCTGTATGGCAGCTGAGCCCTGCCATCCAGCATGCCATCCTTCATAGACACTGCAGAGCGCAGGCAATTCTCCCACGCTGTCAGCGACGTGCATGAGGTGAGCTGAGTTCATTGGACATGAGCTCACCTCATGCACATCACTGACAGCGTGGGAAAATTCTCCTGCGCTCAGCGCTACAGCAGGAGAATTCTCTCACGCTGACTGCAAGCCGTCTGCTTAACCTCCGCTAGAGACTAAAATTATGGGGAACCCCACGTCAATTTTTTTTTAAATAAATCCTTTAACACTAAATGACAAGTACAGTAAGCAAAACTATCACTGTACTTCTTATATATGTGACTGACATGTTTCTATCTAACTAATCTATGTGTGATGCTCTATTCTTTCTGTTCTAAATTGTCGGGTACTGGTGTATGCCGCTGCTGATTTGTTGGCTGGCTTTTTTAAAGAGAGCGTCTTCTGAGCAGTTTGTCAGCTTTTGGACACCTTTGAAGGTGTTTTCTATGTGTTTCTATGTGTATTTGTTTGCCTGCCATTGGTTTTAACGGTGTTCGACGATGTTCGACGGTGTTCTAAGGTGTTCGACGAACAGTTCCACGAACATCTCGGTGTTCGACGAACCGAACCGAACCCGAACACTACGGGGGGTGGCTCAACACTAATTATAAGCTGTTTCATCACAGTAGTGGAGGGCAACAGATAAACATTTATTTCCTAAAATTAAGGAGTGGGTCTCCTAGACTGGTAATGGCTATGCACTAAGTGCATGGGTTGAAAAACATGAACGTATCATAAACACCCTTAAAAAATTATGTTGGCATGATGGTCACTCTGGTGATATGGTGGTGTAGAATGAGGAGAAGGAGGAGGGCAAATTAACATAGAAGAAATCCTGAAATGTAAACCCATGTCTGGGTGTGAAAGGGTGCATGGGAATAGACCTTCCAAAAAATAAACACTGGATTTGAGTTTATGTTTCACTGCCATCATCTGTTGAGAAGTCTTGCCCAATCCAGCCCTTGATAAGTCAGCCTGTCAGCATTTTCAGTTGACAGGTGGATGCACCTATCAGTTATATCAGTTATAATGCCACCAGCGACACAAAAAAATATCTCTGACAAAAAGATAGCAGACAGGACCTCCAAGGCATAGTGAGACAATTCATGCCACGTGTCCAGCTTGGATACCCAACAGGCACAGAGAAGAATCATGGAGGACGCTGGTATGGTCACCAAGGTATTCCTTCAGCATCTTCCAAAACTTTTGCCACCTTGCCAGAGTACCCCGCATATCAGGGTCTGGGAGTTGGGAGGGTCTGACAAAACGGTCCAAGACCTTTGACAGTGTTTCCCTGCTTCTGGTTTGTGTCTCCTTCGCCTGTATGCCTTGGTTGTCTAATGAACTGTGACCTCTGCCACCAGCATTGTCAGATAGGAAATTTTGTTATAGTTCTTCAACAAGGGCCTGAAACTGAATCTCTCAAAAACTGAACTCTTTGTATTTCCTCCCTCTACTAGCCTACCTATACCTCCTATACCTGACTTTGCAATTTCCTTAGGTGGTCTTGGAGTCATATAGGACACATAATTTTCCTTTATTCCCCATATACAATCACTCACTCGCTCTTGTCACCTGCACCTGAAAAACATCTCCAGAATCTGACCTTTTCTCACCTTTGATACTCCAAAAACTCTTACTGTCACTCTAATTCACTACTGGAACTCTCTTCTAATCAGTCTCCCTCTAAACAAACTGTCTCTTCTCCAATCCATTCTAAATGCGGTAGCCAAAGTCATATTTCTATCAAGCCGCTCACCGACGCCTCTACTCTGTGCCAGCCATTGCACTGGTTACCCATTCATTACAGAATACAAAACAATCTCATCTCTCTCATCCTCAAAAGCCCTCCACAGTTCTGCACTGCCCTATATCTCATTCGTCATCACCCCTCCCGTGCCCTCTGTTCTGAAACTGATCTAAGACTAACATCCTCCTTAATCCAAACCTCACACCTCCATCTCCAAGACTTCTCTCGTGCCACGCCAGTCTTCCGGAATGTACTACCCCAAACAATGCGACATATCCAACCCCCATGTTTTTAAACATGCTTTAAAAACACATCTGTTTAGACAAGACTATCACCCAACTCACCAACCCAACTCTCCCCTGTTCCCCCCAAAATGTTAATTTTAATCAGCTCCTGAAAAATTATCTGTCTTCACATCCTCCATGCACACAATAGCACACGGTACTGCACTTAGATACTGGCTGATGACCATGTTCTACCTAATGTGTCCCCCTATTTCCATATAGATAGATTGTAAGCTTTTGTAACTGTTGAAATGTGATACATTGCATTGTCTATATTGTCTGTATGTACATCTACCTACTTAATTAGAAAATGCTGTGGAATATGTTGGTGCTATATAAATAAAAATTATTATTATTAATTGTGACCAACCTGTAATTACTGTCGCCCAAAATCCGTACAACGTGAGGGTCACAGTAAAGGCAATGGAAAATAAAGTCAGCCATGTGTGCCAGACTGCCAGCATCCAAGATTTACCTGTCCTCACCAAGAGGACGACTGTCCATGTTCTCCTCCTCATTATCAACCAATTTACGTTGAAATGAGATGAGGCTGGGATGTGTAGCATCACACTGTATAGCTCTTTGCTACGTCTGCAATGTCTCCTCTTTAATTGTTATTATTGCTTTTCAATGGACAGAGAAGTGGGTTGGTGACGCTAATTGTGGTGTCATCACCGCTCACCATCGTGGTGGAGTCCTCAAAGATTTGGAGGATGGCACAGATGTCATAAATCCATGCCCACTCATCATCTCTTATGTGCGGAGGCTGACCTGAATTCCAACGGTCGTGTTGAAGCTGGTATTGAACAACTGCCTTCTGCTGCTCACAAATCCTTCCAAACATCTGCAATGTTGATTTCCAAAATGTGGTGACATCGCACACCAGTCGTTTTTACAAGCTGCGCTGGCAGATCTGTGTAGGTTTTGAGAAACCGCTGAACTAATAAATTGAGCACATGGGTCAGCCATTGTACGTGTGCAAGGTTGCCAAGCCTTAGAGCCGCCACCAGGTTCCGGCCATTGTCACACACGGCCATGATTGGCTTTAGGTTTAGCGGTGATAGCCTCACATCTGCATGCTCTGTTACAGCTGTCAACAACTCTGCAGCAGTGTGCGGTTTGTCACCTAAACATATTATCTTCAGGACAGCCTGTTGCCTCTTGGCTGAGGCAGTGCTGCAGCGCTTCCAGCTTGCGACTGATGTGTTCATTTTGGAGATGGAAGCTGAAGAGGATGAGGAGGAGCAGGAGCTGTAGAATGTGGGGGCAATCCTCTGCATTTGGAGGACGTGTTACATCAAAAGTTCTGACTGAGTCCTGGCTTCCACAATATTAACCCAGTGTGCCATCAGTGAGATATACCTTCCCTGGCTACATGCACTTGTCCATGTGTCTTTGGTTAGGTGGTCCTTCCCAGTAAGTGCATTGGTGCGGGTACGGGTTATGTTCTGGGACACATGCTTATATAGAGCGGGGACAGCACAAAAGAAGAAATGGTGACGGCTGCGGACCGAATACAGAGGGACAGCTGCCTCCATGAGGTTGTGGAAAGCTTCTGCCTCCATGCACCTAAAAGGCAATATTTCCAGTGCAAGCAGTTGGGAAATGTGGCAATTTAGTATTGTGGCCTGTGGGTGGCTGGGTGGTATTTGCACTTGCATTCCAAGGACAGGGGTAGAGAAAACTGAATGCTGCACTGGGACAAGGACATGGACAAGGTTGCTGACTGTGATGGTTGCAAGTGTGCAATGACAGGTTCAGTGTGGGAGTCATCTTCACCTGCATCATGGATCTCCGTCCATGATGAAGTCAAAGATGCCTCCCACCCTGCACCAGTCATTGCACAGTTGTAACTGTCACAGTCAGCAACCTTGTCCATGTCCTTTTTCAAGTGCACGTACAACAGGGGAAGAGGCAGTGGTGTCATCCGCAGACACTGTTTCTGGACCCTTGCGTTTGGCCATATTAGTCGGGTGCTTTGCTGTCATGTGCCTGAGCATGCTGATGGTGGTCAGGCTGGTATTTTTGGCTGTCCCTGCTGATGCTGGCATGGCACATGTTGCAAATGGCCTTTTTGAGGTTAACTGGACAGTCTTTAAAAGAGAGCCAGACTCAGGAAGACCTTGCAGTTGGACTGGCAACTTCCCTGGTATTGGTGTTCTGGGAAAGAGTTTCCTGCCTTGTGTCTGTGGCCACCCCACTGCTTGTTCCTGCCTGTTGAGGTGCTATGCCTCCCCCCTCCCCCTCTTTGCTACTGTCCTCGCTATGAATGTCACCTTACCAGGTTGGGTCAGTGACTTCATCATCTACCACCTCGTCTTGCATTACCACATCCTGGTCCTCCTCCTGACTTTCTGTTCATTGTGTCTCACCATCATCCACCTTTTGTGACAGTAATTGCTCTTTCCCACCATCACTATTGTGTGACCACAGCTGCTGAAATATTTTGGCATCGCTACATGTGATCTCCTGTTGCCTCAGTTGAAATGGACCAAGCGAGAGGCCAGAATCCATAAATGGATAGATGAACAAAACAATCTCCCAGATTCGCACATTCCTCAAACCTTAATCTACAAAAACACTAGTGCATGCCCTCATCATCTCTCGCCTCGATTACTGCAACCTGCTGCTCTGTGGCTTCCCTTCTAACACTCTCGCACCCCTTCAATCTTCTCAAAACTCTCCTGTCCGACTAATCCACCTGTCCCCATGCTATTCCCTGGCCTCTCCTCTCTGTTAATCCCTTCACTGGCTCCCCATTGCCCAGAGACTCCAGTTAAAAACCCTAACCATGACATGCAAAGCCATCCACAACCTTTCTCCTCCATACATCTGTGACCTAGTCTCCCGGTACTTACCTGCACGCAACCTCCGATCCTCACAAGATATCCTTCTCTATTCTCCTCTTATCTCCTCTTCCCACAATCGCATACAAGATTTCTCCCGTGCATCCCCCCTACTCTGGACCTCTTTATCCTAACATATCAGGCTCTCACCTACTGTGGAAACCTTCAAAAGGAACCTGAAGACCTACCTCTTCCGACAAGCCTATAACCTGCAGTAACCCTTGCTCCACCATACCACTGCATGACCAGCTCTAACCTCACCTTCTTTATCCTCATCCCTTGTAGACTGTGAGCCCTTGCAGGTAAGGTCCTCTCTTCTCCTCTATCCTCATGTACAAGTCGCCGTAACGTTTTTGTTCAAGATTATTGTAATTGTTTTTGTGTATACCCCTTTTTTACATGTAAAGCGCTATGGAATAAATGGTGTTATACTAGAAATAATGTGGTCCACACTCACGGCTATGGAGATTGGACCATGTGGAAGACAGGGTGGTGGTTGCAAACTGACTGGAAGCATTATCTATTTATCTGCTATCCAACCAACAGCCTTTTCACAATGGTCTGGCTTCAAGAGTGTTATTCAATGGTCCCCTAGAAAGTGGGACAGGAAGCTAGGTCGTCATGATGTGAATGCTTGTTGTGCTCCCTCAGCAGGCACAGTTTCATCTTGACCATGGCCTCAGCCTCTGCGTACACCATCATCATACCATCCACTTCCCCATCCCTTGCCCCACGTGTGGCACCCCAGGGGTCTGGTTGCCACAGTGATAGAAAAATCACATCTGAGAGCAAGTGGGAGGTTCCCTGGTCAGGACCCCCTGAACATGCAACACCTCCTGTCCCAGACCAGATAGGGGAGTGTAGCGCTGGCGTCCCTGCCCTCTGCTAGGCAGGGACGCTGCTCCCCTCACCGCTCTGCTCCGTGCCCGGCGTCCTCTCCCCGCTCTGCTGTCAGCGCGCGCTCCTTCCCGGCGACCTCCTCCCGCTCTGCTCTCAGCGCGCGCTCCTTCCCGGCCCCTGTGCCTAGGGCGCGCGCGCGCTCCCCTCCTCTTAAAGGGGCCGTGCGCGCCGTCCTAAGGAGTCCCCGGCCAATGGCCGGAGGACTTCATCATATATAAGGCACCTCCTCCAAAATGGAGGTGCCCGAGCAATGTTGTTTGCACCTGTGTCTCACCTGTGCTTCAGCCCTCAGGTCCCGTTGCCAGTTACCTGCCAGTTACCTGCCAGTTTCCTGCCAGTTTCCTGCTAGTTACCTGCCTGATTCCTGCCTGAATACTTGTTACCTGTCTGCCAGTCTGAGGTCCGACGGTCTGCCTTACTACTCCTGTCAGTCTGTCTAAAGGACCAGCCTGCCCGCTCACCTGGGAGCGCATATCAGCTACCTGCCTGCTTGCCTGAGGTCCGACGGTCTGCCTTACTACTCCGGTCAGTCTGTCTATGGACCAGCTTGCCCGCTCACCTGGGAGCGCTTCTCCGTTATCTGCCTGCTTGCCAGCCCGGAGGCTCCGTTGTCACGTGCTGTGACCACCAGCTATCTCAGAGACTCTTGCCCGCTCACCTGGGAGCGCATCTCCGTTACCTGCCTACTTGCCAGCCCGGAGGTCCCGTTGTCACGTGCGGTGACCACCAGCTATTCCAGAGACTCTTGCCCGCTCACCTGGGAGCGCTTCTCCGTTACCTACCTGCCTGCCAGCCCGGAGGTTCCGCCGTCACGTGCCGTGACCACCTGCTATTCCAGAGACTCTCGCTTGCTCACCTGGGAGCACACATCTACCATCTGCCTGCTAGCCTACCCGGAGGCTCTGCCATCACAGGTCGTACCTACCCCTTACCCAGAGACTGCCCTGATCACTTGCCGTAACTCCCTGTCCGTTCACCCAGAGACTGCCACCCGCTCCCTTACAAGGGCCGCCCCCTTGTATAGTAGCTCAGAGGTTCCGCCTCCCGGACCCGTTACAGTTTGCTCGGGCCATGGAACCCGGTGGCACCCAAGCTCCCTCGCTCTCGGACCTCTGTCTTGAACTGTCCCGTCAGAGGTCCCAACAGGAGGCCATCCTGGGTCACCTGCGGAATGTTAATACTCGCCTGAACACTCTGTCTGATCCACCAACAACCTCCGCCAGTGCCATATCTTGCAATCCGGCAGCTCCGCTGCCCACTAATACTATGGTATCCTACCCCGGACCCCGGCTTTCTGCACCTCCTCGCTTCGGAGGCGACCCCGTCCAGGCTCGGGGCTTCATAAATCAGTGCACCCTGCACTTTGAACTTTTGTCCCATCAGTTTAATTCCGACCGGGCCAAAATTGCCTTTATCATGTCCCATCTCACCGGGGAGGCCCTGGCCTGGCTAAATCCTCTATGGGAGAGAGGAGACCCCCTGGTGTCCAACTTGCCTGCTTTTCTCTCGGCTTTCCGGAAAGTCTTCGACGAACCCGGACGGAAGACCTCATCCGCATCCTCTCTGCTACGCCTCCGTCAGGAGGGTCTCACCGTGGGCCAATATGCCATACGGTTCCGCACCCTTGCCTCGGAGCTGGCCTGGGATAATGACGCTCTGGTATCCGTCTTCTGGGAGGGTCTGTCCGGTCGTATTAAAGATGAACTTGCTGGTCGGGACATTCCTACCTCTCTCGATGATCTAATAACCCTTGCCACCCGGATTGACCTACGGTTCCAGGAGCGTGCCAAAGAGGTCACCCGTGAGAGAAGGATTCCACGTTTAGCTCCTACTTTCCAGAAACCCGTCATTCCCTCCATCTCTCCCCAGGTACACTCTCCTGAGCCTATGCAGGTCGACCAGACCAAGATGGTCAAAACCCGTCAGGACTCACGCCGTGCCGAGGGGAGCTGCTTCTACTGTGGCAGTAAGGAGCACCGGATCCGTGCCTGCCCGGAGAGGTCGGGAAACGCCTGTGTCTAGGTTCGCTCAGAGAGGTCCACCTAGACAAGAATAAATCCTCTCCATCCCTGCTGTTGTCAGTTTCGATCATCTACGGGGAGAACCGTTATTTCGAACTAGCCCAACTTGACTCTGGAGCAGCCGGGAACCTTATTTCACAGTCCCTGGTTGAAAAATACCGCATCCCTACCAAACCTCTGGCTGTACCCTTGTCTGTCGCTGCCGTGGATGGGGGCCTCTTACCTCGCCCCATTCAACTCATCACCGAATCCATTACCCTGCAGGTGGGAATGCTGCATTCTGAAAGTATCTCCTTTCATGTTCTGCCTGGACTCTCTCACGCCCTCTTGCTAGGTCTGCCCTGGCTCCAGAGACATGCACCCGTGCTAGACTGGCAAACCGGAGAGGTCCTTCGCTGGGGACAAGACTGTCATAAAACCTGCCTGGTTCCCGTCCATCCCGTCCGTCCCTCTCCTACCCCAGCTAATCTACCTGGACTTCCGATTCCTTTTTGGTCTTATGCAGATGTCTTTAATAAAAAGGAGGCAGAGACATTACCACCACATAGACCATACGACTGTCCCATCGATCTGCTACCCGGTACTACTCCTCCCCGTGGGCGTATCTATCCTTTATCCGCTGCTGAGACCCGGTCAATGTCCGAATATATTGAGGAGAATCTGGCCAGAGGATTCATCCGGAAATCTACCTCCCCGGCGGGAGCAGGCTTCTTTTTCGTCAAAAAGAAGGACGGCTCTCTCCGTCCCTGTATAGACTATAGAGGCCTAAACCTGATCACGGTGAAGAATAAGTACCCCCTTCCGCTCATTCCAGAATTATTTGATCGCCTGAGGGG
The DNA here is from genome assembly GCF_046119375.1 of Phyllobates terribilis. Classification (NCBI taxonomy): domain Eukaryota; kingdom Metazoa; phylum Chordata; class Amphibia; order Anura; family Dendrobatidae; genus Phyllobates; species Phyllobates terribilis. Next base: position 1,225,301,440 of record NW_027362761.1, on the reverse strand, counting down.
GGCTAGGATCTTCACCAAACTGGACCTTCGTGGGGCGTACAACCTGGTTCGTATTCGTCAGGGGGATGAATGGAAGACGGCATTCAACACCCGGGACGGCCACTATGAATACCTGGTAATGCCCTTTGGTCTCTGTAACGCTCCTGCCGTCTTTCAAGAGTTGGTCAATGACATCTTCCGGGACCTTCTCTACTCCTGCGTAGTGGTGTACCTGGACGACATCTTGGTCTTCTCTCCGGATCTCCAGACTCACCGGAGGGACGTTCGTCAGGTCCTGCTCAGGCTAAGGCAGAACCATCTCTACGCTAAATTTGAGAAGTGCCTCTTTGAGCAGACCTCGCTTCCGTTTCTGGGCTACATTATCTCTCAGACCGGCCTACAAATGGATCCTGAGAAACTGTCTGCCATCGAGAAATGGCCCCGACCGGAGGGGTTGAAGGCCATTCAGCGATTCCTGGGCTTCGCCAACTACTACCGCCTCTTCATACCACACTTCTCTTCCCGGACGGCCCCAATTTCTGCGCTCACCCGTAAAGGTACTAATCCCAAAGAGTGGCCACCCGAAGCAGAGGAGGCCTTTCTTTCCCTTAAACAGGCCTTCTCTTCCGCCCCGGTGCTGCATCGCCCAGATGGCAACAAACAGTTCTTCCTGGAAGTTGACGCCTCCTCCTCTGGAGCCGGAGCGGTACTTACTCAAAAATCATCTTCCGGGAGGATGGTAACTTGTGGCTTCTTCTCTAAACTCTTCTCCTCCTCTGAGCGCAACTATTCCATAGGAGACCGAGAGTTATTGGCCATCAAACTGGCATTGGAGGAGTGGCGTTACCTGCTCGAGGGGGCTCTTCACCCGGTAATAATTTACACTGACCACAAGAACTTGGCTTACCTCCAGCATGCCCAGAGACTTAACCCGCGCCAAGCCCGGTGGTCCTTGTTTTTTGCTCGTTTTGATTTTGTCCTTCATTTTCGCCCGGCTGACAAAAACGTCAAGGCGGACGCCTTGTCTCGGTCCTTTCTGGTGTCTGATCTCGAGGAGGATCCGAAACATATCATCGATCCCGCCAGAGTAATGCAGGTGGCTCCCGTGAGTCTAAATCGTCTTCCTCCTGGTAAGACGTTCGTACCAGTACCTGATCGGGAGAAGATCCTACACTGGGGTCATTCGTCTAAACTAGCTGGCCACGCCGGTCAGAAAAAGACCCTCCAGCTTATTACCCGGCACTACTGGTGGCCTAACCTGCACAAGGATGTAATAGACTTTGTTTCTGCCTGTGTGTCCTGCGCCCGCAACAAAGTTCCGAGACACCTGCCGGCCGGCCGCCTCCTACCTCTGCCAGTACCTGCTGCCCCCTGGCAGCATATAGCGATGGACTTCATTACTGATCTACCCGTCTCTGCCGGTTGTACGGTCATTTGGGTGGTCGCTGACCGCTTCTCCAAGATGGCTCACTTCATTCCACTGCCAGGTCTTCCGTCTGCACCCGAGCTGGCTAAAGACTTTATCCGCCACATCTTCCGTCTTCATGGCCTGCCCCGTCACATCGTGTCGGATCGTGGGGTACAGTTCACTTCCCGTTTCTGGAGAGCCACTTGTAAATTGCTGGACGTCACCCTGGACTTCTCCTCCGCTTACCACCCACAGTCTAATGGTCAAGTGGAGCGGATCAATCAGAACCTGACCAGTTACCTTCGGCACTTCGTTAATGCCCACCATTCTGACTGGGTGGATCTCCTGCCATGGGCCGAATTCTCGTACAACAATCACGAGAGCGAGTCTTCCTCCAAATCCCCGTTTTTTGTAGTCTACGGTCAGCATCCTCGGATCCCGTTTCCCGTCTCCACCTCGGCGGACAATCCGGCTGCGGAATCTCTTGTTAACAAATTTTCCTCCATATGGGAGAGTACCCGGTCCGCACTCCTTCTGTCATCCGAGCGTATGAAAAGACACGCTGACAAAAAACGTCTGGACCCTCCTCAATTCCGCCCTGGGGATAAAGTCTGGCTCTCGTCCAAATATGTCCGGCTCAAAATCCCTTCCTATAAGTTAGGGCCTCGGTTCATCGGCCCACTGGAGGTCATCAGTCAGATCAACCCGGTGGCCTATAAATTGAAACTCCCGGCCAACTTACGGATCCCTAACTCCTTCCATGTGTCTCTCCTCAAACCTGTAGTGCTTAACTCTTTTTCCAAGTCTACAGGTACGCCTCCTGCTCCGGTTTCTGCTGAGGACGAGTTTGAGGTAGAGAACATTCTTGCCACCAAAAGGGTAAGAGGAAAGACCTTTTTCTGGTAGATTGGAAGGGGTTTGGTCCTGAGGAGAGAACGTGGGAGCCCCGGGAGAACATCCATGCCCCTCTCATCCTAGCTAAATTTCTGTCTGACCTAAAAAAGGGGGGGCCTAAAGGGGGGGGTACTGTAGCGCTGGCGTCCCTGCCCTCTGCTAGGCAGGGACGCTGCTCCCCTCACCGCTCTGCTCCGTGCCCGGCGTCCTCTCCCCGCTCTGCTGTCAGCGCGCGCTCCTTCCCGGCGACCTCCTCCCGCTCTGCTCTCAGCGCGCGCTCCTTCCCGGCCCCTGTGCTTAGGGCGCGCGCGCGCGCGCGCTCCCCTCCTCTTAAAGGGGCCGCGCGCGCCGTCCTAAGGAGTCCCCGGCCAATGGCCGGAGGACTTCATCATATATAAGGCACCTCCTCCAAAATGGAGGTGCCCGAGCAATATTGTTTGCACCTGTGTCTCACCTGTGCTTCAGCCCTCAGGTCCCGTTGCCAGTTACCTGCCAGTTACCTGCCAGTTTCCTGCCAGTTTCCTGCTAGTTACCTGCCTGATTCCTGCCTGAATACTTGTTACCTGTCTGCCAGTCTGAGGTCCGACGGTCTGCCTTACTACTCCTGTCAGTCTGTCTAAAGGACCAGCCTGCCCGCTCACCTGGGAGCGCATATCAGCTACCTGCCTGCTTGCCTGAGGTCCGACGGTCTGCCTTACTACTCCGGTCAGTCTGTCTATGGACCAGCTTGCCCGCTCACCTGGGAGCGATTCTCCGTTATCTGCCTGCTTGCCAGCCCGGAGGCTCCGTTGTCACGTGCTGTGACCACCAGCTATCTCAGAGACTCTTGCCCGCTCACCTGGGAGCGCATCTCCGTTACCTGCCTACTTGCCAGCCCGGAGGTCCCGTTGTCACGTGCGGTGACCACCAGCTATTCCAGAGACTCTTGCCCGCTCACCTGGGAGCGCTTCTCCGTTACCTACCTGCCTGCCAGCCCGGAGGTTCCGCCGTCACGTGCCGTGACCACCTGCTATTCCAGAGACTCTCGCTTGCTCACCTGGGAGCACACATCTACCATCTGCCTGCTAGCCTACCCGGAGGCTCTGCCATCACAGGTCGTACCTACCCCTTACCCAGAGACTGCCCTGATCACTTGCCGTAACTCCCTGTCCGTTCACCCAGAGACTGCCACCCGCTCCCTTACAAGGGCCGCCCCCTTGTATAGTAGCTCAGAGGTTCCGCCTCCCGGACCCGTTACAGGGAGGAACCTGCCCTATATAAACTGGATCTGGGGCGGGTTTTGGGTAGAGAAAGTGAAGGAAGAGAAAGTGAAGCTCCAGAGACAGTGGAGAGTGAAGTTGCAGACACAGGGAAAACAACAGATAGGAGCTCTCTAGGAGCAGGAGCTGAGTGCCAGGGACTGGAAGCAGATATAGCTCGTCCTGGCTGAAGACACTATGACCGGACAACGGAGTCCGAGGCTGTGAGGATCTCTAAGTCCAGCAGCAGAAACCAGCCGGCAGGGGATTCCAGGTCCTCTGGCCATAGAAGCCCAGAGGCTCAGTCACGAGCAAGGGACCAGCACCGCCATCGAGGAGCGGAGGCTATCAGAAGGCCCCAAGTCACCAGCCATACGGGTGAGCACTACACGGTACGCTCAGGGATGTGGGCTACTTCCACTCACTTACAGCAGGGTAGCCAGGAAGAGTGCAGACAGACGGGGAGGCCTACAACTCCACCTGGCCAGGGGAACTCCTGTTTGTTCACAGACTGACCAGGCCTCTTATGCTAGCCAGCACTCCCGGGAGGGTCTGCCTTATCATCATCAGTAAAGACCCTGAACTGCACTGCAAAGACTCTGAGTCGTTCCTGCTTCACCCGTGCACCATCACTCCCATCATCCACACTCACTGCCCTGAGGCT